>NC_037338.1:101862152-102487152 GCF_002263795.3 Bos taurus | reverse complement strand
GTATATTGTACATACATACATGTGCACACACATATGCAAAACATACGTGTATAATATGTATGTGTGTGCATGCTAAGTCATTTCAGTCGTGTCCGACTCTTTGTGACCCTGTAGACTGTAGCCTGCCAGTCTCTTCCGCCCATGAAATTCTCCAGGCAAGAATACTGGAGTAGACCGCCATGCCCTCCTCCAGGGGACCTTCCCAATCCAGGGACTGCACCTGTGTTTCCTGCATCTACCTGCATTGTCAGGCGGACTCTTCAGCACAGCGCCACCTGTATATCTACACATCTACCTATATTGTATATGTGTCTTTATGTCTATATGGTAGCTTGGGATGGGTATCACACACTATTCATTCGCCATGGAGAATAACTCCATTGTGTTGTCTGTCCATTTTGTACTGAAGTAGGAAGGTGTTGGCCCATCAGTAACTGCTTGAGTAAAAGCAATGATCAGAGGCAGGGATGTTGATGTCCTCTTGATCCCAGAATGTCTGATCTTGATCCCATCTGTGGGAGGCACCTGTCCTCTGAGAATGGCTATTCTCACCTAGAAACAGGTGAAGAACTTTGCTCCACTTTGGGTGGCAAAAAAAGGGGAGCATATTAGATGGAAGAGTGCCCAGTGAAACAAGCCAGCTTCTCCCAGCTGCTGGCCCAGGAACATAACAATAGTTTGAAGAAGGCAAGAGGAGAAAGTCAAGGTTTTCAAAGGAGCCAATTAACTCAGCTCATCTTACTACGATGTTAAGATAGCCTAGGTTCCCTGTACCAAAAACAAACAAACAAACAACAACCAAAACGTCTGAGCTCTGAGCAGCTCCTGGCGTTCAGATAAATAATTGCTACTGAATCCACGGTTATTACCTGCGCCTTCCACCTCCAGCGTCTGGCGAGCTGCGCGCATTTTTAAAGGCACACTGCCCTCCAGTGGCGCAAGGTAAAATTGCATGACCTGCTTTCCTAGCGCCAAACTTCAACTTGACTTTCCTGGCGCCCTCATCCCGGGAAGGCGCGTGGATGCCACGGCGTTGGGTTATCACTAGCCTGGAAACTTGACTAACGCGAGCGGGCTTGCGATCAAAGGGGAGGCGAACTCTTTGGAAACTGCGCCTCCCTCTCGCCGGTGCCTGTGGGCCCCCCATTGCAGAGAGTTCTGCGCTTTTTGGTGGTGGGTGTGGGGACGATGCGTCGGGTCGTAATTTTGCATAAGAGTATGACCGGGTGGAAATTAACACGGAAGTGATACTTTCGGGATAGATACAGAACCCTCGTACATAACAGCAGCCCCGGCGTGCAGAAGAATTGAGGGAGGCGGCCTGCACCCTGGGAGGGCTGGCAGGTGGTAAGGACAACCAGTCTGTCACCCCTTGGGTTCATTCCGGGCGAATACATATGCAAACAGCCGCCAACGTGGAGGGCTTACCGCGCGCGTGTCGGCGGTCCTGCAGGGATTGATTACCTTATGCGATCTGCACGATCACTCCCTTGAGATCACTCCCTTGAAAGAGTTCCATTCTCGACCCACTTTGAGGATGAGGAAACTAAGGCTCAGCGAGACTACGCGGCCTGCCACTGACCGCACCAAGGCCGGAGGACGTGGAGGGGGGAGGGGTCCAGGTCTGTCTGGACCAGAGCTGGAGCTTCCAACGCCGCGCTCGGGCGGGAGGGGTGGGACCCGGGCAGAACAGGTAGAAACCCGCGGCCCCGCGGATGCCCAGTGAGGGGACGAGCGCAAAGGGGCCAGTGGGTGTGGGGAGGTCCTCACCTTGACGATGAGCGGGTTCTGAAACATGGAATCCCGCACGACCCCCAGCCTCTCATTCTCCATGCCCGGCCGGATGTCGGCCACGGTCAGGGGCCGCCGCGGGGGTGGGCAGATCTGGCTGACCGTGCGGCGGACCGGCGGCTTCTTCTTCTTCCATCGCGTGAGGTCCTGGCAGGAGTTCCTAGCCTCTGGCATCCTGGGGGGTCGCCGCGAGTCCGCCTGCCGGCTGGATTCAGCGCGCTTCCCAGCTTGGGGGCGGGCAGCCGTGGAGCTCAGAGCGGGTGAGCCCCCAGTCCCGGGACGCACCACCTGGACCCCGGGGGGGGCTCGGACGCCGGGCTCCATCCGGAGGGAGGCGTGCCCACCTCTCACTCCCCCGCCTCCTTGCGAGGAGAGCTAAAACCTACAAAAACCTCTCTGTAGGTTTATGAGAGGGTCTTCTGGGAGCCTCGCTGTGGATTTGAAAAGGGGAGAAAATCATGACCACCCCTTAAGGAAAAATGGAACCGCCCGTCTCCGTGGCGACGGGACGCCAACGGCGCTGGAAAGGAGCAGGTCGATTGACTTACTGGCGGCCACCTAATTGGACCTGTTTCGGAGTTTTCTTACTCGAGGAAAACTCAGGAATCGCCACAGGGCTACGAATCTAGCTGAAGTCTACACAGATTTTAAAAGCGACGGATTTCTAGAGGACCATTTACACCTGATTTCCAAGTTAAAACACTCCCCTCCGCTCTCCACCCCTTCCCATTTTTCCCAGCGCCTCTCCCCCGTCTCCATCCCACCCCCCCGCGCCGTTCCCTCGCCACACACACACACACACACACACACACACACACACACACACACACACACACACACACACACACACACACACACACCCAGGGCAGGCTGCTATGCGTTTCAGGATGAAATAGAAATTGGCATTCTAGGACTGATGTTACTGCTAATCTCAGATTAGTCGTCTTCCTGAGTCTTCTGTTTTCTTCTGTGAAATGGGTAGTGAGGAAAGTCTAGAGCTGAATGAAATCAATGGTACTCAACTTTGCGCAACAGAATAAAGAGAAGTTGAAAAATACAGACTCACTGAATCAGAATATCTGGAAATGGAATCTAGGAATCTGCATTTTAATACTCCTTCCCCTTCGGATTTTTTCTTTTTTTTTTAAGTTCGAAGCTACAGAAACTTTGAAAGAAGAGTGCAATGAAAGTCTGTGTAGACTTCACCTAGATTCATTCAGTCCAGTCCAGTCGCTCAGTCATGCCCGATTCTTTGCGACCCTATGGACTGCAGTGCTCCAGGCTTCCCTGTCCATCATCAGCTTCCAGGGCTTGCTCAAACTCGTGTCCTTTGAGTCGGCGATGCCATACAACCATCTTGTCCTCTGTCGTCCCTTTCTCCTCCTGCCTTCAATCTTGCCCAGCATCAGGGTCTTTTCCAGTGAATTGGTTCTTCGCATCAGGTAGCCAAAGTACTGGAGCTTCAGCTTCAGCATCAGTCCTTCCAATGAATATTCAGCACTGATTTCCTTTAGGATTGACTGGTTAGATCTCCTTGCAGTCCAAGGGACTCTCAAGAGTCTTCTCCAACACCACAGTTCAAAAGCATCGATTCTTTGGCACTCAGCTGTCTTTATGGTCCAACTCTCACATCCATATGTGACTACTGGAAAAACCATAGCTTTGACTAGATGGACCTTTGTCGGCAAAGTAATGCCTCTACATTTTAATATGCTGTCTAGGTTAGTCATACCTTTTCTTCCAAGGAGCAAGCGTCTTCTAATTTCATGGCTGCGGTCACCATCTGCAAGGCCTAGATTCACTGGTCCTTAGTATTTGCCCTATTTACTTTCACACACACATACTGCCGAATCATTTTGAAAATGTCTGCAGACAGTATCATGCATTTGTGCTAAGTCGCTCAGTTGTGGCCAATTCTTTGAGACCTAACTGTAGCCCACCAGGCTCCTCTGTCCATGGGACAAGAATACTGGAGCAGGTTGCCATGCCCTCCTCCAGGGAGACAGTATCATATTTGACCTTAAATACATGTATCTGCCAAGAATAAGGACGTTCTCTTATAGAATGCTATTATGTCTATGGATTTTAATGTGATACAGTGGTAGCTCAGAGGGTAAAGAATCTGACTGCAATGCCGGAGACTTGTGTTCCATCCCTGGGTCAGGAAGATCCCCTGGAGAAGGGAATAGCAACCCACTCCAGTATTCATACCCACCCATGGCTAGCCCATGGGGTTGGAAACAGTCGGACATGAGTGAGTGACTAACACACTCTGCAGTCCATGTGCAAAGTTGGGAATCTGTACTTTAAGAGCTGCCCTAGTAACCGCTGCACTGTTTTGGGAACCACTAGCCTGGATGTTTGGTCTGCCTTCTAGTTTCAGCCTTCTGTGGGGTCATTCACTCATCATGATCACCTTCATTAAATGTGCAAATGTCTACAAGGCTCTGGGTAAGGGGTTCACCACAGAGTTAGTTGCACGGACAACAAACCTGCACTCAGGCCTTTCACACCAACAGTGGACAACACCAGCACTGCATTTCCAGAGCAAGCCAGAATTCCAACTGCTCATCCGAGGCCTGGAGCAGCCTTTGAGTGGTGACATGTGATGGAGGAGCCTGGAGGGCTGCAGTCCATGGGGTTTCGAAGAGTCAGATACGACTGAGCGACTTCACTTTCACTTTTCACTTTCATGCATTGGAGAAGGAAATGGCAACCCACTCCATTGTTCTTGCCTGGAGACTCCCAGGGACGGGGAGCCTGGTGGGCTGCCGTCTATGGGATCGCACAGAGTCGGACACGACTGAAGTGACTTAGCATAGCCTATGTATGTATGATGCAGGCTTATGGTTTCTCTAGTCTTTGCTTTCAGGTTTTCACATATATGTACATTATGCACTTAAAAAAATATTTATTTGGCTGTGCCAGGTCTTAGTATGGCACTGGAGTCTTTAGTTACAGCACGTGGAATCTTTAGGTGCTGGCATGTGAACTCTTAGTTGCAGCATGTGGGATCCAGTTCCCTGACTAAGGATGGAACCAGAGCCCCCTGCACTGGAAATGCAGTGTTTTAGCGACTGGACCACGAAGGAAGTCCCTCTTGTTCATTTTTTAATCAAAGCTCACACAGAGAAGGTCAAATAGTACAGCAAGGGGTAGGCTCCTGGAGTAATGGAAAGATCACAGGTTTTAATCCTAGCTGGGGGCAATATAAGTCGCTGGGACAAGTTACATGATTGCCGGAAGAAATATCAATAACCTCAGATATGCAGATGACACCACCCTTATGGCAGAAAGTGAAGAGGAACTCAAAAGCCTCTTGATGAAAGTGAAAGAGGAGAGTGAAAAAGTTGGCTTAAAGCTCAATATTCAGAAAACTGAGATCATGGCATCTGGTCCCATCACTTCATGGGAAATAGATGGGGAAACAGTGGAAGAGTGTCAGACTTTCTTTTTTTGGGCTCCAAAATCACTGCAGATTGTGACTGCAGATGGTGACAGGGAGGCCTGGTGTGCTGCAATTCATGGGGTCGCAAAGAGTCAGACACGACTGAGCGACTGAACTGAACTGAACTAGCTTTCTCAGCCCCAAGGTAAGGCTGATATCACCTAATAAAGAGTCCTACAACAGCGGGTTGTTATAGGATTCAATGAGAAGTCTTGTCGCTGGTGTGATTATGTTCACTGTGCAATAAGGCTAAAAAGTTTGCGTGGCATGCATTCTGTCTTTGACTTGACCTGCTTAAAACTTTACTTTTAATCATAAACTATGATTCTTCGGGACACAGTGGAAATCAAAGAATCGGAATAGATATTCGAGGCTTCTTCTAGCTCTAACTTTCACGGAAGTTCAACGTGCATCAGACCCTGCACCAGTTCACCCCTGCCAACCCCTGAGGTCGCCTCCCACCTCTCCCCTGTCTTTCACGGTGCTCCCACTGCCCTGGCCTTCTTTCAGTTCCTCCAGCAACCAAGTTCAGGGCCTCCGGATCTGTTCCCAGCCTGGAACACTCTACCATCTCGATTTTTGTTCATCTTTTTCGTTTCAAACTCAACGGTCACTCGTCAGTCTTCTAACCTAGCACTCACTGACCCCAGTCGTTCTCCATCACATTGCCCTGTTTTATTTTCCTTGGAGGGTAATCTGAAATTATTTTGGTTGATCTGCTTGTTCTCTGTCTTCCTCGGGTAATCTTCACCTTCTCATTCACTCCTGGACTGTAGATCAATTCAGTTCAGTCGTTCAGTCGATTCCGACTCTTTGCGACCCCATAAATTGCAGCACGCCAGGCCTCCCTGTCCATCACCAACTCCCAGAGTTCACTCAGACTCACATCCATCGAGTCAGTGATGCCATCCAGCCATCTCATTCTCTGTCATCCCCTTCTTCTCCTGCCCCCAATCCCTCCCAGCATCAGAGTGTTTTCCAATGAGTCAGCTCTTCGCATGAGGTGGCCAAAGTACTGGAGTTTCAGCTTTAGCATCATTCTTTCCAAAGAACACCCAGGGCTGATCTCCTTGCAGTCCAAGGGACTCTCAAGAGTCTTTTCCAACACCACAGTTCAGTGTAGATGGACCTCAGCAAAAAAAACCGTTGAATACATGGCAGTGTAGGCATGAACCAGCAAGTCGACGGAAGAGCTCTGTCGTCCCACTTTCTCCCCTGCCCTGTGCGTGCATGCTAAGTCACTTCAGTTGTGTCCGACTCTGTGAGACCCTATGGACCGTATCCCGCCAGGCTCTTCTGTCCATGGCAATTTTCCAGGCAAGAATACTGGTGGGTGGCCATGCCTTCCTCCAGGGGATCTTCCCCACCCAGGGATCGAACCCTTGTCTCTAGAGTCTCTCACATCTCCTGCATTGGCCGGCAGGTTCTTAACCACGAGCGCCACCTGGGAAGCCCCTCCCCTGACGCACCCAACTCCCAAAGATCCCGGTAGGAAACAAAACCTGCAGAACACAAAGGCCTAAGAATCACAGCCTGGAGCAGGCCGGCATGCTGTCATAGCAACGCGTTGCCGGAGGGCGGGCCGGAAGTGACGCACGACGATATCCGCTTCCACGACACCGGCACTTCCGGATTGGAAGGCAAGGGGACGACGCGTTTGGCCCGTAGGTGAGAGTGCTTTTCAGTTGTTCCGGTTTTTTTCCCCCAGTGATCGTGTCTGAACCAAGCTGTTTATGGCCGCTTGTCTTCATCTCCCCAGAGGCCTGCGTTGGACCCAGGTCCCCAGGGATGGACGTGGTGCCTGTTTTCTCGCAGCCGCTCCAGGCCCTTCCACGCGGGAACTTTCGTTGTTGTTGTTGTTGTTGTTTTTCCTATCAGCCCCGGAATGCCCGTCCCGGGGCCGAGCGGGGTCTTCATGGAACCCCAGAGTGGAGAGGGAATCCGGGACCAGGCTTGGGCACATCCCTGCAAGACAGGAAGTGGTCTATTCTGAATATAAATAGGGATAAATGCATATAAATAGGGATGCTGCTGCTGCTGCTAAGTCGCTTCGGTCGTGTCCGACACTGTGTGACCCAATAGACGGCAGCCCACCAGGCTCCCCCGTCCCTGGGGTGAACAAGGAGTGGGTTGCCATTTCCTTCTCCAATGCATGAAAGTGAAAAGTGAAAGTGAAGTCGCTCAGTCGTGCCCGACCCTTCGCGACCCCATGGACTGCAGCCCACCAGGCTCCTCCGTCCATGGGATTTTCCAGGCAAGAGTACTGGAGTGGGTTGCCATTGCCTTCTCATAAACAGGGATAAATGCGTATAAATAGGGATAAATGCATATCCAGGGAACCGTTTAGGAAACAAGCAGGACGAGGAGACCGTAGCCCTTAGGTGGCCGGTTACATCCCTCCAGAGCTAAGTGCCGGAAACAGCTGGATTGTTGAGAAACCCTGTAAGGAGGAGGCGGGACCCAGGAGGAATTAGAGGAAGTGATTTTCAAACTTAAGACTAGTTATAGCGCAGAAAGGTAACGCAGAGGGAAATGCATTCCTGGGAGAATGAGGTGCTTTTGTAAATTCCCTGATAAACATATGGTATATTCTGGGGACATAAAGAAAACAGGATGTCTGAAACCCACAGAAAAACGAGAGGTGGAGAGGTGGTCTTGGACCAGACTAAATCATAAAGGGAATGGTAGATGTGTAAGGATTTGGGATTCTGTCTTAAGAACAATGGAGAGGCCATTAAAAAAAAAAAAAGGTTTTTAGTGGGGAAGTGACCCTATATATAAAAGGTTGTGCTAAGTTCAAGAAACCAGGAGGAGCAACATAGAAGGTATTTACCAAAAAGAAAGAAACGGATGGAAGGTAAATGAATATTTAAAAGAATTATCTGCTCTGTTCATTGTTATTAAGAGAGCTCGAGAGAATTCTCTGGTGGTCCAGTGGTTAGGACACCATGCTTGCACTACAGGGGACATGGGTTTGATCTCTGGTCAGGGTGGCTCAGCTGGTAAAGAGTCCACATGCAATGTGGAAGACCTGGGTTCAGTTCCTGGGTTGGGAAGATCCCCTGGAGAAGGAAAAAGGCTACGCACTCCAGTATTCTGGCCTGGAGAATTCCATGGGCTGTATAATCCATGGGGACAAAAGAGCTGGATGGGACTGAGCGACTTTCACTTTCAGGGAAGTAAGATCCCACAAGTTGTGTGGTGTGGCAAAAAAAAAAAAAGAAGTTTTGTTGTGAAAGGGAGGAAAGAGAATAGCTAGATGGGACTTTGGGATTGGAGGATAGTGGCATCCTTGTGTTTTAAGTTAGAAAATAGTCTGAAGATTGTTGGACGTTGCTAGAAGGGATCCAGTGCAGGAGGCAGAAGGGGAGAGACTGGTTAGCTGATGGATCACCGTCTCTCTGAGGAGGAGGAGGAGGAGGAGGAGGAGGTTGGATCCAGCACACAGGGAAGAAATGGTCTCTGACAGGAGAAGAAACACTTCCTTTGCAGCAGCAAGAGGGGAGAACAGGGCAAATGCAGGCAAACATGTTAGATTTGGGGGAACATATTTCTTAGCTAATGTGTGTAAGGCTGTGAGGTCTGAGGCAAGTTAATCTACTTCAGGTCAGAGTGAAGGATGAAATATTGTAGCTTGTTGAGCTACAAAATTCGTGTGTGCTAAATCATTTCAGTCGTGTCCAACTCTTTGCAACCCCATGGACTGTACCCCGCCAGGCTCCTCTGTCCATGGGATTCTCCAGGCAAGAATACTGGAGTGGGTTGCCATGCCCTCCTCCAGGGGATCTTCCCAACCCAGGGATCGAACCGGTATCTTCTATATCTCCTGCACTGGTAGGTGGGTTCTTTACCACTAGCGCCACCTGGGGAGATTTGAAATAACCATTTCAAGAAGAGTAGGCAAGTGAGCCTTCTGGAGCACTGCTGTTCTCAGAAAACGTAAGAACACAAGCCACGTGTGTCATTTAGAATTTGCTAATAGCTACATTAAAAAAAAAAAAAAAAGGAAAGAGAAGTAGGAATGCACATACTGAACGATATCCAAACCATCATTTCATCGTGAAAGCAATAAACAACAGTTATGGGTGAGCTCTTTCTCTGTCTCTGTTCCAAGTCTTTGAAATGCAGTATGTATTTACGCTTAGACGCAGTTTGGCCTAACCACGTTTAAGTACTCAGCAGCCTCGTGTGGCTCGTGGCTGCCGTATTGGACAGCACAGAACTAGAGAGACAGGGCTCAGTTGCTGGTCACTGCTCAGGTCCCAGCTGTCATCAGCAGCCAAGGGCTTAAAGCAGTGCCCATCTGCCCAGTTGTGAGTTTTTTCCTCCAACTGTTCTTAACAGTTCCAGAGCAACCAAAGAGAAAGCATTAATTCATTCTCAAAACGTATTTATTGGATTCCTCCCGTGAACCAGGCACTGCTAGACGCTGGGGCTCTGGTAGTGGAGGAGACAGCCAAAGCCCGCTGGGCCCTCTCTGAACAGGCTATCGAGTTGCAGCCATTACACTGCTTACAGCTGAGGTCTCAGAGAGTCAGAGATGGGTGTCCATGTGTCTGAGTGATGCCAGGACGAGAGGCCTCCACCAAAGCTCCTGGTGCCTCCGTTGCAGGTACAATCATGAGGCTGGGGATTTGGCTTTTAGTCTGATCAGTCCACATGTTTGTCGTTCCCAGACCTTCCAGCTACACAGTTCTTTTTTTTTTTTTAATATTTGGCTGCTGCAGGGACGTTCTCCAGTTGTGGCGAGCAGGGGCTGCTCTTGGGTGCAGTGCACAGGCTTCTCATCGGGGGGCTTCTCTTGTTGCAGAGCAGAGCACGGGCTCTAGAGCGCAGACCCAGTCGCTCCGCAGCATGTGGGACCTTCCTGGACTGGGGATTGAATTCAGGTCCGCTGCATTGGTAGCGGGGACTCTTAACCACTGGACCACCAGGGAAGCCCCACAACTCTTACAGTTTCTTTACTACCTAGGAAAAAGTAGGTACCTTCTGTAGAAAATATGCGTAGCATTCCGAATTGAAAGACCATTGATACAGAGAGGTCTCCAGAATCTGTTAGCTGAAAATCACAAAATGCAGATCGTAAAATACAGACACCGTGTGAGGGGCTTCTTAGGTGGTGCCAGTGATAAAAACCCCGCCTGCCAAGAGACAGAAGAGATTTGATTCCTGGGTGGGGAAGATCCCCTGGAGGCGGGAACAACAATCCAATCCAGTGTTCTTGCCTGAAGAATCCCATGGAGGGAACAGCCTGGTGGGCTACAGTCCAGAGGGTCACAAAGAGCCGGACACAAGCACAGTGACTTAGCACTCACGCACCTTCGGTGTGAGAAGGAGGGCTACGCAGAGGTCACTTTGATGTTTGAACCCTGTAAACATACTTCCTACTTACAGAGAAGTAAAGTCTTAAAAATTGAAACCAGAAGCAGTACAGAGCAAGGAGAGAAGACATGTTTGTAAAATTATATTTTTAACCATGTCTTTTGTGAAGTACATATCTATTCCTGTACTTAACCTCCAGAGTGCACATGCTCTGTATAAGAACTGACTTGGAGGCCTTATTAAACTTCATTCCAACTAACTGCAGAACTTGGACTCCTCTTTGAACCACTAATAAGGCCCATTCAGCCTCTTTCTCAAAGAGGTAATCTTTTAGCTTGAGGTCAGTGGTTGCCTGCTGTCCTCGCTGTGAACCACAGCTGGGCTAAATGCTGTAAAAGAGAAATAGTTTGCTGTGAAAGTATATTGTCTGGGGAATAGACAAAGCCCAAGCAATCAGGAAAACTTTCTTTTCTGTCTTTCCCTTTTGTAGATACTTAGTACATTTATATCCTTCATTTGCTTGCTTTTAACACAAGTGAAAGCAGCCTGTGCCCTTGTTCTGCCCCTTGCTTTATAAAGTGAACTATTTAAGGCAGTCAAGTAAGCGTAGACAAAAATATAACAAACACCCCTGTACTCATTACTCCAGTTAAGAAATAAAAGACTGCAGGGACTTTCCTGGCAGTCCAGTGGTTAAGACTCTGCACTCCCACTGCAGGGAACAAGGGTGGATCCCTGGTTACAGAACTGAAATCCCACATGCCGTCATAGGGCGTGGCCTAAAAAAAAAAAAGGAAGAGAAAGAAAAATTTACAGATATGAGAGAAGCTGGCTCTCTGCTAAGCTGCTAAGTTGCTTCAGTCGTGTCCGACTCTGTGTGACCCCATAGACGGCAGCCCACCAGGCTCCCCTGTCCCTGGGATTCTCCAGGCAAGAACACTGGAGTGGGTTGCCATTTCCTTCTCCAATGCATGAAAGTGAAAAGTGAACGTGAAGTCGCTCAGTCCTGTCTGACTCTTAGCAACCCCATGGACTGCAGCCTATCAGGCTCCTTTGTCCATGGGAGTTTCCAGGCAAGAGTGCTGGAGTGGGGTGCCATTGCCTTTTCCGAGCTGGCTCTCTACTTGTCCCTAATCCCTGATTTGCCAGTTTACTGTGTTTATAGTTTTGCCACATATATATCCATTCAGAAAAGATACATGAAACTGTTTTTTTGTGTTTTAAATGTAATATATTTGGTTGTTATTAGTCTGACTCTTTGCAAACCCATGGACCATAGCCCACCAGGCTCCTGTGTCCATGGGATTTCCCAGGCAAGGATACTGGGTGTGTTGCCATTCCCTTCTCCAGGGCCAGAGCGTTGTTCTCAGCTAACTGGTTTTTCTTCCTATATCATAAAGGCAATGGAAGCAGACAAGTGAATTATAGTGAGCTTGCTGTGCATTTAGAATAATAGGACATTTATAATCATGACTCCAGGCTTATCATTTGTCATGCAATTTCATCTTTCTGTGATTTTGTTTTCTTTATTCTGAGGCTAATGTATAAAATGCTCTGCAAAAATAGACTGTGTTGTTAAGTTCCCCTACAGGAGTAAAATGGAAAGAGAATCAAGCAGCTTAGAAACCCAAACTCCCATTTTCGTGAAGAAAAAGGCTAAGCATTCTAAACATAAGGACAGACATCGGAGGCATTCCCAGGAGAGTTTCAGAGCCGCCCCCCTGGCAAACGAGCAGTGTGACATAACAAAGAGTAAAAAAAAGAGAAAGGCCAGCCAGCGTCTCGTTTCTTCTCCTTTGAAGATAACAGAAATCTGCGATGAGACTGAAATGGCCACATCTAAACCCAAAAAGAAGAAAAAGAGAAGAAAAAGTGCTTCGGGAGTCGACGAGGAAACAGGTGTTGCGTACATCCTGGTGGATAAAGAAAATATTGAGAACACACCTTTCAGAAGCGATGTGGATGTCGTTTACGTTGATGCGAGCAAGGAGCAGAAGTCGACAGAACGGCCTGAAGTAGACGAACCCCATTCAGGTACTAAGCCACTTGAAAACACGTCCGAGGAGCTGCACAGTGAAGTTCGGAAGAAGAAGAAGAAGAAAAAGCATAAAAAACGTCAGAGGGAAGTTGAATCCTGGGATGCTGTCCAGGAAAGTCCGGGTGCAAGCATCGCCCTGCCCAGGGCAGCCTCCCAGGAGCAGGAACCGCAGCCTCAAGTGGACCAAGAAGAGGGAATCGTGCAACTCTCAATGTCTGCGGGTCACAGCAAGTCCAGGAAAAGGAAGAGGAAGCATCCAGATCCCCCAGAATTCGAGGCCTTGGCTGCGCCCGAGAGGGCCCAGAGTGTGTACTCGGAGGGATCCCGAGTAGCCGACGAGGTCGAGACTTCAGGAGGCAGTCAGGATTCCAGCGGCCTCAAGAAAAAGTCTAAGAAAAGGAAGCGAAGATCTCTTGAGAGCACCGTGGAGCCTGGTGATTTTTCAGTGCCCAGGAGGAGCTCTGAGGACACGCCTCTTGATTCCCTGGAAGGTACCTTGGTTGAAGGAAGTGCGAAACCCAGGCCACAAGAGGAGAATCCCCAGGCCTGTTCCAAAAAGGTGCAGAGGTAACATGATGGTGTACGTCTTGTGTGTGAATCCTGCCTGTGACCTCTTTGTTTAGCCGAGCTATAGTGAGTGCTAGAAATCATGAAGAGGTGGACCATCCGGGTGTAGAGTGACGTGCGGAACTAACTGCATAACTTGTCAGGGACCTTCCTTTCTTCATGTATATAATAAGGCAGTTAGATTCTGTTTTCATGAGAACTATTTTTTTTTTTTACTTTTGTATTCAGTTCAGTCGCTCAGTCGTGTCCGACTCTGCGACCCCATGAACCGCAGCACGCCAGGCCTCCCTGTCCATCACCAACTCCCGGAGCCCACCCAACCTATGTCCATCGAGTCAGTGATGCCATCCAACCATCTCATCTTCTGTCTTGCCCTTCTCCTCCTGCCCTCAATCTTTCGCAGGATCAGGGTCTTTTCAAATGAGTCAGCTCTTCACATCAGGTGGCCAAAGTATTAGGAGTTTCAGCTTCAACATCAGTCCTTCCAATGAACACCCAGGACTGATCTTTAGGATGGACTGGTTGGATCTCTTTGCAGTCCAAGGACTTTCAAGAGTCTTCTCCAACACCACAGTTCAAAAGCATGAATTATTCAGCGCTCAGCTTTCTTTATAGTCCAACTCTCACAGCCATACATGACCACTGGAAAAACCATAGCCTTGACTAGACAGACCTTTGTTGGCAAAGTAATGTCTCTGCTTTTTAATATGCTATCTAGGTTGGTCATAACTTTCCTTCCAAGGAGTAAGCATCTTTTAATTTCATGGCTGCAATCACCATCTGCAGTGATTTTGGAGCCCAGAAAAATAAAGTCACCCACTGTTTCCACTGTTTCCCCATCTATTTGCCATGAAGTGATGGGACCGGATGCCATGATGTTAGTTTTCTGAATGTTGAGCTTTAAGCCAACTTTTTCACTCTCCTCTTATACTTTCATCGAGAGGCTCTTTAGTTCTTCTTCACTTTCTGCCATAAGGGTGGTACCATCTGCATATCTGAGGTTATTGATATTTCTCCCGGCAATCTTGATTCCAGCTTGTGTTTCCTCCAGCCCAGCGTTTCTCATGATGTACTCTGCATAGAAGTTAAAAAAAAGCAGAGTGACAATATACAGCCTTGACATACTCCTTTTCCTACTTGGAATCAGTCTGTTGTTCCATGTCCAGTTCTAACTGTTGCTTCCTGACCTGCATACAGGTTTCTCAAGAGGCAGGTCAGGTGGTCTGGTATTCCCATCTCTTGAAGAATTTTCCACTGTTTATTGTGATCCACACAGTCAAAGGCTTTGGCATAGTCAATAAAGCAGAAATAGATGTTTTTCTGGAACTCTCTTGCTTTTTCGATGATCCAGCGGATGTTGGCAATTTGATCTCTGGTTCCTCTGTCTTTTCTAAAACCAGCTTGAACATCTGGAAGTTCATGGTTCACATATTGCTGAAGCCTGGCTTGGAGACTTTTGAGCATTATTTTACTAGCGTGTGAGATGAGTGCAATTGTGCGGTAGTTTGAGCATTCTTTGGCATTGCCTTTCTTTGGGATTGGAATGAAAACTGACCTTTTCCAGTCCTGTGGCCACTGCTGAGTTTTCCAAATTTGCTGACATATTGAGTGCAGCACTTTCACAGCATCATCTTTCAGGAATTGAAATAGCTCAACTGGAATTCCATCACCTCCACTAGCTTTGTTCGTAGTGATGCTTCCTAAGGCCCACTTGACCTCACATTCCAGGATGTCTGGCTCTAGGTGAGTGATCACACCGTCGTGATTATCTGGGTCGTGAAGATTTTTTTAGTACAGTTCTTGAGTGTATTCTTGCCACCTCTTAATATCTTCTGCTTCTGTTGGGTCCCTACCATTTCTGCTTCTTTCTTAATACCTTCTGCTTCTAATTAGGTCCGTACCATTTCTTTTGTATTGGGTGTAGCCAATTAACAACGTTGTGATAGTTTCAGGTGAACAGTGAAGGGACTCACCCCTTACATATACATGTATTCATTCTCCCCCAAATTGCACACGCCCCTCCCCCGCCCCCCCACCTCCAGGCGGCCACGTAACACTGAGCACAGTTGCTTGTGCTATGCAGTAGGTCCTTGTTGTTTATCCATTTTAAATATAGCAGTGTGTGCTTGTCCATCCCAACCCAGCAACTATTCCTTCCTCCCATCTTCCCCCCTTTCCCCCGCCCCGCCACCACAACCCTAAGTTCCTTCTTTATGTCTCTGACTCTGAAATTCTATGCATAAGTTTAAAAGGCATTTTAAGACCCCAAAGTTACCTTTGTCTATATGCACATGGATAGGAGAAAGGATTAGAGGACTTAGAATGTTACTGGAGCTGAAGAAAACTTGAATTAGGGTTCTCCCAAATAAAAGAAGTTTGGATATTGTTATTTACATAGTTATCGTTTAAATATGCTGGCTGATGAATAAATGCAGGAGTTTTCTTAAACCACGTTATCTGAGTTCCGGGCGCTTGGGACAGGTTTCCTCCCCATTTCCTTATCAGTGACTTTCTTCTCTTTGCTGACTAGAAGATTGTCCTGGCTTGAAGTAGAAGTTTTAAATGGCCTAGGGCCCAGCTCACGTCATCCTCCGTGTCATCTCATCAGGGCATTTTAGATCACTCATGATGAGGCAGGAGTGTTCCGGGCTCCTGGTTCTTGTACTGAGCTGTGAACCTGTGAAGACTTGACCCTTTGCTCAGACAAGCGCATACAGTTTCAGTTTCATTTTTCAGTTACCTGTCTGAGCAGCTAGCTGATATAGTTGACTTCTTAGTCAACTATATCAGCTAGCTTTGGACAGCTGATTGGAAGTTTCTGGGGATGAATTAGAAAACTGTTTCTTTATACTGCAAAGGGGAAAAAATACGGCCGTTGTTAACTGCACTGAAGTAGTGGTAACTATGAAGACCCTAAATATTGACTTACCTAATTAATGACCATTATTACAGAACGTAACTCACTGAAAGAGTCCCAGAGGTGTCTTGAGTATCCATGAGCGTAGAAGAGGGCCTGGTTTATGAGGAAGTCAATGTCTGAAACAATAAAGTTGAGAAACACTAATATAAGAAGCAGTACCTTGTGGAAATAGGGCTTAGGGCTGCGTGTTTACCTTCTTGTCGGCCCCAAAGGCATATCGAGTTAGTAAAGCTGTTCAGTACATTAAAGAGTTCAGACGTCGTGGACTGAATCAACTGCAGGATCCCTGCAAGCTTTAATGTTGTCACAGTCTAAATGAGAGTCATTGTAAGAAAAGAGTCTGAAAGCCATTGGGCATGTGACCCATCTAGGTTAATCAACCCAGTTTTTCTCCATAGGTCAGAACCTACAAATGACGACGAAAGCAATTCGGCTAAAGATTCCGTAGCTAAATACTTATCTGAAGATTCGCGAGATTCCGAAGATCCGGAGGTGGACTTGGAGTCTGCAGTGAAGCAGCTGCAGGAATTCATCCCGGACATCAAGGACAGGGCTGCCACCACCATCAAGCGGATGTACCGAGATGACCTGGGGCGGTTTAAAGAGTTCAAAGCCCAGGGTGAGCTTGTGGCCTGAGCCTGAACGTTGGTCAGACGTCTTCGCTATTAATATGTGTGTAAATTGCCCGGACCTCCTTGGTGCACAAGTTCCGCTTTATAGGTTTACGGGAAGCGTCCCTTAGCTGCTTTCAGCTTCATCTCCTTCCAGAACCATCATCTGTGCTATAAAATTAGCAAAATAAAGTGCAGTGGTTTTCCTGTTTTTTGACGCAAGTTTTGGTAGGGGAGATGAGGGAAGAACAAGGCTGAAAGAACCCGGTGAACACAGATGAAGCCTTGAAGATGTGGGGAAAGAGGTTAAGTGGCTAAGAGGCTGGGAAGGATGCACCAGTGAGATTAAATGAAAATACTCGTATCAAATATCATCGGCTTTGATGAGATGTAATTTCCAGGGTGTTAATTGGAGGGTGAGCTGGTGGTAGTTGCCATGGTTTCAAGCATTACCCGGCTTGGTCTCCTCGTTGATTTCACTGTGTTACAAGAACCTCTCAAAAAGCCTATTGGATTTCAGAATGAACTGCAAGTGTAGGGCTTCGTGCTGCAAGTGAGTGGTATTTACTCATGACTGTCTGCCGTGTGACACCCGGTGCCACTGGTTACTGACAAAAGTAAAAGGGGGCGTTAGCCTTGTAGAATTCATCATGTTGATAAGATTAGTTTTTTAAAAAATAGACAAACTAAGCAAGAAGAACAATTCATTGAGCAGTATCTATAAAGGACCCCATTTTATTTCTGTATTTTATGCTGACATTTTTATTAGTGTGTATTTTATGAAAAGATTTTAAAAATAAGTCTGGGACCTCCTTGGCGGTCCAGTGGCCTCCTCACTTCCACTGCAGGGGGCACAGGTTCAATGCCTGGTTAGGAACTAAGATCCCACATGCCATGTGGCTTGGCCAAAAAATAAGTCTAAGAATGGGAAGGTGTACTGTGTAACGCAGTCATTAATAATGAGACTTGAGTGCTTGGAATTATGACAAGGAATAGAACGTGAGTTGCAGTGACCTTGACCCCTCCATCCCCCAAGGCCCACACACACAATACACATACGTGTTCACGTAAGCGCAAGCCAGTTGGCAGCACTGCTTTAGGGCACTGGCTGGCAGAGGAGAGTGAAGGGGGCTTCTTTTAAACTTCTGTTTCAATAGTTTGAATTTTTAATGTATGTTACTCTTAATATTTCTTTAAAGTAACTGTATAAGAAGGGATTGATGGCACAGCAGAGGCCACACTGGAGTAGGATGACCAGGGGAGACTTGGGGAGGACAGAGTGGCTTGAGCTGAACTCTTTAGGGGAGCAGATGTCCAGGGCCCAGGCGGGGGCTGCTCCCTGGCCCGAGGGGAGGGGCTGACAGGCACTGTGTCATAAGTTGCTAAAGACTTAACATTGGTGCCTTTTTCTCCCCCGCCAACCGCCCCCCAATCCTAGGTGTCACTATTAAATTTGGCAAGTTTTCCGTGAAGGAAAATCAGCAGTTGGAGAAGAATGTGCAAGAATTCCTGTCCCTGACGGGAATCGAGAACGCAGACAAGCTGCTGTACACAGACAGATACCCGGAGGAGAAGTCTGTGATCACCGACTTAAAGAGGAAATACGCGTTCCGAGTGCACATTGGTAAGTTTAGACCTGGGGCTCCTTGAGCCTCCACAGCCTTCCAGCCTTACATGTGTGATCACGGCGATTACTGAGCGTGGGGTCTGACCCACCACTGCAGCAGCGCGTGGTGGCTGCTGTGTTAACAGTCCTTTTACTGCCAGCCTGTACTTCCAGGGCTTTGGAACGTGTTCACTAGCGCGTTGACAGGTGGTGTAAGGAATGATCAGCTTCCGGGTTTCCTACATGCTTACTCTCAGTCCTGTCCGACTCTCTGCTACTAGGTAACAGTTGCGGTTTTGGGTCCTCTCACAGTCCTGTACTGTGTATTTTTTTTTTTTTTTTTTGGCATATACTGCAAAAAGCGCATCCCTCTGTGTGCCAGCATCTCCCAGGGTCTTTAAGTAGAGCCATGTGTGTGCTTGAGCTGGGACCCTCGTCCTGGAGGTATCCTTGGAAAGTCGGAGAAGGTCATGAAGCAGTATAGGTTTGGACTGAAAAAAAAATCTCTTGTGACTCCCCCGGTGGTCCCATGGCTGAGACTCGGTGCTCCTAATTCAAGGGACCTGGGTTTGATCCCTGGTCAGGGAACTAGACCCCGCATGCTGCAACTGAAAGAATTTCCACGCCACGACTAAGACCTGGTGGAGACAAATTAATAATAATAATAGTAAATCTCTGTTGTATTTAAAGAGGAGGATTTCTTAGGTTTTTGTCTGGAATGCACAAAGGAAAGCAGAACAGTCAGCCCCGGCTGGGGGACCGTTTCATCTCTGGAGTGGAAAAGCAGGAAAAAGCTTATTTGCTTGGAAAAGTTTTTTGTTTTATCTTATAGAGAACTGCTGGCATGTGTCCTCCACCTCAGCCTCCCCTTCTCCTAATTCAGTGCCTGTGCCTTATGAGGTTCTTTTCATGAATTTAGTAGACCAGAAGCCAGAGAGCCTCCATACTATGCATGTAGTTTTCAGAGACCATCAAGGAAATGGGATTTTATATCAATATATCTGCTTCCCAAGACAGCTTCCTGCAGGCCATAGGAAATCCCAGCCTCCACCTGGGGTCTAGGATTGCTCGTGTAGTAAAAAGGGGCTCTCCTGGGTTTCTTTTATAATTGCAACTGCATTCCCTGCCACACTCCCGGTGTCCCTCTGACCACCATCTGTTCTGGCTTCAGGTAAGGGCATTGCCCGGCCCTGGAAACTCGTATATTATCGAGCAAAGAAGATGTTCGATGTCAACAATTACAAAGGCAGGTAAGAAAAAAACGGGAACAGGACATTTCTCTGGTCTTTGTGATAATATAAGTCAAAGGGTCCACAACAAGATGGTGAAGATTCTTGTGTGCGAAACGAGGTGTGTTGCCATGTGTATGTCTCCAAGGACCCTTTCAGGTGTCACCTCTTGAGTTAATCTTCCACAATATCCCTCTTTTAAACCCCTAGTTTTTCTTTCTGCTTTTATCTTAGCACTCGCCATGTGCTGCCTCTTGCCGTTCCTCGTGAGGTTTTCTTGGTGGCCTCCCAAGCTGTAAGCTCCTTGGGAGCCCAGACGCCCCTTCTCAGTGCAGCGTGTCTGCAGCACAGAGCCCAGTACTTTGGGTTTCCGGTGAATGTTGGAAGGTGGAGCTGAGCCACGAGTAAGGTCATCCCAGCGTGATTCAGTTGCATCAGTGCAGAGAGTTTCATGGGGCGATGGACAGTCTTTCCTTTCTTTTTTTCCTAAATAAAATACCCAATTATGGTCTGTTTCTAACACTCCAAATAAAACAAATGTAGATTGAGCCTCGGTTGTAGGTAAGCACTCTGCTTCAGAACAAAGGGATGAGCAGAAAAGCATCAGCTCCCGCCCATGAGGTTCCAGACAGCCACCAAGGGCTCAACCACTGATCCCACCTCCAGGAGGCAGACAGTGTGAACCTATCAGGGCCATCAGGTCCTCCTTAGCACCATGATTTTAAACCAAGACATACGCGTTATCAGATCTTAACACAGATATGACCTTGGTTTCTTTTTTGAAACTTTTGCTGAAAGAAATAAAGCTGAAATAGAGGAAAGGTGTTCATGTGGACTGAAACCTGTCCCCACCCTTCCCCAAGTCCCAGTGTCACACAGCTGTGGACAGAACTTTAAGAAAATTCACCAGCGATGACATGTTCAGTGGGACTTAAAAGAACACTTTTGCTAGATCAGTGTTGACAAATGCGGTAACCTAGGTGTGGGAATGAGGAGAAGGCAGTGGCACCCCACTCCAGTACTCTTGCCTGGGAAATCCCATGGACGGAGGAGCCTGGTGGGCTGCAGTCCATGGGGTTGCTAAGAGTCAGACATGACTGAGCGACTTCACTTTGACTTTTCACTTTCACGCATTGGAGAAGGAAATGGCAGCCCACTCCAGTGTTCTTGCCTGGGAAATCCTATGGATGGAGGAGCCTGGTGGGCTGCAGTCTATGGGGTCGCTAAGAGTCAGACATGACTGAGCGACTTCACTTTGACTTTTCACTTTCACGCATTGGAGAAGGAAATGGCAGCCCACTCCAGTGTTCTTGCCTGGAGAATCCCAGGGACGGGGGAGCCTGGTGGGCTGCTGTCTATGGGGTCGCACAGAGTCGGACACGACTGAAGCGACTTAGCAGCAGCAGCAGCAGGTGTGGGAATGACGGTTTT
Source organism: Bos taurus (assembly GCF_002263795.3). Classification (NCBI taxonomy): domain Eukaryota; kingdom Metazoa; phylum Chordata; class Mammalia; order Artiodactyla; family Bovidae; genus Bos; species Bos taurus. The sequence goes on along the minus strand of NC_037338.1, from coordinate 102,466,189 downwards.
AGAATGATGGAAATCTGTCGTTCTGATCATGCAGCTCATTGGTGCCACATTTATGTTGTGCTGGCCATGTACCCTAAGCATGTTTTTACAGGTTAAGGAATTCTTAAGTGGGAAAGCCACAGGAAGTCAAAAGTCAAAGAATTGAAAGGCTCCAAGGGGCTGCAGAGGTCAGAACACTTGTTTCCTCATTTTTGTCCACTCAGTTTCTAGGCACCTCTTTTCTGTGGCTGCAAAGGTGCTCTTAAGTCATTTTTAAAATCTCAGTAAGACCCTGCCTGCCCTGAGAAGGAGACTGCTGGAAAGGTTGATTCTTAGTGGTGAAGGATTGCCATTCAACCATTCTCTGCATTTTAGATACATTTCTGAGAATGCTGGAATCTTAACTGTCCTGAGATAGTTGTGGATCACTATCACTAGAGATGGTTAGTATTTTATAAAGGCTGCTTTCATGTCATATTAGTAATAACATCACCCACCACTTCCCCCACCCCATCCAGAAGGAATTATAGAATGTCATAAAGATGGCTTTTTCTTCACTTAAACATTTTAGGTGTTTGATCTCAAAAATCTCTTTATAGTGCATTTTAGTTCTTTTCTTGAATATCTTTGCTTTTATGTGGGGTTCATAAACCTTAACTTCCTTAAACTGACAGATTTGTGCTAAGCCACCTGTCGTGTCTTTATTGAGTGTCTATTATGTGTCAAGCACCACGGGTACCACAGCGCAGAAAGTCCACAGGGGCCCCGCCCTCCAAGGACGTCCCCTGCAGAGCTGTGCTGCCCGTCTCGGGACCACCACCCTCACACGGCGTGGAGCACTCAAGCCGTAGTTAGTCCAAGCCTTGCCGTTCTGAAGAATAAAATACTGGATTTAGAAGGCCTAGTGTGGAGCAGAAGTGAAGTGAAGGTCACTCAGTCACGTCCGACTCTCTGCGTCCTAGTGCGTGGAATTCTCCAGGCCAGAACACTGGAGTGGGCAGCCTTCCCTTCTCCAGGGGATCTTCCCAACCCAGGGATCGAACCCAGATCTCCTGCATTGCAGGCAGATTCTTTACCCCCTGAGCCACAAGGGAAGCCCCCTTATTCATACTTTGAGGTTCTGATTACATGTTGAAATGGCTGCAGGTTTAATACATTCAGTTCAGTTCAGTTCAATCACTCAGTCGTGTCCGACTCTTTGCTACCCCATGGACTGCAGCACGCCAGGCCTCGCTGTCCATCACCAACTCCCGGAGTTTACTCAAATTTTAATACATTAGGTTAAATAAAATGTGTTATTAAATTAACTCATCTAAAAACAAATAAAAGTAATTTTCACACAATCCCTAGAAATTTCTAAGTGACACAATTGACTCAGACATTTCCATTGGCCAGTGGTGGCGTGGGGGAAAGTCAGGCAAACCAGGGAGCCACAGCACACAGTTGGAAGTAGTGACAGGGGCAGTAATGGGATAGTAGGGCACCGCCAGCCCTGACGGTCAGGAAAGCCTTGCTAAGACGCACCGTTTCAACTGCATCTGAAGAGCCGGCAGGAGCTTTCCAGGGGGTCAAGTGGAAGGGAGAGGAGGGCTTCCCATCGCAGGTCTAGAGGCCGAGGTGACTGGTGAAGCTGAACCGTGGAGAGCACTGGCCTTTGCAGGCATAGTCAAAACGTCCAGGTTTTATTGTTCAGAGCCTTTATGGGTCTGGCTGGAGAATAGTGAGATCCATCTGCCCTGGCCTCTGCGTAAGTGAGCCAGGCCTATGGCCAGGGACTGTGGTGACCGATTTATAGGATGCCCACAGGTGAGATGGGCTTCCCTTATGGCTCAGCTGGTAAAGACTCCACCTGCAGTGTGAGAGACCTGGGTTTGATCCCTGGGTTGGGAAGATCCCCTGGAGAAGGGAAAGGCTACCCACTCCAGTATTCTGGCCTGGAGAATTCCATGGACTGTACAGTCCATGGGGTCACAAAGAGTCAGACACAGCTGAGTGACTTTGACTTCACTGTCACGGGTGAGATGCCGAGGCAGGAAGGGGCAGGGCTCTGGATCCTGGGAGCTGGTATCCTGATGGACCACCCCACTCAGCCGCTTCCAGCACCGCAGAGTGCCCAGTGAGGATACAGGCTTTAAGCTTATGGTTCCTGCTCAGCTGTGACCTGTTTTCTCTTCCTCTTAGGTACAGCAAAGGAGATACCGAGAAGTTGAAGATATACCAGTCCCTGCACGGGAACGACTGGAAGAAGATTGGCGAGATGGTGTCTCGAAGCAGCCTCTCTGTGGCCCTGAAGTTCTCCCAGATCAACGGTCGTAAGTCGTGGTCCCTGGTGCCCACCCGGGTGAACAACCCAGCCCAGAATGGCCCAGGGCCCAGGCATCACTGCCCACCTGTCTGCTGAGAGAGCCATCACTGTTTCAGCCATTCCCTGACCGATTCGTTTCTTCATGGGCATGGTTGAAACCACACAACCCTTACTCCCCAGACTGATTTCTATGCTGCACTGAACTCAGTTCAGTAGCTTTCAGCCTGACTAACTGCCAGATAAACCGAAACCCGAGGAAGCCAGTGGACAGGAGAGCCGGGCCCGCCAAGGTCTGTTCCCCGAGGTGGCCCGGAGGCCGTCGCAGGGAGGGCCTGTTGGGTGTGGGTGTTTCCCAGTGTCAGCCATCGCCTGTCTGTTTTCCTCCTCTTTCATTGAAAGCTGCCTTGGTTGTACTCTCCACATTAAAAAAAATCCCCAGTTAGCTTTAAGAAGGCAGTCCTTAGTGGGTGTTGGCATCAGCCCAGAGGCTAAATCAGCGTTGGGTTTCCAGTAAATATTTGAAGGTGGAGCTGAACATGAGTGTGATGTCATTCCAGCGTGATTCAGTTGCATCAGTGCAGAGAGTTTCATGGGGTGATGGCCAGTCTCCCGCCCTGCAGGCAGAACGGGGCAGTGGGTTCCAGCCAGGTGTCTGCATGTCTGCATGCAGTAGACCCCGAGGGGGTTGGAGACCAGGCCTTCTGTGCCCCCAGTGCCAGCCAAGCCTCAGCGTGGCCAATTCTGCCAGCTTCCAGGAAGTAAAGCAAACATCTGAATTTGCGTGCACATGTGAAATCAAAATATCTTTTGGGAATTTTACCTTTTTATCCTTGGGACTCTCTTGACTTTTAAGTGTTCATCCTAATTGTTACTGGGGAAATAGTAACAGTAACACTGTGGCCAAATCAAAGATAGGTGTAGCCTGCCAGTTTGCGGCCTCGTCCTTAGCATGTGAGCAGCTAGACAAGAAGGGTGAACTGTGGGTGCTCTGGCGCCTGCAGCGGTGATTGGCTGTCGAGGTTCTCAGATGCCTTCATCGTCACGTGCTGCAGTAGCCTCGCTGCGCCGTGCACTCCGCTCCAGGAACTCTTGTGGGGAGTTACGCATATAACATGGAAGACCTTTGGTTGCTTTCTTCCCCACCAAATGTTTAGGGAATTCACAACTGCCTGCAGGAGAGATTACTCCTAGAAACAGAAAGAATGGCTTTTGCAAAGTTAAAAACAAAAAATAGATTGCTTTAAGAAAGGGGTTTTTGGTTTTGGTTTTGGCCATTGGTTGTACGTGTGTGCACGCATGTGCATGTATACATACCCTTGGTTCTTAAAAAGAATCCGTGGGCGCTTTAGTAGTTTCGCCTTGATTTGCATGTAAACTGTTTTGTGATTCAAATGTTGCCCGCTATCTTTTGGAAAGTGGCTGATTATCTTTTTGTTTCTAAAGACTTTCTTCTTCCAGAGCAGTTTTGGGGTCACGGTTAAAGCGAGAGGATGGTACAGAGATTTCCTGTATGCCCCCACCCCTCACACGCACAGCCTCCCCCACCATCAGCAGCCCCCCAGCAGAGTGGCCCATGTGTACAGTCCATGAACCGACGGTGGCACGTCTCAACCCCCCCAGAGTCCACAGTCGACGATAGGAACCTCTCTAGCTATTGTCCCCTCTGTGGGTTTGGACTGATGTCCAGTGACACATCTCCATCATTCTCGTCGTGTTTTTAATACTGTGTTTGAAAGCAAATAGATTAGCAGCTTGAAGACCATCCTTTTATGTCAACAGAAATTAATCATGGTGCCTGGAGCAAGACGGAAACCCAGAAACTAATCAAGGCTGTTGAAGAAGTGATTCTGAAGAAAATGTCTCCCCAGGAGCTAAACGAGATGGATTCTAAACTGCAGCTGAACCCTGAAGGCCGCCTGTCGATTGTTCGGGAGAAGCTCTACAAAGGCATATCCTGGGTAGAAGTGGAGGCTAGAGTGGAAACCAGGAATTGGATGCAGTGTAAAAGTAAGTGGTAAGTTTGAGGCTTCTTACCTAAATCTCAACAAGGTGCCGACCTCCCCCTTCTCGGCAGTTTCTAGTGAGTGGGTGGGCTGGGGAGGTCCCTAAGAATACCTGTAACTACCTACCACGCGGAAAGCCTTGCAGGTCAAGAGGAATCCTCTCCGATCCTCGGCTCCAGCAACTTCGATGTCAGTGTCTGATGTAAGGTGGTGCTTAGCCAACCCTGATTCATCATGTGGCTACTTCATAAATAACTTGAACCTTTTAAATTCTTTTTATTATTCTAATTGAAGTATACTTGATTTACAGCATTGTATTAGTTTCAGAGATATAGCTAAGTGATTCAGTTGTATGGAGAGAATTTTTCATTCTCTTTTCCAGCATTTACGAGACACTGAGTCCAGTTTCCTGTGCTCGTACCTGGTGTGTCTGTTTCATATCTGGGAGTTTGTATCTGCTGCTCCCCGTCTCCTAATCTGTCCCTCCCCCGCTGACCCTCTGGTTACCAAAACTTTGTTTTCTATGTCTGCTTTGTAAATAGAACTTGAATCTTCTTAATATTGAATATTGTATTCAATATTATTGAATATTGTATTGACTTCCGGTTTTTTCACTCTGTCCCTTTCTTCATAAAACAAGGCTGTTACCTATTTATAGCATGAAAAAAAAAGTACAAAACTAACATTCAGGAGAGAAATCACAAGCCTAATGATCAGAAATAGCTCTCCCTCCTTATTTTTGCTTTCCTTGGTTTTTTTGACTTTGACTTTGACTTTCTCTTTCTCATTCAGACTCCTTCGCCGAAGCAGGGCGGCCGTACGTTCGTCCTGGAAGGCGTTTAGGTGCATCCGTAGAAGTGGTTTCAGTCCGGCTCTGGCCACACAGTCTTTGCCTGGGGTAGTGTTTCCCGGGCCTGCAAAGGCTCTGAGCTGAACTTCGAGCTGCAACATAGCAGTGGTCCTGAGCTCACGCCCCAGGCCTCCTACACAAAGGGGGCTGCATCGACTTGGCTATTGAAGAAGAATGGACTCCAGAGTGGGCATGTTGTGCATTAAAAGCAAACTCCTGGATTATACTGTGTACCTGGCAGCTCTGCTGTAGGGTACTTATTTTTTTCTAGAAGACTGTCCTCAGGACATAAACTCCAAAGAACAGATAATGTTTTAGGTGGGGAAACAGGTACTGTGGAGGAATCAGAGACCTTTCTACCTCTGGTAACTTAGACTTGAAGAAGTGGGAGGACTTGCCTGGCTGTCCACTGGTTTCAGTCTGCACTTCCACTGCAGGGGGCGAAGGTTCGATCCCTGGTCAGAGAAGTTCCGCGTGCTGCAGGTTGTGGCCAAACAAAAAGCAGTGAGACTTCCCTGGTGTCCTGTGGTTAGGACCGCATGCCTTCACTGGGTCAGGCCTGGGTTTGATCCCCGCTCGGGGAGCTATGATCCTGCAAGTCATACGGCCAAGAAAAAGAGTGGGTGATAAGCCTTAGAGATGAGACGCCAGTGTCTTAGAAGAGAAACGACCAAGAGGGCCATGCCTCAGAATCAGCGGAACTAAATAACAGGCAGGGTGTCTTTTTTAATTGGAAGAAAATGTAGAAAACTGGAACACTGAACGTTGATTTACTTCACGAAACCCTGAAGTGGCATCAGGTGGTACATTTCAGAACCGGGGACGTGGGCAGCCGACCACGAAGTGTCGGTTTCTGTGAGTGTGTCATGCATCTTCCTTCTCAGGAAAGCAGATGTCACAGCTTGTGACCTGTCCATCCGATTGTGACAAATTTCACTCTTTAAGAGAAGCACTCTTTAAATATTTTTAATTAGGTTCCTGCTCTCATTAGGAACTCCAGGGAACCCTTTTCCTCAGCCATGAGCTTTGAGCCTTACAAGAATCATTGAATCATTTATCACTTTACTCAATGTCTCTTATTTGGTATTTCAACAGCTCAAAGGTAATAACAGCCATGTCCCTGTTCTATAAGCAATCAAAAATAAATTGAGTCTACACAGCACCCTTTAGCACCAGCAAGCAGGCTTCTTTTTTCTTTCTTCCTTTGTTTAACTGTTTTTTTTTTTAATTAGAAAAATAAAATCCTATGAACAGCAGTGCAGCCTTTATTAAGGCCGGGCCCCGGCTCACTTGGAGCTCGTGTACTTGGTCACGGCCTTGGTGCCCTCGGACACAGCGTGCTTGGCCAGCTCCCCAGGCAGCAGCAGACGCACGGCCGTCTGGACCTCCCGGGACGTCAGTGTGGTTCGGCCTGAGTACTGGGCCAGCCGGGCGGCCTCACCGGCCAGCCGCTCAAACAGATCGTTCACGAACGAGTTCATGATGCTCATGGCCTTGGAGGAGATGCCGATGTCGGGGTGCACCTGCTTCAGCACCTTATAGATGTACATGGAGTAGGTTTCTTTGCGCCGGCTGCGCCTTCTGGACTTCTTGTCCCCAGGACTCCGGCCGCGCCGGCCCCCAGACTGCTGCAGCTGTCCGTGCTCAGCGCTCATCCTCCTGGTCCTCAAAATGTTATGACACACTAACTTAGAACTCCTTGTATCCATCATCCCGTTTCAATAAATAATCAACAGCTTTCTATCAATTTATTTGTACTTTCCCACTTAAAAACAAGTATATTCTTGATTGTGGTAAATGCTAGCAGTGATGGGTTGCACAAGTTAGAAAGTAGTTCTGAATAAGGACAATTGTTTTTTTCATTTTTCCAAATATTTCTTTAATTCTCTATACTTGAGGGGAGGTGAGCCCAGGCTGGGGGGCTGCTTCAGTGCTGGAGCGTATGATGCCTTGGAACTTGGTTGTTGTTCGCTAAGTCATGTCCATCTGTGCAGCCCCATGGACTATGGCACACTGGTTTCCTCTGCCCTCCACTATCTCCCAGGGTTTTCTCAGACTTGTGTCCGTTGAGTTCGTGATACCATCCAACTATCTCATGCTCTGTCACCCCCTTCTCCTGCCCTCAATCTTTCCCAGCATCAGGGTCTTTTCCAGTGAGTCAGCTCTTCCAATCAGGTGACCAAATTGGAGCTTCAGCATCAGTCCTTCTAATGAATATTCAGGGTTGATTTCCTTTAGGATTGACTGGTTTGATCTCCTGGCTGTCCAAGGGACTCTCAAGAGTCTTCTCCAGTATCACAGTTCAAAAGCATCGAATCTTCAGTGCTCAGCCTTCCTTATGGAACTTAGGTACTTTCATCCTGGAGGAAGCACCACTGAGATACCACCTTACAGCCTGAACAACAACCTGAATAAGGACAATTTCAATGAGGAAAACAAAGGACATTTTAATGGAAACTTTACCCTGAAAGTAAACTGTTTTTCTGTTAACACAGGACGGAAATTCTAACCAAGAGGATGACGAATGGTCGGGACGTGTACCGAGGAGTGAACGCTCTGCAGGCCAAGATCAATCTGATTGAAAGGTACAGAAATAGTCAGCAACACTGTTTTACTCCTTTTTCCCTCTAGGCAAAGAGTAGTTAGCCAAGCCTGTGGGTCTGAGGGACCTGGGCTTGTGTCAAAGGAGGGGCGCCGAAGAGCAGAAGAAGCCTCTGGATTCTGGGCACCCTTCATCCTGTTCTCTGTCAGGAATGCTGCTGCTCCTTCCTCGGTGGGCTTCCTCATTCTCCACCCTGGCCTGGCTGGGGATGCCCACCCCCCCTTTATTTCTCTACCAGAGGGACTAGCAGAGACAAGGAGCACCTCTCAAGTCAGGCAGGCCTGGGTTCCAGTGAGGGTACATCATGTGGGTGGTCCCACAGTGACCCGAGCTCTCAGTCCATCTCCTGGTGTGCAGAATAGACAGAGTCCCCCCAACTTCAGCAGATAGTGTCGAGAGCGAGTGGATTCACGGGTGCAAGGCCTTAACCCGGTGTCTGTCACATAGTCAGTGCTGAGCACACAGTCACCACTCCTGTGTGTCTGCGTTGAATGGTGAACTTGGGTTTGTTTTTTTTAATTGAAGTATGAAAGGAAAGTGAAAGTGAAGTCACTCAGTCATGTCCGACTCTTTGTGACCCCTTGGACTATAGCCCACCAGGCTTCTCCGTCCATGGGATTTTCCAGGCAAGAATACTGGAGTGGATTGCCATTTCCTTCTCCAGGAGATCTTCCCGACCCAAGGATTGAACCCGGGTCTCCCGCATTGTAGGCAGACGCTTTACCGTCTGAGTCACCAGGGAAGTCTTAAGTTGATTTAATTTCTGCTGTACAGCAAAGTGACTTAGTTATACATATATATGTGTATTTCTATATATACAGTATACTTTTTCATATTTCATTCTTTTCCATGACGGTTTATCACAGGATGTTGAACATTAACTGTGAAGTTGATGTTTTTTACCGTGAGGAGGCGACATGGCTTGGTGGGAGGTGCAAAGGGCTCAGGAGGAAGAGAGGAGGCTTTTTGGTCTGGAGTTCACGTACCCCATGACCTTGGGCTTGCCTACCTGTGTTACCCACTGGGCCTGGGTAACACAGGGAGCTGGAACAGAGGTGGACACGCTGAGGCCTTCCAGCTCTTAATATTCTGTGAGTCCATGAAGATGGCCATCATGCTGAATTTTGGCTTGAAAACTTAATTTTTATTTTTTTCTCATAGGTTGTACGAAATAAATGTGCAAGATGTTAATGAAATAGACTGGGAAGATCTTGCTAGCATCATAGGGTAAGGCCATTTGTTTAATATTAAGCTAGTGAAAAGATAAGAGATGACTTCTAATAAATGACTGGCTATCAGACTTCAAAGAACAGGACTGAAATTTGCGCCGCTTATGTTACTCACCTTATAAATTATATTTATGAATCTTATAAAATGTATTGGTGAACCGCCCCTGCCCCCCTTAGTACTAGACCAGGTTAATCATACCAACCCTCCCTCTACTCCAGCCCCCATCTCCACCCCCAGGACACCTGCGAAGAGTGAATGAAATGTGTGTAGTCTCCTAAAGAACTCACCAGTTACGACTGGCAGGAGGACCCCACGTGGCCCTCACCCATCACCAGCCTCCTTCCATCTGCCGCGTTGGCTCTGTCGTCCCTCCGTCCCTGTCCCCCTCCTGCTCCCCGTTCCAAGGGAATAGAATTGTTTCCATCAACCACTTGAGAGTTAGTGGTGGCCGACGTGTCCTCAGCAAGGATGTTACCCTGCATCTGCCGGCACAGTGATCACGCCCGGGGCGTCTGCGTGGCTGCAGTGTTCTCTAACACACGGCCCCGTGCGGATTTCACCCGTTGTCCCAGAAATCCCTTCGAAGCACATTCCCCTGTCTTAGGATCCAACCCAGGATCTGTCTCCTTAGCGTCATCTAATCCGCAGAATTCTTCTGCCTCTGTGTTTCTTTCTTTTTATCGTTGCAGTGTCGTTGATTTGTTTCACGCGTACAACAAAGCGATTCAATTTTGTATGTGTGTGTGTGTGTGTGTATTTTCAGATTCTTTTCCATTTAAAAAAAAAAAAATCGTATTTATTTTGGCTACACTGAGCCTTTGTTGTGGCACTTCCCCTCCGCACATGGGATCTTAGTCCTCTGACCAGGGATCGAACCCACACCCCCTGCATCGGAAGGCAGGTTCTTCACCACTGGGCCACCAGGGAAGTCCTTCACATTCTGTTCCATTATTACAAGGTGTTGAATATAGTTCCCTGGGCTGTGCACTAGGTCCTTGCTGTTTATTTGTTTTATACACAGCAGCAGGTATCTGTTAACGCCTTGGTCTTCAATGATGTTGAAACTGGGGGAGAACGCAGGCTGGTCGTCCTGTAGAACTTGCCTCAGCTGAAGCTTGTCGGAGGCTCCCTCACGGCTAGATTTGCATTTTGTATTTTACATAGGAATCCCTCAGGGGCGGGGCTATGTCTCTGTCACCAGGTCCCACCTTGTCCTGAGGCCTGTGGTTCTGACATGGACCCCTGGGCTCTGCCTCATTTCCCCTTGCAGAAAAGTGACAGTTTCTCTCCTGGTGGTAGGAAACGGCTGCGGGGAGATACTTTGAGACCCCCTCAGGTTCCTCTTCCTCTCGGGGCCTCGCTGTGCTGATCATTTGCATCTCTCACCCGAGGAGTGCCATCTCACTCTCATCCGCTGTCGCTCTCTGCCTTTGTTGCTACAGTCCTTGCATTTTCAGCCAGTGAAGGAGAGGCCACCCCTCCTAAGGTCTGAATCCGCTGCTGGCCCAGCAGGGAGAGCTGGCCGGCAGAGCCCTGTGCCTCTAAGCCCAGCAGATTGCCAGGCACTGTGGGGCGCAGGGTTGGTGGGCTTTGGGAGGCGGGGCGTTAAGGGACCCTCTGGCCTTTAGGTTTGAATGGTGGAGCAGGGAGCAGGGCTCCCGCAGCCTGGCTGCCTTTCAGAACCGTGGCTGCTGACGTGAGGTTGTCATCGATCCATTAGGAAGGGTGTAAACTGGCTCTAGTGGTTAGTTATTTATATTTCAGGATTATGGACAAAGCATAGTCCATAAAGCATCAGTCCAGTTCAGTAGCTCAGTCCTGTCTGACTCTTTGCAGCCCCGTGGACTGCAGCAGGCCAGGCCTCCCTGTCCATCACCAACTCCCGGAGTTGACCCAAACTCATGTCCATTGAGTCGGTGATGCCATCCAACCGTCTCATCCTCTGTCGTCCCCTTCTCCTCCCACCTTCAGTCTTTCCCAGCATCAGGGTCTTTTCAGATGAGTCAGTTCTTCGCATCAGGTGGCCAAAGGATTGGAGCTTCAAACATAAGGCATAGTGGTCGGTTATTCACATCTGAGGATTACGGACAAGGCACAGTCGGTTTGGCTGCTGGCTTTTACTTGCCGTTGGAACCATGCAGCGGCAGCCCTGGCAAGAGCCACACGCGCCCATGCTTCCAAACCCTTTCCTTTCTTTCTCGCTCATCTCAGCAGCACGCCGTCTGCTCTTCAGCTGGTGGGTCCCTAAGGGGGAGGTGTCAGGGGCTTTGAAGGAAGGAGATCCTGCCGTGCACCCCACCAACTCCCACCCCAGGAAGTATTCATGTGGACACATCTCTCCCTTTGCCATATCAAACCACTTTTGAAAAACCCTGACTTTTCCAATAGGTGTTTGGGTATCTTGCAACATTGCCTCAAATCACATTTCTTAAAGTGGATTTTTAGTGATTTTAGGTAGAATTGTATACTTAAATATTGAATGTTCTGGTTAAGATTTAGAAATCTCAGGACTTCCCTAGAGGTGCAGTGGTTAAGAGTCCACACTGCCAATGCAGGGGGTGTGGGTTTGATCCTTGGTCGGGGAACTAAGATCCTACATGCTGTGCAGCATGGCCAAAAGATTAAAAAGAAGAAAAAAGAGATTTAGGAATCTCAAAGCTATAAAATAGACATCATGGCATCCAGTCAAATACTGTTGGAAGTAGAACGTTCTCAAAGTTTTAATAATAAATTAAAACAGTGAAAATAACTAAATTGAAAGTTTGGTCTCCTCAGGTTCTTGAAGCCTCCCTCATGAATTATTTAGGCAGGATTTTAAAGACAGCATCCCTGCCTAATGAGATGTAACACCCACTTCATTTGAAAATGTTACTTCTTGAAGCCCAAGCTTTGATCTGCAGAGCAGTCTGGCACAGGGCACCGTGGGAAGAAGGAAGGTTTTCCAGATGGCCTAGAACTTGGCCTCTGCAGTCAGACAGACTGGGCGTCAAGTCCCGGAACTCTGCTCGGTATTTAGCTGGCCTTCGTCAGGCGGTCCCCTCGCTGGTCTCCGCGCCACCGTTCCTCGTTTGCGGGGTGGTTGAACGCGTCCGTAATCAGGACTGAAGGGGACAGTGCGTGGTGCATAGTGTGTGCTCGGCGCGCCGCCGCTGCCGCAAAGAGGTATAAAGAGCCCAGCTGTCTTCCACGTGTGTAGCAGATCAAATTATTCCCATTAATCATATAACATCTAGATTAGCTAATTGTCAAAACAAATATGTCACACTTTTATGGTTTAAAGGGGAAGACATGCCCAGGAGGGCTTCCTTTGTGGCTCAGCTGGTAAAGAGTCCACCTGCAATTTGGGAGACCTGGGTTCAGTCCCTGGGTTTGGGAAGATCCCCTGGAGAAGGGAAAGGCTACCCACTCCAGTATTCTGGCCTGGAGAATTCCTCAGACTATATAGTCTGTGGGGTCGCAAAGAGTTGGACACAACTGAGCGACTTTCACTTTCACATGCCCAGGAAGTGACATTAGTGAATTTTCAATTAAAAAAAGTTTTTAAGATTTGGTTGTTTCCATCCTGCCTATTGTAAGTGGAAAATGAATTTGATTCACCAGCACACCGTAAGTGTCCACTTTCTTTAGCTTTGCAAAATTAAAAATCCAGACACCTGCCTTTGCATTGTGACAAATATATAGTTATCCTAACTGTAGTAAAGAGTGTAGGACTTGTGAATAATGCCATTTGTAGCCACATAGATGGACCTAGAGATTATCATAGTTAACTGCAATAAGTCAAAGACACATATCATGTGATATCACGTACATGTGGAATCTAAAAGAATGATACAAATGAACTTACTTATGAACAGAAATGGACTCATGGACATAGAAAACAGATTTATGGTTACCAAAGGGGAATGGGAAGGGGTGAGGGGATGAATTAGGAGGTGGGATTAACATATATATACAACTATATAAAATAAACGACAAGGACCTACTGTATAGCACAGGGAACTATACTCAGTATCCTATACTAATCTATAATGGGAAAAATCTGAGGAAAGAATGTGTGGACTGTGTGTGACTGAATCACTTTGCTGCACACTTGAAACGTAATATTATAAATTAACTTCAATTTAAAAAAAATCTATCTGATAGCCAAAAAAGTATAGAATTTGGAATGGACCCAAGCGACGTTTCAGCCCTTGCCCTTCACAGCTCTAAAACCTTGGCTGGCTCTCTGTGCCTCGGTTTCCCCATCTCCAAAGTGAGGGCTCAGAGTCGGAGCCCCCTCGCAGAGCAGTGGTGAGGCTCGTGGCTGCTCCGTGGCAAGCAGAGAGCCAGGCTGGGGACGCGTAAGCATCAGCCCGTGCGCACTGGTATCGCAGCTTGTCTTCCTTTCTGGTAGTTTATTCTAGTTTGGACAGAATTCATCTTACTGCACTGCTGTTTTGCTTCCTTTCGTATGTGTGTGTTTACGTGGACAGTAGCTTTTCACATGTCTCATTTTTCTCACACATGTGCAGACACGAGGATTAAGAAAGCTACTTGTGTCTGTAAACCACCCCTTCCTTAATCAGCGCGTTTAGTACACAGGACTGGAATGAGTTATTTTGAACTGCCACTAACTTTTTTACACCTTTTCCTTTCTAAAGGGATGTTCCCCCATCTTACGTCCAGACTAAATTTTATAAACTAAAAGCTACCTGCGTTCCCTTTTGGCAGAAGAAGACTTTCCCAGGTCAGTGTTTTCAGTATTTGAATAGTTAAAAACAGCACATGTGGGCACACGTTGGTCGTGTGACCTTGGGCAGGTGACTTCTGGGAACCTCGGATTTTTCAAATGTGAAAACTGACAAATTATAACCCCTGCCTGGGGCTTCTCTGGCAGCTCAGTGGTACAGAACCTGCCTGCCAATGCAGGAGACATTGGTTCAATCCTTGGGTAGCGAAGATCCCCTGGAGAAGGAAAGGGCAACCAATTCCAGTATTCTTGCCTGGAAAATCACACGGACAGAGGAGCCTAGACAGAGGAGCCTAGCAAGCTACAGTCCATGGGGTCGCAGAGAGTCAGACACAACCGAGCAAATGAACACACACGCATGCAACCCCACCTTTTTTTGAATGTACTAGAAGAGCTAACAGACTTGTAAAATGTGGTCACCAGGGTTCCGGGCACTTGGCAAGCACTTGACATGTAACCGTGAGTGATCCTGGGTTGCACACACCGTACGCTCACATACACACGCTCACACCACATGCCTGCACACACACTGTTTCACAGACAACTGGATGCGCCCAGCTCTTTCTCTGAAGCCTTTTGTGAGTGATTTCCACATGTAATTCTCAAACCTGGACCAGGAGAGGAAGCAGTGTGTGTAAAGTACACAAAGCAGAGCCACCTGTAGGGGATGCGCCCCTGCGACAGGGCACACCAGACACGCGAACTGACGCACATAATTGGAGGTGCAAACACATACTCATATCTTGGAAGTTCTCAGCTTGAGGCTTCCTATGTAGGGGACGTACCCTGGGCTTTACCGCAGATACGGTGCATCCTCATGTCTGGGCTGGGTCCACAGGCAAGGTTGTTCTCTAACAAACTCACAGCAGAGTCGCCGGTACCCTGCCCAGCGTCAGCGTTTGGGAGCTGCTGGCTTGAGTGATGCTCTGCTTTGTAGTGTGTGACGAATGCTTCCTGCATTCAGCAGACCCCGCTTCCCGGGCTTGAATCTGACTTTACCCTCCTGACTCCATGACTTTGGGCAAGTTACATAATGTCTTTATGCCTCATGTGAAAAACGGGTGAACAATAGTGCCTACCCGTCATAGGAGTTTTTAGCGGGTTGGACGAGGGACTGTGTGTGAACCAGTAAGAGCTGGGTCTTGGCACACAGTAAAGCCAGGAGCGATACATTGTCATCGTAAGCACCTTCTGTCCTTGACTTTGAAAAGAGGCATTGTCAGACCATCTCAAGATTCAATCTCTTTTCTTTAGAGATCATAGACTACCTTTATGAGACTAGTCTCCCGCTGCTTAAAGAGAAGTTGGAAAAGAAGATGGAGAAAAAAGGGACTGAGATCCAGGCTCCAGCAGCCCCTAAGCCTGTCTTCCTGTTTCGAGACATCTTTTATTATGATGATGACGACAGTGAGGGAGAAGACAGAGATGAAAAAAGTTAAGCAACTGTTACTCTCTCTTGTCCATTTTTCTAGGTTTCGTTTTATTTATAGATGTCAATAAAGATATTTTCACTATTGATTTTACTAAAGAAGGGTCTGAAAATGGTAACTTACATTCTGGACATTTAAACATTGTTTCACATTTCATATTCAAGTCTATCTGAATGTGAAAAGAAAGGTGAGTGTATGGGTTGATTTAATATTTCTGTGCCATTGTGTCAAGAAGATCCCCTGGAGAAGGGAATGGCAACCCACTCCAGTTTCTTGCCTAGGAAATCCCACGGACAGAGGAGCCTGGCGGGCTACAGTCTATGGGATTGCAGAGTCGGACACGACCGAGTGACTAGCACTTTGCTTTTGAATGGTTTTCACAAAACAGCAGGGTCCCAGATCTTTCTAATGTCAACAAGGCAGTTACGTCTGAAGAACATTTTCTCTCTTTCTTTATTTTTTTTGGCTGCACCGTGCAACTTTTGGGGTCTTAGTTTCCTGACCAGTTACTGAACCCAGGCCCTGGGCAATGAAAGCACAGAATCCCAGCCACTGGACCGCCACGGAATTCCTCCAGTGAGCATCTTCATGGTGTGGATTCAGCTGTATGTACACTCGGCAAGAAAAGAATGTTAACGTTTTGTTAGTGCATGCCATTTTGCTTTCTGTTTTTCAGTTGTTTAGATGTATGTTCTGTGTGTGTATTAGGTAAGTGGTACAGGGAGGTTTGTGTTTCCGCAGCTCAGTTTCAGTTCCCGTGTGCCCGTCACGGTGGGTGTATCTCATCTTCCTATGTGTGATTCTAGTGTTAAGACAGGTGTTGTCCATAAAACTGGCCCTTTCAAAGCCAGTTACAGAATTCACCTGCTGTTTAACTGGAAAAAACAAACCAGCCAGCAGTCTCTTCCACTGCTTCTGGAAAAAACTGCCTCCGTTAGACTTACTGACAGATGCTGTCTGGGTCTCGGTCACAACCCATACCTGATGGAAGCTGAAAGGTAATTTTAATATTGGGCTAGTCCCTCAATCTGGAAAGCAAACCGCTCTAGATATTTCAAACAGAGAATTCAGTATAGGGATTTAGGTTATGAAATTGTTCACAGGACAAAGGGGCAAACGGGAGCGAGGCTGAACTGCCCAGCGATGGGGAACTGAGGGGAAGCGGCTGCAGCCCCCAGCGGCCCAAGTGAACACGCCCTGGTGCTGACTTTGCAGGCTCTGGGCTGTCTGCTGCTGCAGGAGCCTGTGCACCTGTGTCTGCTTAGAACACAACGGCTTCTGCCTCCCTCCTAGCCTAGCCTCCCATGAGTGCCTCCCATGGGTGGTCCCTTAGCAGAACCCTGCTGGCGAGGGCAATCAAGTTCCCAGGCTTCTAGCCTCGTCTGTACAGGGGAGAACATAGAAAAGGAGGTGTGGGTGAATAGCATCGCATGCCGTGATGTCCCCCTCTGTGCCGAGATGCGACACCCCCTCCCCTGAGGATTCTCTGATGATGTTTATGTGGCACCATGATATGCGATGTTGGTTAACGCATCCACAGAGCTAGACATTCTCCCAAACTTGCCATCATGGGAGAAGGAAGAATACAGAGAACGAGTTTAGGAGTCCTCAGTTCAGTTCAGTTCACTTCAGTCCCTCAGTCGTGTCCGACTCTTTGCGACCCCATGAACCGCAGCACACCAGGCCTCCCTATCCATCACCAACTCCCAGAGTTTATCCAAACTCGTGTCCGTTGAGTCCATGATGCCATCCAACCATCTCATCCTCTGTCGTCCCCTTCTCTTCCCACCTTCAATCTTTCCCAGCATCAGGGTCTTTTCAGATGAGTCAGCTCTTCGCATCAAGTGGCCAAAGTATTGGAGTTTCAGCTTCAGCATCAGTCCTTCCAATGAACACCCAGGACTGATCTCCTTTAGGATGGACTGGTTGGATCTCTTTGCAGTCCAAGGCACTCTCAAGAGTCTTCTCCAACACCACAGTTCAAAAGCCATCAATTCTTCGGCGCTCAGCTTTCTTTACAGTATATCCCCAGACCTATCACCATGTTGTACACACAACAGACAATAAATATTCAGGAAACAAGTGAGGATTTTCTGTATAACAAGCATTTTGCCCTAGTCACCTCCTTCTGTCTGTCAAACATACCAATCTTCATGCTGATGGGAATATGACTTCCCTTGTGGTTCAGCTGGTAAAGAATCAGCCTTCAATGTGGGAGACCTGGGTTCTATTCCTGGGTTGGGAAGATCCCCTGGAGAAGGGAAGGGCTACCCACTCCAGTATTCTGGCCTGGAGAATTCCATGGACTGTATAGTCCTTGGGGTTGCAAAGAGCTGGACACACTGAGCGACTTTCACTTCTGGAGGACAATGTGGTAGAATACATCAGAGCCTTAAGAATGTACATATTCTGAGTGTCTAAACAGGTCCTCTGGGGGCAGGACGCCTTCAGGGAGACCAAGAAAAGCCAGGTGGGATGTCCACTGTGCAGCAGACAAAGAATGTGAACCAGTGCTGAGGGCCAAGGCCAGTTCTGCTGTGTCCTCCAGAAACTACAAAGCCAAGCATGGTGCCTGGCATAGAGTGCCACCCAAGACCACTTTTGCCCCCTAGGTAGTGGTGGGACTGGAATCTTATACTGCAAAGAAGGACAAGGAGGCAGCTCTCTGAGCCCTCCCTGCAGCAGGCCTCGGAAGCAACCCAGGAAGTCCCAGAGAGTCAGAGAAGAGAAAGGATGAAGGAAGTAGAGTCAGGTGGAGCAACACCAGAAGGTCGGGATCTGCTGTGTCTGTCTTTGAAGATGAAGAGGGCACCAGCCAAGGAATACAGGAGGCCTCTAGGAACTGGGAAAGGTGAGGAAGTGAATTCTTCCCCAGCATGCTAAGGGGGAACACAGCCTTGATGACACCTTGATTTTAGAGACCCATGTCAGACTTCCAACCTGCAGAACTGTAATATACTCATTTGCATCATTTAAAGCCACTAAGTGTGCAGCAATTTGTGATGACAGCAACAGGAAACTCCTGCCCTGCCAGCTCTCTCCCCTGTACTGGAAACCCCAGCAGATTCAGAGGTACAGGCTCTATATGCGGGGCTTCAAGACCACCAGTGCTCGATGCACTGACTCAGGCCCTGCAGGGCTGTGGGTAATTGGGAAGAGGTTCTAGTCAGCCCTTGGGGAGGCCAGAGTTCTACCCTGGGCCCCAGTGGGGAACAGGCCTGCCAGCTGCTGCACGTGGAAAAGAGCACTTGGGCTTTGGCGTCTGAAGGGCCTGAATCCAAAGCCTAGTTGGCGCTTTCCTAAGTGCGTGACTGTGGTCAAGGCCCTTAACCTTTTGCCGCTTTAGTTTTCTTATGTGTAAAATGGGGAGAGTGGCACCTGCCTTAGAAGACTGTTGGATTAAATAAGGTCACAAGGGAAAGTGCTCACAACAGTGCCTGACACCCAGTAAATGCTCCAAAAAATACGGGGAAAAAAGAATGTACATATTCTGTGATGCAGCAATTGTGCTGCTAGGACCTAAAGAGAAAGTAGAACAAGTGTAAAAGACTGGCAGATTTACAATATGAAACCTAGAAATGAGTGTTCCTTAGAGGAAATTCACTGTATTACGGTATATTCCTCGAATCAAATACTCTTCAGTCTCTAAGTCATGTCCAACTCTTTGTGACCCCATGGACTGCAGCATGCCAGACTTCCCTGACCTTCACTGTCTCCCAGAGTTTGCTCAAAACTCCTGTCCATTGAGAATGGAATATTAGGCAGTAATTAAAAATGATGATAGATTTGGTTAACATAAAAGGTGAATAGTATTATCATCTAAAATACTGAATGAAGTACTTTCTGTATTTCATTCAGAAAGGTACATATATTTTCTTAATTTTGTTACCAGTAAAAGAAAATTGTGTAAATACAGATGCATTAAAATGTATAGGAGGAATGAAACCCGAAGTGCTGACAGTGGGTCTCTCCAGGCAGTGGGACTGTTGAGTTTTGGGGCTAGAACTCTCAATCTGAAAATGCCAGAAAATCAGACTCAGGTAGACCAAAGGGATTTGGGAACTCTCAAGACTGGAAGTCCAGAGGGAGAGGATAGGTCCAGTTACTCAGCATCCTCAAAACGTGTGTTCTTGCTGATTCTAGGCTCTCCCTTCTCCAGAGTCCACTTTGTCTTCAGTCCACACAATGGGGGCCCCTTTTGCCCCAAGGATGCCTTCATGGAGCCCCATGTTATAGCATTCTTACTATTTAAATAGAGGGTGCCATTCAAAGAAGAGAACAAGAGCCATTGCTCAAATCCTGGCTTTTGTTCCCAGTGCCCAAGTTAGAGCTCGTGCCCAACTCTGAGCCATCACCGCAGCCAGGAAATCAGGATGGTCTTCAACCTACCTGGGTCCTTTCTGGAGCTCAGCATGCCTATGTGACTGAAAGGGGAAACGGCCCAACAGAAAACCAGGGTCGCAATATAGCAGAAGAGGTCAATGGACTCAGAGAAAGCAACCCATACGTGCAGGAGTGTGGGTCATTACCTGTGCTGTGGATTTGACCCGATAAACTTGGGCACTTTGTGAAAGTTTAGTTTTTTAATTTTTTCTCATCCCTAGCTCCATGCCCCTCCACCCCCCCTCCAAAAAATCTTACCTTTGCCAAACACCCTTTTTGCATATAAAGATCCAGAAATCTGGAAGACAGAGACGGGACGGCTAGACTATATTTGTCAAACGCACGTCTGAGAGGAGAGAAAAGGGAAAACCCTGAGTTTGGTTTGAATGTGTAGACTTTGTAGGACCGACAGGGACCATTCGAGGAGACCCCCGTCCACAGTATGGAGAGAGAAGAAAAAGCCACACGAGAGCGATGGGTTGGTACGTTAACTCCACCAGGGTGCAAGTTGGAGCCATGAAATGAACAACCCCATTCAGAGTGAGAAAAAGGGCAGAAGAGGAAACCTGTACTACTCTGAGGAGTAGACTCAGAAATTGAACAGAGGTAAAGAAAAATGACCTAACAAAAGACATTGGAACAAATAAAACTTTTAATAGTCTTGACTGCATTTATTTGCATTCTTGACCCTGTTCTTGGCCACTGAGCACTTTGAATAAGCATGACTTTCAGCTGTTTATCTTGATTTGTAGACTTCATTGTCTAACGAGGACGTCAGGACCACAGCACAAAGGAGGCACGCGATGGGTGTCGTTGCAGGAGCAGGGTGTCCATTCTCCTCGGAACACTGCTTTCAGTTCAGCAAACATCATCGGCCACTTGTGCTGTGAGCCAGGCCCTGTTCGGAGCTAAAGATGCAAGAGGGAACCACACAGACTTGGTGCCTGTTTTCCTGGAGGCCACACAATCTAGCACTTCCTGAACACGTTTTCAAATGCACCTCCTGAAATACACACCACAATTATAATTCCTCAACCTCATCAAATAATCCATTGATCCATCAGCCCACTCCTAGCCTATCCACAGCTTCATCGTGACAATCCCTCCCTTCTGAACAAGACCTGGGTGAGTCCTTCCATCTGCCTTCTACTTGCACCACAAGAGCCAAGTATTCCTAGAAGAAAATCACACAACTGAGCTGGTTGAATGACTAAACCTTGAAAGGACCCAGTGTTATCAGCAACCCTCTGACAGGCTTGCTGTTCTTTGACCTGCATCAGCTATTCTGTATATTCAACTCTCCCATGTCCCTCCTCTGTTCTTTCCTCGGTTCATTGAGAAAATTGAAGCCATTGTCCATCAATTCCCTCTCCCCTACACCAACCAGTCAACCGTGCCTTCATCTATACTCATTCCTCCTACTGCAAGCTGAGTCCCTCTACCTGAGCCCTTCAGTCTGTCTCCTTTATCTTAGAGATTTCGAACATTTGCTGACTCTTCTAAATTGTCAGTTTCATCATCTATCCTGGAGGAGAAGCAGATGACATCGGATGAGACGGTTGAATGGCATCACTGACTCGATGGACATGAGTGTGAGCATACTCTGGGAGATGGTGAAGGACAGGGAAGCCTGGCATGCTGCAGTCCCTGGGGTGGCGAAGAGTCGCACATGACTTGGTGACTGAATAACACCTATTCTGGATCCTTCGAGCCACCTTTGATTCTACGTATACAGAATCAAATAGCACTTTCTGCTACACTCCTCCCACTGCCCTCAACTTCTAATTGTTCATGTTCCTGGAGGCTTTGGGGGGCTCTTCACAGTCTCCCAATGCCTTAAAATAACATCTATAGGCTGATGGCTCTGAAATGTGTAGTTAGAGGTCAGATTCTCCCACAAACCCCAAGCTACAAAATTTACCTGCCTACCTGCCATCTCCACTTAAGCATCTTACACCTCACTTTGACATGTTACAAACAGCTTTGTAGCTGTCTACACACACCTCAGAGTCTCACCCGCTCCCAGCCTTTCTCACTGCTGCTGGTGGTGTCACTGTTCACTGCACTGCTCCAGTCAGGAACCTAGGAGGATCCGTCCTTGCTGTGTGCACCTTCCCCCACTACCTCCACAGTCAGCCCATTAGCAAGCCCCATCACTTCTGCTTCCAAACACTGACCTGCACCTGAGGTGTGCCTCCACCAGCTACCTTAATCTTGGGCATCACCCTCTTTGTATGACATATACTGACCTCCCTGCATTCACTACTGGTCCTTTTTCAAGCTAGACTCTACAGCTGCAAAATTGGTCATGGCATCACTCTGTTCAGAACCTTTGAAATGACTTCTCGCTGCACTTGTGGATAATGTTCAAACTCTATGTCGTTGTCTATGAAGGTTCTGCACAATCTTATCTTTCCAGGCTCCCATTCCCCTCGCTCCACAAAAAAATAAATGAAATAAAAATTTAAGGAAACCCATCAGTACAATTCACCATGTTAATGAAGAATAAAAGCTGCTGCTGCTGCTGCTAAGTCGCTTCAGTCGTGTCCGACTCTGTGCGATCCCATAGACAGCAGACCACCAGGCTCCTCTGTCCCTGGGATTCTCCAGGCAAGCACACTGGAGTGGGTCGCAACTTCCTTCTCCAATGCATGAAAGTGAAAAGTGAAAGTGAAGTCGCTCAGTCGTTCCGACTCTTTGCGACCCCATGGACTGGAGCCTATGAGGCTCCTCCGTCCATGGGATTTTCCAGGCAAGAGTACTGGAGTGGGGTGCCATTGCCTTCTCCAAATAAAAGCTACATGTGGGGGCAAAAAATAAGGAAATTGCACTTGATAAATTCCAGCTCCAACCAATAAGAATAGACGGCAACCACCTCAAACTGGTAAAGGTTATCTGCAAAAACCTGCAGCCAACATTATTCTTAAAGGCAACACACTGAAATGTTTCGCTTTGAGATAAAGAAAGAGAAGGATTCCTACACTCAACTCTTCTCAGCCTTAGCCAGTCAGTGCTGTCAGGGAAGGAAAGAAAGTGAAAGCTACATGGATTGGGAATGAAGGTCTAAAATGGCCATTATCCATAGATGATTTGAGTGTGAACTCAGGAAATCCGAAAGACTCTATAAAAGATGTATTGGAATTAATGTGTTAAGCAAAGTTACTAGAGACAAGTTCAATATATAAAAATCAATTCCATCTCTATACGAGTGATAAACAAAATTTTAAATTTTATGTAAATATTAAATTCCTGTGCTGCCATAAAAAAATCATCCCGAGGTTCGTGGCCTAAAACCACACAAATTATTATCTTACTGTCCTGTGGGTCAGAAGTCTTGTATGGGTGTAATGAGGCTGAGGTCAGGATGTCAGCAGGACTGGAGGCTTTCGTGTCTGGAGGCTCTTGGAGGGAGTCTGGCTCCTGCTCCTCTGGCTGGTTGAAAGAATCCAGTTCCTGGTGGTTGTGGAGCTGTTTTCCTGCCGGCTATAAGCTAAAGACTTAGACCGTAACCACAGTCTCCAGGCAGGCAGTGTGGTGTATTGATTAAGCACACGGCCTGGACAACTACGGTTACTAGCTATGTAGATGCAAGATATGAGTGAGCCATGCCTCCCTTCCCTCACTTGTAGGAGGGGACCTATCTTACTGAAGCTTAGGACTTAATGAGAGTTAGTGTTGTCAGTGCTTTCATTATTAACAATCTAGGCCCACATCCAGCGTGTGCCCACATTTTGCAGTCATCTCCTCTCCCAAATTCCACACTCCCAGAAAGTGAAGAAAGTGAAAGCCGCTCAGTCGTTTCTGACTCTTTGTGACCCCATGGACTATACAGTCCATGGAATTCTCCAGGCCAGAATACTGGAGTGGGTAGCCTTTCCCTTCTCCAGGGGATCTTCCCAACCCAGGAATCGAACCCAGGCCTCCCTCATTGCAGGCAGATTCTTTACCAACTGAGCCACAAGCGAATCCCAAGAATACTGGACTGGGTAGCCTCTCCCTTCTCCAGTGGATTTTCCCAACTCAGGAATTGAACTGGGGTCTCCTGCATCACAGGTAGATTCTTTACCAACTGAGCAACAGGGAAGCTTCCACACCCCCAGTCCCCAATGTTTTTCTCTAGCAGCTCTCACACACAGCATCCTTCCTGTCTCCCTGATTCTCCAGGTGCTATTTCCTTTACCTGGAATATCCTCCCCACCTCATTTGCTTACCAAACTCTGAAGCATCCTCCAAAGCTCAGGCCTCGGGACTTTCCTGCTGGTCCAGTGATGAAGACTGCCAATGATAGGGGACATAAGTTCAATCCCTGGTCCAGGAAGATGCCACATGCCTCAGAGCAACTAAGCCCATGTGCCATGACCGCTGAACCCCAGTGCTGCAACTATTAAAGCCTGAATGCCTACAGCCCATGCTCCCCAAGAAAAGCCACTGCGGTGAGAAGCCAGTGCCACTCAATGAGGAGTAACCCCTGCTTGCTGCAGCTAGAGAAAGCTGGCAAGCCGCAGTGAAGACCCAGCACAACCAAAATAAAATAATTAATTTTCAATACAAGCAAGTCCTCTATGAAAATTAAAAAAAAAAAACTATAAAATTGGGAAATCTAAATTATTGGGGGAAAAGTTAGAGACTGTTGAATCTCACTAAGGTACAATTCTAAGGCTTTTCATGCATATAAACTCTACCCGGCATGGGACCAACCTCAGAGAAGAGCCATAATTTATATACACGTACCTGCTCAGGTGCATTAAACCTCAACAGCTTCCGTGAAAGAATTTAACTTATTTTCATTTTTGGTTGTGCTGGGTCTTCTTGTGGTATGTGGGCCTCCCGTTTCGGTGGCTTCTCTTGTTGAGGTGCACAGGCTCTAGGCACACGGGCTTCAGTAGTTACGGCACACAGGCTTAGTTGCTCCACAGAATGAGGAATCTTCCTTGACCAGTAATTGAACGCACGTCCCCTGAATCGGCAGGCAGACTCCCATCCTCTGTACCACCAGGGAAGTCCGAGAATTTACTTTATTTTCTTTTGAACTTTTTGTATTGGGGTATGGCTGATTAACAATATTGTGATAGTTTCAGGTGAACAGTGAAGGGAAAGAATTTACTTTTAAGAGGAGAAATTAAGTACTTTTAAAGTCATAAGTAGGAGAAGGCAATGGCACCCCACTCCAATACTCTTGCCTGGAAAATCCCATGGATGGAGGAGCCTGGTAGGCTGCAGTTCATGGGGTCGCTAAGAGTTGGACACAACTGATCGACTTCACTTTCACTTTCATGCACTGGAGAAGGAAAAGTCAACCCACTCCAGTATTCTTGCCTGGAGAATCCCAGGGACTGGGGAGACTGGGGGGCTGCCGTCTATGGGGTCACACAGAGTCAGACATGACTGAAGTGACTTAGCAGCAGCAGCAGCAGTCATATGTATTTGTATTCATATCAACTATCCTGCGGTATTATAAACCCACCATGAAAGCCACAACATTCTGATTTGGTACTTAAAATTATATTTTTAGAATGGAAACTATCAAGAGAGTAACATGTGACTTCAACAAAAGTATTATTTTTATTGTATTACAGGCCACTAGCTTGATTTGGCAAAATTTTGTAACTTGGTAGAGTTATTTGTACTTCCCAAAGTCCTTATTTCGTACATTGTCCCAATGAGCTGGATGGGCTTTCCTGGTGGCTCAGGAGTAAAGAATCTGCCTGCCAATGCAGGAGATTCAGGTTCGATCCCTGGGTCGGGAAGATCCACTGGAGAAGGAAATAGCAACCCACTTCAGTATTTTTGCCTGGGAAGTCCTATGGACGGAGGAGCCTGGTGGGCTATAATTCCTGGGGGCACAAGAGTCAGACACAACTTAGTAACTAAGCCACCACCACTGTGGGCTGGATAAGTTAGCTGAAAAAGCAAAGTCATTGCCTGAGTTTTGTAGCACTGCAAACTTACACAGAAGGATGGCTGTTCTCATCTTTCAGCATCTCACATTTTCTTAGCTTAAAAAATTGTATGTGTCAAAACCATGCTTTTGTGATTTCTAACACATCGTATATCAGGCTGTTGGAATATAATTATTTTTAGACTTGTGACCATAAAAGACCTTTTTTATATGAAGAGCTGTACATTATTTTAAATTACCCAAATGATGTCTTGATTTGAGGCACAAATCCTAGGTACTTATAGCTTTTAGTAATATGGTGCCACTGTGAGAAGAGGGGTGGGGAGAAAAATGATTAATATAAAGTAATTATTAAGTGAATTTCACCACAGTTTATATTTATGGGAGATCTTTATATTGGATGCCAAAGGGCACCTGCAATCTGGAAAACAATCTAGCAAATATATTTTGTTACATGTTTTGTATCAGATAATTATCAACCACTACAAACTCTGGTGGCTCAGATGGTAAAGAATCAGTCTGCCAATGCAGGAGACTCGGGTTTGATCCCTGGGCTGGGAAGATCCCCTGGAGTAGGTAATGGCAACCCACTCCAGTATTCTTGCCTGGAGAATTCCGGATGAGGTTGAAAAGAGTCGGACAAGACTGAAGTGACTCAGCATGCACACACAACTGAAAAATCAACCCTTCTAACATCTATAAGAGAGCAGGAAATAAGGGCAATATGCCACCTGAAACACCGGAGAGACAGAGGCAAATACAAAGAACGACAATTTACCTGAGCAGAAACCCACAAATGAAAGCTGCCATGGGAACCAGTTCTACTTAAGAAAATCTGAACTACAATTGCCAGCAGCTTCCCTGGTGGCCCGGAGACTTTCCTGGTAACTCAGCTGGTAGAGAATCCGCCTGCAATGCAGGAGACCCTGGTTCAATCCCTGGGTAGGGAAGATCCGGTGGAGAAGGCATAGACTACCCACTCCAGTATTCTGGTGGCTCAGCTGTTAAAGAATCCACCTGCAATGAGGGAGACCTGGGTTCGATTCCTGGGTTGGGAAGATCCCCTGGAGAAAAACGTCTACCCACTCCAGTGTTCTGGCCTGGAGAATTCCATGGACTATGCATGGGGCCTCAAAGAGTCGGACACGACTGAGCGACTTTCACTTTCACTGGTGGCTCAGACGGTAAAAAAAATCTGCCTGCAATGCAGGAGATCCAGGCTACTGTGGACAACTCAGAGGGTTAAAAACTCTAGGAGCACTGACTCACAGAGAAGGCCCCCCCTTCCCCTCCCCACCCCCCACCTATTTTATGAGTTTTACCTCCAGGAATTTGATGAGGTTCCCACAGTACCAAAGAAAATTCCCCTTGTTCCTCTAGCAGGAAGAGAAGAAGAAATACACCAGAGCATTCTGTTCTCAACAAAACTTACCTTCAGGACAACCTAGCAGGCAGAGTATTGTCAGAGCGTAACTGACCTGGGGGAAGGGAAAGACCCAACTCCTGCAGTTCTAGCCACCCACTGCAGCCGAAACAGGAAGAATAAAAAAATTAAAAACACTTGTGGAAAAAAAAAGGAAAACACTTGTGAAGTTCACAGTTCAGTGGTAGATCAGTAAAAGATTTGGACCTAATCACAGGACTATACAACAATGCCTCCTGCCACACCTCACCACCATTTCCTAAAAGCTTATTTATAACAGTCACTTTTACATAGTACATTCTGTCCCACTATCAAGAACAATTTACAGGGAGGTCCCTGGTCCAGTGGTGAGAACTCTACTCTTCCACTGCAAGGGGCCCGGATTCAATTCTGGTTGGGGAGCTAAGATCCCCCATGTCCCCCTCTGCAGCCAAAAAAATAACAAAACCAACAAACAATAACAACAAAACCCAAAGCCATACCATGAGGCGAAACCACAATTTGAAGAGACAGAGCAAGCATCAGATCTAGACATGTGAGGGTTTTCAGACCAGAAAGGTGAAAGTGAAAGGGAAGTCGCTCAGTCGTGTCCGACTCTTTGCGACCCCATGGGCTGTAGCCTACCAGGCTCCTCTGTCCATGGGATTTTCCAGGCAAGAGTACTGGAGTGGATTGCCATCTCCCTCCAGGGGATCTTCCCAACCCAGGGATCAAACCCGGGTCTCCTGCATTGTAGACAGACGCTTTACCGTAAGGTAAAGTCCAGGGAAGTCCACATAATTACTATGCTAAGAGCTCTAATGGATAAAGCAGACAGCATGCAAGAAAAGATACACAAGTAAGCAGAGACTTGGAAATCCTAAGAGAGAACCAAAAAAAAAAAAAAAAATGAAGCTAGAGATAAAAAACATAATAACAGACATAAATGCCTCTAATGGGCTTACTGGATTTCCCTGATGGCTCAGCAGGTGAAGAATCTGCCTGCAATGCAGAAGACACAGGAAATGCGAGTTTGATCCCTGGGTTGGGAGGATCCCCTGGAAAAGGAAATGGCACCCACTCCAGTATTCTTGCCTGAAAAATCCCATGAACAGAGGAGCCTGATGGGCTACAGTCCATGGGGTTACAAACAACCAGACATGACTGAGTGACTAAGCACGCAAGCAATGGGCTTAAGAAAAGAATCTGAGCTTGAGGATATCTCAGGACAAACTATCAAAGCTAAGAGCAAAAGGAACAAAGACTGAAAAACAAAACGGAGTCCAAGGACTGAGGGACAAGCACAAAAGCTGTGACACAGGCGTCCTAGGAGTACAAGAAGAAAGACAAGGACAGGAGAAATATTTGAAACAGAAATGACGGAGAACTTTCCCAAATTAACGTCAGACACTAAATTGTGGCCCAGGCAGCTCAGAGACCACCAAGTAGGATAAATGTCCCAAACTACAACTAGGCATGTGCATGTGTGTGTGTGTGTGTGCGTGTGCGTGTGCTCAGTTGTGTCTGACTCTTTGGGACCCCACAGACTGTAGCCCACCAGGCTCCTCTTCCATGGGATTTTTCCGGCAGGAATACTGGAGTGGGTTGCTATTTCCTCCTCCAAGGGATTCTTCCCAACCCAGGGATCGAACCTGAGTCTGCTGCATCTCCTGCATTGGCAGGTGAATTCCTTACCACTACAACTAGGTAAGGGAGGCCCCACAACTACAGCTACAACCATAACCACAACCGGAAGCCCTGCAACTAGGCAGAGCATGCTCAAATCGCAGAAAAACAAACTCCTGAAAGGAGAAACATGAGACACTTAATTCTCCGTGTCCTACTTAAAGTAAGAAACTCAAAGCTCTCCCATTCAGATAAGGTACAGGCAAGGATGTCCACCGTCACCACTTCTTTTCAGGGTCATTCTGGAAGTCCTTGCTAAAGCATTAAGGACAGAAAGGAAAATAAAATGTGAATAGACTGTGAAGGAAGAAATAAAACTGACTTTTTAGATAGGTGAAATTATAATCTATGTAGAAAATCCAAAGTAATTGAAAAAAAAAACAGAATAAGTGATTTTAGCAAGGTAGCAGGACGTAGGTTAATTAATTATTGACATTATTGACTGGGGGATTTTTGCGGAAACTAATGCCTATGGCCTGTGATTTGTTATTTAAGTGACTATTGAAACATCTCCGATAAACAATGTTCAAGGTAAAAAAAGATGTATTATATATCTCTGGTCAGTTCAGTTCAGTCACTCAGTTGTGTCCAACTCTTTGCGACCCCATGAGTTGCAGCATGCCAGGCCTCCCTGTCCATCACCAACTCCCAGAGTCCACCCAAACCCATGTACATCGAGTCAGTGATGTCATCCAGCCATCTCATCTTCTGTCGTCCCCTTCTCCTCCTGCCCCCAATCCTTCCCAGCATTAGGGTCTTTTCCAATGAGTCAACTCTTCGCATGAGGTGGCCAAAGTACTAGAGTTTCAGCTGCAACATCAGTCCTTCCAATGAACACCTAGGACTGATCTCCTTTAGGATGGACTGGTTGGATCTTCTTGCTGTCCAAGGGACTCTCAAGAGTCTTCTCCAACACCACAGTTCAAAAGCATCAATTCTTCAGTGCTCAGCTTTCTTCACTGTCCAACTCTCACATCCATACATGACTACAGGAAAAACCATAGCCTTGACTAGACCGACCTTTGTTGGCAAAGTAATGTCTCTGCTTTTAAATATGCTTTCTAGGTTGGTCATAACTTTTCTTCCAAGGACTAAGCATCTTTTAATTTCATGGCTGCAGTCACCATCTGCAGTGATTTTGGAGCCCAAAAAAATAAAGTCTGACACTGTTTCCACTGTTTCCCCATCTATTTCCCATGAAGTGATGGGACCAGATGCCATGATCTTTGTTTTCTGAATGTTGAGCTTTAAGCCAACTTTTTCACTCTCCACTTTCACTTTCATCAAGAGGCTTTTGAGTTCCTCTTCACTTTCTGCCATAAGGATGGTGTCATCTGCATATCTGAGGTTATTGATATTTCTCCCAGAAATCTTGATTCCAGCTTGTGCTTCTTCCAGCCCAGCATTTCTCATGATGTACTCTGCATATAAGTTAAATAAGCAGGGTGACAATATACAGCCTTGACGAACTCCTTTTCCTATTTGGACCAGTCTGTCGTTCCATGTCCAGTTCTAACTGTTGCTTCCTGACCTGCATACAGGTTTCTCAAGAGACAGGTCAGGTGGTCTGGTATTGCCATCTCTTAAAGAATTTTCCACAGTTTATTGTGATCCACACAGTCAAAGGCTTTGGCATAGTCAATAAAGCAGAAATAGAGGTTTTTCTGGAACTCTCTTGCTTTTTCTATGATCCAGCGGATGTTGGCAATTTGATCTCTGGTTCCTCTGCCTTTTCTAAAACCAGCTTGAACATCTGGAAGTTCATGGTTCACGTATTGCTGAAGCCTGGCTTGGAGACTTTTGAGCATTACTTTACTAGCGTGTGAGATGAGTGCAATTGTGCGGTAGTTTGAGCATTCTTTGGCATTGCCTTTCTTTGGGATTGGAATGAAAACTGAGCTTTTCCAGTCCTGTGACCACTGCTGAGTTTTCCAAATGTGCTGGCATATTGAGTGCAGCACTTTCACAGCATCATCTTTCAGGATTTGAAATAGCTCAACTGGAATTCCATCACCTCCACTAGCTTTGGTCAATAATGTGTTAATATACAAAAGTCAACTGCTTTCCTATACACAACCAATGAAAACATGGAATTTGAATTATAAATACAACGGCATTTACATTGTTCTTCTTTAGTCACTAAGTTGTGTCCAACTCTTTTGTGACCCTGTGGACTCTAGCCCACCAGGCTCCTCTGTCCATGGGATTATCCAGGCAAGAATGCTGAAGTGCATTGCTATCTCCTTCTCCAGGGGGTCTCCGTGACCCAGGGATCGAACCTGTGTCACCTGTGTTGCAGGCGGATTCTTTACCACTGAGCCACCAGGGAAGCTCAGCATTTACATAAGCACCCCCCAAATGAAATGCTTACATATAAATCTAACAAAATATGTACAAGATTGATATGAATACAACTATAAAACTTTGACAAGAGCTACCAAAGAAAAACAAAGTAAATGGAGGGACATTCCATTTTCATGGACAGGAAGACTCATAATATCAAGGTATCTGTTCTTCTCAACTTAAGCTGTGGAATCCAGCCACAAAATAATTTTCTGGCTATTGACAAACTGACTGTAAAGTTTATATGGAGAAGGAAAAGACCCAGAGTAGCCAACTCAATATTGAAGGTGAAGAACAAAGTCAGAAGACTTATGTTACCCAACTTCAAGACTATTATAAAACTATTCAAGACAGTGTGGTATTGGTGAAAGAATAGACAAGTAGATTTATGGAACAGAATATAGAGCCCAGTTGCAGATCCCCATACATGATCTGACCCCAGTCTACTGATCACTGATAAAGTCAAAATAATCTCTTCAGCAAATGGTGCTGGACAACTGGACAACCACATCCATTAAAGAAACAATGAAGATAGACACACACCTTATACCCTTAACAAAAAGGAACCAAAAATGGATCAGAGATATAAATGTAAAATGCCAGAACTCTAAGACTCCTGGTGATAACAGAGGAGAAAACGTAGATGACCTGGGGTGTGCCTATACTTTATAGATACAACACCAAAGTCAGGATCCATGGAGAAAATAATTGATAAGCTAGACTTTATTAAAATGTAGAAACTTGTGCTTTGTGAAAGATAATTTCAAGATAATCAGAAGAGAAGCTACAGACTTGGAACAAATATTTGCAAAATGGATACCTTACAAAGGACTGTCATCCAAAACATACAAAGAACTCATAACACTCAACATTAAGAAAACAAACAACCCAACAACCCAAACCATACAAAGAACACTTAAAACTTAACATTAAGAAAACAAACTAGACTTCACTGATATAGATATATGGACTGTAAATTAGTATATGAAGAAATGCTCCATATCATATCATCAAAAAAATACAAATTAAAACAATAATGAGATGCTCTTATACACCTTTAAGAGTGGCCAAAATCTGGAACACTGACAGCACCAAATGGTACTGCTACTTTGGAAAACCATTTGGTGGTTTCTCATAAAACTAAATATACTTTTACTGTCGGATCCAGCAATGGTGCCCTAGATATTTATCTAAATGAATTGAAAACTTATATTTACGTAAAAACCTGCACATGGATGTCTACAGCAGCTTTATTCATAATTGCCTAAACTTGGAAGCAACCAAGATGCCCTTCAGTGGGTGAATGGATAACTAAACTTTGGTACATGCAGACAACAGAATATTAATTAGTGCTAAAAAGAAATTAAAGTGAAAGTTGCTGAGTTGTGTCTGACTCTTTGGAACCCTATGGACTATACAGTCCATGGAATTCTCCAGGCCAGAATACTGGAGTGGGTAGCCTTTCCTTTCTCCAGGGGCTCTTCCCAACCCAGGAATCAAACCGAGGTCTCCCACATTACAGGCGGATTCTTTACCAGCTGAGCCACAAGAGAAGCTCTCAAAGAAGAAATGAGCTATGAAGCCATGAAATGGTGCCAAGGACCCTGAAATACACATTATTAAGTGAAAGAAGCCAATCAGAAAAGGCTACATACTGTGTGACTCCAATGCTGAAGGCAAAACTATGGAGACAGTAAAAGAATGAGTGGTTGCCAGGGGTGAGATTAGGGAGGGATGAACAGGCAGTGCACAGAGGATTCTTAGGGCAGTGAAAGTGCTCTTGACATGGTAAGGACTGATACATGTCATTATGCTGCTCAGTCGCTTCAGTCATGTCCAACTCTGTGCGACCCCAGAGATGACAGCCCACCAGGCTCCCCCGTCCCTGGGATTCTCCAGGCAAGAACACTGGAGTGGGTTGCCATTTCCTTCTCCAATGCATGAAAGTGAAAAGTGAAAGTGAAGTTGCTCAGTCGTGTCTGACTCTTAGCGACCCCATGGACTGCAGCCTACCAGGCGCCTCCATCCATGGGATTTTCCAGGCAAGAATACTGGAGTGGGGTGCCATTGCCTTCTCCAACATGTCATTATACATTTGTCTAAATCCATAGAATGTACATATCAGGAGTGAATCCTAATGTAAACAATGGACTCCGGGTGTCATGACATGTCAACATAGGCTCATCACTTGTAACAAATGTACTACATACACTGAGGGGGGATGTTAATAATGGGGGATGCTATGCATATGAGGGAGGGTTATGCATGTGTCCTTAGTCACTAACTCATGTCTGATGCTTTGCGACCCCATGGACTGTATAGCCCACCAGGCTCCTCTGTCCATGGGACTTTCCAGGCAAGAATACTGGAGTAGTGGATTGCCGTTTCCACCTCCAGGGAATCTTCCTGACCCAGGGATTGAACCTGTGTCTTCTGCATCCTCTGCACTGGCAGGTGGATTCTTTACCATTAGCCATCTGAGAAGCCCCATGGCGGGTAGGGCAGCAAGGGGCTATTTCAGAAATCTCTGTACCTTCCTCTGAATTTTGCTGTGAACCTAAAACTGGTGAAAAAATAAAGTCCCTTTTCACCTTATGGTCAAAGGGCTCATGCAGTCAATTTGAAAGAAGATACACTCATTCCCAATCTTTAGGTGAAAAGACATTCTGCATCATTAGTTTTTAGGGAAATACAAATGAGGCACACCTTTAACCCACTGGTATGACTGAAATTTTAAAGATTCACAATAGGAATAGTATTCACAAGATTGTGGAATAAATGGAAATCTTATACTTTGCTTATAGTAATTTAATATGGTAAAATCACCTTGGAAAATGGATTGTAATTTCTCAATATTAAAGACACACCTACTCTGTAATCCAGCAATTTCTCCCCTGCATATTTATCCAAGTTAAATGGGCTTCCCAGATTGCTCAGTGGTAAAGTATCCACCCGCCAAGGCATGAAACATGGGTTTGATCCCTGGGTCAGGGAGATCCCCTGGAAAAGGAAATGGCAACCCACTCCAGTATTCTTGCCTGGGAAACCCCATAGACAGCGGAGGCTGGTGGGTTACAGTCCATGGGGTCACAAAGCAGCTGGATACAACTTAGTAATTAAAAAACAACCACAGAAATGAAAACATACGTCAACTTAAAGACTTCTACAGTAATGTTCATAACAGCTTTATTAATAATAGTGGAAAACATGAAGCTATCCAATATCCATCATTAGATGACTAAAAACAACCAAATTGTGGTGTATTCATTGAATGACATCCTTCTTTGCAATAAAAATGAATTCCTGATACATGCAACATTTGGGAACAGCACACACTTCATGTTGAACAAAAGCAGATGGTTAAAAGAGTACATTACTCCATCAACAGAGTTCTAGAATAGTCTAAAATGAATCTATGGTGACAGATATGTTAATAGAAATTAAATCAATCATTGGGTGAATGGGAAGATTTACTGCCAAACTGAAACCATACTCACAGAAAACTAGTCAATCTAATCACACTAGGACCACAGCCTTGTCTAACTCAATGAAACTAAGCCATGCCCGTGGGGCAACCCAAGATGGGCGGGTCACGGTGGAGAGATCTGACAGAATGTGGTCCACCGGAGAAGGGAATGGCAAACCACTTCAGTATTCTTGCCTTGAGAACCCCATGAACAGTATGAAAAGGCAAAATGATAGGATACTGAAAGAGAAACTCCCCAAGTCAGTAGGTGCCCAATATGCTACTGGAGATCAGTGGAGAAATAACTCCAGAAAGAATGAAGGGATGGAGCCAAAGCAAAAGGCAAATTGGAAGAGGTCAAACAAGAGACGGCAAGAGTGAATGTCGACATTCTAGGAATCAGTGAACTGAAATGGACTGGAATGGGTGACTTTAACTCAGATGACCATTATATCTACTACTGCGGGCAGGAATCCCTCAAAAGAAATGGAGTGGCCATCGTGGTCAACAAAAGAGTCAGAAATGCAGTACTTGGATGCAATCTCAAAAACGACAGAATGATCTCTGTTCGTTTCCAAGGCAAACCATTCAATATCACAGTAATCCAAGTCTATGCCCCAACCAGTAACGCTGAAGAAGCTGAAGTTGAACGGTTCTATGAAGACCGACAAGACCTTTTAGAACTAACACCCAAAAAAGATGTCCTTTTCATTATAAGGGACTGGAATGCAAAAGTAGGAAGTCAAGAAACACCTGGAGTAACAGGCAAATTTGGCCTTGGAATATGGAATGAAGCAGGGCAAAGACTAATAGAGTTTTGCCAAGAAAATGCACTGGTCATAACAAACACCCTCTTCCAACAACACAAGAGAAGACTCTATACATGGACATCACCAGATGGTCAACACCGAAATCAGATTGATTGTATTCTTTGCAGCCAAAGATGGATAAGCTCTATACAGTCAGCAAAAACAAGACCAGGAGCTGACTGTGGCTCAGACCATGAAGTCCTTATTGCCAAATTCAGACTTAAATTGAAGAAAGTAGGGAAAACCACTAGACCATTCAGGTATGACCTAAATCAAATCCCTTATGATTATACAGTGGAAGTGAGAAATAGATTTAAGGGCCTAGATATGATAGATAAGAGTGCCTGATGAACTATGGAATGAGGTTCGTGACATTGTACAGGAGAAAGGGATCAAAACCAATCCCATAGAAAAGAAATGCAAAAAAGCAAAATGGCTGTCTGGGGAGGCCTTACAAATAGCTGTGAAAAGAAGAGAAACGAATAGCAAAGGAGAAAAGGAAAGATATAAACATCTGAATGCAGAGTTCCAAAGAATAGCAAGAAGAGATAAGAAAGCCTTCTTCAGCGATCAATGCAAAGAAATAGAGGAAAACAACAGAATGGGAAAGACTAGGGATCTCTTCAAGAAAATCAGAGATACCAAAGGAACATTTCATGCAAAGATGAGCTCAATAAAGGACAGAAATGGTATGGACCTAACAGAAGCAGAAGATATTAAGAAGAGGTGGCAAGAATACACAGAAGAACTGTACTGAAAAAAGATCTTCATGACCCAGATAATCACGATGGTGTGATCACTGACCTAGAGCCAGATATCCTGGAATGTGAAGTCAAGTGGGCCTTAGAAAGCATCACTACGAACAAAGCTAGTGGAGGTGATGGAATTCCAGTTGAGCTATTCCAAATCCTGAAAGATGATGCTGTGAAAGTGCTGCACTCAATATGCCAGCAAATTTGGAAAACTCAGCAGTGGCCACAGGACTGGAAAAGCTCAGTTTTCATTCCAATCCCAAAGAAAGGCAATGCCAAAGAATGCTCAAACTACCGCACAATTGCACTCATCTCACACACTAGTAAGGTAATGCTCAAAAGTCTCCAAGCCAGGCTTCAGCAATACGTGAACCGTGAACTTCCAGATGTTCAAGCTGGTTTTAGAAAAGGCAGAGGAACCAGAGATCAAATTGCCAACATCCGCTGGATCATCGAAAAAGCAAGAGAGTTCCAGAAAAACCTCTATTTCTGCTTTATTGACTATGCCAAAGCCTTTGACTGTGTGGATCGCAATAAACTGTGGAAAATTCTGAAAGAGATGGGAATACCAGACCACCTGATCTGCCTCTTGAGAAATTTGTATGCAGGTCAGGAAGCAACAGTTAGAACTGGACATGGAATCAGACTGGTTCCAAATAGGAAAAGGAGTTCGTCAAGGCTGTATATTGTCACCCTGCTTATTTAACTTATATGCAGAGTACATCATGAGAAACGCTGGACTGGAAGAAACACAAACTGGAACCAAGATAGCCAGAAGAAATATCAATAACCTCAGATATGCAGATGACACTACCCTTATGGCAGAAAGTGAAGAGGAACTCAAAAGCCTCTTGATGAAAGTGAAAGCGTAGAGTGAAAAAGTTGGCTTAAAGCTCAACATTCAGAAAACGAAGATCATGGCATCTGGTCCCATCACTTCATGGGAAATAGATGGGGAAACAGTGGAAACAGTGTCAGAATTTATTTTTCTGGGCTCCAAAATCACTGCAGATGGTGACTGCAGCCATGAAATTAAAAGACACTTTAGTCCTTGGAAGGAAAGTTATGACCAACCTAGATAACATATTCAAAAGTAGAGACATTACTTTGCCAACAAAGGTTCCTCTAGTCAAGTCTATGGTTTTTCCTGTAGTCATGTATGGATGTGAGAGTTGGACTGTGAAGAAGGCTGAGCGCCGAAGAATTGATGCTTTTGAACTGTGGTGTTGGAGAAGACTCTTGAGAGTCCCTTGGACTGCAAGGAGATCCAACCAGTCCATCCTTAAGCAGATCAGCCCTGGGATTTCTTTGGAAGGAATGATGCTAAAGCTGAAACTCCAGTACTTTGGCCACCTCATGCGAAGAGTTGACTCATTGGAAAAGACTCTGATGCTGGGAGGGATTGGGGGCAGGAGGAGAAGGGGACGACAGAGGATGAGATGGCTGGATGGCATCACCGACTCGATGGACGTGAGTCTCAGTGAACTCCGGGAGTTGGTGATGCACAGGGAGGCCCGGCATGCTGTGATTCAAGGGGTCGCAAAGAGTCGGACACGACTGACTCAACTGAACTGAATGATGAAATCAATAGACATTATTATGACAGCTTAGTAATTCATTAAGAACAGATCGATTTCAAACAGAAATAATGAGTAACATGTTGTTACTGGATTGCTGTTAATCTAAACGATGGGTAATGAGTCAAATGATCAAACTGGAAAAAGTACTGAAATTTTGACATAAAATACTGACGTATAAAACTCACAATACATATCTAAAAATGAGAAAACCTGTAACAACCTAGTAGTAGTAATGCGTTATCTGTTCCAAGTATTTAGTATCAATCATTACACCAGAAACTTTTATGTGCTCTAAATTTTTATAGATTGTATATGAAAAAAGGCTTGATAGAAAATTTTTTAAACTTGTTAATCCTAAAAATTGCACATTATCAAATGAAATATTAACTTGAAACTTTTATAAACTCAATAACATTTTATCAGCCTTACTAGAAAAAGGACTGAATTATCTTTGTGTTCTCTGTGTAATAGGAGAAGGCAATGGCACCCCACTCCAGTTCTTTTGCCTAGAAAAATCCCATGTACTAAGGAGCCTGGTAGGCTGCAGTCCATGGGGTCGCTAGGAGTCGAACACGACTGAGGGACTTCACTTTCACTTTTCACTTTCATGCATTGGAGAAGGAAATGGCAATCCACTCCAATGTTCTTGCCTGGAGAATCCCAGGGACAGAGGAACCTAGTGGGCTGCCGTCTATGCGGTCGCACAAAGTCGGATACAACTACTTCAACCTCATTGTTGAAGTTAAAGGGTATGAAGTCCAAATATACAACTTTTAGTGAATAGTTTGCAGCTTACATGTTTGTCTTTCAAAATTTTTATTATCTGTGGGTTTTGTCCATTTAAAAAGTCTGTAGTTTGTGGCATTCATTTCACATAAACATAAGACACACCCTTCAAGTTGTCTAGAGTTTGGGCTCCAACTCCTGAACATAGCTTGGACCAATGGGTCTCCGAGTGTAAAAAGCAATTTTGTGGGAGAGCGCCTTCAGTCTAATTTTATAAAGTTTAAAAACATTCAAAACTTAATATAGTTACAGATTAAAGACAACCGTAAACTGATAAGGAAATGGCCACAGTGGGCTCAGAGGCAGGATGACTTTTCGACTTTAGTGGGCGGTGGCACTTTTTGCCTTCATGGGCACTTTTCTCCTTAAAAATACCAAAAATCGTATTTTAGGACTGTGTTGGTATAAAGACAGATGGTAACTATTTATAGATTTTCCTCAACCTAAAATTTCACTTGTTTTCTGATTCTATAAGAAGTTAAAACGCTTTCGTGTGTCCCTAGCCCAAGCTACAATGTGTAATGGAGAAGCCCTTCTGCTCAGTGTTCATTGTAATATTCCGTTTCTTACACCATGGTGAGCAATTTTAGCATTTTATACAACCATCCTTTCATGGCTAGTTTAATAACGTATGTAATGCATCGTGCAAGGATACAAATGAAAATGGTTATCTCAGTCACATAGAAATTCAAGTGATTTTTACTATCTTGTTTCTCTCTTTTTAAAAAAGGTTTTTTTTCAATAGCCAGCTGGATCCCTATTTTTTAGAAGTACTAATTTTACTTTGGTCAACACGGTCCAAGTGACAAGAGGAAAACCGAGAAACGAGAATTAACGGTCACCGCCTTTGGCCGGGACGGTTAAAATTTCCATAACGGGCACCGGGCTTTCTGATAAGCCACGCCCCCTTCTGGAATGTTCACCAGCACCTTCCCCCCTGCTTCACCCACTGCCCCTTCTCATTCTGCCGGTAGAGTTCTCCGGGGTAGGGTCGTCGCTGGCTCCCTTCTCCGGACTGGGCCTGCCTCGGCCTCTGCTTTGCTTCTCCGGACTGGGTCCGCCTAGGCCTCTGCTTTGCTTCTCCGGACTGGGCCCGCCTCGGCCTCTGCTTTCCTTTAGAGCCTTGATCAGAACTAATAATTATTTTTTGTCACCTTCGCAGCTAGTGGTGGCGCCTCGTCGTCGTCGTCGTCGTCAGTCAGTAGTAGCATCAAGAAAGAAAAGGGTAGGCTTTCCAGGGGGCTGTACTGTTTTCCTCTGTATTATTTCTTCTCTTTGCAGTCTTTTTTTTTTTTTTTTTTTACTAAGTATATATCAGTTTCCCACCAATTACGTGTTGTTTACACACTATCCTATTTTAGGTCTTAAATCTAAAGAGAAAAAAAAAATTGCTTCGCAACTCATAACAGGCTCTGCTGAAGCTCGTGAGGCGTCGAAGAGAGAAGGAACAGAACCGAACGGAAAAGGCAGGAGGGTAGGCGTACAGGGGCCCCAGGGTGGGCCTGTCAGGCGCGGCTGCCGCTGGCACAAATCCTGGGCCAGACCGCGCGGTCAACGCTAGGCCGCAAGCTTGCCTCAGGGGCCTCTGCCCCTCCCCCGGCTCCTGCCCCTACCTCACTCCCCCCACCTTCCTGCCCTTGCCTCTGTCTCCGCCTCCCTCCCTCCCCCTCCTGCCCCTCCCTCCAGTCCCGCTCCGCAAGACACTCCTGATTGGCCAGGCCCTAGCCCGGAAGTGGCGCCACGCCGGGCTTCCCGGCCTCTTGGCTGAGCCCCGCCCCTCGGGGGGCATCAAAACAAGAGAGCGGCGGCTGGGGCGGGCCTGCGGCCGGCCGACGCCGCGCAGGGGGCGGGGCCTGGGCTCGCGGCGCTCGCTAGTTGGCTGACGGGGGCACTTGGGGTTGCGCGGCCGCGCTTCCGCCCTCGGCCGACTGCTGAGCCGAGGCATGGAGGCAGGTTAGCCCTCGGCGCGAGGCCGAGCAGGGTTGAGGAGAACGGCGGGCTGGACGCTGCAGGCCCGGCGGGCCCGAGTGCGCGCGCGGCTGGTGAGTGCCGGGCCGCGTGGAGTAACCGTCGCGGCGCGTGAGGCAGGGGCGGGTGGGGGAGGGGCGGCGCGAGCTTGGCCGCGTCCTTCGGCAGAGTTGAGGAGCGCGAAGCGGGAGCATCCCCGCCGAGTCCGCTGGACCGCCCTCCTGTGCCTCTCGCGCCCCGGGGCCTCGGGCATTGGGACCCCCGTCCTCTCCTTTCACGTCGTCTACACTGCGGTCCCGTGTGAGCGGTTCTGGTTCTGGGCACTGTGTAGTTTCGGTGGGACTGATGGGGGGGAGGGTCTCGCTGTGGAAAGTCTCTGCCCTCTCGACGCCCTCTCCTTTCTCCTGATGGGGTCCGTGGCTTTGGAGAGAGTGCCACTTCCGCGTGGCCACCTGAGTCCTCCTGCCCCACCTGAAGGCGATGTATCGCTGACAGCCAGCCACAAGGGGCTTTGCCGCCTTCCCCATCTCCCAGGAGCGACAGTGTACCAAGACCGTGAAGGAACCGTCACGAGGCTCGAAGGATCGGTTTGCCATTTAAAGCGACAGAGATGAATTAGTTACTGACGGTCCTAGGACTGAACTCACATTTGCTGATTGGGGTTTTTTTTGACAAAGTGGCTCGCTGTCCCCTATGTGGGGACGAGGTCTCCCGTGAAACTACTTTCCCCTGTGGAGTCAGAATGGCAGTAGACCCACAGGCAAGTTGTCTATAATGTGAGTCCGAGCTTTTTCATCAAATGGTTACATTCCGCTCTGTAGGTATTGATGTGAAACTCAGATGAAAGTATATAAACAATTTCCTCAGTTTTGTTTTGCCTTTTCAGAAATGTTCTTTGTGGAGCCAGAGTCTGGGTGTATATGAATGCAGATCCTCACCCATTCCTAAATAAATCCAGGCATCTCAACTGAGAGGATCACTTCTCTGTAGGCCATCACCTCAGGTAATTTTTTTTTTTAAGATTTATGTATTTTTGACTGTGCTGGGTGTTAGTTGCTGTGGGCATTCTCTAGTTGCGGTGTGTGGGCTTCTCATTGAGGTGGCTTCTCTTGTGGAGCATGGTTTCTAGGGTAGAATTCAGTAGTTGCCCCAGGGCATGTGGGATTTTCCTGGACCAGGGATGGAACCTATGGCTCCTGCATTGGCAAGGTGATTTTTTAACCACTGGACCACCAGGAACTACCCCAGGTAATTGTTAAATTAACATTTAAGGTATTTTTTTCAGTCATTTAATATGTGCCCAGCACTAAAGTAAAGTATATACAAAACAGAACCTTGCCCCTTGAAAGACTCAAAATTTTTGAAGATGGAGCATGTATGTGGGAAACATCTGACAGTAAGCACCTCAGTCTGACAAGGTGAATGTAGTGATAGAAACTGTATAGAGTCCTGAGAGGACTAAGAAGAAAGTCAAAGAAACTGGAAAGGGAGGGGCTGAGTTAGACTACTAGCCCCCAGGCATGATGATGCTCAGAGATGAATTGCACATAGGTAGATCTCAAATCTGTCCTCTTATTGGACTCACTGCTGGAATTGTTTTAGATTCAACCTGAATTTTATCAGTGGTACCTCAACCATCTGCTTTTTTCTCCCAAGTTCCTTTGGTGAGTCATGTGTATTCAGGTTTAAGATCCAGGTAGAGGTCTGCCAGGTTCCTTTGGTGAGTCATGTGTATTCAGGTTTAAGATCCAGGAGAAGGCAGTGGCACCCCACTCCAGTACTCTTGCCTGGAAAATCCCATGGACGGAGGAGCCTGCTAGGCTGCAGTCCTTGGGGCCACTAGGAGTCAGACACGACTGAGCGACTTCACTTTCACTTTTCACTTGCATGCATTGGAGGAGGAAATGGCAACCCACTCCAGTGTTCTTGCCTGGAGAATCCCACGGACAGAGGAGCTTGGTGGGCTGCCGTCTATGGGGTCGCACAGAGTCGGACACAACTGAAGTGACTTAGCAGCAGAGGTCTGAAGGGTAGGTGTTAAAGGCAGAAGAGCTCCCATAAATGCAGGTACTGCCAAATACCAGGAGGCATTTTAGGAAGAGCAAATGATGGGGAAATGGCAATAGATGATGCTGAAGCCAGCTCTTGCAGGGACTGGTGTGGTGAGCTCAAAAGTTATTGCCCAGATGAAGAGGACTCATTTGTGCTTTCAAAGTCCAGTTTTTGGTTTGGCCTTTGGCGGCATTTTGGGGAAGAATTGATTTTGGATCAAACAAGCTCAGTTCAGTCGCTCAGTCATGTCTGACTCTTTGTGACCCCATGAACCACAGCACGCCAGGCTTCCCTGTCTATCACCAACTCCTGGAGTCCACCCAAACCCATGTCCATCGAGTCGGTGATGCCATCCAACCATCTCATCCTCTGTTGTCCCCTTCTCCTGCCCTCAATCTTTCCCAGCATCAGGGTCTTTTCAGATGAGTCAGCTCTTCACATCAGGTGGCCAAAGTATTGGAATTTCAGCTTCAACATCAGTCCTTCCAATGAACACCCAGGACTGATCTCCTTTAGGATCAAACAAGAGGCAGATCATTTATGTTTTCTTAGGGAATCTAGGCAAATAGTGAAAATGTATTAAGGCAGTGGCAGTCTCACTGACTGTTAAGTGCAGATGTAATTAAGGTGGTAGACACTGTGGAACTTGTAGAGATGGATCTAAGGGAAGAGAGAATACAATTAACAGGTTACTGGTTTGAAAACTGCATGGTAATACCATGGATATAGAGAATACAGGACAGATCACAGATTTAAGGGAAGGACTTTGTTCTGTTCTGGTCCTGTTTACTCTGATGCACCAGTCAGGTGAGTATAGAGATTTTTTATACAGTTGGATATTAAGTAGAGTCGGCCTTCCATATCTTTAGATTTCACATATGTGAGTACAGAGAGCCAGCTGTGTTCTTTGTGCTACACTGTTTTATGTGGGGAGTTGAGCATCTGCAGATTTTGGTATCCATGGTGGGGGTTTAGCTTCTAGAACTAGTTGCTTGTAAGTACTGAGGGACAGCTGTATATCTTTCTGGAATTTTAGGCTAGGCTATCATTATTGAGTAGCTGAAACATAGGTAAGCATTGCACTGAGTTTAAATACATTTTTAGTCTTTGGGAAGCTTCAGTATAAGTAGTAGTTAATGGGTTGAATTAAGTCACCTAGAAAGAGGATACTGAATGAAGAGGAGGATGGAACCCTGAGGACAAACCTTTGGACGTTTTGATATTAGGTGGGGGAAAAGGAACCAGATGGTTCAGAGATTGGGTAGAGGAAGTGAAAGGAGAATTATATCTTAGCTGTGGATTAAATGTTGGCATTTTCACGTTTTGGAGTCCAGTAAAGACCCAACTGGATTTGATATTACAGAGATTATTAGGGACTTTTGTGAAAACATTCAGTGAAATGTAAGATAGAACCCAGAGTGCAAAGGAACCAAATAAATTATTTTTTCAAGGGTTAGCTTGCTGGTGCTGAAACGTTCTCTGTGGACTCACTGCCGCAGGCTGGGTTCAGTCCCTTAGTTCAGTTTCGGGGAACTAAGATCCCACAAGCCACTTAGCCCAGCTGAGGGGGGAAAAATAAAGCAATTGCAAAGAAGTTTTTAATAATTAAATTAAATTAAAAATTTTTTTTAATTTTAAATAAAAAATTTTTAAAAATTAAATTAAATAATTAAATTCTAAGAAGTGGGACTTGGTGGTCCAGTGGTTAGGACTCTGGCTTCTAATGCAGGGGGCACTGATTTGATACCTGGTGGGGGAGCTAGGTTCCCACATGCTGTTTGGTGCAGCCAATAAATAAAAAATTCCAAGAACTTTTAGCTAGGAAGGGTAGAAGAAAGTGATTATTATGTGAAGTGTCTGGCCAGCTGTTACTGAGAAATGGTAGCCCTGGCTAAGTCAGTGGAAAGTAACAATTACATCTCTGTTGAAGCATCCTTTGTGATCGTCAAATCAGCTCTCTCTTTAATGCACAGGAGCAGCTCTGATTTCTGCAGCTTGAGGATTCCCTGGACACCTGCATTTGTGGTTCAGTAATGGTTCCCAGCAGTAAAAACGCTGATGAAATTAACAAAACTGCCTTCCAGAAGAAGTGAGTTGTGCACAAACTTGCAAGGTTCATGGCCATCTACCAGCAGTTTTCCCTTTAAAGAAAAATCACAATGTACTTACTTTACCCTGTTCACATTTTTTGGGCTTAACTATCAGGCCAATGATGGTTTTGTTTTAAGGACATAACAACACCCGTTTATGACCTTTTGAGAGGAGCTATGGAAACAGATGTTTCTGTTGTTGATGGGCTCTATAGCACTGTTCTGTGTTCTGAATTCCCTTCTTACTTGTTGTAGGGCAGTAACTTCCAACTAC
The DNA here is from genome assembly GCF_002263795.3 of Bos taurus. Lineage (NCBI taxonomy): Eukaryota > Metazoa > Chordata > Mammalia > Artiodactyla > Bovidae > Bos > Bos taurus. The sequence continues at coordinate 102,421,571 of NC_037338.1, read as the reverse complement.
TTTGAGAAAATTTATAGTTTTGCTTTCTGGAGTGTGGAAGTAGGCTAGCTCTTTGAATGAGTTGAATAAAAATCAAACTCCATAATTCTTTTTTTTCCTTTGGCAGCACATGTGGGATCTTAACATGTACCTCCTGCCTTGGAAGTGTGGAGTCTTAATCACTGGACTTCTGGGGAGGTCCTTCCATAATTTTCTTAATAGAAGGTTTCTTTTGCTAACTAACCCTTAATATTTATTGGAAGGACTGATGCTGAAGCTGAAGCTCCGGTATTTTGGCCACCTGATGCGAAGAGCCGACTCATTGGAAAAGACCCCGATGCTGGGAAAGATTGAAGGCAAAAGGAGAAGGGGGTGACAGAGGATGAGATGCTTAGATAGCATCACTGACTCGTGGACATGAGTCTGAGCAAACTCTGGGAGATAGTGAGGGACGGGGAAGACTGGCATGCTGCAGTCTGAAGGGTTGCAAAGAGTCGGACACGACTTAGTGACTGAACAACTGTTTAATAGTTAAAGTATACAGCATTTTATTTGTATTTCAGTACGTTCATTTCTTCAAAGTTTCAGTTGACTGCAGTCCATTACTTGTTCAAATCAAGGTTGAAGCAATTGATGTTTGAGAAATCTCCCCTAAGTTTTGTTTTCTGTTTCCACACCCTGTAGACAGTGAAACTTAATAAATTAGATTTCATTAACGGGAAAAACCCAGCTTGTGCAGACTTTCTGGTATTATAGTACTGTGTTTTAAGGTATAAGAAGTTCTTTGAAATCTATATCCTGCAGAGACACAGTGACATCGTGTCCATTATATTACTCTGTATTCCCTTGTTTGCAGCACCCTTAAAAATGTTATTGAATTAGAAGTAGTGTCAAGAAAGGGCAAGACTCTCCAGTCTAACTTACATATTTTTTGCTTTTCAGAGGAGGACTGTGTAATTCACGTTATCTTTTTGTTCTGCTTTTCAGGAAGCTCCTAAATTAGGACTTAGTGAAATTTTTTCTAAATCAGTTTTGATTTCTCTCTCTAAATCTCCTTTTAAAATATCCTTTTCTATATGTACTTTAATGTTGAAAGCTGCCCTGAATTCTTTTCAGAAGCATGAAAAAAAATGCAGTTAATATTTAATTTAAAAATTCAGTTCACAAGGCATGCATGTTTTTGATTATCCAGAAGTTATAAGATTTGTCAAGATGTGATTGATCTCCCATTAGCAGAGTTTGTTTATTCTGAATTTTAGGGTGATATGCGTTTAAAAATTTCACACATTAAAGTTTGTCCCCAAATAAGCAGTGACTTGAATCATATTTCTTAACGTTTTGTTGTCCCTTCTCCCTCTCTGAAAGGAAGCTTTTCAGGCATTTCTGTCTTACGAATTTCCCATAGATTTTAATAGCACCAATATGTTACATACCTCTTTATGTATATCTGTGCTTTATACATAAAAGAGTGGGACTTTTTTTGTGTCCACTAGTTTTCATCTCCTTGAGAATGTTGTCCCTCCTGATGAGAATGAATGGTTTAAGTTCATCCGGTGAGGAAATGAATTTCATTGGGTTTACAGATGGGTTTGTAACTTTCCCATTAGGCTGATACTGTACATTCATTAGATAGTTAAGATCAAGGTTTCAAGATCAAGTTTGTTGGGTAATTTCCTGGCCCAGTTTCCAATAAAACATAAAACATTTTCATAGTATAAAACAGTTGGTTTGATTTCCCTTGGGTGTGGTTTTCTTTTTGTCGTCAAAGACAGCTCATAGCTGTTTGGATAATGCCTTGTCTGATGTTTTTCTTGGGGATGGACTGGGGCTGTGGTTTTGGGCAGCATATTGCAGAGTTGAAGTTCCTGCCTCATCACACTGTGTCAGGGGTTACCAACATGGCTTAGCACCGGTGATATTAACCTTGATGACTTGGTTAAAGTTTTGTTTGCCAGGCGTCTCCACGTTCATGCATTGGAGAAGGAAATGGCAACCCACTCCGGTGTTCTTGCCTGGAGAATCCCAGGGATGGCTGAGCCTGGCGGGCTGCCGTCTATGGGGTCGCACACAGTTGAACACGACTGAAACGACTTAGCAGCAGTAGCAGCAGCCACTCTATGTGTGATTTTCACTTTTCATTGAAAGTGTTTCACCAAGTCCAGCCTTGACTCAAGATGAGATTAAGCTCTACTTCCTGAAATAGGGAGTATCTATATTATTTGCAGTTCTTTTATAAGAAAAATTTGTCTCTTTCTCCACATTTGTTTATTCATTTGTATCAGTATGGATTCATGTATATTTGTACTGTGGCTTATAATCCAATAGTACACTATTTTGTTACTCAAAATTCTTTCAGCTTTGGCCACAGGGATCTCTTTCAAGTTGGTGGCTAATATGTCCCTTTGACATGTTCCCATCCATCTGTGTTTTGAGCACTTTATTTCTGTTGCTACAAGATGCCTCAGACTCACTTATATTTTCCCTGCCCCAGCCTTTTGTTTCAGTGCAAAACACGTGCTTTCTGTTTAGCCATAGTATACTGTTTACTGACAGTAAACTTTCTCTTTGCTTTTATATGCATTTAGTGGCATCTTAGCTTGCTTTTATTACACCTCATTAGAATTGGAGATCTCTTTGGATTTGGCTTCCATCCTGTTTGCTAATCCTCTGCTTCATGCCATCTGTAGTTCTGATAAACTTGACTCTGTTTTCCTTCAAGCCTTTGACATATTTGGTTCTTGGGATTTCCTCTTGTTTCCAGGTACCATCTTGCTACTTTGTTCTCTTTGAGACTGCTAGGATTTGGGAAATTAATTTTATCTTAACTCTTTTTACTTGAGTTTGGATGGTGGAGGCTCTGATGGTATTATACAATCCAAAATTGGAAACTATCAAAAACTCAGTAGTATGAAAATATGAAACTCAGTAGTAATAGGCTTGTAGCTGTTGTACTTGTAGCCATTATGGTTTATACTAAATTGATGAGCAGTGAGTTATGGGCAGCAATTTATACACACACATGTAAATTCATATATGTACTTTCTAACCAGTAGGAAAAATTCTTCTCTGTATGAAGTTTTGTTATTGGTGTGGAGTAATATTTATGGATTTTTTAGGTTTCCAGGAATTTCTGGAAGATGGCCTCAGAGAATGTGAAAGGTTTCCTGACCTTTTGACTTGACTCCAGTACATGATTTAGAACACTCCAACGTCTGTACTTTATTTATTTTTGGCTGTGCTTGGTCTCAGTTGCTGCATGGGCTTTTTTCTAGTTGTGGTGAGTAGGGGCTATTCTTCATTGCAGTGCTCAAGCTTCTCATCGTGATGTCTTCTCTTGTTGCAGAGTATGGGTTGTAGGGCACTCGGGCACAGTAGTTGTGGCTCCCAGGTTCTAGAGCACAGGCTCAATAGTTATGGTACACGGGCTTAGTTGCTCCAAGGCATGTGGAATTTTCTTGGACCAGGGATCGAACCTCTGTCTTCTGCATTGGCAGGTGGATTCTTCACCATTGAACCACCAGGGAAGCCCTCCAAAGTCTGTACTTTGAGAACATTGATAATTCTGTTTCTGTATATTTTCTATCAGTACTGAGTAGTTTGGAGCCTCCTTTATAGCACAGCTGTATGTCACCTTATGATGTTTGTTACTAACTGCTTTCATTGCATTATTTTTCATATGTCACAGATAAAAGTTTTTACAAGTAGTCTCAGATTGAGTTTAGCCAGGGATTGGTAAGCTGGCCAGCAGAATGTTCTGGATGTCATGGAGGCACATTTTAAGTTGAAGACAGGATCATCAGTAGGAAGTGTACCCATTCTCTACCAGAATAGTCCTAAAGTGTTATGTGATATTTTCTTTTAATCTTTCAATGTCTTCTTTTCTGGGTACAGGTGCAGAATGAGTACATGTTGTTGGTGTACCCCAGGTGGTACTTCCACCACTGACTTCCTACAACGCTATGCATCCAGGACCCACTCCAGTGAATTTCAGACAGCTGATGAAGACCTCTGCTACTGCTTGGAGTGTGTGGCTGAATACCACAAAGCAAGGGACGAATTGCCGTTCTTACATGAGGTAATTTATATGAGATGGGTGGTTTTTTCCTGAGCTTGATAACTAGAAAGGGGATACATTTGAACTGTATTGGAAGCATTCAAGGACCTTGACAGTATGATTTAAACTGTGAAGGTTAAAGTATTGCTAGTACCTAACTCATTACTTGTAGAGAGTGGGTGCTGAGTAATTGCTAATTAACTAATGGAATTGACACTTAAAGCAGAATTTTATAATTCTCCTTTTATAGTCATTTTATGTAAAGCAGTTTTATGAAATGTGTATGGGTTTTTTTTTGGTTCCATGTTTTTATGTCATTGTGTTTGACAGTGTTACAGGCAGGTGTTTAAATGGCCAATAGTTACTTTTTTTTCTTCTTTTCATTTAAAAAAAAATTTAAATTATTTCTTTTAATTGGAGGCTAATTACTTTACACTATTGTGGCTTTTGCTGTACATCGACATGAGTCAGCCATGGATGTACATGTATCCCCCCATCCTGAACCCCCCTCCCATCATCCTTGCCACCCTATCCTTCTGGGTTGTCCCAGAGCACTGGCTTTGAGTGCCCGTTACACTGGTCATCTGTTTTACACATGGTAATATACATGTTTCAATGCTATTCTCTCAAATTGTCCCACCCTTGCCTTCTTCCACATAGTCCAAAAGTCTGTTCTTTACATCTGTGTCTCTTGTGCTATCTTGCATATAGGGTCATTGTTATTGTCTTTTCTAAATTCCATATATATGTGTTGATATACTGTATTGGTGTTTCTCTTTCTGACTTACTTCACTCCGTGTAATAGGCTCCACTTACATCCACCTCATTAGAACTGACTCAAATGCGTTCTTTTTTATAGCTAAATAATATTCCATTGTGTATATGTACCAAAACTTCCTTATCCATTTGTCTGCAATGGACATCTAGGTCCCATGTCCTAGCTGTTGTCACTGCAGTGCTGCAGTGAACATTGGGATACATGTGTCTCTTTCCATTCTGGTTTCCTCAGTGTCTATCCCCAGCAGCAGGATTGCTGGGTCGTATGGCAGTTTTATTTCCATTTTTTTTAAGGAATTGCCACATGGTTCTCCATAGTGACTGCCAATTTGCATTCCCACCAACAGTGTAAGAGGGTTCCCTTTTTTCCACACACACTCCCATATTTATTGTTCGTAGACTTTGATGGCAGCCATTCTGACTGACGTGAGATGGTACCTCATTGTGGTTTTGCTTTGAATTTCTCTGATAATGAGTGATGTTGAGCATCTTTTCATGTGTTTGTTACCCATCTGTACATCTTTGGAGAAATGTCTGTTTAGTTTTTTGGCCCACTTTTTGATTGGGCTGTTTAGTTTTCTGGTATTGAGCTGCATGAGCTGCTTATATGTTTTGGAGATTAATTCTTTGTCAGTTGTTTTGTTTGCTGTTCTTTTCTGCTATTCTGAAGGCTGCCTTTTCACCTTGCTTATAGCTTCCTTCATTGTGTAAAGCTTTTAGGTTTAATTAGGTCCCATTTGTCTATTTTTGTTTTTATTTCCATTACTCTGGGAGGTGGAATCATAGAGGATCTTGCTGTGATTTATGTCAGACAGTGTTCTGTGTTTTCCTCTAAGAGTTTTATAGTTTTTGGTCTTACATTTATATCTTTAATCCATTTTTAGTTTATTTTTGTGTATGGTGTTAGAAAATGCACTAGTTTCAATCTTTTACAGATGGTTGACCAGTTTTCCCAGCACCACTTGTTAAAGAGATTTATTTTTTCTCCATTGTATATTTTTGCCTCCTTTGTTGAAGATAAGGTGTCCATAGGTGTGTGGGTTTATCTCTGGGCTTTCTATTTTGTTCCATTGATGTATATTTCTGTGTCGGTACCATACTGTCTTGATGACTAGCTTTGTAGTATAGTCTGAAGTCAGGCAGGTTGATTCCTCTAGTTCCATTTTTCTTTTTCAAGATTGCTTTGGCTATTTAAGGTTTTTTGTATTTCCATACAAATTTTGAAATTATTTGTTCTAGTTCTTTGAAAAATACTGTTGGTAGCTTGATACGAATTGCATTGACTATAGATTGTTTTGGGTAGTATACTCATTTTCATTATATTGATTCTTCCAGTTCATGAACATGGTATATTCCTTCATCTATTTGTGTCATCTTTGATTTCTTTCATCAGTGTTTTATAGTTTTCTATATATAAGTCTTCTGATTGTTTAGGTAAATTTATTCCTAAGTATTTTATTCTTTTTGTTGCAATGGTGAATGGGATTGTTTCCTTAATTTCTCTTTCTGTTTTCTGATTGTTAGTTTATAGGAATGCAAGGGATTCTTGTGTATTAATTTTATATCCTGCACCTTTACTGTATTCATTTATTAGCTCTAGTAATTTTCTGGTTGTGTCTTTTGGGTTTTCTATATAGATGATCATGTCATCTGCAAACTGAGAGTTTTACCTCCTTTCCAACCTGGATTCCCTTTATTTCTTTTTCTTCTCTGATTAGTGTGGCTAGGACTTTGAAAACTATGTTGAATAGTAGTGGTGAGAGTGGGTGTTCTTGTCTTGTTCCTGATTTTAGAGGAAATGCTTTCAGTTTTTCACCATTGAGGATTATGTTTGCTGTGAGTTTGTCATATATGGCTTTTATGTTGAGGTATGTTCCTTCTATGCCTGCTTTCTGGAGAGTTTTTAAATCATTAATGGGCGTTGAATTTTTCAAAGGCTTTCTCTGCATCTATTGAGATATACCATATGGTTTTTATCTTTCAATTTGTTAATATATGGTGTATCACATTGATTTGCAAATATTGAAGAATCCTTGCATCCCTGGGATAAACCCCCTTGGTCGTATGATCTTTTTAATATGTTGTTGGATTCTGTTTGCTAGAATTTTGTTGAGGACATTTGCATCTATGTTCATCAGCGATACTAAGCTGTAGTATTCTTTTTTTGTGGCATCTATGTCTGATTTTGATATTTGGGTGATGCCAAATTCAGATTTAAATTGAAGAAAGTAGGGAAAACCACTAGACCATTCAGGTATGACCTAAATCAAATCCCTTATGATTATACAGTGGAAGTGAGAAATAGATTTAAGGGACTAGATCTGATAGATAGAGTGCCTGATGAACTATGGACGGAGGTTCGTGACATTGTACAAGAGACAGGGATGAAGACCACCCCCATGGAAAAGAAATGCAAAAAAGCAAAATAGTTGTCTAAGGAGGCCTTCAAATACCTGTGAAAAGAAGAGAAGTGAAAAGCCAAGGAGAAAAGGAAAGATAAAAGCATCTGAATGCAGAGTTCCAAAGAATAACAAGGAGAGATAAGAAAGCCTTCCTCAGCGATCAGTGCAAAGAAATAGAGGAAAACAACAGAATGGGAAAGACTAGAGATCTCTGCAAGAAAATTAGAGATACCAAGGGAACATTTCATGCAAAGATGGGCTTGATAAAGGACAGAAATGGTATGGACCTAACAGAAGCAGATATTAAGAAGAGGTGGCAGGAATACACAGAAGAACTGTACAAAAAAGATATTCACGACCAAGATACTCACGATGGTATGATCACTTACCTAGAGCCAGACATCCTGGAATGTGAAGTCAAGTGGGCCTTAGAAAGCATCACTATAAACAAAGGTAGTGGAGGTGATGGCATTCCAGTTGAGCTATTTCAAATCCTGAAAGATGATGCTGTGAAAGTGCTGCACTCAATATGGCAGCACATTTGGAAAACTCAGCAGTGGCCACAGGACTGGAAAAGCTCAGTTTTCATTCCAATCCCAAAGAAAGGTAATGCCAAGGAATGCTCAAACTACCGCACAATTGCACTCACCTCACACGCTAGTAAAGTAATGCTCAAAATTCTCCAAGCCACGCTTCAGCAATATGTGAACTGTGAAATTCGAGATGTTCAAGCTGGTTTTAGAAAAGGCAGAGGAACCAAAGATCCAATTGCCAACATCTGCTGGATCATCGAAAAAGCAAGACAGTTCCAAAAAAACATCTATTTCTGCTTTATTGACTATGCCAAAGCCTTTGACTGGATCACAATAAACAGTGGAAAATTCTTCAAGAGATGGGAATACCAGACCACCTGACCTGCCTCTTGAGAAACCTATATGCAGGTCAGGAAGCAACAGTTAGAACTGGACATTGAACAACAGACTGGTTCCAAATAGGAAAGTACGTCAAGTATGTCAAGGCTGTGTATTCTCACCCTGCTTATTTAACTTACATGCAGAGTACATCATGAGAAATGCTGGGCTGGAAGAAGCACAAGCTGGAATCAAGATTTCTGGGAGAAATATCAATAACCTCAGATATGCAGATGACACCACCCTTATGGCAGAAAGTGAAGAGGAACTAAAGAGCCTCTTGATGAAAGTCAAAGAGGAGAGTGAAAAAGTTGGCTTAAAGCTCAACATTCAGAAAACGAAGATCATGGCATCTGGTCCCATCACTTCATAGGAAATAGATGGGGAAACAGTGGAAACAGTGTCAGACTTTCTTTTTTGGGCTTCAGAATCACTGCAGATAGTGATTGCAGCCATGAAATTAAAAGACACTTACTCCTTGGAAGGAAAGTTATGACCAACCTGGATAGCATATTCAACAGCAGAGACATTACTTTGCCAACAAAGGTCCGTCTATGGGGTCGCTGAGAGTCGAACAGTACTGAGTGACTTGACTTTCACTTTTCACTTTAATGCATTGGAGAGGGAAATGGCAACCCACTCCAGTGTTCTTTCTTGCCTGGAGAATCCCAGGGACAGGGGAGCCTGGTGGGCTGCCGTCTATGGGGTCGCACAGAGTCGGACACGACTGAAGCCACTTAGCAGCAGCAGCAGTCAAGGCTATGGTTTTTCCTGTGGTCATGTATGGATGTGAGAGTTGGCCTGTGAAGAAAGCTGAGCACTGAAGAATTGATGCTTTTGAACTGTGGTGTTGGAGAAGACTCTTGAGAGTCCCTTGGGCTGCAAGAAGATCCAACCAGTCCATCCTAAAAGAGATCAGTCCTGGGTGTTCTTTGGAAGGAATGATGCTAAAGCTGAAACTCCAGTACTTTGGCCACCTCATGCAAAGAGTTGACTCATTGGAAAAGACTCTGATGCTGGGAGGGATTGGGTGCAGGAGGAAAAGGGGACAAAGAGGATGAGATGGCTGGACGGCATCACTGACTCAATGGACGTGAGTTTGAGTGAACTCCGGGAGTTGGTGATGGACAGGAAGGCCTGGAGTGCTGCAATTCATGGGGTCTCAAACAGTTGGACACAAGTGAGCAACTGAACTAAACTGATAGAATGAGTTTGGGAGTTTACCTTCCTCTGCAATTTTCTGGAAGAGTTTGAATGGGATGGGTGTTAGCACTTCTCTAAATTTTTGCTAAAATTTACCTGTGAAGCCAGATTCTGCGCTTTGGTATGTTAGAAGATTTTTTATTACAGTTTTGATTTCTGTGCTTGTGATGGGTCTGTTAAAGCTTTTCTGTTTATTCCTGGTTCAGTTTTGGAAGGTTATACTTTTCTAATAATTTGTCCATTTCTTCCAAGTTGTCCATTTTTTTGGTATATAATTGCTTATAGTAGTCTTTGATCTTTTGTATTTCTGTGTTGTCTGTTGTGATTTCTCCACTTTCATTTCTAATTTTATTGATTTGATTCTTTTTTTTCCTTGGTGAGTCTGGCCAAAGATTTGTCTATTTTATTTATCTTCTCAAAAAACCAGCTTTTACTTTTGTTGAGTTTTGATATAGTCTCCTTTGTTCTTTTTCAGTTTATCTCTGCTCTAATTTTCATGATTTCTTTCCTTCTACTAACTTCAGGATTCTTTTCACTTTTTCTAGTTGCTTTAGGTGTAAAGTTAGGTTGTTTATTTGATGTTTCTCTTGTTTCTTGAGGTAGGCTTGTGTTGCCATGAGCCTCCCTCTTAGCACTGCTTTTACTGAACCCCATAGATTTTGGAAAATTATTGTAAATTTTAGATTTAAATGAAGAAAGTAGGGAAAACCACTGGACCATTCATGTATGACCTAAATCAAATCCCTTGTGATTATACAGTGGAAGTGACAAATAGATTCAAGGGATTAGATCTGATAGAGTGCCTGAAGAACTATGGATGGAGGTTTGTAACATTGTACAGGAGGCAGTGATCAAGACCATCTCCAAGAAAAAGAAATGCAAAAAGGCAAAACGGTTGTCTGAGAAGGCCTTACAAGTATCTGTGAAGAGAGAAGCTAAAGGCAAAGGAGAAAGGAAAGATATACCCATTTGAATGCAGAGTTCAAAGAAGAACAAGGAGAGACAAGAGAGCCTTCTTCAGTGATCAGTGCAAAGAAATAGAGGAAAACAATAGAACGGGAAAGACTAGAGATCTCTTCAAGAAAATTAGAGTTCCAAGGGAACATTTCATGCAAAGATGGGCACAATAAAGGATAGAAGTGGAATGGACCCAGCAGAAGCAGAAGATATTGAATAGAGGTGGCAACAATATACAGAAGAACTATACAAAAAAGATCTTAATGACTCAGATAACCACGATGGTGTAATCACTCACCTAGAGCCAGACATCCTGGAATGCAAAGTCAAGTGGGCCTTAGGAAGCCTCACTACAAACAAAGCTAGTGGAGGTGATGGAATTCCAGTTGAGCTGTCTCGAATTCTAAATGATGATGCTGTGAAAGTGCTGTACTCAATATCCCAGCAAATTTGGAAAACTCAGCAGTGGCCACAGAACAGGCAAAGGTCAGTTTTCATTCCAGTCCCAAAGAAAGGCAGTGCCAAAAATTGTTCAAAGTACTGCATAGTTGCACTCATCTCACATTCTAGCAAAGTAATGCTCAAAATTCTCCAAGCCAGGCTTCAACAGTACATGAACCATGAACTTCCAGATGTTCAGGCTGGTTTTAGAAAAGGCAGAGTGCCAACATCCGCTGGATCATGGAAAAAGGAAGAGTTCCAGAAAAACATCTATTTATGCCTTATTGACTATGCCAAAGCCTTTGACTGTGGATCACACAAACTGGAAAATTCTTTGAGATGGAAATACCAGACCACCTCACCTGCCTCCTGAGAAATATGTGTGCAAATCAGAAAGCAACAGAAATGGACATGGAACAATAGGCTGGTTCCAAATTGGGAAAGGCATCAAGGCTGTATATTGTTACCCTTCTTACTTAACTTGCAGAGTACATTATGCGAAATGCCAGGCTGGATGAAGCACAAGCTGGAATCAAGGTTGCTGGGAGAAATATCAATAACCTCAGATATGCAGATGACACCACCCTTATTGCAGAAAGTGGAGAACTAAAGAGCATCTTGATGAAAGTGAAAGAGGAAAGTGAAAATGCTAGCTTAAAAGTCAAAATTCAGAAAACTAAGATCATGGCATCTGGTCCCATCATTTCATGGCAAATACATGGGGAAACAATGGAAACAGTGGGAAACTTGCTTTTTTGGGTTCCAGAATCACTGCAGATGGTGACTGTAGCCATGACATTAAAAGATGCTTGCTCTTTTGAAGAAAACCTATGACCAACTTAGACAGCGTATTAGAAAGCCAGAGACATTACTTTGCGAACAAGGGTCCACCTAGTCAAAGCGATGGTTTTCCAGTAGTCATATATGGATGTGAGACCATAAAGAAAGCTGAGTGCCAAAGGATTGATGCTTTTGAACTGTGGTGTTGAAGAGTCTTGAGAGTCCCTTGGACTTCAAGAAGATCCAACCAGTCCTTTTAAAGGAAATCAGTCCTGAATACTCACTGGATGGACTGATGCTGAAGCTCTTGTACTTTGGCCACCTGATGAGAAGAACAGACTCATTAGAAGAGACCCTGATGCTAGGAAAGATTGAAGGCTGGAGGAGAAGGTGATGACAGAGAATGAGATGTTTGGATGGCATCACTAACTCGATGGACATGAGTTTGAGCAAGCTCCGGGAGTTGGTGATGGATGATAGGGAGGCCTGGCGTTCTGCAGTCCATGGGGTCGCAGAGAGTCAGACACAACTGAGCAACTGAACTAATAGGTTTGGGATTGTCTTGTTTGCATTTGTTTCTATGCATATTTTGATTTCCTTTTTGATTTCTTTCTTGATCTGGTTATTCAGAAGCATGTTGTTCAGCCTCCATGTTTGTATTTTTAATAATTTTTTTTTTCATCTAAGCATATTGTGATCAGGAAAGATGCTTGAAATGATTTCAATTTTTAAAAATTTCAGTTCAGTTCAGTCGCTCAGTCATGTCCGACTCTTTGCGACCCCATGAATTGCAGCACTCCAGGCCTCCCTGTCCATCACCAACTCCTGGAGTTCGCTCAGACTCACGTCCATTGAGTCGGTGATGCCATCCAGCCATCTCATCCTCTGTCATCCCCTTTTCCTCCTGCCCCCAATCCCTCTCAGCATCAGAGTCTTTTCCAGTGAGTCAACTCTTCACATGAGGTGGCCACAGTACTGGAGTTTCAGCTTTAGCATCATTCCTTCCAAAGAACACCCAGGACTGATCTCTTTTAGGATGGACTGGTTGGATCTTCTTGCAGCCCAAGGGACTCTGAACAGTCTTCTCCAACACCACAGTTCAAAAGCATCAATTCTTCGGTGCTCAGCTTTCTTCATAGGCCAACTTTCACATCCATACATGACCACTGGAAAAACCATAGCCTTGATTAGATGGACCTTTGTTGGCAAAGTAATGTCTCTGCTTTTGAATATGCTATCCAGGTTGGTCATAACTTTCCTTCCAAGGAGTAAGCGTCTTTTAATTTCATGGCTGCAATCACCATCTGCAGTGATTTTGAAGCCCAAAAAAGAAAGTCTGACACTGTTTCCACTGTTTCCCCATCTATTTCCTATGAAGTGATGGGACCAGATGCCATGATCTTCGTTTTCTGAATGTTGAGCTTTAAGCCAACTTTTTCACTCTCCTCTTTGACTTTCATCAAGAGGCTCTTTAGTTCCTCTTCACTTTCTGCCATAAGGGTGGTGTCATCTGCATATCTGAGGTTATTGATATTTCTCCCAGAAATCTTGATTCCAGCTTGTGCTTCTTCCAGCCCAGCATTTCTCATGATGTACTCTGCATGTAAGTTAAATAAGCAGGGTGAGAATACACAGCCTTGACATACTTGACGTACTTTCCTATTTGGAACCAGTCTGTTGTTCAATGTCCAGTTCTAACTGTTGCTTCCTGACCTGCATATAGGTTTCTCAAGAGGCAGGTCAGGTGGTCTGGTATTCCCATCTCTTGAAGAATTTTCCACTGTTTATTGTGATCCAGTCAAAGGCTTTGGCATAGTCAATAAAGCAGAAATAGATGTTTTTTTGGAACTGTCTTGCTTTTTCGATGATCCAGCGGATGTTGGCAATTGGATCTTGGGTTCCTCTGCCTTTTCTAAAATTTACCAAGGCTAAATTCATGGCCCAGGATGTGATCTGTCCTGGAGAATGTTCCATGTGCATTCGAGAAAAAGGTGAAATCCATTATTTTCGGATGAAATGCCCTATAGATATCAATTAGGTCTGACTGTCGATTGTATCATTTAAAGTTTGTGTTTCCTTGGTAATTTCCTGTTTTTATTGATCTATCCATAGGTATGAGTGAGGTATTAAAGCCCCCCACTGCTACTTTGTTACTATTAATTTCCCCTTTCATACTTGTTATCATTTGCCTTACATATTGAGGTGCTTCTATGTTGGGTGCATATATATTTATAATTGGTATATCTTGGATTGACCCTTTGATCACTACATAGTATGTCCTTTTTTGTCTCTTAAGCTCATTTTATCTGATATGAGTATTCCTAGTCCTGCTTTCTTTTAGTCTCCATTTGCATGAAATGTCTTTTCCAGCCCTTTGCTTTCAGTATATATGTGTTCCTAGGTTTGAGGTGGGTCCCTTGTAGATAGCATATATAGGGGTTGTTTTTGCATCCATTCAGCCAGTCTCTGTGTTTTGGTTGGAGCATTTAACCCATTTACATTTAAGGTAATTATTAGTAAGTATGATCCTGTTACCATTTATTTTGTTGCTTTGGGTTTTTTTGTTTTTTTGTTTTTTAATCTTTTCTGTGTTTCCTGTCTAGAGAAGATCCTTTAGCATTTGTTGAAGAGCTGGTTGGTGGTGCGGAATTCTCTCAGCTTTTGCTTGTCTGTAAAGCTTTTGATTTTTCCTTCATATCTGAATGAAATCTTTGCTGGGTAGAGTAATCTTTGTTGTAGGTTTTTCTCTTTCATCACTTTAAGTATGTCCTGCCATTCCCTTCTGGCCTGAAGAGTTTCTGTTGAAAGATCATTTATTATCCTTATGGGGATCCCCTTGTGTGTTATTTGTTGCTTTTCCCTTGGCTGCTTTTAATATTTGCTCTTTGTGTTTGATCTTTGTTAGTTTGATTAACAAACTAACAAAGTTTTGGGTTGTTTTGCCTTGGGTTTATCCTGTTTGGTATTCTGGATTTCTTGGACTGGGTGGCTGTTTCCTTCCCTATTTTAGGGAGGTTTTTGACTATTAAGTATTTTCTCATGGCCTTTCTATTTGTCTTCTTTTGGGACACCTATGATTCGAATATTGGGGCATTTAGCATTGTCCCAGAGGTCTCTGCAATTGTCCTTATTTCAATTCTTTTTTCCTCTCTGCTTCATTTATTTCCACCATTCTATCTTCCACCTCACTTACTCTCTCTTCTACCTCTGTTATCCTCCTGTTGGTTCCCTCCAGAGTGCTTTTAATCTCAGTTATTGCGTTGTTCATTACTGATTGACTCTTCTTTATTTCTTCTAGGTCCTTGTTAAACATTTCTTGCATCTTCTCAATCTTTGTCTCTAGTCTTATTTATCTGTAACTCCCATTTTGTTTTCAAGATTTTGGATCATCTTTACTGTCATTATTCTGAATTCTTTTTCAGGTAGACTGTCTCCTATTTTGTTTGATTTAGTGGGTTTTTATCATGTTCCTTTATCTGCTGAATATTTATCTACGTTTTCATTTTGTTTAGATTGCTGTGTTCGGGGTGCCCTTTCTGCCAGCTGGAAGTTCATGGTTCCTCTTAATTGTGGAGTTTGCTCCCTGTGGATGTGTTTGGACTAGTGGCTTGTCAAGGTTTCCTGGTTGAGGGAGCTTGTGTCTGTGTTCTGGTGGGTGGAGCTGGAGCTCTTCTCTCAGGAGTGCATTGAAGTGTCCAATAGTGAGTTTTGGGGTGCCTGTGGGTTCATCATGGCTTTGGGAAGCCCATCTTTTAATGTTGAGGGTTGTGTTCCTGTTTTGCTGGAGAATTAGTGTGGTTTGTCTTGCACTGAATCTTTTTGTCTTTTGGGTGGAGCTTGATTTTAGTGTAGGTATGGAGAATTTTGCATGAGCTCTTGTCTATTAAAGTTCCCTGGAGTCAGGGGTTCTCTGATGTTTTAAAGTTTTAGAGTTAAGCCTACTGACTCTGGCTTTTGGTTCTTTTCTTACAGTAACCTCAAGACTTCATACAGCATACAGCACAGAAGATTAAACCCTTAGGTTAATGGTGAAACAATTCTCCATGGCCAGGAACACCCAGAGAGATACACAGAGTTATATAGAGAAGAGAATAGGGAGGAGGGAGGTAGAGGTTACTAGGAGGAGAAAGGGGAGTCAAAAGGACAGAGAGCATTCTAGCCAGTAATCAAATCCCTTAGTGAAAATGGATACTGAAGATGAGATTCTTAAAGGTACAAAATTGATAACAAAAAGAAGCAAAGAGTAGAGGTAGAGGTTAGACTTTCAGAAATGCAATATAAAAAATATAAAACAAAATCACAAAAATTTTAAAAACATATATATGGAATTTGATTTTTTAAAAAAGCTTTTTTTGGGGGGGAGTGTTAATAGTAGGCTGTGAAAATGAAAGTTAAAGGAGTAAATAACTCAAAGTTTTAAAAAACTTAAAAAGTGGTAATAGTAAAAATATATCTAGGAATTTCTCTGGTGCTCTTGTGGGCATTGTGGGGTCAGTTCAGTGTCAGATAGTCCTTTGTTCTGGCTTGTACTTGTTCCCGAGGTCTACAGGTGCCTCAAATGCACTGTCTCGGTATTAAGTGCAGGGTTTTAGTTTGTTGCACCTGTCACTTCCAGAATGGTTCCTCTTCCTTTGTTTATTTTGGCTTCCTCTGTTCTCAAGTCTCTTCAGTGTCTAATTTCTGCTCTGACACAAGGGGTGAAGGTGGCCACTTATTCAGGCTCACTTGTTCAGATGTGTTGTGGGAGGGAGGGATACTGCAACAGATCTGCTGGCACGTGTCGGGCGTGCCTGCAGTGGATGGACCACCCTGGGTTTGCCACAGCCCGAGGCTCAGGCTCCAGGGTGCTCTGCAAGGGCTCTGTCCCAGGTGGGCCCTGCATCTTGTGCACGTTCCATGTCTCAGCTGCTCAGGTTCTTGGGCGCTCCATAAGGGCACAGACCCAGATGGGCTGTGCGTTTTGTACCCTTCCCAAGTCTGAGCAGCTCAGGTGACCAGGTGCTTGGTGAGCTCACTGTCTCAGGCGGGCCGTGCATCTTACTCACCTCCCCGGTCCTGGATGCTTGGTTTCCTGGGTGTGCTACAAGAGCAGAGTCCCAGGTGTGCTGTGTGTCTCCCATGGAGAGCTGATCAGGCTGTGACACTCCTGGTAGATGTCAACCATCCAGGATCCCAGGAAGATGTGGTTAGCAGTTGGGAGCCTGCTCACAGTTTGGTGGAAGATGCGGACCCTGGGGCCAAGATTGAAGCAGCACTTTGCCTTCTGGCTCTGGCTGTTGGATGCCTCCCTTCGGCCTCCGGAGATGGAGGGCTGTATATGGCAGCTGGCTTGCTCTCCTTTGGTATTTGCTCAATCCTTTGTTCTGTGAGCGTGCCAGGGGTCACTATGCAGTGTTAGAGCCTTTTGCGGGAAAGGTGTTTTTTTATTTTTTTGTCTCTGACCATCCCATGGTTTGGGTAGCTATCTCATATGAGCTCCTCAGATTGTCTTCAGGACATTCGGGCCCGGACCTTACCCTAAGGACCAGTGATGCAGCCTGCGCCTCCCTGCGTAGTCCCCAGTCACTGGTGGCAGACGCAAGCAAGCATCTGTGCCACTTTTCCATCTCCACTTAGAGTTGCAGTTAGGCACGTGTTCTGTGGATTTTTTTTTTTCTTGGCCTTCCAGTTACGTTGCCCTTTGAGATTCCAAAACTCCCCACAGACAGGCATGTGAGAGGGTTTCCTACTGTGTGGAAACTTCTTCACGACTCCCTCCTCAGGACGGTCTCTGTGCTTAAATCTTTTGTCTCTGATTTGTCTTTTATATTTTGTCCTACCTCCTTTCAAAGAGGTTGGGCTGCCTTTCTGGATGCCTGATGTCCTCTACCAGCGTTCAGAAGTTGTTTTGTGGAAGTTGCTTAACGTTCAGATAATCTTCTGATAAATTCGTGGGGGAGTAAGTGGTCTCCCTGTCCTATTCCTCTACCTTGTTGGGACCACTCCTCTCTCTTTTCATTTTTCTAACGGGTAGGTGGTATAAGTCAGTGAAGTGAAAGTGTTACTTGCTCAGTCATCTCGTGACTCTTTGGATCCCATTGAACATGTAGCAGCTTCTCTGTCTATGGAATTCTCTAGGCAGGAATACTGGAGTGGGTAACCCTTCCTTTCTCCAGGGAATCTTCCTGACCCAGGGACTGAACCTCCTGCATTGCAGGTGGATTCTTTACCACGTGAACTACCAGGGAAGCCCCCAAAATCATTAAGGAGAAGCATATTTTTTATTGATAGTAACCAGAATGAAATACAGTTTTAAATGTGTGGCTTTGAATATTTAGTTTATTACATATATCTGATGGAAAATGAAACACAGACCATAGAGATACGTATAATACCACGAAGAGGAGAGGGGATGCTTACGAACCTACTGAGAAAACTTTGACATGTACAGAATTCTCTAGCTATTAACCTAAGAAGTGTCTTAATGCTAAAACTGATGTTTCGAGGTAGTTACCTCTGGCTGGAACATGAAAGGGGAGTCACAAAAGGCCCAGCTTGTGCCTTAACAAAGAAGCTCCACCTTCTCCTTTCCAACAGAGTGTAGTTGACAGAGATATTGATGTATTATAGCAAAACTCCACAAAAGCAATGTTTTAAACATCTCATACTCTGTGTGCTCATGTTCCTGTATCGTAAAAGCCACATAAAAGTTGCAAAGCCATGTTTAGTGACTGGTTTCTTTAAATAAATCTAATATGTGGTGTTAGTACTTCTTTAAACTTCTGAATTTTTATACTCAGGAAAAAGCTTTCTAGAAGGATCACTGCATGCAGTATATTTTGTTGATAATAAGATACAGAGCACATGGTTCATTTTTCTTTTCCTGTAGGTTTTATGGGAATTAGAAACCTTACGTCTCATAAATCACTTTGAAAGATCCATGAAGGCAGAAATTGGAGATGATGATGAGTTATATATAGTAGACAACAACGGAGAGGCACAGCTGTTCGATTTCACTGGCCAAGACTTTGAAAATAAGCTTCGAGTTCCTCTTCTTGAAATACTGAAATATCCATATCTGCTTTTACATGAGCATGTCAGTGAGTATCTTGGGTGTTTTCACAGTTGTATCAGTTTTATTTTAAGAATCGTAAGAATTTTGGTTATCTATACTGAAAAATCTGTTCCTTAAATGTATAATTAGGGTACTTGGTATTTTTTCCAAACATAGTAAAGTGAATTACACAGTGAATACCATATATATACCACATAGATGATTCTGCACTTGCTAACATGTAACTCTACTTGCTTTATCTGTCCATTTATTCATCTGTTCATTCAGTTAATTTTCATTCTTGGAATCTGCTTATAGCAGGGTTTCTCAGACCTGGCACTGTTGACATTTTGAACTGGATAATTCTTGGTGGGTGGGCCTGTAGGATGTTACAGGAACATCCCTGACCTCTCTCCACTAGATGTCAGTAGTGGCTTTCTCTCCCTTCTGCCCTGGTTGTGACCACCAAAAATGTCTCTAAAGTAAAAGTAAATGCCTCTCAGTTATGTCTGACTCTTTGCGACCCCATGGACTGTAGCCTACCAGGTTCCTCCGTCCATGGGATTCTCCAGGCAAGAACACTGGAGTGGGTTACCATTTCCTTCTCCAATGCATGAAAGTGAAAAGTGAAAGTGAAGTCGCTCAGTTTGTCTACTTGAAAGTTATACAGTCGTGTCCAACTCCTAGCGACTCCATGGACTGCAGTCTACCAGGCTCCTCCGTCCATGGGATTTTCCAGGCAAGAGTACTGGAGTGGGGTGCCATTGCCTTCTCCGAAAAATGTCTCTAGATAGTGCCAAATGTCCCGTGGGAGTTGAGGGGTGGGGCCAGAGAGAGGCAAAATTGCCAGATTCAGAACCACTGGTCTATAGTAGTTTTTAGTAATTACTCTGACATAGCATATTATAACTGCCTAGGTTTTGGTCCTTTGTATTTGCATTTCTTAATACAAATCTCTTGAAGATATTTTTCTGATCTGTCAAATCTAACAAAACAACAGTACCTTTAGGTACCTACTACTGTATCTAGGCCATGTTCAGATTTTTCCAGTAGTTGCAGAATTTTTTTGGCAGGTTTATTTAAATTAGAGTGCAGTCAAGGACTTTGCATTGGTTGCATTTAGTTCATGTTTCTTACGTCTTTTAATCCAGAATCATTTACTCTTACATACACGCACACGTATTTTTTTTCATTTGCTGTAACTTTTGCTGAGACCAAGAGGTTTACCCTGTAGAATAATGCACTCACTAGATATTTTTATTGCTGTCTTGTCATGTTATTTAACTTATTTCTCTATTCTATTTCAGTATACTGAAAAGTAGATCTAAAGATTTACTAGAGAAATCAGTTATTTCTAAATAAATTCAAAGTAGATTTTTAAACTCTTTAATAAGCCACTTTTCAAGCATTTATTAAACAGTACCATATCTAGAAAAGTATATAAGCTTATTAGTTTTTCATAAATACACTTGTGTAGCTGGCATCCAGGTCAAGAAACAAAAAAAAAACATCAACACCCCAGGAGTTGTTCTCCTACTTTTCCAGTCATTATTCCTCTTCCCCAAAGCTAACCACTGTCACTGTGACATTCTTTTGAGGCTTGATGAGTTGACTCATCTGATAGGATGCATGTGTAAGTCTGTTCAGTAAACTTCTGGAAGTAATGAAGAAATTTCCATAAAGCAGTGGGGTTAGGATAGTGCTGGCACAGATAGACTGATGGGAACAGTATAGAGAGTCGAGAAGAAACCAAGTATATTTGGGGAATTTAGTGTTTGATGATGATAGTATTTCAACCAGTGGAGGAAATGGGGTACTTGGTAACTGAGAGTAGGACAAAATAGCCATTTGTGGATAAAGTTGATACCACTCTGATACAAAATGAAGTCCATGTGGGGTCAACATGTAGAATGCTAATGGAATTGGACTATAACCCTACTTCCAAGAAGATGCCCTCTGGAGATAATTATGCCCTGTGTGAAAGAAGATGTTTGTACTAATAAAGTCAGTCATTCATAGGAATATATTATGAATTACATGATGACTACCGTATATATACCACAGTCTTTCAGAAGATTGAATACTGTTCCTACATTTACACCATTTTTTGCCTCAGTTTAAAAAAAAGAAAAATGAGAAACTTCATTTACTTAGAGGGTAACCGAAGAAGCCAGATTTAGGGAATCTTGTTAAGTTGATAAGTTTTGTCTTACATTTACTGCTTTATTTTTTCTGTTTAGATGAATTATGTGTTGAAGCACTTTGCCGGATGGAACAAGCTAATTGCTCCTTTCAAGTTTTTGACAAACATCCAGGGATCTATTTATTTTTGGTTCATCCCAATGAAATGGTAAGTGTCAGTGACAGGCAGTAGAAGAGGATATCTTCTTTTGTACCAATAGATGACTAACTATAATAGAAGTTTTGGTGTGTACATTGTGTAAAATATTTGCCAAAATTATTCTTTTGTTGTAAAATTACTGCAGTTAAGGAGAGAGTGCTTTAGTGGGGGTGGGGGGTCAAAGAAGAAGAGATTTAAGAGAGTAAGGAATCCTTCTGACAGGTGATGCTCCAATTTAAAAGCCAAGGGAATGATTCAGACTTCTTTTAATATGTTGACCTGAGCTAATGAAGGACTGTTCTCTGTTGCTTTTCTTGCCAGCCTGCCCTACTCCAAGCACATGGAAATACCGCTTAAAACATTTAAGATTATTTTGTTAGTGAACGAGGTTTGTAAAAGGTGATGAGGTATGGGGAGGACAAGAAGATTAGTTCCTAGGTGCTGGACAGAAGGAGGAACAGAAGGAGGACAGTAAGAATCAGAGCAGTAGGTAAAACAGAAGCAGAGAGCAACTCCAGAGTTTTGGAACCTGACGTTGAGCTGATGGCTGGG
The DNA here is from genome assembly GCF_002263795.3 of Bos taurus. NCBI lineage: Eukaryota > Metazoa > Chordata > Mammalia > Artiodactyla > Bovidae > Bos > Bos taurus. Next base: position 102,400,141 of record NC_037338.1, on the reverse strand, counting down.
GTTTGCAGATTTATCACATGTGATGAGGCAGCATGTGCTGTGGGTCTGTGCACATTGGCCTCTTGAGTTACAGTGTTAAAAGTTGTGCAGGGCAGCTCTGCTGATGGAGGGCCAGTAAAGAGCCTTTAAGTGGCAAAGAAAGAACATGTTAATGGTGTTTCAAGAAAAATGGTGATGAATTTCAGTCTCTTCTGTGCCAAACCCTAACAATGATAGAAAAAAAATTCAAAAACAGATGAATTTGAAAAGCTGTAAAATCACACAGTTCAATTCCTTTGAACCAGTAAGGGAGCACAAGCACAAAGTGATGAGTGGTGGAAACTTGTAGTCCTGGCTGGCAGTAGGTAGCAGGGGATTGAGTTTGTGCAGGATAACAGGAATTACAAGTGTACTCGATGCTAGGGTAGACCCAGAGTCAAGGGCTCTGCTTAAATGAGATGGGGCCTTCCTTCCTGTAAAAGAAGATTGACAGAAAGTACCACCAGCGGCTGTCTAGGACTGGCTTTCTTAAAGCTGCAAACCAGTAGAGGAAGCTGGTCCAGCTGAACAACCAGGTCCTGGTTCTGCCATTGCAGGCTTCGGGACTGAGTCTGCAGGGCCAGGAGTGACTGGATTCTTCACTATAGGCTTATTTTAGAGGTGAGGAAACTGAGTCAGGAGACTTATCCACGGTTATACATTCTAGTTTGTGGTGACTGGGATTTGTGTACAGGCAACCTGACTCCATAAAGTAGCCTGTGGGAGAGGCCTCAGGTTGGGCGGTCATAGACCCAGGTGTGCATTCTGGGTGGATCATTCGCCAACTGTGGGACTTTGGGCAAGCCCCTCACCTACTGGGATTCCCTGGTGGCTCAGCTGGTAAAAAATCTGCCTGCAATGTGGGAGACTTGGGTTTGATCCCTGGTTGGGGAAGATCCCCTGGAGAAGGGAATGGCAACCCACCCCAGTATTCTTGCTTGGAGAATTCCAGAGACAGAGGAGTCTGGTGGGCTGCTGTCCATGGGGATGCAAGGAGTTGAACACGACTGAACGACTAACACGCAACCTGACTCCAGAGTCCTTATGCCTTTATTTTTTTTTTAATTTTATTTGGAAATAATTTAAAATACAGAAAATTCTCAGGAATAAAAAAGGTAGCAAACAGTCTGTATACTCTTTATCCATATTCACCAGGTATTAACATTTCATTCTCTTTGCGCTATCTTTTGCTTTCAGTTAACTACAAAACTTTTTTGTTCTCTGAACTATTTGAGAGTAGGTTGCATATATCATGACTGTTTGCCTTTTAAGACTTTATTGTATATTTCATAAGAATAATTATTATAATATTATAAACTTCAGTGAACAGTGAATTTAATGTTGATACAGTAAGGTCTATTTTCCAGTTGTGTCAGGTAATCCATTGTACTTAGTAGCATTTTCCGCCATACTCTGAGATTATTTTGGTTAGCTTTCTGTGATTGTGGCTTTTCATTCTGGAATCTGATGGATTGTAATTCTTGTTTCTTCTGTCTGCCCTCTGATGGAAGAGGATAAGAGGTTTGTGCAAGCTTCCTGTTGGGAGGGATTGGCTGGACTGGCTATGGGGAAAACTGCTCTGAGGGGTGGGACCATGCAGAGTAAATCTTTAATCCAATTGTCTGCTGATGGGTGGGGCTGTGCTCCCTCCCTGTTAATTGCTTGCCCTGAGGCAACCCAATCATGGAGTCTGTAGGCTCTATAGTGAGGCTATGGGCTCTATGGCAGGGCTATTGGCATTCTGCCTCCAAGAGGATTTAGGCCAAGGTGTGCCTCCCAGGTCTGCTGCTCCCAGTGCCCCTGCCTCTGCCAACCCATGCCTTCACTGGAGACCCTCAGACATGCAAGGCAGGTCTGGCTCAATCTCTTGTGGGGGTCACTGCTCCTTTCCCCTGGGTCCTGGTACACACAGCGTTTTTCTTGTGCTCTTCAAGAGTTCTGTTTCCCCCAAGTCCTTGCCGAATGCCAAGGTTGGGATGTCTGATGTGGGGCCTAGAACCTTTGCAGCAGTGAGAGAACTTCTTTGGTATTAATTGTTCTCCGGTTTGTGGGTTGCCACCTGGTGAGATTGGGATTTGATTTTAATGTGTCTGCAGCCCTCCTACCATATCCTTGCAGCTTCTCCTTTGTCCTAGAAGTTCCTATAAGACCTTCTAGAACTAACACCCAAAAAAGATAACCTTTTCATCATAGGGGACTGGAATGGAAAAGTAGGAAGTCACGAAATACCTGGAGTAACAGGCAAGTTTGGTCTTGGAGTACAAAATGAAGCAGGGCAAAGGCTAGAGTTTGGCCAAGAGAACACACTGGTCATAGCAAACAGCATCTTTTAACATCACAAGAAACTACTCTACACGTGGGCATCACCAGATGGTCACTACCAAAATCATATTGATTATAAACATGTCAGCAAATTTGGAAAACTCAACAGTGGCCACAGGACTGGAAAAGCTCAGTTTTCATTCCAATCCCAAAGAAAGGTAATGCCAAAGAATGCTCAAACTACCGCACAGTTGCACTCATCTCACACACTAGTAAAGTAATGCTCAAAATTCTTCAAACCAGGCTTCAGCAATACATGAACTGTGAACTTCCAGATGTTCAAGCTGGTTTTAGAAAAGGCAGAGGAACCAGAGATCAAATTGCCAACATCCGCTGGATCATCGAAAAAGCAAGAGAGTTCCAGAAAAACATCTATTTCTGCTTTATTAACTATGCCAAAGCCTTTGACTGTGTGGATCACAAGGAAAATTCTGAAAGAGATGGGAATACCAGACCACCTGACCTGCCTCTTGAGAAACGTACATGCAGGTCAGGAAGCAACAGTTAGAACTGGACATGGAACAACAGACTGGTTCCAAATAGGAAAAGAAGTACATGAAGGCTGTATATTGTCACCCTGCTTATATAACTTCTATGCAGAGTACATCATGAGAAACGCTGGGCTGGAGGAAGCACAAGCTAGAATCAAGATTGCCGGGAGAAATATCATTAACCTCCGATATGTAGATGACACCAACCTTATGGCAGAAAGTGAAGAAGAACTAAAGAGCCTCTTGATGAAAGTGAAAGAGGAGAGTGAAAAAGTTGGCTTAAAGTTCAACATTCAGAAAACGAAGATCATGGCACCTGGTCCCATCACTTCATGGCAAATAGATGGGGAAACAGTGTCAGACTTTACTTTGGGGGGCTCCAAAATCACTGCAGATGGTGATTGCAGCCATGAAATTAAAAGACGCTTGCTACTTGGAAGGAAAGTTATGACCAACCTAGACAGCATATTCAAAAACAGAGCATTATTTTGCCAACAAAGATCCATCTAGTCAAGGCTATGGTTTTCCTAGTAGTCATATATGGATGTGAGAGTTGGAGTATAAAGAAAGCTGAGCACTGAGGAATTGATGCTTTTGAACTGTGGTGTTGGAGAAGACTCTTGAGAGTCCCTTGGACTGCAAGGAGATCCAACCAGTCCATCCTAAAGGAGATCAGTCCTGGGTGTTCATTGGAGGGACTGATTTTGAAGCTGAAACTCCAGTACTTTGGCCACCTCATACGGAGAGCTGACTCATTTGAAAAGACCCTGATGCTGGGTAAAGTTTGAGAGCAGGAGGAGAAGGGGATGACAGAATGAGATGGTTGGATGGCATTACTAACACAATGAACATGGGTTTGGGTGGACTCCAGGAGTTGGTGATGGACAGGGAGGCCTGGCGTCCTGTGGTGCATGTGGTCACAAAGTCGGACATGACTGAGCGACTGAACTGAACTGATATATATTCCTTGCTGCCGAAGATGGAGAAGCTCTTTACAATCAGCAAAAACAAGACCTGGAGTTACTGTGGCTTAGATCATGACTCCTTATTCCAAAACTCAGGCTTAAATTGAAGAAAGTAGGGGAAACCACTTGGCCATTCAGATATAGTGGTTATGATGATACAGTAGAGGTGATGAATAGATTCAAGGGATTAGATCTGGTAGACTGAAAAAGTATGGAAGAAGGTTTGTAACATTGTGTAGGAAGTAGTGACTAAAACCATCCTAAAGAAAAATGCAAGAAGGCAAAGTGGTTTTCCAGGGAGGCCTTTACAAATAGCTGAGAAAAGAAGTGAAAGGCAAAGGAGAAAAGGAAGGATAAACCCAGCTGAATGCAGAGTTTCAGAGAACATTCAGGAGATAAAGTCTTAAGTGAAAAGTGCAAGGAAATAGAGAAAAACAATAGAATGGGAAAGACTAGAGATCTTCAAGAAAATTGGAGATACCAAGGGAAAATTTGATGCAAGGATGGGCACAATAAAGGACAAAAACAGCAAGGACCTAACAGAAGCAGAAGAGATTAAGAAGAGGTGGCAAGAATATACAGAAGAACTATACAAAAAGGTCTTAATGAACCAGATAACCACGATGGTGTGATCACTCACTTAGAGCTAGACATCCTGGAGTATGAAATCAAGTGGGCCTTAGGAGGCATCACTATAAACAAAGCTAGTGAAGGTGATGGAATTCCAGCTGAACTATTTAAAATTGTAAAAGATGATTCTGTAAAAGTGCTGTACTGAATACGTCAGCAAATTTGGAAAACTCAGCAGTAGCCACAGAACTGGGAAAGGTCATTTGTTCATTGCAGTGCCAAAGAAGGGCAATGCCAAAGAATGTTCAAACTACTGTACAATTGAGCTTATTTCATATGTTAGCATGGTAAAGCTCAAAATGCTTCAAGTTAGGCTTCAGCAGTATGTGAACTTGAGAACTTCCAGGTAGATGAACAATCTGGTTTAGAAAAGGCAGAAACCAGAGGTCAAATTGCCAACTCAAAACATATACTACTGCTTCATTGACTACACTAAAGCCTTTGTGTGGATCACAACAAACTGGAAAATTCTTAAAACAGATGGGAATACTAGACCACCTTAATTGTCTTGTGAGAAACCTGTATGCAAGTCAAGAAAAAGCAGTAGAACTGGACATGAAACAACAGACTGGTTCAAAATTGGGAAAGGAGTACATCAAGGCTGATATTATCACTCTGCTTATCTAACTTATATTCAGAGTACCTCATGCAAAATGCTGAGCTGGATGAATCAGAAACTGGAATTAAGGTTTCCTGAAGAAATATCAATAGCCTCAGATGTGCAGATGATACCGATCTAGTGGCAGAAAGCAAAGAGGCACTAAGAGCCTCTTGATGAAAGAGGAGAGTGCAAAAGCTGGCTCAAAACTCAGCATTCAGAAAACTAAGATCATGGCACCTGGTCTCATCACTTCATGGCAATTAGATGGAGGAAAATGTGGAAACAGTGACAGATTTCATTTTCTTAGACTCTAAAATGACTGTGGATGGTGACTGCAGCCATCAAATTAAAAGACACTTACCCCTTGCAAGAAAAGCTATAACAATCCTAGATAATGTTTTAAGAAGCAGAGACATCACTTTGCTGACAAAAGTCCGTACAATCAAAGCTATATTTTTCCAGTGTCATACGGATGTGAGAGTTGGACCATAAAGGCTGAGCACAGAAGAGTTGCTGCTTTCGAATTGTGCTGGAGAAGACTCTTGAGAGTCCCTTGGACAGCAAAGAGATCAAACCAGTCAGTCCTACAGGAAATCAGCCCTAAATATTCATTGGAAGGAGTGATGCTGAAACTGAAGCTTCACTACTTTGGCCACCTGATACGAAGAGCCGACTGACTCATTGGAAAAGACCCTGATGCTGCAAAAGATTGAGGGCAGGAGAAGAGGGCAACAGAGAATGAGATGGTTGGATAGCATCATTGAGTCAGTAGACATGAGTTTGTGCAAACTCTGCAAGATAGTGAAGGACAGGGAAACCTGACATGCTGCAGTCCATGGGGTTGCAGAGTTGGACATTACTTAGTGACTGAACAACAGCATGGTGCATTAATCTCCTTTGATTTGGAACATTTCCTCAGCCTTGTGCTTTTTTGGCTGCTCTGGTCCAAAATCACTGCAGATGGTGATTGCAGCCATGAAATTAAAAGATGCTTACTCCTTGGAAGGAAAGTTATGACCAACCTAGATAGCATATTGAAAAGCAGAAGATACTACTTGGCCAACAAAGGTCTGTCTAGTCAGTTCAGTTCAGTCGCTCAGTCATGTCTGACTCTTTGCGACCCCATGAATCACAGCACGCCAGGCCTCCGTGTCCATCACTAACTCCCGGAGTTCACTCAGACTCACGTCCATTGAGTCAGTGATGCCATCCAGCCATCTCATCCTGTCGGATATCCCCTTCTCCTCCTGCCCCCAAATCCCTCCCAGCATCAGAGTCTTTTCCAATGAGTCGGCTCTTCACATGAGATGGCTCAAGTACTGGAGTTTCAGCCTTAGCATCATTCCTTCCAAATAAATCCCAGGGCTGATCTCCTTTAGAATGGACTGGTTGGATTTCCTTGCAGTCCAAGGGACTCTCATGAATCTTCTCCAACACCACAGTTCAAAAGCATCAATTCTTCGGTACTCAGCTTTCTTCACAGTTCAAGTCTCACATCCATACATGACCACTGGAAAAACCATAGCCTTGATTAGACAGACCTTTGTTGGCAAAGTAATGTCTCTGCTTTTGAATATGCTGTCTACGTTGGTCATAACTTTCCTTCCAAGGAGTAACTGTCTTTTAATTTCTTGGCTGCAGCCACCATCTGCAGTGATTTTGGAGCCCAAAAAGATAAAATCTGACATTGTTGCCACTGTTTCCCCATCTATTTTCCATGAAGTGATGGGACCAGATGCCATGATCTTCGTTTTCTGAATGTTGAGCTTTAAGCCAACTTTTTCACTCTCCTCTTTCACTTTCATCAAGAGGCTCTTTAGTTCCTCTTCCCTTTCTGCCATAGGGTGATGTCATCTGTATATCTGAGGTTATTGATATTTCTCCTGGCAATCTTGATTCCAGCTTGTGCTTCTTCCAGCCCAGCATTTCTCATGATGTACTCTGCATGTAAGTTAAATAAGCAGGGTGACAATACACAGCCTTGACATACTCCTTTTCCTATTTGGAACCAGTCTGTTGTTCCATGTCCAGTTCTAACTGTTGCTTCCTGACCTGCATGTAGGTTTCTCAAGAGGCAGGTCAGGTGGTCTGGTATTGCCATCTCTTGAAGAATTTTCCACAGTTTATTGTGATCCACACAGTCAAAGGCTTTGGCATAGTCAATAAAGCAGAAATAGATGTTTTCTGAAACTCTCTTGCTTTTTCGATGATCCAGCGGATGTTGGCAATTTGATCTCTGGTTCCTCTGCCTTTTCTAAAACCAGCTTGAACATCTGGAAGTTCACGGTTCACGTACTCCTGAAGTCTGGCTTGGAGAATTTTGAGCATTACTTTACTAGCGTGTGAGAGTGCAATTGTGCGGTAGTTTGAGCATTCTTTGGCATTACCTTTCTTTGGGATTGGAATGAAAACTGACCTTTTCCAGTCCTGTGGCCATTGCTGGGTTTTCCAAATTTGCTGGGATATTGAGTACAGCACTTTCACAGACTCATCTTTCAGGATTTGAAATAGCTCATTTGGAATTCCATCACCTCCACTAGCTTTGTTTGTAGTGATGCTTTCTAAGGCCCACTTGACTTCACATTCTAGGATGTCTGGCTCTAGGTCAGTGATCACACCATCGTGATTATCTGGGTCATGAAGATCTTTTTTGTACAGTTCTTCTGTGTATTCCTGCTACCTCTTCATAATATCTTCTGCTTCTGTTAGGTCTATAGCATTTCTGTCCTTTATCGAGCCCATCTTTGCATGAAATGTTTCCTTGGTATCTCTAATTTTCTTGAAGAGATCTCTAGTCTTTCCCATTCTGTTGTTTTCCTCTATTTCTTTGCATTGATCTCTGAGGAAGCCTTTCTTATCTCTTCTTGCTATTCTTTGGAACTCTGCATTCAGATGCTTATATCTTTCCTTTTCTCCTTTGCTGTTTGCTTCTCTTCTTTTCACAGCTATTTGTAAGGCCTCCCCAGACAGCCATTTTGCTTTTTTGCATTTCTTTTGCATGGGCGATAAGTATTGATAAAAATGTATTTCATGGAGTTAACACATGTATATGCGTATGTGACATTTCACATATGCATAAACATATCAACATTTCACAAAATAATTTTACAATGAAGGATGCAGACTGTTTTATTTAGTTTTTAAGGTTGGTTATGGTCACTAAATTTGTATCTCAGAAGAATTTTAAAATCACTTTCCTATGCTATATTGCCATGTAGAGGTGACCTTTGATTTGTTCTCTTTGCATTGTTTCTTTCCTTTTTTAAACTTTATAATACGGAACATTATAAACATACAGAAGTAGATAATCAGAGCATTTAATCCATAAAATGTTAGTATGTGTCTCTAAAAGGTAAGGGTTTTAAAAAATATATCAACATACCAATAATAGTTACTTAATATCATGTTTCTAGTTAGTGTTTAAGTGAATGGAAATGGTTATCCTACATGCTTTACTGGAGTTTGTTCAAATCAGGATTAAATACAGTTCACACATTGCATTACAATTTGACCCTTGAACAACATGTGTTTGAACTCTGAATTCACTTACATGCACATTGTTTTTAATGCATGGACTTCCCAGGTGGCTCATTAGTAAAGACCTGCCAAGCAGGAGGCATGGGTTTGATCTTTGGGACCAGAAGATCCCTGGAGGAGGAAATGGCAACCCACTTCAGTATTCTTGCCTAGGAAATCCCATGGACAGAGGAGCCTGGCAGGCTACAATCCATGGGGTCACAAAAGGGTTGAACATGACTGAGTGACTCAGAAATAACAGTTTGCTGCTGCTGCTGCTAAGTCACTTCAGTCGTGTCCGACTCTGTGCGACCCCAGAGACGGCAGCCCAACAGGGTCCCCCGTCCCTGGGATTCTCCAGGCAAGAATACTGGAGTGGGTTGCCATTTCCTTCTCCAATGCATGAAAGTGAAAAGTGAAAGGGAAGTCGCTCAGTCGTGTCTGACTCCTAGCAACTCCATGGACTGCAGCCCACCAGGCTCCTCCGTCCATGGGATTTCCCAGGCAAGAGTACTGGAGTGGAGTGCCATTGCCTTCTCCGCAATAACAGTTTAGTAATATGCTGAGGTTAGTTGAATCCATGATGCAGAATCTTGGATATGGAAGGGCTGGTGACTAAGTTATATTCGAATTATATTGGTATATTCAACGGTGCAGAAAGCCGGTGCTCTAACCCCTGTGTGTTGTTCAGAATTTGATTATAATTAGTGTCTTGTGTTTTTTTTTCAGTCATCACCTTTTGGTTTAAAATGTCTTTGAAAATCATGTTTTTGCTGAAGTACTTTATTCTGTATGATGGTTTTTTCTTCCTCCAGTTTTATAGAGATATAATGGACATACAGCACTGTACAGTTTTAAGGTGTACAGCATGGTGATTTTTTTAAGATTTTGACATATAATTGGTATATCTTGTGTCTTTTAAAACCTGTAGAGAATTCCTCGCAGAAGGCAATGGCACCCCACTCCAGTACTCTTGCCTGGAAAATCCCCTGAACGGCGGAGCCTGGTGGGCTGCAGTCCATGGGGTCGCTAAGAGTCGGATACAACTGAGTGACTTCACTTTAACTTTTCACTTTGATGCATTGGAGAAGGAAATGGCAACCCACTCCAGCATTCTTGCCTGGAGAATCCCAGGGACCGGGGAGCCTGGTGGGCTGCCATCTGTGGGGTTGCACAGAGTCGGACATGACTAAAATGACTTAGCAGCAGCAGCAGAGAATTCCTATTTTAAACAGATTCTTGCTGTATATAGACAGTTGTTCACTGAATGAAGTAATGAATGTGTTGTGCTTTTAGGTTCGGCGTTGGGCTATCCTGACTGCAAGAAACTTGGGGAAAGTGGATAGAGATGATTACTATGACTTACAGGAGGTTTTGACTTGCCTTTTTAAAGTTATTGAGTTGGGACTTTTAGAAAACCCAGACATTTATACTTCTTCTGTCCTTGAGAAGGGTAAACTGGTTCTTCTGCCTTCACACATGTATGATACTGCCAACTACAAAAACTATTGGTTAGGTGAGTATTGTTGCTATACAAATAACAATTAGTATTTTGCAGTAGTGTTTTTTTTTTAAAGCCTACAATAATCTGGCACTTTTATTTATTTTTTATTTGGCAGATAATTGCTTTATATTGTGTTAGTTTTTGCCATACATCAACATGATCCAGTAGTTCTTAACGATTATCCAGCAAAAGTCATCTCATTTGGTAATCTGATCAGAATTGCTAAATAATAGATTTCATAGTTTCCAGTTCTTGTCCTGTCATTAAATTGACCATTACAACATCTCTTTTTAAATACTTTTTATCATAGAAATCATCTGTGTAACAAGTATCTTTTGAAGTATGGCAAGTAGATCTTTTATTTAAGGCATTATTAGATGTAACAAAATATTAGCATAACAGCTGACTTTAATAGAATTTGATCTATTGAAAAAAGGAGGTTTAATACTTCTTTTCCTATCTGTAAAATATTTCCTGGCAGAAAGAGATTAACTTTGGTTTTCAACAAATTCTATATTGAACTTAAAATAGTTCAGTCCTATTCATTGATTTAGAGTCTTAGTCATGTGTATATTTGGCAGTGATGGGTACTTGAAATATGATGATCTTAAAACTTAAGGGATCTTCAATTATATGAGATTAAATTGTGTGTAGTCATTTTGGAAATTGCTTTTTAACAAAGTTCATAGTATTTTCCCTTTTATTCAGTCTAAAGTCGGAGAAGGCAATGGCACCCCACTCCAGTACTCTTGCTTGGAAAATCCCATGGATGGAGGAGCCTGTTAGGCTGCAATCCATGGGGTCGCTAAGAGTCGGACATGACTGAGTGACTTCACTTTCACTTTTCACTTTCATGCATTGGAGAAGGACATGGCAGCCCACTCCAGTGTTCTTGCCTGGAGAATCCCAGGGATGGGGGAGTCTGGTGGGCTGCCATCTGTGGGGTCGCACAGAGTCGGATGTGACTGAAGTGACTTGGCATCAGTCTAAAGTTCTGTTCTTGGGAGCAGTTGTATGTGAATGTCTCAGACTTTAGTGTCTGAGGCACTGGATTATGTTTTGCTTCATCTTACTGCCATGTTATTATTCCGCCAACTAAACCAGAAAAGACTTTAGAACAGTGTTAATGTAATCAGTTCAACCAAACTATATGTGGTCTTACAGGTATCTGTATGCTGCTGACCATTCTTGAAGAGCAAGCCATGGATTCACTGTTGTTGGGCTCAGATAAACAGAATGATTTTATGCAGTCAATACTTCACACCATGGAGAGGCAATCAAATGGTAATAAACTTTATTTGCTGAATTTTGTGATGGTGGTGCACTTTAAAATTACTAGAGTCACTAAGAATTTGGATGTATGATATGGAGGAAGAAAATGAACACTTTATGGTTTTTGTCACAGATTCAGAATGTTAAATTGGAAAGGATCTTTAGAATTTAACCTTATTTTCATAAGAGACTGAAGCCCAGAGGTGTTAACTTACTTTCTCACGTTGCAGTACTCAATCAGTAGTAGAATGAAGACTAGACTAGAACCTAAAGGAGATGAATCTCTAATAATGTGATAGTAAATTTATGCAGAAAGCTTCTGCTGTCCCACTAACTCACTTTTGCTTGGTTTTTCATTTCACTTCAGTTTTATAGTTACACTGTCCAACACAGTGACTGGCAGCCAAATGTGATTGTTTAAATTTATACTAATGAAACTTAAAAATTGAGGTTTTCAGTCCCATTAGCTATAACTTCAAGAGCTCAGTGGCCACATGTGCCTGGCTGCTACCATATTAAACTGAGCAGACAGTGAGCCATTTCTATCATCACAAAAAGTTCCCTTGGACAGTGCTGCTCAGATAGCCTAATAAATAGGGTCTAAAATTGTATTTGTTAGTAGAGGCCAGCTTGGTTTTATCATGGTTTTTTCAGGCTTATCAGTGAGAGTCTGTACTAGTGTTTCTAATCTTAACCTTTTTTATGAAGGAATGAATCATCAAAGACCAAGCACGCCAAATCCTGTGAAAATACAATTTTTTACCCACTTTCACTTCTCTTTAGGCAACTTCGGTATAGATACAAATTCTTTTGTGGAGAAGTTGAAAAGAAATACATAACTGTTACTGTTTCTTTGATCACATGTGTTTTCTTGTGAGATTATTTCTGATCAAGGTTATTACTAAATTCACTTACCAGAATTTACTAAGTAATTTGTTCATTTCTTTCCCAGTGCTTTGCACATGCATTTCTGTTTTCTCTGTTAATCCAGCTCCCCTAACATGCTTCAGAATGAGTCACCTCTTTATGAAACTTTCTGTAATTGTCTTTACCTTACTGATGACTTCGTATTTGAGAGTTTGCTAGACAAAAGATAGCTGCAGTGTAGGATAAAAAAAATATATGAGAGGTTCTACACAAATGACTATGATTTTTTTTTTTTTTTAAGTAGAGTCTAAGAGCCCTGAAGGAAATAAAGCAGAAAGTTCTTGGGTTGTCAGAGATTGTGTGAGTGAGACCACTTACTCCAAAGAGTACTGTGGAAGGTCAAATGACTGAGAGTGTTTACTCCAAGGGGAGGTATTTGAGCTGAAATATAAGGAAGGATAGGAAACTTTTTTTTTTGATTGGTGGTACTAATAGTGAAGCTGTTCTAGTTCTTACTTGGGAAAAGCCAGTGATTCTTTTTTTTTTTTTGCTATAGATAGTGTATCTTTATTTTACTATGAAAAAATAAATCTGAGAAGAATAGAGTAAGATCTTACAAGTGCTTGAGTGAGAACTTTGATTTTCCTTAGAAAACAGTGAGGAACAGTTTAAGGTCTATGAGTGGGTCAGTGTTTTGCCACTGCACATAGAGAAGTAAGAAACGACTGGATGCCAGAGGATGGGAGTAGTGGGCATTCCTGCCGGTTGGATGGAATGGAAATAACAAGGCCACATTGAGACAGGGGTGGATGAAAAGAGTGCATCTCTGCTTGTCCAGTGCCTCAGGGATTCAGTCTCGTGCACCAGCCAGATGACACACACAATTCAGGATTTCTTGTATCACGGACTTTGTTTAGATCTGGAGATACCAAGTTTTTCTTACTTCTCCCTTCCTCACTTCTGCTATTTATTGAAGGATGAGAATATAAAGGTCTGGAAGAAGCAGAGTAGGAAAGATTCTTAAAAGTGTGGCAAACAGGGTAAGAAAGTTGAATTTATCTATCTAGACTATCTCTGTTTGTTCCACGTGAAAAAATTTCTTAACCAAGGTGTATTGCTTTTAAAAAAATGCAAACACTACTTAAATATTTACCAGCTTTCTAAGACCTGTGGTTGGCAGGGCTTAAATTACTTCCTGCTTTGCTTTCAGTTTTGTTGCTATCCAGGTAAAGGGTGCTTAATTCTCAATATATTTTAGTACTTTTTTCTAATTGTTTTTTAATTTGGCAATTACTCCATTATGTTTCAGATAATAGTGTGGATCCTTTCTGGCCAGCATTACACTGTTTCATGGTGATTCTGGATCGCCTTGGATCTAAGGTCTGGGGTCAACTTATTGATCCTATTGAAGCATTTCAAACCATTATTAACAACGTGAGCTACAATAGAGAGATCCAGAACATACGGAACAGCTCTGTGAGGTTTGTTCAGTTCCTGTGTCAGGATTTCAAACAGTCTGCATAAGGAAGTCTATTAATTGACATGATTTTTTTCTTCTTTTTTTTCCCCCTTTAGTTCAGTAATTTCTGTTTATTCTTAATATTTTTAAGGACCAAGTTAGAACCGGAGTCATATTTGGATGATATGGTGACTTGCAGCCAGATTGTATACAATTATAATCCTGAAAAGACCAAAAAGGTATAAAGCATTTTCAGAGTTCAGATGATACTCTATTGCCTTTATATTGTATAGACAGTGCAGCGATCAGTTGCAGTGCTGATTTTATGGTATATAGCTATTCTGAATCAACTGTTGCATAAAATTTTTCTGATTGAACAGTAGTGTCTGGGGAAAAATGGGCACACTTTGCAATTTTTAAGTATGGTTAGGAAGGGTGGAATGTTTATGGCATGGGGGAGATAAATCATGTGACTGGAAATCAGAACCAGCTGATGGAAAGAATTTCACAGCACACGGAGGTTTTGTAAATTTAACCTTTTCATGAAATTTTAGCCTCAAAATTGAACTGTTTTCAATTTCTTGGCGGTCCGTATGTGTGCACCAAAACAGGAAAATTGAGCATGTATTTTCTTGTTTACAACTGTGTGTCAAGCAGCCATGAATGGTGCTTGTTTATCTGAACGTCTGTATCTCTTTCATTTTAGGATTCGGGGTGGAGATCAGCCATTTGCCCTGATTATTGTCCTAACATGTATGAAGAAATGGAAACATTAGCTAACGTGCTCCAGTCAGACATTGGTCAGGACATGCGTGTTCATAACAGCACATTTCTGTGGTTCATCCCTTTCGTGCAATCCCTCATGGACCTGAAGGATCTGGGTGTGGCTTACATAGTGGAGGTTATTCACCATCTGTACTCTGAAGTCAAAGATGTTCTCAACCAGACAGACGCTGTGTGTGACAAAGTCACTGAGTTTTTCCTTCTGATTTTGGTGTCTGTGATTGAACTGCATAGAAATAAAAAATGTCTACATTTGCTGTGGGTTAGTTCCCAGCAGTGGGTGGAGGCTGTGGTGAAGTGTGCCAAGCTCCCAACCACAGCGTTTGCACGGAGTTCTGAGAAGTCATCTGGAAACTGTTCCAAAGGCACAGCAATGATATCATCCCTGTCACTGCATTCAATGCCCTCCAACTCTGTGCAGCTGGCTTGTGTGCAGCTGATTAGAAGTCTCCTGAAAGAAGGCTATCAGCTTGGGCAGCAGACTCTCTGTAAGCGGTTCTGGGATAAGCTCAACTTATTCCTGCGAGGGAATTTATCTTTAGGTTGGCAGTTGACTAGTCAGGAAACCCATGAGCTACAAACTTGTTTAAAGCAAATTATTAGGAACATAAAATTTAAAGTACCTCAGTGTAGCACTTTTGTGGATCTGAATCCTGCATGTAAGATGCCTCCTGCATCTTATAAAGAAGAAAGTGAACAAATAGGGAAGAAGTCTGAAAAAGATGTGCACTGTCTAGAAAATTCCAGCCCAACATCTTCTAAAGAACCAATGAAAGCTGATGCATATCAAGTGCAAGAGAGTATTTTGAGCAAAGCAAACAATGCCATAGAAGAGAGTAAAGAGCCATATTATATAAAAGATTTGAAACTAGAAGGCCACCTCTCAGCTGAGTCATGTTTGAAACTGAGTAGTAAAAACCTTGCCTGTGAAAGAGTTCAAAATCAAGTTAAAATAAGTACAGGGAAATACAAGTCTGTAAAAGAGAATTCCTCATGTACCCCACAGAATGGTACTTTAAGAAATGGTCCAGAAAAAGTATTTGACAGAGGAATAATAATATCAAGGCGCTTATTGACTGTTTCTAGCACGGATTCTCTGGAAAAAGTGTCTGCCTCCGATGAGGACTTCTCGTTAAAGGAAGATGGTCTTGGCAAAAGCTCAAAAGCAAAATCTAAGACACATAAAGATGGAGTCTGTGCTAAGTTGTCACATGTAATAAAAAAGCAACGCAGGAGAAGTATCAGTTTAGAGGAAAACCTGACTGTATCTAGCATTGAGGGTTTCTATTCAAAGAAAGATCTAGGAGGTCAGAAAGGAGGTGGAAACATATGCAATCCTTCTTTAGTCCCTAATGGTATTCTGGATGATAAAAATGGAGAACAAAAATCTCAAAGCTGTTTACTGCTGAAAAAGAAAGAAGTAAAGAAAGAAAAGTTAGATCTTTTCTCTACCCCTGAAAACAGTTGTCAAATACAGGAATGTCATGTTGATAGCAAAGATTTGGTCTCACTCACAGAAATGACCAGTATCTGCATGACGAATGCATCTCCCTTTAAAGAGCCTGTGACTGGACATGAATTGAGAGATAGGAAAATTAGTAGGAGCACTGATCAGTTTTCTTCTAATTTAAGAGAACAGGACCTTAGCAGCAGTCCCCAGCCTGACACCTTAACAGATTCTCAGGTAGATAGAGACCTCCACAAATTATCTTTAATAGCTCAAGCCAGTGTTACTAAGTTCCCATCAGATTCAACTGAAAAAAGTTTATCCCAAATACAAAGAAAAGTAAAAGATGAGAAAAGATGTTTCACGGCAAACCAAAATGTCAGGGAAACCTGCTGTGGACAGGTTATTATTATTTCAGATTCCGATGACGATGAAGATGAGGAAAGAATTCTGGGTTTGAAGAAACAAATGAGAGAGGTCAAAGCATGCATTGAGAAAGAATGTCCAGAGCAACATACTTCAATAGCTAACACAAATGTGGAACAGAAGGTATTAATAAAGGAAGAAAATCCAGTGTCCCTTTTGGAGTTTGAGGAATCTGATTCTCAGTTTTTTGAGTTTGAGACTCCATGTGAAGTGTTTTCAGTTTGGCATGATCAGAAACCAGACAAGAATTCAGCTCAAGAGAATGAAAAAAATCCATGCTCGACTCATGTGGGTGATAGTGCAAATGATTTGGGTTATGAGACAGATTATGTGCCTGAAGAGGTCATTAAAAAAGTAGCAGAGAACTTTGAAGAGCGCACAAAACCACGTAGTAGTAGTACTTCTGTTGAGGAATTTTGTGAAATTGAAGTAAAAAAACCCAAGAGAAGACGGTATGAAAAACCTATAGCTGAAGATCCTCTAAGGCCTTCTTCATCTTCTGTTAAAAATGAGGACCAGTCTGATATTCTTAACAAGGGAAATCTGAGTAAAAATGATTTTAAAGGTGTAGACGCAAGATCTACAGTTCCCAGTTCAAGTGTTCAGAGAAACACTGTGGTTTCCCCAAAGAAGTCTCTTCCAAAGCCTCGCATGTATTCCAAACCTGTCAGGAAAGTTCCAGTGGTTAAAGCTTCTAAGAAATCCCATTCAGATACCAAGAAAGGGCAGAGTAAAAGCTCCCATTACATAAGTTGTAGAACAACTCCTGCTATTGTGCCGCCAAAGAAATTTCGCCAGTGTCCCGAACCAACTTCAACGGTTGAGAAACTTGGCCTGAAAAAGGCTCCTCGTAGGGCATTTGAATTGTCCCAGCGATCTTTAGAGTGTATAGTTCAGCTCCGTGACCATGGCAAAACTGTTGGAGTAGTGGATACCCGGAAAAAGACGAAGTTAATTTCTCCTCAGACTCTCTCTGTCAGAAATAATAAGAAACTGCTGACGAGTCAAGACCTTCAGTTGCAAAGGCAGATGAGATCCAAATCACAACAAAACAGACAACGTTTTGATTGTCGAAGTACAGATACAACACGAGCAGGGCCACGTGCTGCACAGAGCTCTGCTGTGCCAGAATCAAGTAAGTCAGATTACAGTCATGGAGGAGCCGAGGTGACTGCTAACAATAAGGGAAAACAGTTACTAACATGTCAGTCTTCTGAAACAGAACCCGTGAAAGCAAACCAGTGTAATCCTGTCATAGTAAATGGAAGAATAGCAACAAATGAAGTCATTGTTCCTACCTCAGAGGACCTGTTAGACAGAGGTGACCTAACAGTTCATCATTTAGAGGTGGCGACTTTGAAAGAGGGAGAGCCTCAATTCAGCAGTGACATAGAGGAAGATGATATATTCTTAACACAGCGTGACCCTGAAGACATGGATTTATGTTCACAAATCGAGAGAGAGAATGATAAACTCATTGAAGTCATTCATGGAAAAGATACAGTGCAGGGAGAGGAAGAATGTGTGAGTCAGCCTCAGTTGGAATCTTTGAGTAGCACAAAATGTAAGTACAAAGATTGTGTTGAAACTCTGAAAAACCCAGGTGAGTACTGCTCAAAACACTCAAAAACTAAAGCCACAGATGAAGATGTATTCCGTAAACCTGGCTTGCCTCTGTCTGCATCAAAACGTTCGAGACCTTCCACGACCAAGGTTTTTAGTTCAAGCAGTACTTCACGGATTGCTGGTCTCTCCAAGTCTTTGGAAAGTACCGCAGCCCTCCCATCATCTCTGAAAAATAAGTCAAGTGGGGCACAGTCTGTTCTTAAAGGACCACAGCCACCCCTTACGGTGTCTCTGAAGCCAGTGGCTGAAGTGAAAGGTCTGTGCAATGTTTTCCCTGCTCAGACTCCAAATAACTCCAACAGGCAAGTTCTGAGAGTTCCATTTGGGGAAAGCAGACCTTTTTTGACTTCCTCTCCAGTAAACATTCTCACGTCGTCACAGTCCATCTCTGATACTTTTGTAAAAGAGGTCTTGAAATGGAGATATGAGATGTTTGTGAACTTTGATCAGTGTGGGCCCCCGTCGAGTCTGTGTCAGTCCATCGAAAGACGGGTGCCTATCAGGTTTCAAGACTGTGGAGATTATTTTAATGTGTTTTTCCCTTTGATGGTCCTGAATACTTTTGAAACAGTAAGTATGTATTTTAATCATATACATCTAGATTTTGAAATTGCCTTTCTTTACCATGCTAGGAGAACAGCTAAAATATAACTTGTAAATGTCATGTTGAACAGACGTTGTGCCAGACACTGTTCTAGATGCTGGTCATACAGAGGAAATACCAATACTTTCCTAATCTCTGCCCTTCTGGAACTTATGGACACAGTCCAGGGGTGGCAAAGGAGGAAATGTTTTTTAGTGCAAAAGAAAGGGAAGACTTCTCAGAGGAGATAGTCTCCCATCTGCATTTAATTATGTTTAAAAAAAATTTTTTTTAATTGGAGGATAATTTACAATATTGTGTTAGTTTCTGCCATACATCAACATAAATCTGCCATAAGTATACATATGTCCCCTCCCTCTTGAACCACCCACCCCATCCCACCCCCTCTAGGTGTCACAGAACACTGGATTGAGCTCCCTGAGTCATACAGCAAATTCCCCCTGGCTGTTTTACATATGGTAATATATATGTCTCAGTTCAATTCGTCCATCCCTCTCTTAGCCCCACTGTGTGTCCACAGCTCTCTTTATGTTTGTGTCTGCAGTACTGCCCTGCCAATAGGTTCATCAGTACCATTTTTCTAGATTCCATATGTATGCATTAATATTCAGTATTTGTTTTTCTGACTTACTTCACTCTGTATTCCAGGCTCCAAGTTCATCCACCTGATTAGAACTGACTCAAATGCATTTCTTTTTATGGCTGAGTAATATTCCATTGTATATGTACCATAACTTCTTTATTCATTTATCTGTCAGTGGACATCTAGGTTGCTTCCATGTCCTAGCTATTGTAAATAGTGCTGCAATGAACCATGGGGTACGTGGGTCTTTTTCAGTTTTGGTTTCCTCAGGGTATATGCCCAGTAGTGGGATTGTTGGGTCATGTGGTAGTTTTATTCCTAGTTCTTTAAGGAATCTCCATACTGTTTTCTGTAGCGGCTATATCAATTTACGTTCCCACCAACAGTGCAAGAGGGTTCACTTTTCTCCACACCCTCTCCAGCATTTATTATTTGTGGATTTTTTGATAATAGCCATTCTGATCAGTGTGAGGTGATAGCTCATTGTAGTTTTGGTTTGCATTTCTCTAATAACAAGCAGAGGATGAGATGGCTGGATGGCATCACTGACTCGATGGACATGAGTCTGGGTGAACTCTGGGAGTTGGTGATGGACAGGGAGGCCTGGCGTGCTGCGATTCATGGGGTCGCAAAGAGTCAGACACGACTGAGCGACTGAACTGAATAACAAGCATTGTCGAGCATATATTCATGTGTTTATTAGCCACCTGTATGTCTTCTTTGGAGAAATGTCTGTTTAGGTCTTTTCTCCCACTGTTTGATGGGGTTGTTTTTGTGCTGTTGAGCTGCGTGAGCTGCTTGTACATTTTAGAGATTAATCCTTTGTCAGTTGTTTCATTTGCAGTTATTTTCTCCCATTCTGAGGGTTTGCTTCTTCATTTTGTTTGTAGTTTCCTTTGCTATGCAAAACTTTTAAGTTTAACCTAGGTCCCACTTATTTTTGTTTTTATTTTCATTACTCTTGGAGGTGGGTCAAAGAGGATCTTGCTGTGATGTATGTCAAAGAGTGTTTCTCTGAGAGTTTTATAATTTCCTCTTAAGAGTTTTATATACATAGGTATACCTGTGGCTGATTCATGTTGATCTTTACCCCGTCTTCTTAATCTCTTCTGCTTCTGTTAGGTCCTTGCTATTTCTGTCCTTTACTGGGCCCACGTTTGCATGAAATGTTCCCTTGTCATCTCCAGTTTTCTTGACGAGATCCCTAGTCTTTCCCATTCTGTTTCATTTTGCATTGTTCATTTAAGAAGGCCTTCTTATCTCTCCTTGAAATTCTTTGAAACTCTGAATTCAATTGAGTATGTCTTTCCCTTTCTCCCTTGCCTTTTGCTTCTCTTCTTTTCTCAGCTACTTGTAAAGCGTTCTCAGACAACTTGCGTTCTTGCATTTCTTTTTCTTTGGGATGGTTTTGGTCATTGCCTCCTGTACAGCGTTACGAACCTTTGTCCATAGTTTCTCAGGCATTCAGTCTACCAGATCTAATCCCTTGAGTCTATTCATTGTCACCACTGTGTAATCATAAGGGATTTGATTTAGGTCATACCTAAATGGCCTAGTGGTTTCCTACTTTCTTCAATTTAAGCCTGAATTTTGCAATAAGAAGCTCATGATCTGAGCCACAGTCAGCTCCAGGTCTTGTTTTTACTGACTGTATAGAGCTTCTCCATCTTTGGCTACAAAGAACATAATCAGTCTGATTTCATATTGACCATCTTGTGAGATGTCTTCATCCATGTGTAGAGTTGTCTACATACATGTGTAGAGTTGTCTCTTGTGTTGTTGGAAAAGGGTGTTTGCTGTGACCAGTATGTTCTCTTGACACAACTGTGTTATCCTTGCCCTGCTTCATTTTGTACTCCAAGGCCAAACTTGACTGTTATTCTGGGTATCTCTGGACTTCCTACTTCTGCATTCCAATCCCCTGTAATGAAAAGGACATCTTTCTTTCTGGTTATTTCTAGAAGGTGTTGATGGTCTTCATAGAACTGGTCAGCTTCTTCGACGTCAGTGATTGGGTCATAGACTTGAATTACTGTGATGTTGAACAGTTTGCCTTGGAAATGAACTGAGATCATTTTGTCATTTTTGAGATTGCACCCAAGTATTGCATTTCAGACTCTTTTGTTGACTGTGAGGGCTATTCCATTTCTTCTTAGGGATTCTTGCCCACAGTAGTAGATAAAATGGTCATCTGAATTAAATTCTCCCATTCCCATTCATTTTAGTTCACTGATTCCTAAGATATTGATGTTCACTCTTGCCATCTCATGCTTGACCACGTCCAATTTACCTTGATTCATGGACTTAACATTCCAGGTTCCTACGCAGTATTGCTCTTTACAGCATCAGACTTGACTTTCACCACTAGACACATCCACAGCTGAGCATTGTTTCCACTTTGACCTAGCCTCTTCTTTCTTTCTGGAGCTATTAGTAATTGCCCTTTGCTCTTCCCCAGTAGCACATTGAACACCTTCCAGCCTGGGGAGCTCATCTTCATTTATCATATTTTTTTGTCTTTTCATATGGAAATCAGCCCTGGGTGTTCACTGGAAGGACTGATGCTGATGCTGAAACTCCAATATTTTGGCCACCTGATGCGAAGGGCTGACTTATTTGAAAAGACTGTGACATTGGGAAAGATTGAAGGCAGGAGGAGAAGGGGACGGCAGAGGATGAGATGGTTAGATGGCATCACCGACTCAATGGATATGAGTTTGGGTAAATTCTGGGAGTTGGTGACGGACCAGGGAGGCCTGGCATGCTTCAGCGCATGGGATCACAAAGAGTCGGACACGACTGAGCGACTGAACTGAACTGAACTGTCCATGGGGTTTTCAAGGCAAGAATACTGGAGTGTGTTGCCATTTCCTTCTCCAGTGGACCATGGTTTGTCAGAACTCTTGACTCAGACCTGTCTATCTTGGGTGGCCCTGCATAGCATGTCTAATGGCTTCATTTAGTTACATAAGCTCCTTTACCACAACAAGGCTGTGATCCATGAAGAGGCCAATAATGTTGTCTGCCAGAGGTTCACATAAAAAGAGCTGTTAATAGAAATGTTTATGATGAAAGGATTTGTTGTTCAGTCGCTTAGTCACATCCAACTCATTGCAACCCCATGATAGCATGCCAGGCTTCCCTGTCCTTCACTATCTCCCAGAGTTTGCTCAGATTCATGTCCATTGAGTCAGTGCCATCCAACATCTCATCCTCTGTCACCCCCTTCTCCTCCTGCCCTCAGTCTTTCCCAGCATCAGTGTCTTTTCTGGTGAGTCAGCTCTTCACATCAGCTGGCCAGAGTATTGGAGCTTTAGCTTCAGCATGTTAACTGTACATGCTCCTATTTTCTATTTGTTACCCTTGTGGTTTATTCCTGTTTTTATTGTCCCTGCTCTTGTGGTTTTAATTGAGCACTTTATATAATTTTATTGTCTCTCTATCCTTAGAATATCAACAAAATTTTTTTTAGTGATTGCCTTAGAGCTTGTAGTATATATTTACAACCAAGTCTGTGTTCAGATAACACTTCATGGATAGTGTGTCTGCCTTACAATAACGAAATATTCCTGATTTTTCCTTGGCATCCAATGTATCACTGCTGTCATTTGTTTCACATACACATAGGCCTCCGTTAACAAACACACACATACATAAGCATCCATAGTTTAATACGTTGTTGCTGTTATTTTGAATAAGCTATTATCTGTTAGATGAATTAAAAATAAGAAACAAAAGTTTTAATTTTGCTTCACGTATTCATTCTCTGATGGTCTTCCTTTGTTTATGTAGATTTGAGTTCTGACCTATATAATTTTCCTTCTCTTTGAATATCTTTTAACTTTTCTTACAAGATAGGTGCAGTGGTGACAAATGCCCTCAAATTTTGTGTGAGAAGATCTTTATTTCTCCTTCACTTTTAAAGGATAATTTTGCAGGATTCCGAATTCTAGGTTGGTAGGGTTGTTTTTGTCTCAGTCATCTTAAATGTTTTACTCCCTTGCATTTGTCTGAAGAGAAGTGGGATGTAGTTCTTAATCCTCTCTGCTATAGAGAGGGGGTTTTTCCCCTCACTGGCTTCTTTAAAGATTTCTTTCTATCTTTAATATTTCAAATTCCTAAAGTGTGAATATGATATGATATGTTTCCTAAAGATGTAGTTTCTGGCATTTATTCTGCTTGGTATCTGAGCTTCCTGGATCTGACATTTGGGGTCTGATATTAATTTTGGAAAACTGAGTCGTCATTGTCTCAAGTACTGCTTCTTCCCCACCCTCCCTCCGCCTCATATCCCCAATTATGTGTATGCTGCAGCTTTTGGCATTGTGGCACAGTTCTTGGATATTCTGGGGTGTGGCTTTTTTCCTCATTTTCTTTGTTTTTCAGCTTTGGTAGTTTCTGTTGCTGCATCCTAAATCTCAGAGATTCTTTCCTCAGCAGTGTCCATTGTTCTAATGAGCCCAGCAGAGGCATCCTTCATTTCTGTTAGTGTTTTAGCCTTTCCTTTGGGATCTTTTTCAGAATTGACATCTCATTCATTACTTTATCCACCTATTAGTTCATGGGCTACTTTTTCCTTTAAAGTTAGTATATAAATTAATATTATTTTTGAAAAATTGTTGGTCTGACAGTTCCAATATTCCTGCTATATGTGACTAATTTTGATGCTTGTTCAGTCTCTTCAAACTGTGTGTTTTTGTGTTTGAGAATGCAGTTATTTTTTGTTGTAAGGTGGATTTGATATACTAAATAAAAAGAACAGCAGTAAATAGACATTTAGTAAATAGTACTGAGGTATGGGGGAAGGGAGAGCATGCCATAGTCCTGTGATAAGCTTTCAGTCTTTTTTATTTTTTGGCTGTGCTGAGTCTTCGTTGCTGCTCGGGCTTTTCTCTAGTTGTGGCGAGTGGGGGCTGCTCTCTAGCTGTGGTGCAGGGACTTCTCATTGCAGTGGCTTCTCTTATTGCAGAGCACAAGTTCTAGGGTGTGTTGCCATTCCTGGGCTCTCTAGAGCACAGGTTCAGTAGTGCAAGCACTAAGTTGCTCCCTGTCATATGGGATCTTCCTGGATCAGGGATCTAACCTGTGTCTCCTGCATTGGCAGCAGGATTTTTTTTTTTTACCACTAAGCTACCAGGGAAGCCCAGGTGTCAGTCTTTTAGTGAGCCTTTGCCTCTGGCTTTCACACTCATTCATCTTGGTTTCTCCCTGCCTCCTCAGGTGAGACAGGATGACCAGAATGGGTTGGAGTAGGTTTTCTTCCCCCAAGTAGGTTAGGCTCTGATAAAAGCCTAGCAAGTTTCAGTTCAGTTCAGTTGCTTAGTTGTCTCCGACTCTGACCCCCATGGACTGCAGCACACCAGGCTCCCCTGGCCATCATCAACTCCTGGAGCTTGCTCAGACTGATGTCCATCGGGTTGGTGATGCCATCCAGCCATCTCACCCGTTGTCATCCAGCAAGTTTAGCTCTGGTAAAATAGTTTTTGTATAGATCAAAGCCGTGTTAAGAAGGTTAGAATGGAGGTGGGAGGGAGGCTGAAGAAGGAAGGGATATATATTTAATAGATGAATCAGGTGGTTATACAGCAGAAATCACCACA
Organism: Bos taurus; assembly: GCF_002263795.3. Lineage (NCBI taxonomy): Eukaryota > Metazoa > Chordata > Mammalia > Artiodactyla > Bovidae > Bos > Bos taurus. The sequence goes on along the minus strand of NC_037338.1, from coordinate 102,375,427 downwards.
ACATTGTAAAGCAATTATCATCCAGTGAAAAATTATTTTAAAAGGTCAGAATACTCTGATGTATTTTAAAATGGTTCTAAAATTCCTAATCCTCAACACTGCTATATCCACTCCCCCTCTCCCACCAAAGGACACAGGGAATTTTCTCCTACATTTACTGTGGGGGCCTATTAGAGCTCCTAGATGTGAAACTCAGCAGACTGTTGGATATCCCTTATGACTGGGTCGCCTTGGAGTTTTTAAGCATTCAGAGTTGTTTATACTGAGCCTCCAACAGTTTGTCAAATCCAGTTCAGGTTTTCTTCCTGGCCATGGAGGTTTCTGCTTAAGGGTTTCTGCTCTGGTAAGTCTTGATTGTCTGTATCCACCTTTTTGTCTCTTTATACTTGTTAGGATGGACTGGTGATTTTTAAGTTCCATACATGCCAAGCTGGAAACCAGAAGTCCTAAGTTAATATTTACTATTTCTGTCACCTGGGATTTCTAGGTTCTGGATTTTGTTGTTGCTTACTTTGGAAAAATTTTCAGATGTCTTTGCTTTCTCAATTTGCTTTTTTTGCTTTGCTAAGGTGGCACAGGAATGGATCAGCTCTCCAAACAAAGAGAAATTCCATCAGTTACATTTACGAAAATTTCCTGGTGATTATAAAAAATACTGGGAGTTTGTGGGTAAGTTCTTTCTTAAGTAACTTGCACTGTGTCATGTAATAATTGGAGAGATTTCTTTTGAGGGAACAGGATAATTGTTTGAAACCTCTTATAGGTTTCCTAAGTTGAATCTTGTGTAGAATATGTTTAAAGTCTTACTTAATGAGGATAATTAGTAGTGCATATATTACTGCTAGACTTGCTCCTCATCTGTGTGAAGTGTGGGGAGGTGGTGAGGGGGGTTGGGTTATTTACCTATTTTGTGACTTTTTTTATTTACTTAACTCAGCAAATATTTATTGACTGTGTACTGCCTGATAGTGTGTGATTCTAGATGCCAGATATGTAGCTGAGATGAGAACATAAAATTCTGCCTTCACGAAGCTTACATTTGACTTATTTTCATTTAATCTGTTGTAAATGTCTTTTCAGTATTTGTAATTATTCTGTTGTTAGCATGTTCCATAGTTCTGTTTAACCAGTTTCTAGTTAGATGTGTGTATTGTTTATGATTTTTCACTATTACACTGAATAAATCCTTTTGCCTGGATCACAGTGTATGCATTTTAAGACTTGATTCATATTGCCTCTGTCTACCAAAAAGAATTCCATTGTCACGTCTAACATAAGAACAGAAGAATGTGTCTCTCCTCATTTGCTAGTTTAAACTTTTCCCGTTTTACATGGGAATTGTATCTCATTTGAGGTTATACATTTTGTCCCCAAATCTTTAGTGGTCTTTTATATTCTTGGGGTTAGAAAGGGTCACATAATTGTCTCTGCATACCATGTGTCATTTTTCTGTTAGGGAGTTTCTTTTCTTCTTATTTGTGTGCATTTGTTGTAACTTTTTTTTTAGTTTCATTATTTGTGTTCAGTTTCACATGTGGTTTTTGAGGCAGTTTTTATCTTCTTACGTTCCTAAACGTTACTGTTCAAATTTTGGTTTTAGAAATTAAATAGTTTCATGTTTTCTTGTAATTTTATATTTCTTTTTAATATTTAAGTAACTGATTTATCTGCCATTTATCTTTATGATAGAATCACATAGTCTTTCCTCTTGTTTCTGACTTCTTTCATTTAACATGTGTGTAATTCATCAATTTTGTGTATATTTTCAGTACTTGTTTTAATTGCTGTAGTATTATTTCAGTGTATAACTACATCACAGTTTTACCGTTGATGGAGATTGTTATTTTATTTTTTGGTCAAGCCATGTGGCTTGTCCTAACCACTGGACCACCAGGGAATTTCCATTAATGGGCATTTTTTCCATCAGTTTTGGTCTGAAGGTCTTCTTTTGTATCAGGAGTCCACAAGCCCAACCCCAGGTTCAGAGATTCACTAGGACAACTCACAGGAATTATATTCATGCTCATGGCTGTGACTTCTTATTGTGAAAGGATACAAAATAAAATTAGCAAATGGGACTAAGCACATGGGAGAAGTCTAAAGCAGACCAGGAGCAACCTTCAAGAGTCCTTTCCCAGTGGAGTCACACAACAGGCACTTAATTGTCCCACTAGTCAGGTGTGACAAAACATGTGACATGTTACCTACCAGGGAAACTGAGGGACTCAGTGCCTGCAACACCCTCTGCCCATTCCAGATTCATAACTTTCCAGAAGCAAAATGGGTGTTTGACATAAACCATAGAGAAAGAATTTGGCAAACAGGTTAGATGCAGTGCACCATTGTCATCAGTGAATGAGAACTGTCTGGAAATCCAAGTTCTTAGATGCCAATGTGAGGGGGGCAACTTGTAAGCTTTCTGAGGACAGAAGAAGCCTCAGGCCTGCTATGTTAATAACTCTTCTACGCATAGCATTTTATGAATAATGCCACTGTGGTCATTCATGTGTCTCTAGTGTCATGTGAGGGCATTTTTGTAGTCTTGTCTCCTGAAATGAGTTGTATGAGTTCAACTGAAGTAGATAATGCCAAGCCAGTTTATACAGAAATTATGCACCCCCATCAGTGTATGGAAGTCACATTGTTCCATGTTTATACCAACACATTTGTATCGATTGTGCTATTAATTTAACCTGTTACTGTGTGCGTACTAATGGCCATTTGTGGTTTTATTTTGCTATCAATGAACTTGAGCCCCTTTTTATATATTTAGTAGATGCTTAAGTAACCTCTTTGGGGAAGCCAAAAGACTTGTTCATTTTCTGTTGTCTTTCTCTTACTGATTTGTAATGAGTTCTTTGTATAATTTGGATATAAACCGTTCTCCCACTTTGGCTTGCATTATGACTCTCATAGAGATGTCTTTAAAATTCTTGTTTAGAATTTATTTTTAGCATAACAAATGCATTTGTGTATTTTTTTATGGAATGCTCTATGACTCATTGAAGAAACCTTTCCCTTCTGCACGTCATATATATATTATCTTAACATCTAGAACTGGTGCCAGCAAATAACAGCTTGCACATCTACCCCATATCTTGTTTTTATATTGCCCTAGAGTAAAGTTTTTGTATATTTTTAAAAGGTTTTGAAAAAAAGATGGTGATGATGAATATGTAGCAGATTCCATATGTGGCCTGCAAAGAAAAATCTGGCTCTTTACAGAAAGTTTACCAATCCCTTTTCTAGAGGCTTCACTGTTTTGTCAACCTGGAATCGATTTTGTGCATGAGTAAGATGTAGGGGCCATGTTTCATTTTTTTCCCCTAATGGAGATGTAATTATCCCACTACTGTTAATTGAAAAGACTATCCTTTCTTCATGGTCTGTAGTGCCATGTTTGCCATAAATCTAGTGGCTATTTAATGCACTGATATTTTCTGGACGCCTTTCTCTATTGGATCATTTGCCTACCTCAGTGCCCATGTCACATTGCTTGATTAGTTAAGCTTTAGAATAAGTCTTAGTAAACAAGTCCTCTTAGCTTGTTTTGCCTTATGAGTACATTGGCTATTCTTGTCCCTTTGCATTCCTGTGTAAGTTTTAGAGGAAGAAAAATGTTGAAGTTTGTTGAAAATTGGCAAAGTTGGTACTAAACTTTTTAATTAGAGCGTGCTGTTTTCCCAGCCCCATTTATTTTACTGCTGTCCTTTCCCCTTGTTTGAAATGCCACCAGTAGGCTCAGAATGCTTCTATGTACTTGGATATTTGTTTCCAGGTTTTCTCTGGGGATTTTGAAAGTAGAGCACAAAAGTGGGAATTTTTTGATTAAAAACTAAGGTAAGTTTCAAGGAAAGGAAATTTATTAGCTCCTTTTGAATATTATGACTTCATCTATTTTGGTGTTGTAGCAGTAAATTTTTAAGAAAAACTTTGTAATACTCTGTGATCAATATTTGAAAATGCCCACTGGCTTAGACCATCATTTTTGAAGTGTGTATGCTACTTGCTTGAACTCTTAGTACAAGGGTTTAATATCCTTTAGTTAATCTTATGTATATTTATTCTGTTAGAATAAATGCTGACTTCTTACTGTTTTACAGTTTATCTTGAGGAATGTGAGCTAGCTAAACAGCTTCATCCAAGGGAAAATGATTTGGTGTTTTTGGTTCCTGAAAGACTCAATGAGGAGAAGAAAGATTTAGAGTGGAGTCACCTGGAGGATGCCTGTGAATATTATTGTGGCTATGTTCATAAATTCCGTCGTACTTCAGTCAGTGAGTACCTAGTGAGACTCTGTAGAGAAGTCTGTCAGAAACTTGTCTTCTCATTTCCTTCTAAATTAGGCTTTACCAGCCATGTATTTGCTGTACATTTAGCTGATGTACATTTATCAGACTTGTGTTTGTGAGGCTGATGATTTATTTACCTTTCCAAGACCTCTCTTAGATTTTCTAGACTCAGCTGGAAAAGGCCCAGTATTTCTTGCTTTAGACTTCAGATTTAAAAGTGTTCTTTTGTAATGTCTTCTTTTCCTTCTAGTAAATTTCTTCATCTGTCAGTGTTTGTTATAAAACATAATTTGCAAGCCATCTGTTTGTTAAATCACATTCCAGCTTTGGTTTTCTGGCTAATTATTAATGAGCAGACCAAAGATGTAACTAACTGTAAGGCACCTTGAGCGCTTTACTGTTTCTGTCACTTTCCTCCACTGTGTTGTAGGGGCTTCTCTCCCTAAGGGAGCATAACAGAAATAATGTTAGCTTGAATTTAAGGAGTACCAACTATGTGCCACACAGTGTGCCCTGTCCTTCCTGTGCACATTTACTATCTTTTCCCAGAGCCCTGCAAAGCAGAATTAGTTGTTCCCTGCTTATTGGGATATCAGAGGTCGGGATGTGGAATAACTTACCCAAGGTCACCCTTAGTATTAAATGGTAGGTTCAGAATTGAAACCTAATTTTATTTGACTGAGAAGTCCACATTCTTTATATAAGCCAAGCTGCCCTTTTGACATTGCTGCTTTTTTTAGTCTCTCTTATGTGAAGAGAATATGATTTCGTTATTCCTTCACCTTTTTGCGTTACATCTTATAAACAGCAACAAAGCTGTTGGAGTTGAGCAGTGTGCCGTGTCGTAACTGATATGCTGTGTTTACTCTCGTGTGAGCACAGCTCAGCTCTTCATGTAGGATGCGTGTAGAAGAGGAGCTGTGGGGATACATAGCTTTGTCTGTGCTTTTGACTCTGACAGGTGGCTACATTTGCCAGAGTTCTGTTTCAAAGGTGGCCTCCTTCCCTGAGCTCTTCATGTATCTAATACTCTGCCATCTCCATTTGGAGATTATTAGGCATTTAAAATCTACTCCAAAAAGAAACACTTGATTTACTGCCTGATGTGCTGTTGCTTCAGCTTTTCCCATCATAGGATGCAGTACCTCCATTCTCCCAGTTACTCAGCCCCAGACCTCAGAGTCATGCTGGAGTCTTTCTCTCCCTCACAGGCTCCAACCAATTCATCAGGAAGTCCTGTTACTGGCCCATCCTTTGCAGTATATCCTCCATCCTGGCCCCACCTCTCCCACTATATCCTGGCCCACAGGACCATTCACTTTCACCTGGATTCACCTGGATTAAGTGGTCTTTTTGCTTTTCCCATTGTAGTGTATTCTTCATTCACCATAAGTGATTCTTTTAATGTGGGCGTTAGAGCAGGTCCCTTCCCTACACAGAGCTGTCCTGTAGCCCTTGACCTGACTCAGAGTCATTACTGCAGAGGCCTGTGAAGAGTAGCCACCAGTAGTTTCTCAGGCTTCGAGCTCGCTTCCTCCCAGCACACCAGCCTTCTCTCTGTTCCTCAATAATCCAGATACCCTGCTGCCTTTGCGGTTGCTGATTCCCTGCCTATAACATAATTTTCCAGTTATCAACATGGCTTCATTGTATTAAGACCATGCCCAAATGTCATCTTATCAGGAAGGTCTTCCCTGACTCTCTTGTCTGCATAACACTCCCTTACATCCCTCTTCACTTCCTCATCCCCCTCCTCTGCATTCTTCATGCTACTTACCATCACCTGGCATGTTTGTTTGATTACCTGCCGCCGCCTCCTAAAAAATAAGCCTCCTGAGGATAGGAATGTTGCCTGGTTTGTAGGAGCCATTCAGTAGATAAATAGTAATTTACCTTCACTGAGTAAATTATTTGAATGATGTGTAGAAAACATGTTATAAAACACTTTGTTCTGAATAACCTTTTTAACTGGACACTTTGCATTCACTGGTAACCGAGATTGCTTTTTCTCTATCTTGGTAACAGTGCATAATGGGAAATTTGAGTGTTCGGTTTCCATCCAGACTCAAGATAATTTACCAGTCAATTTAAATGAACTCGTGAAATGCTTTGTAATCAGCTCTCTGGTGACTACACAAAGGAAGTTGAAAGCCATGTCTTTGCTGAGTGGTCGGAACCAACTGGCCAGAGCCATTCTGAATCCAAACCCCATGGACTTCTGTACAAAAGATTTACCAACTGCAACATCTGAGAGAATTGTGAGTGATGACCATTTGATACAGGGAAAGTCAGAACATTTCATGTCACAACGTTAAAGCATCATGTTCTTTTGTCCACAGCAAAGACTTATTAGTCACAGTGTATGCCCAGTGAAATTTTTAGTGCCTAGTTTTCTTTAATGTTGTAAAGTGTGTCTTTGTGTTAGCTTACCTCAGGAAGAAGGTAGAGTGCAATAAGGAGTTGAAAATATGCTTGAAGAACAACATTAAAATATTAGGTGAACATCCTACTTTTTAGGTGGTTAAAATGCAGGAGTAAGTAGGAATAGGTTTAATGGAATGAATTTTGCATTTGAATGACCAGTGGAGCTTTTGGTACTGTTGCCGGTTTGAAGACAAAAGTTATTGTATTGTGTGAATGGATATTTCTCATTATAAAATTGTGTATAAGTTCCAGGAAATTAACACAGAGACAGGTGAAGGGAAAGAATTGTTATTTGAACCCCTTCCTTGTGTTCGGGCTTCCATGTGTTTTCTCATTCAATTCTCACCTTCTAAGGGATCCGAGATTTATATAAAAATCGGTGGAGGCTGAAGTCCGGAGAGGTGAGTTTGGAAACACAGCTTGAGAGTGAAACTGAGGTGTAGACTCAGAGCTGAACCAAGATCCTCTCCACTCTGTCACTTGTGTTAGGAAAGAAAGTCTTGGAATGGTTTTACTGTCTAGGGAGAGAATTGACTAAAATGGGAAGAATCAGAGAATAAATAAAAAGAAGAGTACAAAAACAGTTCATGATCTTTATAAGAATCACAAATAAAAATATTGTTTTATTTATAGACGGACTGAAGCCTGTAGATACTTGTAAGTGACTCTTTCCAGTAGTGAATGCGCTTCTTAGATTAAAGGTCATTTTGGAGTCTTGCCTGATCATAAAGCTTCTGTCTGATGGAGGACAGGAGCAGTTTACACAGATTTTCCCACTGTCTAGCTTTCCTGGGCAACCACAGGAAGAAAAAGTCATTCTCACTAATGTCTTTCATATAGGTTGCCTACTTAAAAGATTTCAATGAAGACCAGAAGAAAGCGATAGAAACTGCATGTGCCATGGTGAAACACTCCCCATCAGTTGCCAAGATCTGTCTGATTCATGGACCACCTGGAACAGGAAAATCAAAAACCATTGTTGGCATCCTGTACCGCCTGCTGACAGAGGTAAAGTGTTTGTGAGGGCAGCAGCATTCTTAATTGAATATATCATTTCACATCACTAGATTTAACTAACGTGTGATTAAGTACTAAAGTGCCTTTTCCCCCTTCACTTTTGTGTATCTTTTGATACTGTGTGGAACCGTATCGGATAAAGGGTTAGCAGAGATGGAGAAGGTTATAAGAAATAAAAAGGCAGAAAATACTGTTTTGTGTGCAATCACTCCTGAGGGCTAGAATGGTGGCTTTGTTAGTGGCCATAGCTGATACCAGGAGACCATCCTGGATTTATCTATCCCTGGGCTGCATTTTGGTTGGATTGGGTATTGAATAAAATCAGTGGATAATAAGGTAAGGCTCAGAAAAGTTAACGATAAAATTTTATGACTGAGTAATTTTTTTAAACTTTTTATTTTGTATTGGGATGGAGCTGTTCACAATAAGTTTTTAATATCAGTGTAAGATGCAAGAGTGAACGTTGACATTCTAGGAATCAGCAAACTAAAATGGACTGGAATGGATGAATTTAACTCAGATGACCATTATATCTACTACTGTGGGCAGGAATCCCTTAGAAGAAATGGAGTAGCCCTCATGGTCAACAGGAGTCCAAAATGCAGTACTTGGATGCAGTCTCAAAAATGACAGAATGATCTCTGTTCGTTTCCAAGGCAAACCATTCAATATCACAGTAATCCAAGTCTATGCCCCAACCAGTAACGCTGAAGAAGCTGAAGTTGAATGGTTCTATGAAGACCTACAAGACCTTTTAGAACTAACACCCAAAAAAGATGTCCTTTTCATTATAGGGGACTGGAATGCAAAAGTAGGAAGTCAAGAAACACCTAAAGTAACAGGCAAATTTGGCCTTGGAGTACGGAATGAAGCAGGGCAAAGGCTAAAAGAGTTTTGCCAAGAGAATGCACTGCTCATAGCAAACACCCTCTTCCAATGACACAAGAGAAGACTCTACACATGGACATCACCAGATGGTCAACAACGAAATCAGGTTGATTCTATTCTTTGCAGCCAAAGATGGAGAAGCTCTATACAGTCAGCAAAAACAAGACCAGGAGCTGACTGTGGCTCAGACCATGAAGTCCTTATTGCTAAATTCAGACTTAAATTGAAGAAAGTAGGGAAAATCACTAGACCATTCAGGTATGACCTAAATCAAATTCCTTATAAATATACAGTGGAATTGAGAAATAGATTTAAGGGACTAGATCTGATAGGCACAGTGCCTGATGAACTATGGATGGAGGTTTGTGACATTGTACAAGAGACAGGGTTCAAGACCATCCCCATGGAAAAGAAATGCAAAAAAGCAAAATGGCTGTCTGGGGAGGCCTTACAAATAGCTGTGAAAAGAAGAGAAGTGAAAAGCAAAGGAGAAAAGGAAAGATAAGCATCTGAATGCAGAGTTCCAAAGAATAGCAAGGAGAGATAAGAAAGCCTTCCTCAGAGATCAATGCAAAGAAATAGAGGAAAACAACAGAATGGGAAAGACTAGAGATCTCTTCAAGAAAATTAGAGATACCAAGGAAACATTTCATGCAAAGATGGGCTCTATAAAGGACAGAAATGGTATGGACCTAACAGAAGCAGAAGATATTAAGAAGAGGTGGCAAGAATACACAGAAGAACTGTACAAAAAAGGTCTTCACGACCCAGATAATCACTATGGTGTGATCACTGACCTAGAGCCAGACATCCTGGAATGTGAAGTCAAGTGGGCCTTAGAAAGCATCACTACGAACAAAGCTAGTGGAGGTGATGGAATTCCAGTGGAGCTATTTCAAATCCTGAAAGATGATGCTGTGAAAGTGCTACACTCAATATGCCAGCAAATTTGGAAAACAGCAGTGGCCACAAGACTGGAAAAGGTCAGTGTTCACTCCAATCCTAAAGAAAGGCAATGCTAAAGAATGCTCAAACTACCGCACAATTACATCATCTCATACGCTAGTAAAGTAATACTCAAAATTCTCCAAGCCAGGCTTCAGCAATACGTGAACTGTGAACTTCCAGATGTTCAAGCTGGTTTTAGAAAAGGCAGAGGAACCAGAGACCAAATTGCCAACATCCGCTGGATCATGGAAAAAGCAAGAGAGTTCCAGAAAAACCTCTATTTCTGCTTTATTGACTATGCCAAAGCCTTTGTCTGAATCACAATAAACTGTGGAACATTCTTCAAGAGATGGGAATACCAGACCACCTGACCTGCCTCTTGAGAAACCTATATGCAGGTCAGGAAGCAACAGTTACAACTGGACATGGAGCAACAGACTGGTTCCAAATAGGAAAAGGAGTACGTCAAGGCTGTATATCGTCACCCTGCTTATTTAACTTCTATGCAGAGTACATCATGAGAAACGCTGGGCTGGAAGAAGCACAAGCTGGAATCAAGATTGCCGGGAGAAATTATCAATCACCTCAGATATGCAGATGACACCATCCTTATGGCAGAAAGGGAAGAGGAACTAAAAAGCCTCTTGATGAAAGTGAAAGTGGAGAGTGAAAAAGTTGGCTTAAAGCTCAACATTCAGAAAACGAAGATCACGGCATCTGGTCCCATCACTTCATGGGAAATAGAAGGGGAAACAGTGGAAACAGTGTCAGACTTTATATTTTGGGGCCCCAAAATCACTGCACATGGTGATTGCAGCCATGAAATTAAGACGCTTACTCCTTGGAAGGAAAGTTACGACCAACCTGGATAGCATATTGAAAAGCAGAGACATTACTTTGCCAACAAAGGTCCGTCTAATCAAGGGTATGGTTTTTCTAGTGGTCATGTATGGATGTGAGAGTTGGACTGTGAAGAAGGCTGAGCACTGAAGAATTGATGCTTTTGAACTGTGGTGTTGGAGAAGACTCTTGAGAGTCCCTTGGACTGCAAGGAGATCCAACCAGTCCATTCTGAAGCAGATCAGCCCTGGGAATTCTTTGGAAGGAATGATGCTAAAGCTGAAACTCCAGTACTTTGGCCACCTCATGCGAAGAGCTGACTCATTGGAAAACACTGATGCTGGGAGGGATTGGGGGCAGGAGGAGAAGGGGATAACAGAGGATTAGATGGCTGGATGGCATCACCGACTTGATGGACATGAGTCTGAGTGAACTCTGGGAGTTGGTGACGGACAGGGAGGCCTGATGTGCTGTGATACATGGGGCGCAGAGTTGTACATGAATGAGCGACTGAACTGAAATGAAGATGCAGGTGCTTTTTATTTTTATTATAGGAACTTTTGAATATATGTGAAAGTAGGAAAGAACTATAACATTGTGTAATAGAACTCATCAGGACTTTTTGTTTGATGCAAATTGCAGAACCAGAGGAGGGGGTATTCAGATGAAAACTCCAACGCCAAAATCAAGCAAAACCGTGTCCTCGTATGTGCTCCTTCCAATGCAGCTGTTGATGAACTTATGAAAAAAATTATCCTTGAATTCAAAGAAAAGTGTAAAGACAAGAAGAATCCTATGGGTATGATATTTATGTAGGCTTTTAATTTGTTTTCAGTGTTTAGTGTGGGGAGCTTTGAATGACAAAAAGTGAGCCAGTTCTGGCTTATTGACATCTCCCGAATTTCGTTCATGTGGCCTTCCAGGACAGTGCTTCTCTCACAGTGTGGCTTGTGACCAGTCACTGGATTGTGAAATCAGTTTAGGGAGATCAGAACCAGCATACTTACATAAGATAGAACAGAATAGAGGGAAACAGAAAAGATTAGAGCATAGTTAATGAGCGGGGTAAGTAGTATTCTGTGAAACCTATTTTACTGGTGAAGTGTGAGTGTACTGCTTTCAGTACAATGTAAAGTGTACCTCATAAAAGCGCTGGTCTAGCGTCAGCAGCAGCAGCAGCAGCAGCAGCGTGATACACCTAGAAGTGAAAATGCTGGGTTGAAGGATTTGTGCATCTTCTAGATAGTGCCAGATCCTTCTAGAAAGTGGTTGTGTCAGATCCCACACTGAGAACAGTGCCCAGACAGTGGGCAGGGTGCTGTTTTCACTTTCCTTTTCCTGAGGAGGGGTAATAAGCACTTTTTCAGGTGTCCATTGACAACACGACAAGGCTGGATGAAGGTGGGACAAATGCCGGGTCTAGGTTTTAACTTTTTTGGTTAGAAAATGACATCTCTGTCGGTAAAGAGAGCTTTTTTCTTTATTTTTCAGTACTTTTTTTTTTTTTCCAATGCATGTGATATATATGTTTGTGGGATTTGGTTTATATCCTTTATTGGGTTAAAGAAGTCCGTTTTTCATTAGCTTTTTTTTATGAATGGGTGCTGAATTTTATACAGACATTTATTTGCAATGTTTTGTGTAAGTGATTATCTGTTCCTTGAAAGTTAATCTGTTTTTAGTATTGTTTTGGTGTTTGTTGTTCTCTTTTTACTTTTTGGTCTGTTTTTTGACAGATGGATAAGTTTTTGTCTGCTGAATGTCTTTAATTGTTGATTTATTCAAGTTTTCTGCATTTGAGTGACTTTTGCTAATTTTTAAATCCTTGTGTTTTGTTGTATGTGAATTAAAAAACCCAACACCTCAGCACCTGGACAGTGATGGGCTCTCATCCTTCTCCCTCCCGGGAAGCCACAGCAGCTCAGGAGCTTTCATATCTGGTTTTCACCTTTCTCTGTTTTTCGCCCCTAGGAATTTCTTTTACATCCTTCTGAGCTCACCCTGCAATTTAAAGGATTCTGTTTTAATTTCTGAAGTATTTTGAGGTGCTTAGAGTGGGTATAAATCTCATCACCTTTCTGGCAGATAATCAACTTAGCAGTTTTGAAACTTTCAAGTAAATGTTGGCCAGAGAAGATGGCTTCAAATTTAGAAGGAGCTGAACTAGGAATACAGATACATGTAGACAACTGTATAATAAATTGTTAATTTATTCATTCAGCACGTTTATTGTATTTACTGTGTGCCAGCTGCTGTTCTAGGCAGTGACCAAAACAAAACCTGATTCTCTGGGGCTTGGGATTCAGGGAAAGGAGACAGCAAGCAAGTCACATGACATGTTAGGTTGGGAGAGGTGCTAATAAATACTGCTTGGTTGATGTTATTTAGTTCAGTGAAGCAGTGGGAGATTTTTAGACTAAATAATACCTGAGTGTACTAACCTAGAATTAAAAATGTGGTTAGTAAACCAGTTCAAATGATGCTGACAGTTTTTGAAATTACCAGAATTTCCAGCACCTTCTGTCCCTTAGATCCTGAGGTGGCATTGTGATGTGGAGCAGAGTTTCAGAACCTTGGTTCTGAGTATTCTACAGAAAAGGATTTGGTTGGTGGTCCCAAAAGATTTCATTTGGGGAATTCAGACATGTATTAAAAGATAAACATCTTCATTTTTGAAATATCCTGAGGTTAAGAAATCTGTTTATTTTTAACTCAGCCATTTTCCAAACGAATTTTACCATGGATTGTTGAATAGAACATAGTTTGAGGAACAGTAGTGTAATAGAATCTCATCTCTGCTATATACTATTTGTGAAACCCCAGGCAATGGCACCCCACTCCAGTACTCTTGCCTGGAAAATCCCATGGACGGAGGGGCCTGGAGGGCTGCAGTCCTTGGGGTCGCTAGGAGTCGGACACGACTGAGCGACTTCACTTTATTTTTTCACTTTCATGCATTGGAGAAGGAAATGGCAACGCACTCCAGTGTTCTTCCCTGGAGAATCCCAGGGACGGGGGAGCCTGGTGGGCTGCTGTCTATGGGGTCACACAGAGTCGGACGACTGAAGCGACTTAGCAGCAGTAGCAGTAGCTTTTATTAGGCGGAAATAAGTCCTTGTCTTTTAGGGGTTTTTATAAAGCTTTATCTAAAAGGATATATGTGGAGCCTTTAGCACAGTTCCAGATGTCTGGTTGATTAATAGTTCATGTTAGCTCCCTTCTCTGATTGTTAATATTTTGCTAAAAAACAGTTATTATGTACAGAGATTGGCAGTGTTCTTACTAATCTCTGTGTGACTTTTATCAACAGGAAACTGTGGAGATATAAATTTAGTACGTCTAGGTCCAGAAAAGTCTATTAATAATGAGGTCCTGAAATTCAGTTTGGACAGTCAAGTTAACCACAGAATGAGTAAGTATGCAATAAAGGTATATACTAATTTATTTTTTTCTTGTTGTATAGTTGGCTTGGGCATTAAAGGTAATTTGGAGACCCTAGAAATAGTCTGATTTTGAAAGCTAGTTTTCCTTCTCATTGTGTGTGAATATGTATATATTTGTTAGAATGAGCAATTCTTTGTCTTTTTATTTTCTTTAAAGAAAAAGACTTACCGTCTCATGTTCAGGAGATGCACAAAAGAAAGGAATTTCTTGATCATCAACTTGATGAACTTTCCCGCCAGCGTGCTTTATGCCGAGGTGGAAGGGAATCGCAGGTATCTAAACATTTCTTGATCAGTGTTTATAACAGCTCATAGATAAACTAGTTGACTATTTGATGCTGTTCTTTTGTTGTGAAATAGTATATAATTTGTGTAAAAGATGTATACAAAAATGGTATCTTTACATTAGGAGTTAAACGTTTTTTTAAAGGACCAGATAGTAAATATTTTAGACTTTACAGGCCTATGTAGAGTCTCTTAGCCACTCAACTCTGCTGTTGTAGCCTGAAGACAGCAGCAGTTGGTAACAGGTAAATGATGTGCCAAGGGTTGGCCTGCTAGGCAGACAGGAAGAGCCAACCTACAATACCTTGGACAGATCTGCATCTTAAATACAGTATTAAGAATTTATCAGACTTCCCTGGTGGTCCAGTGGTTAAGAATCTGAGCTTTCCACTGCAGAGCGTACAGGTTCAATCCCTGGCTGAGGAACTAAGATCCCACATACTTCACTGTGTGGTCAAAAAAAGAGAATTTATCTAATTCAGTTCAGTTGCTCAGTCGTGTCTGACTCTGCGACCCCATGAATCGCAGCTCGCCAGGCCTCCCTGTCCATCACCAACTCCTGGAGTTCACCCAAACTCACGTCCATCGAGTCGGTGATGCCATCCAGCCATCTCATCCTCTGTCGTCCCCTTCTCCTCCTGCCCCCAATCCCTCCCAGCATTGGAGTCTTTTCCAGTGAGTCAACTCTTCGCATGAGGTGGCCAAAGTACTGGAGTTTCAGCTTTAGCATCAGTCCTTCCAAAGAACACCCAGGGCTGATCTCCTTCAGAATGGACTGGTTGGATCTCCTTGCAGTCCAAGGGACTCTCAAGAGTCTTCTCCAACACCACAATTCAAAAGCATCAATTCTTCGGTGCCCAGCTTTCTTCACAGTCCAACTCTCACATCCACACATGACCACTGGAAAAACCATACCCTTGACTAGACAGACCTTTGTTGGCAAAGTAATGTCTCTGCTTTTCAGTGTGCTATCTAGGTTGGTCATAACTTTTCTTCCAAGGAGTAAGCGTCTTAATTTCATGGCTGCAATCACCATCTGCAGTGATTTTGGAGCCCCCCAAAATAAAGTCTGACACTGTTTCCACTGTTTCCCCATCTATTTCCCATGAAGTGATGGGACCAGATGCCGTGATCTTCGTTTTCTGAATGTTGAGCTTTAAGCCAACTGTTTCACTCTCCACTTTCACTTTCATCAAGAGGCTTTTTAGTTCCTCTTCACTTTCTGCCATAAGGGTGGTATCATCTGCATATCTGAGGTTATTGATATTTCTCCTGGCAATCTTGATTCCAGCTTGTGCTTCTTCCAGCCCAGCGTTTCTCATGATGTACTCTGCATAGAAGTTAAATAAGCAGGGTGACAATATACAGCCTTGACGTACTCCTTTTCCTATTTGGAACCAGTCTGTTGTTCCATGTCCAGTTGTAACTGTTGCTTCCTGACCTGCATATAGGTTTCTCAAGAGGCAAGTCAGGTGGTCTGGTATTCCCATCTCTTGAAGAATTTTCCACAGTTTAATCTGATTCACGCAGTCAAAGGCTTTGGCATATAAAGCAGAAATAGAGGTTTTTCTGGAACTCTTCCTTTTTCCATGATCCAGCAGATGTTGGCAATTTGATCTCTGGTTCCTCTGCCTTTTCTAAAACCAGCTTGAACATCTGGAAGTTCACGGTTCATGTATTGCTGAAGCCTGGCTTGGAGAATTTTGAGCATTACTTTACTAGCGTGTGAGATGAGTGCAGTTATGCGGTAGTTTGAGCATTCTTTGGCATTGCCTTTCTTTGGGATTGGAGTGAACACTGACCTTTTCCAGTCTTGTGGCCACTGCTGAGTTTTCCAAATTTGCTGGCATATTGAGTGCAGCACTTTCACAGCATCATCTTTCAGGATTTGAAATAGCTCCACTGGAATTCCATCACCTCCACTAGCTTTGTTCGTAGTGATGCTTTCTAAGGCCCACTTGACTTCACATTCCAGGATGTCTGGCTAATTAACACCTACTGAATGGAATGTGGAGTGTTAGTTGTTGGGTTGCTGGGTAATGAGCTGAGGTTTAAAAACAGACCACAGGAGAAGTTGCAATAGATTTATTACTCACAGGTCCTGGAGGAGGTACATAGCATACCTTGAGGGGCCACGCAGGAGGTCCATGCAGAGTGCAGACAGAAGCAGGCCCTGGGCCACATATCTCTATCAGGGTCCATGGGTGGAGTGTTTTGACATATCCAGACTAGGGCTGAATTGGGCAGTTTGAATGGAAAGAGCAGGCTTTTGGTAAGTTTCTTGGAGGGTTTTATTTCAAGGTCACGTATAAGGCATACAGGTGCTGGAAGGAAACAGCATTGACAAGAGCGAACATTTGCTGGTGACTCTCTGGGTGCTATATAAGACATTTGCAAGAGTGAGGGGCGAGTGTCAGTTTGAAGTCACAGCAGGCACCTTGCCAAACACAATGGATGTCAGGGCAGCAGTGCCCTGGAGTAGCTTAGCTGAACTCTGATACACAGTAGTATAGAGAGACTGGTAGGGGAAACACACTGGGCGAATCAGTTTTTCATTGGTAAAGTACTGGCTCTTCTTTTTGAAATGTGAGGCAGTTCATTGGAAAGCGTTTTAAAATGCTTAGTTTAATGATAGCAGTCTAATTTTTTCCAGAGGCAAGAATTAGATGGAAAAATTGCCAGAGTTTCAAAAGAAAGGCAGGAGCTTGCTTCTAAAATTAAAGAGGTAAGTAGTTCATCTGTAGCATTTTCCTGGCATTTCTTTTTTGAAATTATGAAATAGTTCATTCAGACAGCCTATGGTCTTTTCTCAGTTACATTTAAAATCTGAGAATTCCCGGTTGTCCAGTGATTAGGACTCTGCACGTCCATGCAGAAGATGTGAATCCAGTCCCTTTTTCAGGGAACTCAGATCCCTCAAGCTGCATGTGTGGTCAAAATGTATATAAATCAATAAAATTTTTTTATAATGAAAAATTAATATCAAGCATATACAAAAATAGAGAAAATGGTGTAACTGCTTGTACATTTATAGTTTTTTCTGAAAGTCAGTGTTCTACTCTCCCACCCAGAAATTTATGGTAATTGTCATATGAATAATTAATGAAACTAAATTTGTAGGGTTTTCCTGTATTAAAAATAAAGAAGAAAGAAAATTACATGTCTGAATTCAGGTAGACCAACAGTGACTGGGATGTGGCACAAGAAAAGTGCCTTTTTTCCCTCAATTTTTAGCTGAAAGCATAAGCTCTTTTTACTTGTTTTTGATCACAAAAATTCTTTTATAGCATGTATAACTTTTCCCCCAGTATTCTTTGGATATAAAAATATCAACTCAAGTTTAGGTGAGTCGAAGCTAGAATGGCCAGCATAGAGCCCTAATGAAATGAACTGGGGGTAAGGGAGAGAGGGTACTATGAACTGGTAATGGCATTTGTATTTTTGAGCTGAGATTTTTCTCTTGAATATATTTTTGACTTCTGTGTGGCTAAATGAATATAGTTCAATTTAATGCATATTTCCACTAGCAGTTTATTTCAATTAAAAATTATGTGCTGCTGCTGCTGCTGCTAAGTCGCTTCAGTCATGTCCGACACTGTGCGACCCCATAGATGGCAGCCCACCAGGCTCCCCCGTCCCTGGGATTCTCCAGGCAAGAACACTAGAGTGGGTTGCCATTTCCTTCTCCAATAAAAATTACGTGGAAAGCTATTAAAGTTTAAACTCAGCCCAAAATTAATCTTTCCATATTTCAGGATGAAGTCTTTGTTTACTGGTGTTACGGTTTTTTGCCACTGATCACATTGTTCTGTGGGTTGTTAAATTAATTGCACTTGCAGTTTGACCATGATGCTGGCTGTATGGAGAGGGATATGGCAGTTAGCATATGAGCACTGGAGGGAGGGCCACAGCTGCCACCACCACCTCACAGACCTGCCTCCAAGAGTGCAGGTTTGAGTCTGTCATATGCTCAGCTCCAGCTTTTCAGGAGCAGAAATAGACTAACTGAATCTCTGATGAGACTCAGTCTCCATCTCAGTTTATTCCATTATATAGACGTGGACCAAGGTGGTCGTTAGTTCTGTGGGAGTAAAGTGCTCATGAGTGTCACAGGTGTTTTTGTTGGTACTGGTTCTTATAAAAGAAGGAATAAGGTTACATGCTAAAACTAACAGAAAAGGGTATGTTCAGGCTTAGTTTTGTTCCTGGTTTTACTCAGATAATTGCTTCACAGTTCAGTAGAATTATTTAGTCTTTCTTATTCTGATACCTTCCCACATACATCAGGCTGTAAGAATTTTAAGTTTACTTTGACCAAATTAAACCCTGAATAAATTTTTCTTAACGTGCTGAAATCACGTTCCGAGATTAGACTCCCCTGCAGACTGTCCTCTCTGATGGCTTCTGAGTACCTTGAGTGCTGCTGTTTCCTAGATTGCAGGTTCCCACCTGACATTTACTGAACATTTTTCTGCCACATAAGTGGCAAGTGTGTTACAGTGCAAAGAGGCCTATCATAGTGAAGAAGTTTTTAGATACAAGTGAACATTGATGAACTTTTATTCTCTTAGGTTCAAGGACGCCCACAGAAGACACAGAGCATCATCATCTTAGAGTCACACATCATTTGCTGCACCCTGAGCACGAGTGGTGGCTTGCTGCTCGAGGCTGCTTTCCGTGGGCAAGGAGGCGTCCCCTTCAGCTGTGTCATCGTTGATGAGGTCAGTGAGCAGTTGGCCATATAGCTCTTGCCTAGTGCTGTGAGGAGGAAGTCCTAGGTGAAGAGTGGCTGCCAAGATGTTGACATAGTGGCCTTTTTGCATCTGATTTTGATCTGCTCTTAAACATGTGTATTCCTGTATGTTGAAATATGCTGCTAATAAACCACCATGATGAAAACTGCTTTTCTAGTATTGGAATTATAGTCTTAGGTATTCCTGATCTTAACAAAATCCATCCCAAGGATTGTCTAGCTCCTGCTTAGAATATCTCTGGTTACCTTTTGAAGCATTTTTAATATAATTGGATAGCTCTGAGCACCATATTTTCAGCTTTTCATCCTAATTCCTAGTTCATTCATTGAGCAAGTATTTATTGGTTACCCACTGTTTGCTAGAATCTAGAGCCAGAAGACAAAAAGAGATGGAAAATGAAGAATAAAGAACCCGTTCAGGAGATCCGAGATCCACTATTCACCAAAATGAAGGAATAGAAAAGATGATGAAATAGTTGAAGGAAATATTGCCAAATTGAAGTGAAGCTTGAGGGTTGCAAATGTGAAGTGGCCTCCTGAGGAGGAGAGCGGGCGGGCGGGTGGGGCACGCCGAAACACAACCCTGTCGGGCACACGTCCAGCGGGAACAGACAGACCGACCGGGGACAGGACTTGGCCCTTGCAGTTTATGGCTGCTTCCCAAGTGATAGTGGCACCTGAAAGATGGCTGACTTCCACAATGTATGTGTGTTGGGGCAGGGGGGTTGTTTTGGGTTTTTTTCCCCCTCCAAGCATTTAGAATGTTCTTATTGTTTTCTAATCAAAGAAAATCTTTATTTTTGATATTTGGTGCAGAAGGAGAAGGTGTACGTTTTTGAATGGCTAAGACTTTCCTTATGAATTACACTGTATATGGATAAAAAGTAACAGAGAAAACTGTGACTGTATCTCCGTTCTATACTTTCTTACCAAGGCTGGACAGTCTTGTGAAGTTGAAACTCTTACTCCGCTCATCCATCGTTGCAACAAGCTTGTCCTCGTAGGAGACCCTAAGCAGCTCCCTCCCACAGTCATTTCCGTGGTATGTTTTTTCACATTCATGTTGCTGTAAAGTGGAAGGGGTCTTTTGGTTTTTTGTTTTGTGGGGTGGGCATCCTCCTTGGATCATCATCTCTTACTTGCAGGGAGAAATAGGGAATGGCTGAGGAAAGAGAACAGCCACTGTTTAGAGCCTTCATAGTAAAGTCTCCAAAAATATTCTTTGTTCATAATGAGCTTGTGTGTGTGTGACAGGAGCATGTAGGTGTCTTTTGACAACTTCAGAAGTTGAAGAACAGAATGTCCCATGCGCAATGGGCTGTCCCTCTGAGAAAGGCAGTGTGCAGGTCTTCTAAGGGACGATTTGTTTTCATAACATAGCCACCAAACCCATGATAAAAACTCTAAAGGCAAGGGAAAGGATCCCAAGCTCGTAATTTATATTTATGTATATGCAAATTTTGAGGAAACCAGTAAGATAAATTATTCTTACAGTAATGTGTACAGTATTAGGATTCCGTATCCTATAATGTTCCTCACATGCTCTGAAAGGGAAGGTGGAAGGAAAGAGACTGGGCTCCGCTTGTGGGAAGATGAGCAAGCAGCACGGTTGTGTCCCCTTCCCTGTTGTGTGAACACTCACTAGAACTGCTCCTGGAAGTGCATGGCACAGTCAGGATCCGGATGTTTTGGGTAATCTTGCACAGGTCTCCACCTAGGTTTTGAAACTGAATAACATTGGAGCATTTTACTGATACAGAGAGTGTGCGTGCAGAGTAGTGGCTGCATGAACAGTCCCAGAGAACAGACCATTTTCACAGCATTTCTGTTCAGTTATGTTCTGTTTGGTTATGTAATGAAAGCGTGTTGCTGTTTTTTGTTGTTACTGTTCTTTGACTTTGGGATCATCAACATGATCGTGCAGTTCTTTGATGTCTGAGCACTTGTGCGTGACCATGTGAAGGGGTAGGCTAGGAGCACCCCTGACCTGGAGTTAAGACCTTGTCCGTGGGGAAGAGCTGCTGCACCAGGGTTCGTGGGGAGTTAGGAGGAGCCAGCTCCGCACTGCGTTATGTGACTAATACAGCGTTTCAGGGATTGACTGATGACTTCTTGAAGGGCCTTAGCATGCAGTTAGCGAAAGGGGGTTGTTGATAGTCCTCAGCTTTACTGCCTTCTTTGGTAATTGATTAAGAACAGCAGAAATGAGAAGAAGAATATTTGGGCTTTTCTTATTATAAAAATAATACAGGCTTATTGAGAAATTTTCAGAAAATGATTATAAAGTTAATTTTCTCAACATGCCTTTCTGACCCCCTATTTCTAGGAATAATTACTGTGAATAGTGCAGTGGATAATTTGAACAGTTTGTGGTCATGGATGTGCAAAGTTGCCTTTTCTCCAGTCTCTGTTTATTGAATGCTAGCCTAATTCAGGCACTGTTTTAAGTTCTAGGATTATGACAGTGTTGAAAACTGACAAAAATCTCTGCCCTTACAAAGCTGACATTCTAGTGGGTAACAGACAATAAGTTACCAAATTCAGAAGGTTGGGTAGTTACAGGGAATGTATGCATTTGTGTGTGCCAGCTTTGACCTTGTAAAGGTGGCAGAATCCGTCTGTGTCACACTGCCTTTTTTCCAGTCAATAAATAAATCAGGAATGTACATTCATGTCAAAACATGAAAATCTCCGTCATTTGGTAGGACGGACCCGGTTTTTTTTTTTTTTTTTCTGTAAGTAAATGTGTTACCTCCTATAAATCCATTTTCTTTTTTCCTAGAGTGAAGTAAATTAGTTTTTTTGTTAGCTTGAATAGATAAACTTTTGAGGTATAGATGATAATGCCAAATGTCCACTAAGAATATTTATTCTATTTAATTACACAGACCTATTTAAAATTGCATATTTATATAATCACTTGCATAAATAATACAAATAGGAAGTAATGTCTTCTTTCTCCACTCTGATAGTTTGTGAAACAGGTTTATTAAAACTTTGCATATACATCTTCAGTGCTCATTTCTGCAACATACTCAAAGTTTCCACTATTCTTTCTCAATTTTGACATGGTGCTAACATTGAAACGTATATCCTAAGTATATCCCAACTGTGATTACATGAAGACACTTTTCTTCATTTGTCAATTACCTCTGTTTCAGGTTTCAGGTTTGTTGTAACCCTTTTTTGGATTTATGAAATCAACTTAGTTTGTCTGTCTCCTCCATTAGAATGTTAAGTTCTGTGACACTCGATGTTATTCACCTTAGACTCTCAGCACCCGAAGCTTTAGACGCTAAGTGCATATTGCCTGGATGGATGGATGAAGAAATTGGTCTTTAAGAGGCTGGTTTACAATGACATTCATTTTTTCAAGCTGTGGGAGCGCAGCCCAGAAATAATGGTTAATATCTGTGTTAAAATTCTTTGCTGCTTTTCTCATCCGTTCTTTCAGGTGACCTCTGTTAGCACCAAAATAGCGATGGTTGTGATCATTCACAAGATCACATCATTCATCAACAGTATGTGGGATTTCTAAATAAGGAGAATATGCCTCAGCTTTTGTAGTCACGCTCCGTGGCTTTTCAAAGGTGGAAGTCAGAAACATCTTCTTTCTCTGAATCTTTGGTTGTTGGTAATGCCATGTGCATTTTATTTATTTTTTTTTTCAGCTTTTTTATTTTTTATTATAACATGGAACTACTCTTAAAAGCTTCTAAGTAAAAATATATCTTTTAAATTATATTTTAAAATGAAGCCAAAGTTTCTTTTTAATCAATGACACTGTAGCTTTGATGAAATACATGTAAGAATATCTAGCTCTGCTGCTATGCAGTTCTATAAAATTACAAAAACTCTTATTTTTTAGAATTAAATAAAGAAAACAATTTATAAGTACTGTCTGTCTTCCAGGTACATGATCTCATGTAATATTCACAATACTTCTAGTATCATTATGAAAGTGAAAGTGTTAGTCCCTCAGTCATGTCCAACTCTTTGCAACCCATGGACTGTAGCCCATCAGGCTTCTCTATCCATGGGAATCTCCAGGCAGGAATACTGGAGTGGGTTGCCATCTCCTTCTCCAAGCCATGTGCATTTTAGATGTACGTTTGCTGTGTACATTGTAGAGCTCAGTAATTGTTTTTATAATAGTGGGAAAAGTACAGATGAGTCGTTAGAAATTATTGCTTTGTCTTCCCCCTTTCAGAAGGCACAGGACTACGGCTATGACCAGTCGATGATGGCCCGCTTCCACAAGCTCCTGGAGGAGAGTGTGGAGCACAACATGATTGGCAGGCTGCCCGTCTTACAGCTCACCATCCAGTACAGGATGCACCCGGACATATGCCTCTTTCCTTCTAGTTATATTTATGATGGAATCTTGAGAACAAATAGGTGGGTTCTTCTCATTGCATGTTAGCTTGTTTTATTTGTAGGTTTGGCTGCTTAGGAAGAATAGCTCTTTTACAGTGCTCTTAAGTCTTGTTATTAAAAACATAAAGGTTTAATAATTTAAATTATAAAAGTCATGTTGATTGTAGCAAATGCAGATAAATGAAAAGGGGGATAAAACCAACCCCCCTATTTATACTACCCAGAAATAATCACTAGTAACATTTTAGTATATTTACTTCCAGTCCTTGTACTATGCACATCTTTTGTTTTTTTTTTCCTTTTTCTCTTTTGGGAAAAAAGAATCATACCATGCTTTACCTACTATTTTATACTTTGCTTTTTTCATGTACTGTATTAGTAATTTTCCAGTCATAATTGTTATATTTTAAATACATAGATTATTCTCCCTAGCACTAGAATAGAAATAAAATTCACTTTCTTTTAGTGTATTGAAATTTTATTTTTTTAAAGACAAGTCCTTCTTGTCCCCTTTTCCCTAGCTCTCTCCCTGCCACATACACACAGAAAAATGGTAGTAATAATTTTAAAAAATGTTTCTGACTTGACTTGTGTTCTAAATGCTGCTGCTCTTTTATAGAGGGACAGAGACCAGTCGGTGTTCATCTGACTGGCCATTTCAACCCTACCTCGTGTTTGATGTTGGAGATGGCTTAGAAAGACGGGATAATGAGTATGTTCTCTTATACTTCAGTCTTCACTGATGGTGTCAGAATTTTTATATTGTTTTTGTTTATATTTAAGTTCAAAATACTTTTCATACAAATCTCTCTGCCTAGTGCCAGGGCACAATCATTTTCTTTTAGCTGGATTGATAAATTCATCTTTTTAATCATAAAATTACTGATATCTTTATGTATTTCAGTCTTTCAGTTTTTCTTTCTTAATTGTATTAGTCGGGATTATATTACCTAACATGTGATAAGCACTTAAGTAGATCCATGCTGAACTCACTGCTGTTGCTGCTAAGTCAGTTGTGAGTAAAATAGACGTGGCCCCAGTGCAAGGCTATTGTGGTCTAACACGAGGCAGACATTAACCAGGCCATTACTGTGGTGATTGATTATTCCAGTTGGGTAAAATATTGGGAAGGAGAAATACAAACACAGTTGAATTAAGGTGTGAGGCAGAGGGTGGACGATACTTTGAGCATGTTGGATTGTGTGAATCGATCGGGTGGTCTGTGAATGCTAGTGCATGATCCACTTGGCCTGTGGTGGGGAATGAGAAAAGTGATACATCTGAAGCTCTTTTCTCAGTGTTGGGAAGATAATAAATCTGTAATAGGAGCTCTTCATTAGTCATGTCTTCATTATTATAAATACCTTTGTTCTCACTGTGGCTATCCCTGTTTTAACAAATGAAGAAGCTGGTGTCTAAACTTATTTGACTCCAAGCTCTTTTCTGTCATACAGCTTCATGTTTCACTGGGCAGTTATTCTGTTTATTCATATGTACAGTGTTAATAATGGTCATTATAACAGCCTCTTTGAATCACTTCTGACTGAATAAAGATAAAGCCTCCCAATCTACCCTTTACTGTAATAGAAACAAAGTGGAACTTAACAATTGGACTGCTATTAGTTTTGATGTCTTGTATTTTTTTTTTTCATCTTATTTAGCTCATATGTAAATGTTCAAGAGATAAAACTGGTAATGGAACTAATTAAACTTATTAAAGACAAACGAAGGGACGTTACTTTCCGAAACATTGGCATAATAACCCATTACAAGGCTCAGAAGACAATGATTCAGAAGGATTTGGACAAAGAGTTTGATAGAAAAGGGTGAGGCATCTGTATTTTTATGGCTCTTTCCAGTTTCTCTGTTGAATTAAAAAGAAGAAAGAGGGGATGGAAGGAGAGAAGAAAATGAAACTTAACCCCCGGGGCAGGGTCATAGACCCTGGTAACATAGAACAAGGAGACCAGGACACTGGCTCCACAGACTTGTGCTGAGAAGGGAGTGAGGTTACACTTGTAGCACCTGTAGACGGAGTGCCTGCTGCCTTTTCGAAGGTCTTCACCATTACACTTGACAGTGGAATTGACTGAGAAACTCTCCAGACCTTTCCATTTAGTTGGATGACTTGTTAATCTAAATTCTAATTGTAGCAAGATATACATAGTCACATTTTCACTTAGAAAAAATTATTTAAACCTTTTAGTGCCTTCATGTATAGGGTGAAGATCGTGTCTTTGTCTCCTTTTACCTCAACAGTAAAATTAAAAATTAAATATTGGAAATCCAGTAACTCCGTTCTGCACCTCGAAACACACAAACTACCAAAATTGACACTAGGGAAAAACCAGAAACATTGGATAGATCTATTAAATGTAAACAGATTGAGTTAGTAATCAAACACTTACCAACAGAGAACAAAGCCAGGACCAGGCTTCTCTGGTAAATTTATCCAACATTAAGATTTAACACCAGTCTTTTTGCAAATGCTTTCGAAAAATAGAAGGGAAGACTACTCATTTTATGGGGCCACTATTATCTTGATACCAGAGCCATGGAGACATCACCAGAAAACAGAACTACAGACTAATATATCCTTTATGAATGTGGATGCAAAAATTCTCAACAAAATAATGGCAGCTGAACGCAGTAGCATATTAAAAAGATTATAGACCAGGATCAAGTGGAATTTATCTCAGGAATGCAAGGTTGGTTCAATATATGATAGTCAGTCAGTGTTCTGTACCATAATTAAAGGGAAACCCCACGTGGCTGTGATCATCTGAATAGATTTCATTTATTTGAGTGAAAGCATTTTAGTGCAACAACAACCTTTCATGATAAAAATACTCAACAAATTTAGGAATAGAGGGGAACTTCCTTAGGCTAATAAAAGACATCTATGAAAAACCCATAGCTCAAAAACCATACTTGATGGTAAGGTGAAAACTTTCCCTATATGATAGGAAGGATAGGATGTCTGCTCTCACTGCTTTTGTGCAGCATTGTATTAGAAATTCTGTGCAGAGCAGTTAAGTAAGAAAAGGAAATGCAATATTTGTGCAAACTGCTAGTCCTTATAAACAAGTTCAGCAGAGTTGTAGGATACAAGATCAGTATGCAGAAATCAGTTGTATTCAGCAGCCACGAGAAATCTGAAAAAAATTTTTTTAAATTCCATTTACGGTAGCATCATAAAGAACAAAATACTTAGGAATAAATATAACCAAAGAAATAAAAGCTCCTACACTAAGTACAAAAAGTTGTTGAAAGACATTGAAGAACTCCAAAATAAGTGGAGATAGTCCATGTTCATGGATTGGAAGACTTACTAAGATGGCACCTTTCCCCACGCTGATCTACAGGTTCGTTATCTCCATCAAAATTAAAACTACAGTTTTGGAAAAGCTTACTGCAAAGTTCATGTGGAAGTGTAAGGTACTCTCCAAACAACTTGACAGAACAGTGTTCGGGGGCTCACACTTTTTCAAAATTTACTACAAAACTGTCAACATTGTGGTACTGTCATCCGGGTAGACATATAGACTAATAGAAGTGAGATTCCAGAAATAAATCCTTACGTTTGTGCCCAGTTGATTTTTCAAGAAGGGTGCCAAGACCATTCAGTGCAGAAAGAACAGTTTTTTCAACAAATGGTGCTGGAATTAGTATAAGGTATCCTCCTGCACAGAGTGAATATTGCCCCGTGTCACACTGTATATAGTAATTAACTCGAATTAGAGCCCTGAGTCTTCAGAGACAAAATTATAAAATGTGTAAGGAAACAAAAGTAAATTCATATGATCTCAGATTAGGCAACAGTCTTGGGTGTGATATCCAAGCACAAGTAACCAGAGGAAAATTAAATTGGTCTTCATAAAAATGAAAAGCCTTTGTTTCAGACAACACTATCAAAGAGTGAAAAGACAACCCACAGAATGGGAGAAAGTACTTGCAAATTATTCATCTGATGAGTTATATCCAGAATATAAAGAACTCATACAACTTGATAATAAAATGACAGTCTTATTTTGTTGAAAAATGTGAATAGCATTTTTCAAAAAATAAAAATCCAACAGGCACACTGAAAGGTATTCCACATCATATATCATTAGGGAAATGCAAATCAGAACTACAATTAGATAACCAAACCATTTCATATCCACCACGATGACAGTCATTGAAAAAACAGGCATTAACAAATTTTGGCAAGGATGTGGAGAAATTGAAACAATACATTGCTGGTGAGAAGACAGAATGGTAAACCATTGTGGAAAAGTTTGGCAGTTCCTCATAAAACTTAGTTACCACATGACCAGCAGTTTCATTCCTGGATACATACCTGCTTTGGGGAAATGTTCACAGGAAAGTTTGTACAGGAATGTTCATAGCAACATTATTCATGATAGTTAGAAAGCAAAGACAACGCAAACTTCGAAAAATTGTATATGGATAAATTGTGTATTTGTACAAGCAACCATGCAGTTGTAGAAGGAATGAAGTAGTGGGATATTTTGTGACACATGTGAACCTTGGAAAACATTGTGCTAAGTGAAAGAAACCTGACACAGAAGGTCACATGCTCTGTAACTTCATTTACATGCGAGCTATGTCCCATGTAGAAAAGTCCATAAAGATAGAACATAGATGAGTGGTTGCCAGGGCCTGGCGGGGAGGAAATTAAGAGACTGATGGCTAATGGGCACAGGGCTTCTCCACTGGGAATAGACATGCTTTAATAACTGTTTTTCAGTAAATATGTTTCTCTTTAATAGGGCAGCAGAAGTCGATACCGTGGATGCCTTCCAGGGGCGTCAGAAAGACTGTGTTATTGTTACATGCGTCAGAGCAAATGCCACACAAGGCTCAATTGGGTGGGTAACTGTCATCCTTGAGTTTTTGCTTTGTTTATAATCCAGAAGTAGGTCTATTTTTAATCACTCTTAAGAGAGTACCATCATTTGCTCAATTATATAAAAAATTACATAACGTCATGAAGTTTTTTTTTAAGTTATGTAGTTGGTCCACTGTTAGGTCTGCTTTTCTTGGTTCCTTGTGTCCATGTCACAGAGTGAATCTTTTTTCACTTGAGAAAATTAGATGATTGAATCCAATATATTTTGCAGGGGCATGTTCCTCTCCACAGTATGTGTCATAATTGATCTACTGTCATATTTTTAGGATGTTTTAAGACTTAAAAATCACAGCATTAAAATTTCTAATATCTAAGTCACGATAGGAAATAGGTGCGTCACTTTGAAGGAAAGCTCCAGACATCGTTTGTTTATTGTTTTTGATGAGAATTGCCCTATGCCAGGTCCCCTGTGTTGAGAGAAGGGGTGCAAAAGCATTGTGATTTTAAAGCAGAAGGAGCCAAGAAAAGCTGTCAGAAATATCGCCTGTGTCTCACATACACTGATACATGGCCTAGTCATTCCATACAAAGAAGTAACTTTTTTTTCTTCTTCTTCTATTGCTTAGATTTCTGGCAAGTTTGCAGAGATTGAATGTCACCATCACACGAGCCAAGTACAGCCTCTTCATCCTCGGACACTTGAGAACCCTAGTGGTAGGTACATTCTAGAGGATCAGGGATCTCAAAAGGTTGCCCCTTATTACTCATACTGGGTTGAGGTTTTGTTTTTATCTTTCATCAAAATGGAAATGATTTCGAGGTCACAAACAATAGAGTTCCTCTTACCCCTCATCCCCACCTTGTTAGTCCCCCAGCAGCTTCTTCATGGGAGCTTTTAGGCACCCAGACTGTTCTTATCTTAGCCCAGGACCCAAGTAATCACAGTGTGCTCTCAAGATGACCTTTAAGAAATTTTTTCTACATCGTGGGATTGGTCAGCCCTTAGTAAACTTAGTTAATGTGGTCTCAGCTCAGCCTAATGCCAGAGAGTGGGAGTTTGCAGGTGTGTGTATGGATCTTCACTTCTGTCCTGACACTTTGAGCCGCACCACTTGCTGCTTCCCTTGAGAGATGAGTGCCATCAGAGTCCTCTGTCAGAGCAGATGCTCCTCCAGAAGGGTCAGGTTCCTCTTGTGGTCCACAGACAGTATAGCGTAGTTGGATGAACCACAGCTGGATAAACGTGTATTTGCTGCGTTGTCTCATTTAGGGGTAATAACTCAGTTTCTCTAATTTTAACAGTCTTTGGTTTATCTTAGCAGAAGTGCTAACTTAGTTCAGTTCAGTCGCTCAGTCGTGTCCAACTTTTGTGCCACCCCATGGACTGCAGCACGCCAGGCCTCCCTGTCCATCACCAACTCCTGGAGCTTACTCAAACTCATGTCCATTGAGTCGGTGATGCCATCCAACCATCTCATCCTCTGTCGTCCCCTTCTCCTCCCGCCTTCAATCTTTCCCAGCATCAGGGTCTTTTCAAATGTCAGCTCTCTGCATCAGGTGGTCAAAGTATTGAAGTTTTAGTTTCAGCATCAGTCCTTCCAATGAACACTTGGACTGATCTCCTTTAGGATTTGACTGGTTGGATCTTCTTGCAGTCCAAGAGACTCTTAAGAGTCTTCTCCAACACCACAGTTCAAAAGCATCAACTCTTCAGCACTCAGGTTTCTTTATAGTCCGACTCTCACACCTATACATGACTACTGGAAAAACCATAGCCTTGACTAGATGGACCTTTGTTAGTAAAATAATGTCTCTGCTTTTTAATATGTTGTCTAGGTGGGTCATAACTTTCCTGACAACTTAGTGAAGTGAAGCGAAAGTTGCTTAGTCATATCTGCCTCTTTGCAACTCCGTGAACTGCACCGTCCATGAAATTCTCTAGGCAAGAATACTGGAGTGGGTTACCCGTTCCCTTCCCCAGGTGCTCTTCCCAACCCAGGGCTTGAACCCAGGCCTCCCGCATTACAGGTGGATTCTGCACCAGCTGAGCCCCAAGGGAAGCCAACTTAGTATTTCCCCCTATTTTGTCTAGTTCCACCAGAGGGCGTTCAAATACAATCTCCTCCTTCAGCTCTTCCCTAGGTCTGTGGTCTGCAGCTTTCGTTGTTTGGTACCTCCTTGAAATAATTTTTAAAAGCTGCATATCCTCCATTTTAAGTTGATACTGAGAATCTTTTATCAGAAGGATTGATAAAGGTTTTGTTTATAATATGTTGTAAATACTGACATTTTAAAATAAGGCTAATAAAAATAAATCTATTATGTCACTCTTTTAAGTGTATCCAGTGGGGTAGAGACCATTGTTATTCTTTCTGCTGTTTAAAATTGAATTGTCATCTGTACTGTTCAGGATATAATTCAGTGGGTATAATGAATATGTTTTCATAATTAAAAGGCTGTTAATACGACTTTTAGGCTTTTCTGCCACAAAAAAAGTTTACAATATAAATTGAACTTTTAAGGAGTTGTTTTTCATAACTGTTTGGGTAAACTGTGAAAATTGTACTTTTTTGGTAACTTCCTATTGTTCAGTCACTAAGTCATGTCTGACTCTTTGTAACCCAATGAACTGTAGCACCCAAGGCTTCCCTGTCCTTCACTGTCTCTGGGACTTTGCTCAAACTCATGTCCATTGAGTCAGTGACGCCATCTAACCCATTTCATCCTCTGCCGCCCCCTCTCCTCTTGCCCTCAATCTTTCCCAGCATCAGGGTCTTTTCTAATGAGTAGGATCTTTTCCAAGGAGTTGGCTCTTCACATCAAGTGGTCAAAATATTGGAGCTTCAGCCTCAGCATCAGTCCTTCCAGTGAATATTTGGGTTGATTTCCTTTAGGATTGACTGGTTGGATCTCCTTGCAGTCCAAGGGACTCTCAAGCGTCTTCTCCACACCACAGTTCAAAAGCATCAATTCTTTGGTGCATCAGTTCTTCTTTATGGTCCAACTCTCACATCTGTACATGACTACTGGAAAAACCAGAGCTTTGAGTGTACAGACCTCTGTTGGCAAAGTGTTGTCTCTGCTTTTTAATATGCTATCCAGGTTTGTCATAGCTTTTTCCTTCGAAGGTGCAAGCATCTTTTAATTTCATGGCTGTAGTCACTGTCTGCAGTGATTTTGGAACCCAAGAAAATAACATCTGTCACTGTTTCTACTTTTTCCCCATCTGTTTGCCATGAAGTGGTAGAACTGGATGCCATGATCTTAGTATTTTGAATGTTAAATTTTAAGCCAGCCTTTTCACTCTCCGGGCTTCTCTCATCGCTCAGCTGGTAAAGAATCTGCCTGCAATGCAGGAGACCCCAGTTCAATTCCTCGGTCAGAAAGATCCCCTGGAGAAGGGATAGGCTACCCACTCCAATATTCTTGGGCTTCCTTTGTGGCTCAGCTGGTAAAGAATCTGCCTGCAATTCGGGAGACCTGGGTTTGATCCCTGGGTTGGGAAGATCCCCTGAAGAAGGGAAAGGCCACCCACTCCAATATTCTGGCCTGGAGAATTCCATGGACTATACAGTCCATGGGGTTGCAGAGTTGGACATGACTGAGCAACTCACTTTTCACTGTCTTCTTTCACCCTCCTCAAGAGGCTCTTTCTGCCATTAGAGTGATATCATCTGCATATCTGAGGCTGTTGATATTTCTCCTGCCAGTCTTGATTCCAGCTTGTGAGTCATCCAGCCCGACATTTCACATGATATACTCTCCATATAAGTTATATAAGCAGGGTACAGTATACAGCCTTAATGCACTCCTTTCTGAATTTTGAGCCAGTCTCTTGTTCCATGTCTGGTTCTAACTGTTGCTTCTTGCCCTGCATATAGGTTTCTCAGGAGACAGGTAAGGTGGTCTGCTATTCCCATCTCTATTTACCGTAGTTTGTTGTGATCCACACAGTTAAAGGCTTTAGCAAATCTATAGTGAATCGTTCAGTTCAGTCGCTCAGTTGTGTCCGACTCTTTGCGACTCCATGAATCGCAGCACGCCAGGCCTCCCTGTCCATCACCAACTCCCAGAGTTCACTCAGACTCACGTCCATCGAGTCAGTGATGCCATCCAGCCATCTCATCCTCTGTCGTCCCCTTCTCCTCCTGCCTCCAACCCCTCCCAGCATCAGAGTCTTTTCCAATGAATCAACTCTTCGCATGAGGTGGCCAAAGTACTGGAGTTTCAGCTTTAGCATCATTCCTTCCAAAGAAATCCCAGGGCTGATCTCCTTCAGAATGGACTGGTTGGATCTCCTTGCAGTCCAAGGGACTCTCAAGAGTCTTCTCCAACACTACAGTTCAAAAGCATCAATTCTTCGGCACTCAGCTTTCTTCACAGTCCAACTCTCACATCCATACATGACCACTGGAAAAACCATAGCCTTGACTAGACGAACCTTTGTTGGCAAAGTAATGTCTCTGCTTTTCAATATGCTATCTAGGTTGGTCATAACTTTTCTTCCAAGGAGTAAGCGTCTTTTAATTTCATGGCTGCAGTCACCATCTGCAGTGATTTTGGAGCCCAGAAAAATAAACTCTGACACTGTTTCCATTGTTTCCCCATCTATTTCCCATGAAGTGATGGGACCAGATGCCGTGATCTTCGTTTTCTGAATGTTGAGCTTTAAGCCAACTGTTTCACTCTCCTCTTTCACCTTCATCAAGAGGCTTTTTAGTTCCTCTTCCCTTTCTGCCATAGGGTGGTGTCATCTGCATATCTGAGGTGATTGATATTTCTCCTGGCAATCTTGATTCCAGCTTGTGCTTCTTCCAGCCCAGCGTTTCTCATGATATACTCTGCATAGAAGTTAAATAAGCAGGGTGACGATATACAGCCTTGACGTACTCCTTTTCCTATTTGGAACCAGTCTGTTGTTCCATGTCCAGTTGTAACTGTTGCTTCCTGACCTGCATATAGGTTTCTCAAGAGGCAGGTCAGGTGGTCTGGTATTGCCATCTCTTGAAGAATTTTCCACAGTTTATTGTGATCCACACAGTCAAAGGCTTTGGCATTGTCAATAAAGCAGAAATAGATGTTTTTTCTGGAACTCTCTTGCTTTTTCCATGATCCAGCGGATGTTGGCAATTTGATCTCTGGTTCCTCTGCCTTTTCTAAAACCAGCTTGAACATCTGGAAGTTCACGGTTCATGTATTGCTGAAGCCTGGCTTGGAGAATTTTGAGCATTACTTTATTAGCATGTGAGATGAGTGCAATTGTGTAATAGTTTGAGCATTCTTTGGCATTGCCTTTTTTTGGGATTGGAATGAACACTGACTTTTTCCAGTCCTGTGGCCACTGCTGAGTTTTCCAAATGTGCTGGCATATTGAGTGGAGCACTTTCACAGCATCATCTTTCAGGATTTGAAATAGCTCCACTGGAATGCCATCACCTCCACTAGCTTTGTTCGTAGTGATGCTTCCTAAGGCTCACTTAACTTCACATTCCAGGATGTCTGGCTCTAGGTGAGTGATCACACCATCGTGATTATCTTGGGTCGTGAAGATCTTTTTTGTACAGTTCTCCTGTGTATTCTTGCCACCTCTTCTTAATATCTTCTGCTTCTGTTAGGTCCATACCATTTCTGTCCTTTATCGAGCCTATCTTTGCATGAAATGTTCCCTTGGTATCTCTAATTTTCTTGCAGAGATCTCTAGTCTTTCCCATTCTGTTGTTTTCCTCTATTTCTTTGCATTGATCAGTGAGGAAGGCTTTCTTATCTCTTGCTGTTCTTTGGAACTCTGCATTCTCATGCTTATATCTTTCCTTTTCTCCTTTGCTTTTCGCTGCTTTTCTTTTCACAGGTATTTGAAGGCCTCCTTAGACAGCCATTTTGCTTTTTTGCATTTCTTTTCCATGGGGATGGTCTTGATCCCTGTCTCCTGTACAATGTCACGAATCTCCGTCCATAGTTCATCAGGCACTCTATCAGATCTAGGCCCTTAAATCTATTTCTCACTTCCACTGTAAAATCATAAGGGATTTGATTTAGGTCATATCTAAGTGGTCTAGTGATTTTCCCTACTTTCTTCAATTTCAGTCTGAATTTGGCAATAAGGAGTTCATGATCTGAGCCACAGTCAGCTTCTGGTCTTGTTTTTGCTGACTGTATAGAGCTTCTTCATCTTTGGCTGCAAAGAATATAATCAGTCTGATTTCGGTGTTGACCATCTGGTGACGTCCATGTGTAGAGTCTTCACTCTCAGTGAATTCACTCGGAGTGAATCTATAGTTACTTCACAATAAAGGTGGTTTTTTAACTTTTTCTTTTGTACTGGAGGACAGCCGATTTAACAGGCAATGTGGTGATAGTGTCAGGTGAACAGCAAAGGGACCCAGCCATTCATATACATGTAAATTAAGATTTTTGTAAAAGTTCTTTTTCCTGTGACCATAAGGATCAAAGTGTTTAACAATTGATATCTTATCAGTTGAAGAACATATTTACAGTGATTATTTTTATACAGTTAAATTCTGATCATATTCAAACCTGAAAAGTCAATGTTTGCAGAGCTGTGTGTCTTAGGTGCTTGGATTACCGAAGCCTTCGTGGGCACCCCTGTGTTCACCGCAGGTGATTGTACCTGCCCCAGCAGCTTGCTCTGCAGTCAGCCTGGGGACGGGTGAGAATGTGGTGGTGACTGGGAAGGGTGGAGTGGAAGGGCAGGAAAGCCCCAGGAGGGGACGTGGGAAAGCTGAAGTTTGAAAGCTAAAGTTTGGAAATAGATTCCCAGAGAACGCCCCCACATCCCTCCCCCACCAAGGGCATCTCTGTGAGCCCCCAGAGTCACACACATGCAAATTTGCAGAGCGCTGCTGTCCCACTCTGGGAAGCTAGAGAAACTCAGAAGAAAAGCTCCCAGTCTGACTTTTGGACTTTCTCATCCAGTTTACGGGTTTCTTCCTGGGCTTCTCCCCTGCCCCCTTTTTGGTTTTCAGCCCAGTTCCCCTTATGGGAGTGGAGTGCGGACTCATAGCGCTCCCTCAGACCTGTTCCTGTGACCTAGGGCTTGGGTTAGAGACCATGTTTAGGTGCCTCAGACTCAGCAAACCCACAGCAAGGCCACCTGCTTTCCAGGTTGGAGTGCTGGCACTTTGTCATATAAGAGGTCTGTGGGAAGGTTTCAGGCAAGAGCCAGGACTTGTTCTTTTTAAAAATGGTTTGACCAAAAGGCAAGAGCTTGTAGTCACCCAGCTGTGAATTTCTCCAGGATCGCACACCCTGCAGTCAGAAATGATGAAATGTGGAAACAGAGTGCGTTTCAAAGTCATTTAAATAAAATAACCATTCATGTCTTCCAGTTGAGGGAGCAGACTCATAGAGGTCAAGTGACTTGAGCATGGTCACACAGCAAATAAATACTATGGCTTCCCTGGTGGCTCAGCTGGTAAAGATTCTGCCTGGAATGTGGGAGACTTGGGTTTGATCCCTGGGTTGGGAAGATCCCCTGGAGAAGGAAATGTCTACCCACTCCAGTATTCTGGCCTGGAGAATTCCGTGGACTGTATATGTATAGTCCATGGGATCGCAGAGAGTCTGACACGGCTGAGCAACTTGCACTAACTCTATACCCCCAGCCACCTATAGTACAGGAGCCCACAGGAGGGTTGTTGCTCAGTCACTAAGTTGTATATGGCTCTTTGGTAGCCATCCTTTTTCTTCTCTTTCCTTTGTCAAAAAGTCTTCATCGTTTTTCCCTCCACTATACTCTCTCTTCTAAGGAAGCCCAAGTTTTGATGCTTGTAAATAAGCAGTTTATTCCCTCTCTTCCTTTTAGAGGAAGAGAGGAGAGATGCATGAGTTGGATTTTCTTTCACCTTCTTTAGATGTGCTTTTCATAACTTAAAGCTCTTCTAGAAGAGATAGAAAGTTTCATAATATCTTTAGAATAGTATCTCAGTGGATTAAGATGGTTCGGCCTGATGGAGTTTGGGAAGCCTTTGGGAATTTGGTGACAGCTATGGACCTGTTTGTAGAACAGTCAACATGCACTCAAAAGTTAGAGCTTGCTGAAACTGAGCCTTCCTGCCGTCTTCCCGGAGGCAAGCAGCATCAGAGGAACCTCAGTGGGATGACGGAGCCCTCCTACAACTGCGTCATCCAGGACACTAACCCCAGTCACGTGTGGTAGCAGAGAGCTTGAAATGTGGCTGGTGCGACTGAGGAAGTGAACTTCTAATTAACAAATTCAGATGGCTGCACAAGGCTCCTGACAGCAGACAGAATTGCATGACAGCTAATTCACCCACATGGCTTGAGTAACAGTGACAGAAGGGCAGAAGTCTTTCTTAGAGCTGTGCTGAGTGCTGTTTTGTAGCAGCGTGTTTTATCGTTCTGTATGCATCTTATTTTTTCTTTTGGCTTTGTCAAGTAATGGATTCTTGAGAATCCGTTCATGAGGGTATACTTAAACTATTTGTTCCCAAGCACGTGAGTGTTTTTTGGGGATGTAATTTTCTTCCTTCTCTTTGTCTCAAGGAAAATAGACATTGGTATCACCTGATTCAAGATGCACAGAAACGTGGCGCCATTATTAAGACTTGTGACAAGAACTACAGACACGATGCAATGAAGATCCTGAAGCTCAAACCATTGCTTCAAAGGAGCCTTACTCACCCTCCTGCTGTCGCTCCAGAGGCATCCAGACCCCAGGGTGGCCTACCCAGCAGCAAGCAAGATGGTGAACTCAGCAAGACATCTTTTGCTTCTTCCCTATACCACTCACCCTCTGACTCCAAAGAAGCCACAGTCACTGAGGCTGCAAAGGATCCTGAAAGGCCACCCAATCAGGACTGGCTTCGGGACCCAAGACTGCTGCGGAGGATGGGCTTGGCCTTGGATGCCCAAGGAATAAGCCTCAGGGAGCCGCAGCCCTTGAGCCCCCAGCATTCCGGAGCAGCGCCTCCTTTGGGCACCCCAGGCTGCCCTGGGAGTCCCCAGGAGCCAGGCACCATCAGGCAGCAGGGAGTCACCCTGAACAACCACACGCCTCACATGCAGTGTGACTCTCCAGTTGCTAGTACTGACACTTCCACAAGCAAAAAGAAGTGTGACCAGGAAGAGGGGGTGCTCAGCCACAGGAGAGAAACCAGGTCCTTGAGTGTAGGGGATCAGGAGTGGTGGGCTAGCTCCCACGCAAAGAGGAACTCAGACTGGGATGAGAGGGTCCTGGAGGAGGACAGCTGCTCAAAGAAGAGACGGGTTTTATAGTACGGCCGAACAGCAGAGGCTGTCAGCCGCGACCATTGCTGCAGACCTCTGATGACTGACTAACAGGCTTGTCCAGATACGACTGCTTTTTTCCTTATAGGAGTTTGTTGTTGGAAAACAAAACGTATTATAATACATGGGCCTCTTGGTCCTTTCTGTCAGTTGCAGAAGCTTTCAGAGGACATTTGTGCATCAGTAATTATGTCTTTGAAGTAGGAGGCTTGCAGTGTTGATCTCTCGTTCTTGTAGAAAAGGAGGTCAGCCTGGAGAGGTTGTAGAAGTTGGAATGTATATTTGTATAGCAAATAACAAAATCCTTTTAAAATTTAATCTGGTAGATGGCTTTTCTTTCCCCTGCTTAAAATGTTAATCATTTTCAATAGAACAAACCTTATATTAAAAAAAAAAATGTGAGGAGGGCAGGTCCTTTAAACCATTGTTATGACAAAACAGATGTTTAACAGCCCAGGTAGTCTGGCAAGGAGCTGAGTTTAGTGCTGCTGAGTCAGAGGTCTCTAGTTCTATTTTTTAAAAGCAGCTAGAGTCTTCTGGGGAGAAGGCAATGGCACCCTACTCTAGTACTGTTGCCCGGAAAATCCCATGGATGGAGGAGCCTGGTGGGCTGCAGTCCATGGGGTCGGTAAGAGTCAGACACGACTGAGTGACTTCACTTTCACTTTCCACTTTCATGCATTGGAGAAGGAAATGGCAACCCACTCCAGAGTTCTTG
This sequence comes from Bos taurus, assembly GCF_002263795.3. Taxonomy (NCBI): domain Eukaryota; kingdom Metazoa; phylum Chordata; class Mammalia; order Artiodactyla; family Bovidae; genus Bos; species Bos taurus. The sequence goes on along the minus strand of NC_037338.1, from coordinate 102,337,320 downwards.
CCTGGAGAATCCCAGGGACAGAGAAGCCTGATAGGCTGCAGTCCATGGGATCGCACAGAGTCGCACACGACTGAAGCGACTTGGCGGCGGCAGCAGCAGCAGAGTCTTCTGGGGGAAACTTGGGAAGCAGAAAGTTCAGTTAGTTAAGTTGCGCTGATGACCTTTGTAGACCAGGCACCCTGACACAGGATAGTGCATTTCTGTGATGAGTTCATCTTCTAGTAGTGAGCACATAGTTCTCCAGCTTAAATTCTCATTCTTCTTGAATTAGGAGAATATGAAAGTATAGTTCTTGACATGTCATTCAGATGCCCCCAGTGTATTATGAGTTTTCTGCAACTCATGGGTTAGAAATCCAGCGGTTGCCAAGTGCAAGATCAGTGCCGAGGTGTCTTGTGTGAAAGCGTGCATTTCTTGGGTTGAGCCAGAAAACTGGGTGTTCACCATCTTCCCAAGGGGTTCCTGGGGACTTGAGACAATATTTTAGACAGGAAAGAGACAGCCTTTAAAAAGAGCAGGCTGGAAGAGCAGCACGGATACTTGGGATTTCAGAACCAAGGAAAGAGTTGACAGATTTCCTCTTGTGTCTGGAGACCATTGTCACTGATGCAGATGCAGCGCTGTTGCGGGACATCTGGTTAGAGGGCTTGTGCTTCTGTGAAAGCAAGTGGCTGTAGTGGGTGGAGGTCTGGAGACTTGGGCGTGGGCAGGGCTGCCTGATTGCAAAGCCTGGCTTTCCCTGCACACAGTGGTGCTGAGGTCTCACAAACGCAAGCGTGTGTTAACAGTCGACCTGCGTTTGAACCCGTGGTTGGTTGTGTACACCGTGCAGCACCCCAGCTACTCGGGGGTAGAGAGCACATCCCTGAGTGTGAACGTGCACCCTCTGAAGTGTCTCTGCTCTTCTGCTTTTTAAGCAGAAAGGGCTTTGTGTTCGTCAGAAATTGTCCTGAAGCAGGTTATTAAGAGCTTTAAAAGAGCGTTTGGTTGCCAAAGGTTTAAACACTCTACTTCTCTGTTCCCCTTGTCCCTCTCACTGCTATCTAGACCTCTGCTGATGGGCGTGGATATTCCCTGTCACCTGGGGAGCATGCGCTCTGTCCCCAGAGTCAGCCCCTGTTCCCCCGTCACGGAGGTGGGCCGAGCCCTACTTGGGGCCAGGGCTTTGTAAGCTTCCTGCCTGGCCTTTGGCAAGAAAGCTCTTTGTTGCTGTGTTTATTTTCCTCCTGTCTTGGTAGAATGCTTGATTTAGCAGACAGTTGTAGTGATCAGGGTTTAGAGAGTCTAGAAGGTGTTAGCTTATAGAAGAGGTGTGATGGACACTGCTGGGCCAGGAGCTTTCCCCATGCTGCTCACACAACATGAATTTAAGGCAGGGTCTGTTGCCTGTTCCCACATGTCATGCCCACCTTTTGGTTCACCACTCACCTAGTCTGGGAATGCAAGAAGTAGCACATCAGAACACCTAACGAGCACGTGTGTCCTGACAGTCCCTCCCAGCAGAAGTGGTCATACCGGACATTGCATTGGAAACGCACCGTGGTTCCAGTTGGCGTACTTTATGTATCTGCACAAAGCACTTCATGTGTACCGTGTGGCCTTTCTTGATGTAGCTGTCACAGCAGTGTTGTTGATGGGCGGTTAATCTGCAGGTGAAAAATAATAGCTGTTTGTTTTGTCCTTGCCATGGCATTATAAGAAAGTGCCCTGTCTTCTTTCAGTCTTAATTCTTTCAACATGAAAATATTCTACTTAAAATCTTGTTTTGTTTCTTTGTATATGATTTGCCTTGAAATTACTGTGGACAGTTTATTTAGTTCTGTTTTCATGTATTATCAGGAGCAGATTTGATAAGTACATGTGAATAACCTCCTGTAAATGAGTTTTATAACAAAATTGTACTAAACTATTTTCTAAAGTCAGTTGTGCAGATTTATAGTTTTCTTTGCTGTAGTTTTCTTTCTATGCCCTGAATTCCTAGCCAGGATTTGGCAAACAATAGCCCTGTTGTCTCTGTTAAGATCTGAATATTGAGGAAATGGCAGAATTAAAAGCAGAAACAAGAAAGCTGACGCATGTTAGGAGTTATTGAATGGAGATTCAAGGGACTTCCAGGTAACTCGCTTAGTCTGCCATTGGATTGATGTTTTCATCCAGTCTGCACCCACGGTGCTCCTAGCTTCTCACCTCTTCTTGGAATCTTATCCACAAGGTAGTGAGTGAGGTACGTGTGGCCAACTGTGGTGTCAGTTACCCGTTGAGATTTGGTCCAGAAACACGCTTACCTCCAGGCTGAGCTTGGGAGAGCAGAGCAGATGAACAAGGACCCACAGAAGGACCTGCGGGAGCCCCAATGGCGGGGCTGGAGGCAGATGGCCAGGCCGGGGGTAAGCGCTGGTGGTTACAAAGGAGAGCACGTTCTCCAAAAGCAGTGGCTTCAGGAAGGACAGTTGGACATGCTGAGCTCCACCAGGATGTGGGCCCCGCCAGCCTCCCTGGGCCTCCCACTCATCCGGGATGGAGGCACCCACCGCCCGTGAGGGTAAAGGGACGACCTCGAGGGGAGTCCTGGGGCAAGGTGAAGTTGCCAGGAGACCTGATGAGAGGCGGGCGCTCTGTGATGGCCGTTTTATCCATGCAGTTGGTTCCTGCAGCAGCTGCCATGGGGGTTTTTTAAATCTCTCCTGACCAATACAACTGGCTTTCACCATTTATTGTTTGAGGAATAAATAATTCAAAAAGAAAACTAAAATTTAGCTTCAATTTAAAGTAGAATTTACAGCGTTGCACAGTACCATGAAGGCAGTTTCTGTACACAAAGGATCCCTCAGTAACTCTTAAAGGACTTGAGTTATTGTCACCCTGTGCTACTGGACAGGAGGTGTTTGCCAAGTCAAACTGCGTAAACGGTGTCCACAGGTGGACGGTGCCCTGACCCACGGGAACTCCGACCCACGGGAGCTGTCTCTGTTCCCTCCTCCCTCCAGCTTGGGCCAGCTCTGCTTGTGGCCGCTGTAGCCTTTGTTCTCAAGCAATGTTGCAAATCGAATTGTTGGTACTTTTCAGCCTGGGAGGTGTACCTGGGAGTCACCCAGAGAACTTTAAAAATTCCCTCTCCTGGGCTGTCCCCTAGAATTGCTAATTCCTTGTGTCTGGGAGAAAGTACTTGCTGCCTTTAAAAAAAAAAAAAAAGCTTAAAAGTTGAACTCACTGCAAGGTGATTGCAATGAGCGGCCAGCCTTGAGGCCTGGCTCCTCGCGTCAGCCCTGGGGCCCATCAGGGTCCAGTCTGTCTTCTTCAGTATCTCGTCCCCTACAGGGGCTCTGGAGGGGGTGCGGCCCACCCCCAGAAGCCATCTGGGCAGGCATCCTTTTGTTGAGATTCCCAAGGGCACCGCAGTGGGACTGGGGAAGGAGAGCCAGGAACAGCTCAGTCAGGGGTTGGCGGGTCCTGATGCCATAGAGAGCAGGAGTTAGAAGCCTGCCTATGGAGTCTAGGAAGGGCCAAGTGAGCCTGCGTCAGGTTTGAGCAGGAGTGCCCACTGAGCTAGCCATGGAGGGGCCTGAGCAGGGAGTAGTTGGTCACGGAAAACGAGGCAGGGGGTCTGCCTTAGCTCTGCTCTCGGCTGTGGACAGCTCCTGAGGGCCTTCTGTGGGTTTTGCTTTCTCCGCCTGAAAATGATGGTCGGGGTGTTAGTTCTTTTTCACCATCAAGTTTTAAAATTCCAAGTCCCAAACGCTGGCGTCCAGGAGAAGAGGATGAAGAGCACAGTGCGAACTTCCCTGGTGGTCCAGCGGCCAAGGGGTCTCCTGATTCTCAGAGCTCTTGCAGCTCCACATTCAGAGACCCCCACTGCCCCCATCTCAGATACTGACCCAGAATCACCCCAACACAGCTGGGCAGGGAGCCCGCCGATGGCACCCGCCTTTGCCCACATCTTGGTGGAGAATGTCCTCAAAGATTCTACTTACGTTTATAGTTCCTTGGGTTTCATGACAACGTCGTCGTTCAGTTGCTCAGGCGAGTCCGACTGTGACCCCATGGACTGCAGCACGCCAGGCTTCCCTGTCCTGCACCTTCTCCCAGAGCTTGCCCAGACTCACGTCCATTGAGTTGGTGATGTCATCAACCATCTCGTCCTCTGTCATCCCCTTCTCATTAGATGATTAAAGCAACAAATGAACCTAAAACTAACTTTCTTAGGTCCCCTATACAGATCGCGTTGTCTACCCCTGCACTGTAACAGATCTGCTCAACAGAGCTAACCCTCTGGGGGAAGCAGCAAGAGAAAAGAGATTTCAAAAATAACAGCAGGGGCTCCCCACACATGTCACTCCTCAGGCCCCCAGGACATCGTGTCCGGGCTCTGGGCGCAGGGGTGGGTTTTCTCTGAGGTTGGGGCCTCTCTCCTGGTCCTCCAGAAAGTGGCAGAGCATTGCCAGCACGTCCCTAGCCACATGCGCCCCTGGTATCTGTGAGTGACTGAGATGGTTGACTCTGATCTTTTTATACTCTACTGCCATAAAAAGGCAGTTTTATAAGCTGCTCTTACAAATCTGTTGAGTTTTTTTTTTAATTAAATTTTTTAAAGAAAGAATTGAGAAATTTTACTTAAGGCAAATTTGAGGATAACCACCCAGGAAGAGCATCTCAGAAAGCTCTGAGAACTGTTCCCTGATTTTCTTTTTAAACCGTCAAATGCCACCTCTTCTAACAGTATTTAAACCAATCTAGTAAATCTAATCAAACTTGGTGAGTCTAAAGTTCTTTTAAAAAGCCCATTTAATAAAACAGTCTTAAACTTTTCCATTTAATCCTAAACTGAGCGATTCAGTAGGTTTCAAGTTGAAATAACTAATCTGATGAAAATGCCAAATTTTCTTAAAAACCCTTGAGCCATCAAATACACTCTAAATAACAAACATAATTTGATATAAAAGCGTTAGCATGGTTTCAATTTACTACATTATCTTGTTTAATTTTCAGTCTTTCCAAAGTTAGAATGCAGCCGAGATGGGATGGTTTTATCTTCCCGAGTGACTTCAGTTTGGCATCCCAAGCAAGTTGGGCTGCAGAGCAGCTAAAGTCATCACCCAGGTGATGCTGTATGTCCACAGTGGTGGTCAGACCACTGATTGGCACAGACCTGGCGCTCAAAGTTCTTGTGAAATAAACTGTACGTCAGAGCGTATATGAGGGTAATGGAAAACGAAAGACATAATCAACACCTGTGTACCACTGCCCCATCACAGAAAGCAGGACACGGCTGACGCCTGGAAGGTCACTCCAGGCTTCTTCCAGACATCCTCCTGCCTCCCCTTCCACCTAGTTGTAAACATCATCCCGAATTCTGTAGTTTGCATAAAGTTTTGTCAGTTCAGTCGCTCAGTCGTGTCCAACTCTGCGACCCCATGGACCTCCCTGTCCATCACCAACTCCCGGAGCTTGCTCAAACTCATGTCCATTGAGTCAGTGATGCCATCCAACCATCTCATCCTCTGTCGTCCCCTTCTCCTCCTGCCTTCAATCTTTCCCAGCATCAGGGTCTTTTCAGATGAGTCAGTTTTTCGCATCAGGTGGCCAAAGTATTGGAGTTTCAGCTTCAGCATCAGTCCTTCCAATGAATTTGCAGGATTGATTTCCTTTAGGATGGACTGGTTGGATTTCCTTGCAGTCCAAGGGACTTTCAAGAGTCTTCTCCAACACCACAGTTCAAAAGCATCAATTCTTCGGTGCTCAGCTTTCTTCACAGTCCAACTCTCACATCCATACATGACCACTGGAAAAACCGTAGCTTTGACTAGACAGACCTTTGTTGGTAAAGGAATGTCTCTGCTTTTTAGTATGCTGTCTAGGTTGGTCATAACTTTCCTTCCAAGGAGTAAGCATCTTTTAATTTCATGGCTGCAGTCACCATCTGTAGTGATATTGGAGCCCCCAAAAAATAAAGTCTGTCACTGTTTCCCCATCTGTTTGCCATGAAGTGATGGGACCACCCATGCCATAATCTTAGTTTTCTGAATGTTGAGCTTTAAGCCAACTTTTTCACTCTCCTCTTTCACTTTCATCAAGAGGCTCTTGAGTTCTTTGCTTTCGGCCATAAGGGTGGTGTCATCTGCATATCTGAGGTTATTGATATTTCTCCTGGCAATCTTGATTCCAGCTTGTGCTTCTTCCAGCCCAGCGTTTCTCATGATGTACTCTGCATAGAAGTTGAATAAACAGGGTGACAATATACAGCCTTGACGTACTTGATGTACTTTCCTATTTGGAACCAGTCTGTTGCTCCATGTCGAGTTCTAACTGTTGCTTCCTGACCTGTATACAGGTTTCTCAAGAGGCAGGTCAGGTGGTCTGGTATTGCCATTTCTTGAAGAATTTTCCACAGTTTATTGTGATCCACACAGTCAAAGGCTTTGGCATAGTCAATAAAGTAGAAATAGATGTTTTTCTGGAACTCTCTTGCTTTTTCGATGATCCAGTAGATGTTGGCAATTTGATGTCTGGTTCCTCTGCCTTTTCTAAAACCAGCTTGAACATCTGGAAGTTCACGGTTCACATACTGTTGAAGCCTGGCTTGGAGACTTTTGAGCATTACTTTACTAGCGTGTGAGATGAGTGCAATTGTGCGGTAGTTTGAGCATTCTTTGGCATTGCCTTTCTTCGGGATTGGAATGAAAATTGACCTTTTCCAGTCCTGAGGCCACTGCTGAGTCTTCCAAATTTGCTGACATATAGAGTGCAGCACTTTAACAGCAACATCTTTTAGGATTTGGAATAGCTCAACTGGAATTCCATCACCTCCATTAGCTTTGTTCGTAGTGATGCTTCCTAAGACTCACTTAACATTCCAGGATGTCTGGCTCTAGGTGAGTGATCACACCATCGTGATTATCTGAGTCGTGAAGATCTTTTTTGTACAGTTCTTCTGTGTATTCTTGCCACCTCTTCTTAATATCTTCTGCTTCTGTTAGGTCCATGCCATTTCTGTCCTTTGTTGGGCCCATCTTTGCATGAAATGTTCCCTTGGTATCTAATTTTCTTGAAGAGATCTCTATTCTTTTCCATTGTATTGTTTTCCTCTATTTCTTTGCATTGATCACTGAGGAAGACTTTCTTATCTCTCCTTGTTGTTCTTTGGAACTCTGCATTCAAATGGGTACATCTTTCCTTTTCTCCTTTGCCTTTCGCTTCTCTTCTTTTCACAGCTATTTGTAAGGCCTTCTCAGCCATTTTGCTTTTTTGCATTTCTTTTCTATGGGGATGGTCTTGATCCCTGTCTCCTGTACAATGTTACGAACCTCCGTCCATAGTTCATCAGGCACTATGTCTATCAGATCTGATCCCTTGAATCTATTTCTCACTTCCATTGTCTAATAATAAGGGATTTGATTTAGGTCACAGTCTAGTGGTTTTCCCTACTTACTTCAATTTAAGTCTGATTTTGGCAATAAGGAGTTCATGATCTGAGCCACAGTCCTCTTCCGGTCTTGTTTTTGCTGACTGTATAGAGCTTCTCCATCTTTGGCTGCAAAGAATATAATCAATCTGATTTCGGTGTTGACCATCTGTTGATGTCCATGTGTAGAGTCTTGTGTTGTTGGAAGAGGGTGTTTGCTATGAGCAATGTGTTCTCTTGGCAAAACTATTTTTAGCCTTTGCCCTGCTTCATTCTGTATTCCAAGGCCAAATTTGCCTGTTACTCCAGGTTTTCTCTTGACTTCCTACTTTTGCATTGCAGTCCCCTATAATGAAAAGGACATCTTTTTGGGGTGTTAGTTCTAGAAGGTCTTACAGGTCTTCCTAGAACCGTTCAACTTCGGCTTCTTCAGCATTACTGGTCGGGGCATAGACTTGGATTACTGTGATACTGAATGGTTTGCCTTGGAAACGAACAGAGATCATTCTGTCGTTTTTGAGATTGCATCCAAGTACTGCATTTTGGACTCTTGTTGACGATGATGGCTACTCCATTTCTTCTAAGGGATTCTTGCCCACAGTAGGAGATATAATGGTTATCTGAGTTGTATTCACCCTTTCCTGTCTGTTTTGGTTCACTAATTCCTAAAATGTCAGTGTTCACTCTTAACATCTCCTGTTTGACCACTTCCAATTTATCTTGATTCATGGACTTAATATTCCAGGTTCCTATGCAGTACTGCTCTTTACAGCATCGGACTTTATTTCCATCACCAGTCACCTCCACAACTGGTTGTTGTTTTTGCTTTGGCTCCATCTCTTCATTCTTTTTGGAGTTATTTCTCCACTGATCTGCAGTAGCATATTGGGCACCTACTGACCTGGGGAGTTCATCTTTCAGTGTCCTATCTTTTTGCCTTTTCATGCTGTTCATGGGGTTCTCGAGGCAAGAATACTGAAGTGGTTTGCCATTCCCTTCTCCAGTGGACCATGTTCTGTCAGAACTCTCCACCATGACCCGTCCGTCTTGCCTACACGGCATGGCTCCTAGTTTCATTGAGTTAGACAAGGCTGTGGTCCATGTGATCAGATTGGTTAGTTTTCTGTGATTGTGGTTTTCAGTCTGTCTGCTCCCTAATGGAGAAGGATAAGAGGCTTACAGAAGCTTCCTGATGGGAGAGACTGACTGAGGGGGAAACTGGGTCTTGTCCTGATGGGCAGGGGCATGCTCAGTAAATCTTTAGTCCAATTTTCTGTTGATGGGCAGGGCTGTGTTCCCTCCCTGTTGTTTGACCTGAGGCCAAACTATGGTGGAGGTGATGAAGATAATGGCACCTCCTTCAGAAGGTCCCGTGCATGCACTGCTGCACTCAGTGCCCCCGACCCTGCAGCAGGCCACCGCTGACCACACCTCCCCTGGACACTCCCGGGCAAGTCTGGGGCACTCTCTTGTGGGGTCACGGCTCCTTTCTCCTGGGTACTGGTGCACCAGGTTCTGTTTGTGCCCTCCCAGAGCCTGTTTCCCAATCCTGGGTAAGTTCTGATGGCTCTGTGGTGAGGTTAATGGCGACCACCTCCAAGAGGGCTTATGCCATACCCAGGTCTGCTGCACCCAGAGCCCCTGCCCATGTGGCAGGCCACTGCTGACCCGGATCTCCTCAGGAGACACTCAAACACAGTTCTGTCTCAGTCTCTGTGGGGTTTCTGGGTCCTCGTAGGCACAAGGTTTGTTTGGGCCCTCTGAGTGTCTATGGCGGGTATGGTGTTTGATTCTAAATGCGATTTTGCCCCTCCTATTGTCTTGCTGGGGCTTCTCCTTGGCCCTTAGACGTGGGGTATTTCCTCAAAGTCGCTGCAGCTCCACGCAGCTGCCACTCCAGCGCATATACCCCAAAATTATATTCACTCAATTTTGTACTTGATGTGATATATACAATGGATATCCTGTGACTGAATTTTCTCCTCCTCGTCCTTATATTTCTGAGATAGCTATAGCGGTTGTCCACTCTTTTGGGTGGAGGATAGTATTCTGTTTTAGGAACATGCCAGAGTCTGTCCATTCCATTCTGATGCACACACAGGAGCCTTCCCAGGCAGAACTCAGACCTGTGTCATGCAGGGACACAGGACTGGAAGGCCCTCCAGGATGCCTGACCGTGGGTGCTTCTGGCTTGAGGCTGTGACAGGGCTCCAAACAACAGCATGGTCAGGTGCTCCTATCCCGACAACTGAGTGGTGAGGACAACCTGCCAGGTGGGGGCCTGGTTGGAATCCTGCCCTTGGCCTGCACCCAAATCCCCTCATCCCACCAGTAACTCCCTAATGACAGGAGCCAGCCTGTGTGGGTTCCATTCTTTGCAACTGAAATGCCTCGACTAGAATACCCCTTACCTAGCAGTCTACCCTCGGGTAGTTACGGGGTCTAGTGACCAACGGATCCTGCAGTCCTAGCATCGTCATTAACTCCTCGACATGGCCTTACGGCTAACATGAAGGGATGGTTAATGACAGCACCTCTTTGGGGCAGAAGGACAGACCCCAGTAGAAATAGATCCTGGCAGAAGAAAGATGTCCGTGATCTCGCAGGAAGGTGAGGGTTACAGTTTTGCTCTATGTGTGTGCATATATGTGACAGCACACCCACGTGGCAGGCTTTGGCGGGGGGAAAGAGGGAAGAAATGGACAACAACAGCGGATACTGGTCCCTTATTTGGGCCAGCACTGCACTTCTGTGGCCCTCACAATAGCCCTCTGATATAGGTGCTAGGTTTTGCTGTTGTTTGGTTTGGTTTGGTTTTTGCCCTGTGGTGCAGCTGGTGGGATCTTAGTTCCCCAATCAGGGGTTGAACCCACACCCTCGCAGAGAAAGCCCAAAGTTCTAGCACCTGGACTACCAGGTGCTGGTTTTCACATCCCCATTTCACAGATAAGGATACTGAAGCAGAGAGGGATTGAGTAACTTGCCCAAGTTCATCCAGGTAGTAGAGGACAGCTTCGAACCCACGTGGTGGGACTTGAGAGCCCCGCAGTGCCATCCCTTCTGCCTCTGAAAACACGCCCCTCCCTGCCCCCTGCCCTCCACTCAAGGAAGGAAACGTGGGCCCTGGGTCAGCCATGAAATGTACAGACGCATGGGTGGGCCAGTGGGTGGGGAAGAGGGCCATTGGCAGGGTCAAAAAGTAAAAGGGTGGACATTTTGCATATCCTTTTTAAAAAAATAATGTATTTGGCTGAGCCAGGTCTTAGTTGCAGCATTCGGGATCTTTAGTTGAAGCCTGTGGGATCTAGTTCCCTGACGAGGGATTGAACCCTGGTCCCCCTGCATTGGGAGCTCAGAGTCTTAACCACTGGACTGCCAGGGAAGTCCCACGTGGGTCCTATGAGCTTTCAAATCATCTTTTCAACTTAAATCGCCCAGTTGACTTTTGATGCCGTGCCCAAACTCTCCGACCAAGATACTTGTGGAGCCTCAGTGTTCTCAGCTGTAAAATGGCTCTGTTCCCAGAGTCCACTTCTCAGCTTCATCTCAGGGGTCCTTGATAGAAGGTATATACAGCCTCAGCCTCAGCACAGGACTTAGCACGGTCTTAACAAACGCTGGGCAGACTGTGTGGGGGCGGGGAGTGTTTTATGAAAAGGTACTGGACATGCACATCAGAAAATATTAACAGTTATTAGCTTTGGATGGAAGATTGTGGGTGATTTTAATTTAAAAATTCTTATTATCTAGCATTTCTGTTTTTTTCTAACTTCCTGAAGTTGTAATTTGTGTTTTATAAGAAAACAAAAACAAGTCAAGCTTCTCCTCCCTGGATTTTTACCCTTTGCTCATCTGGCCTGAGATGTGCAGGGGTCCTTAGGGACTGGGGGAGACTGGCCTAGCTGGAGGTGCTGTGCTGGGGCAGGGGTTGTGGGCATGGGAGGAGCCCCCTCTCAGCCCTGCCTGCCCAGGCCTGCGGGGAGATGCCCACAGCCGCTCCCCAGGTGCCCATAAACGCCTCATAACTAAAAGTGCCGACGCAGCAGGCCTGCTTATTTAGAGGGGGCACGTGGGGGCAGCGGGCAGGGCATTTTCCCTGACAGCAGGGCCGTTTGCATGACACCTGGCTCCCCAGGGCACCTCGCTGTGTCCTGGAGCCGCTGCAGGCGCGGAGGAGGGGGTTGGGCCAGAGCTGCAGGCCCTGCAGGGTGGAGGTCGGCGCCCCCTCCCCGCCCTGGGCTTCACACTCTTGCCATCCTGAATCACTTCCTGCCCCTGCTTCTTAGCAAGCGTGACTTCAGGCAAGTTACCTCCCAAATCGAACCCTCCACTTCCCTCTCTGTTAACTGGGTAGACCCGTCCTTCCACCTAGAACATTCTCTACGCAGGACAGTTTCACCCCCAATTTGCAATGCCCGGAGGCACTTTTGGTTGTTGCAACTTGGGAGGGAAAGCGACTGTCACCTGGAGACCGGAGGCCAAGGATGCTGTTAAACATCCTACCTGCACAGCACAGCTGCGCCCACCCGACCCGGCAGTGCCACCAATGTTGGTGGCACTGAGGCTGAGAGTCCTGTCCTAGGGTGAAGTTCATGACGGTGAAGCCTAAGGACGCACAGGCCGGGCCCGCGGACAGTGGCTGTCACCATCCACGTTGTGAAAGCAGAGCCTTCTCCTCTCAACCACTCAGAACCAGATGTCCACACATGAGGTCCGGGACCAGGAAGCACCACTGAAGAGGTGGGGCTGTGCCTGGAAGATGTCAGAGTTTTCCAAATGGCTGCCGGCAACTTTCCCTCCAGCCTCTGACCAGGGTCAGGGCCTGGGCCGCCTCCTGGGGGACCAGGGCTGCCAGTCTGATTTACAATGTGCTCCACCTCCCTGCCCCTGGCTTGTGTAGACACTGACCCTAGGGGAGCTGCCACAGTGCCACTGGCCCTGCTGAGAGGGGTCAGGGCAGGCAGGGCTCTGCCCACCTCCTCCCCGACCTCTCAGGACCCTTCCTGGGGACACAACCAGGGTGACACCAAGGTGTGTGTGTGTGTGTGTCTGTGCGTCTGTGTGTCTGTGTGTGTGTGTTCAGTAGAAGCTGCTGATGCCTGGCCCAGAGTCCGTCTATAGGAACCACCCCTGCAATGCTGCAGTGCCTGATACAACTTACAGCTGCCCACCTTCTGTACTGGGGGGGCCCCAAATCCAGCATGAAGCCCATGACGTGAGCCTGCCCCTTGCTTCAGGATGGAGTTTCTGCTCAGAGCCTCGGTGGGTGCCCTCAGGTATACCTCACTGGGCCTCCCAGCCCCCATCCGAATCATCTCATCCATCTTCCAAACAGCACCCCCTCCATGATCCACGCTCTGAACCTGTGTCTCAAGCTCTGCTTCTGTCAGGGGACCAAAGATTCTGTGTGTGTATTTAGGGGCGAGTGATTGTGCTTCCTATGTTAACATCACGAGGAGGAGGAGGACGAGAAGCCACTGCTTACAAATTGCAGCCAGCAGCTGGTGTTTACCTAGAGGTGGATTTGCTCAGCCTGCTCCCACTTCTCCTTTGTCCCCCCCAGACCCCCACCCCCCACCCCTGCTCATCTGAAGGTGGAGGCCGGTCCTGTCCTGGAAAGAGGGTCTTGAGACAGTGAGGCCCTGAACTCCCGGGCCTAAAGCCGCTATGACCTGTTGTCTTCCTCATGGGCAGTGTTATGACGTGGGGGCCGTGGCTGGGAGCGTTTTAGTGTCTCTGCCTCAGTGGACTTGGGGACCCAGATGCTGAGTGGGAAAGGCCAATAACTTAGGAACCCGTAAGTCCGCTTGTGACAAAAAACCCAAAGACCAGTGTTTTTGATGACATCAAGGTTTATTTTTTCTCACACATTTAAGTGAAGAGGCGAGCAACCAGGGCTGGCGTCACCCAGCTCTGCTAGGTCCTCAGAAAACCAATCTCCACCTTCTGGGCTCCACCATCCTGAGGAGGTGGCTCCCCAAACCATGCTGAGTGAGTATCAGAGTGAGGAGGCCAGATAGACAAGCAGGGGCCCCAAACTTGGCCAACTGAGGCTTGGTGCGGAGTGAAGGCAAACAAAGGCTTTGAAGACTTTCCGGAGGCCGCGCCTGGCCAGAGCTGGGTCACATGAGCACACTAGGCAGCCAGGTGCCCCAGGGATGTTTTCTTTTAGCCACTGAGCTAGTGAGCTTGTCACTAAGAAGGTAAAGATGGTAAGGGAGAGGGGGCATGGGGACCTGACAGAAGGCACTTTGGGGTTGGGAGCTGAGACAGATCAGGAGGCCAGAAGGGCCTGGTGTTTGGCCCTGAGAGGCCCTAAACACATTTTATATCACTTGTGGCCGTGCTGTAATCTCTTGTCATCTGCAAGGCCAAGTTTCATTAGACTCTGGCTGAGCCTTGCTCTGGGGACTTGCAGGAGGAATGAACACAGTTTTATGTTAAACATCCCAGACTGGAAAGATTGGCTGCAGCCAGAGGGTAGCTGCAGGTGCTGGGGGGTGGGGGTGGGGAGGCTGTAGGAACAGCAAGGAACCAGAACCTGATCCATGTTCTGGGAATCTTCCGAGGCAGCTGGGAGGTAAGCAGGTGGCCAAGGAAAGCCAGACCTTCTTGAGAGACAGCAGGGAAGTCCAACTCCCAAGGCCCAGAAAGAGACCCATGGGCACCTCAGAAGTACAGGGCTAAGCTAATGGACCCCTTTCTTCCGAGCTTCCTTTCACAATTCCCAGGCTGTCCCTGGTCCCCTTGGCCGTCCCCTTACTGATGCTCGGGAGGGAAAGAGGAAGATGAAAGGGGAGGATGGTGGGTTGTGGGTCTTTGCCATTCCGCCTCCATCAGCCTGTGCCCACCTTGGAATCTGGCCACCAGGGGGCGCCGGAAGGCCGCGGCCCCAGCCTCAGACACTGGGCCTGAGGCTGAGGGTCCAGCGGGCCTGATAGAAATTCCCCTCAGATACCGGTTTATAAATAGAATCATCGGTGTCCAGCCCTGTTCCGCGCTCTGCTAGTCCCTTCCCTGGGACTTCTCAGCAAATCCTTGTCTACCATGTGCTTTTAAATTTGAGGACAGCCAAAGAAAAGTGCCACTATACTTTGGATTTTTTTTTTTTAGGGAAAGGAGGAAGACAACCTCCCAAGTTTGGGGAACATCGGAGGTCACTGCAGGGCCAGACCTGGCCACGTAGCGAGACAGCGCTGCTGGCCACACCTGCCCGTTATTCACAGAGGGGCCTGGGGAAGAGACGGGCCTTAAGAGTGAAACCGTTTCTTTAAGGCTTTTCTATGAGTTCCCCTTTCACCTCCACACTTGCTGGGTAAAAAACAGCAGAAAGAACACAGGCCCTGGAGGCAGCAGTGAGCAGATTTTTTACTGTCAGATTATACACCATCAACCACCCACCATGGTGACCAACGTCCCCGCCCGGGGCCCTCCTTCATAGGGGCAGTTAATACAAACAAAAATAGTTCTCTACAAAAGGAAGTGTACGGCCCTCCCAACCCTCCGTCCTGACTCCTTGCCCCCAGACAGTGAGCTCCTTGGTCCCCAGACCTCTGGAAAGGCCTAGGGTCTGGTGGGTTGCAAAGGAAAACCAAGAATAGAAAAGAGAATCGTCAGCGACTAGAGTTGTAGGCAACTGGACTTCGGGTCCGCTGGCTGGTGGAGAGCCAGGCACAGGCGTTGGGGGTGTCTGCAACAGTCGTGTGTGTGGCAGGAGGCAGAATCTGAGGGTGTGGGGTGAGCAGCGTTTCTCCCCACCCTCTGTCTCACTGCCAGCAAAAAAAAAAAAAAGAAGGAAAGGGGCGGTGGGTAATATAAAAGAAAAACTAAGACCAAAATCGCAGGCCGCTGGGGCCAGGACCCCACAGCATCCCCCGCTGCCGTGCAGGGGCGGGGGCAGGTGCCACTGGGGTAGGGGGGACAGGGCGGGAGGACTCTGCTGAGTAGCACCTGGGAGCAGCTCAGGCCGCACCCTTCTCACCGCCAGGCCTCGGACGCCGGCCCCCGGGGGCCCCCTGGCTCTCCGGGCGAAGGGCGCAGGGCGCGACAGGGCGCGCGGACTGGCCCCCACCCTGCCCGGGGTGCCCTCCGCAGGGCTCAGCAGTCCAGGCGGGCAGCCAGCCCCAGCAGCAGCAGGCAGCCGAGCAGGGTGGCGGGGCGTGGGGCAGCCCCCGGCGCGCGGTCGCAGTCCAGGCCGCCCTCGTCGTCGGCGGGGTCGCAGCGGGGCTGCTCGCAGCGCGCGCCGGTGTAGCCACGCGGGCAGGCGCAGCGCTGGTTCTGCACGCAGGTGCCCCCGTTCTGGCACAGGAGCTGGTCGTCGTCGCACACGTTGGCTGCGGGGCGGAGGGGCGGTTAAGGCGGGCGGCGGTCTGGTCCACCCCGAACCCACTAGCACCACCACTGGCGCTGGAGCTTCTGCGACTGGGATGTGCCGGTCCAAGTACCTGGAGCGCCCTTCCACCCTCTTCCGGTGGCTAACATCGGGTCTCCGCCAGCCCGTGACTTCTTGGGACAGCCTCCCTTCCTCCCCGAAAGCCCCCGCCTCCTGCCAACTCCCAACTCCCAGCTCCTCTTTCGCTTCCAACTCCCTTCCCGGTACCTACTCCACAAACAGTCGCTTCAAGCCCCGTCCATCACCCAGACCCCGCCTTTGACATCAGGCCCCGCCCACCTACTGACCTCGCTCTGCAGCGTCAGGCCCCACCCACCTACTGGCCCGGCAGCGTCAGGCCCCACCCACCTACAGGCCCCCGGAGCATCAGGTCCCGCCCACCCAAGGGCCCCGCCCGGCAGCATCAGGCCCCGCCCGGCAGCATCAGGCCCCGCCCACCCACTGGCCCCGCCCGGCAGCATCAGGCCCCACCCCAGGCCCCACAGCCCCGGATCCTCCCGGCGCGCACTCACGGTAGCAGCCCTGGCGCCAGTAGTGCGTGGGGAGGCAGTCGTCGCACTTGGGCCCCGCCGCACCCTCGCGGCACTCGCAGAAGCCGGTCTCGTTGCACCGGTCGTGCACGGAGCCGATCTGGTTGCAGTTACACTCTGGACCGACAGTCGCACGGCGAGTGATCAGGGTGACTTGTGGGCGCTGTCCGCACGGACCCATCCCGCCAGACCCCGCCACCCTCCCCGTCGGATCTCCGCATCCGCGGCTGGACGGTGGGGTGAGGGCTGCCTGGGGTGTCCAGATCGCGAGAGAAGACGGCATTTCCTCCCATCCAGACAGCCCCTTCCCCTCTTTCTGGCCCTGGCGCTGTGGCCTGGGCCAGCCCTTTCCGCTCTCTGGGCCCGTCTCCCCGCTTCTGTAACTGGGGCGGGCGCTGATCCACCCCAGCTTCAAAGAGCGGTGACTGACAGGTGGGCGGGGCCTCATCGGGGCCACCTGACATCTGACCTGCGGGCTGTGTTGTGTGTGGGGACAGGAAGGTGTAGCGGGCATCCACAGCTCTCCTCCAGGGCCTCCAGCCTCACCCTACCCCTTCCCAGTCGGTTTCCTGGGGCCTCTGCCCCTTGGGGGAGGCAAACGCCTCCACTCTGGGTGTCCTTGCTGGGCCGGGGGTGGAGGCAGCAGGCAAAGAAAAAGGAGGTCCTGGGGGGTGGGGAGGACCGCCTCTAATCGGATCTAGAGGCCCCTCCCTGTCACCCGCGGCTGGCCAGTGTGACAGGGGCTGTACAGTTCCCTTGGGATCACTTGAGAATTGATGAAATTATCTGAAGGCCGCTGCCATAATTCAGACTGACAGCTGCAGCTTTGCACAGCCAGGGCCAGCCTGCTGGGCGGGGCATGGACAGGGGGTTCCCAAGGGCGCTGGGCATCCCAGGGCTGAGAACTGGCCTCTACAGGAGACAGCGTTCCAGTCTAGTGGGTGCTGGTTGCAGGCCATGGGGCCCACCTTTGGGGCTGGCCTGCCCCTGGCTGGGCCCAGGGCCCGTCGTAGATTTATTTCCTTCTTTACCACAAAAGCCAGGCCTGGCGCAGAGGGTAAGGAAAGCAGACCATTTGCTCACTGCGGGGTGGAGGGCTTATAAATCACAAGAGAAAATTCATTTGAAGAAAAGCATCAGTCCCCCCAGAAGGATTGAACAACCCTTGATCTGATTCATCTCCCACTTTACAAACAGGCCCAGAGAGGGGAAGAGAATTGCTGAAAGGCACACAGCTTGGCTTGGGAAGATCTCCCTGGAGGAGGAAATGGCAACCCACTCCAATATTCTCGCCTGGGAAATCCCATGGACAGAGGAGCCTGGTGGGCTACAGTCAATGGGGTCGCAAGAGTCGAGCACGATTTAGCGACTAAACCACCACCACCACCACACAGCCAGGCAAGCCCTAAACCCTGTCTTTGGCTCAAACGCGTGGTTCTGAAACTCCAGTGCCTGCGGGGAGAACCACATGGGGAGCTTATCAATAGAGCAGATTCTGGAGGCTTCTGTCCTTAGAAACACCCAGCCGGAGTGGGCCCTGGAGTTGGAATTTTTCCGGATCAACCCTGAATATTTATTGGAAGGACTGATGCTGAAGCTGGAGCTCCAATACTTTGGCCACCTGATGTGAAGAACTGATTTACTGGAAAAGACCCTGACGCTGGGAAAGACTGAGGACAGGAGGAGAAGGGGGTGACAGAGGATGAGATGGTTGGATGGCATTGCCAACTCAATGGACGTGAGTTTGAGCAAACCCCAGGGGTTAGTGAAGGACAGAGAAGCCTGGTGTGCTGCAGTCCATGGGGTTGCAAAGAGTCAGACACGACTGAGCGACTGAACAACAATGACCACCACCAGCCTCCCCACGGGGTTCCAATGCAGGGGTCTCCAGACTCCCATCTAACGCCTCTCTGGCACCCTGCGCCCCATGCCCCCCACATGCCAGCGAGGGCTCACCGATGCACACGTTCTCGTCGTCCAGCTCTGCAGAGCCGTTTCGGTAGTAGCCCAGACGGCAGTGCTGGCAGTGCTGGCCCCGCGTGTTGTGCTTGCAGCTGACGCAGGTCACCACATTCAGGAAGTCAATGTAGCTGCAGCGGTTGGAGTGGCCGTAGCACTCGCAGTCTGGGCCGGCCGAGCATGAGAAACACCAAGGGTCAGAGAGCAAATGGAGACGGTGCCTTCCTGCGACCCCTCCCCCATGCAGTCAGGGAAACTGAGGCAGGGGCGGCAGGTACCTGGCACAGGAAAGTGCCCCAGGCCTCCAACACTCCTGTGCCATTTGGGGAGGGATGGTCCTGCTAGCTTTGAACCAGAATGAGAACCAGCATGGGCCCGGCCCACAAATTCCCACCTGGCCCCGAGGGCAGGGCACCAGGGAGCACCCGCTGAAGCCCTGGCTGGGTACCGGGGTGAAGCGCTCTCTGGAGGGATGCTGGGGTGATTAGAAATGATCCATGCAGGGAGGATGGGTCATGCCATCGGGTGGTGAGCTCAGGGAGGGCGGTGCCTGGGTACATTGCGCTCACCACAGTATCCCAGTGATTCAGTGAAGGGCAGATGCATGCATGTACGCCAGAGGTGGGAAGGACCAGGAACTTCCTCCCCGTGCTGCTTTGGAAGATGGTTCGAGGAAACCCCCACCTGCAGGACCCTTTCTTATTAGCCTGGGCTGTTCTGCAGATGTGCTTGGCAGCAGAGCGCCTGCTCTTGCAGGACCCCGATAGCAAGTGCTGCCTTAAGCTTTGTGCCCTGAGATTCTCGCCTTGACCTCCAAGGCCAGCCCTGGCCCAGCTTCTGACTCTCACTGGAGGCACCTGTGACCCCCAAAGGGGAGGCCCCCAGGGATTGGAGGTGACTCCCTTGACGTCATCAAGGGAGGTGGAGTTTGGTGAGGAGGGTCACCTTCCCTGCCACAGATGGGGGCCGTCCCTTGGTGTCCCCTCCTAAGAGGTTCAGCATTCCCTTGAACAAGGAAGGATGCCCTCTGTGAGACACCATCTGTGTATCCCTAGAGGAGCCACACTTCCCTTTGTGATGGGAGAAGGGAGGACTGACCAGGTGTCAGGGTCAAGGACGTGGGAGACCTTGAAGAAAAGAGCCTCTGAGCTATGCCCGGGAGGAGCTGGGTGGCTTTCCCGCCCCATGGCCTCCTGTCCCCGTCACCTTGTCCCTCCAGGGACAGTGAGAAGGTGAGACATCCTCCAGGTGTCCCAAGGAGTACTGTCGGTGACCCCGTGTCCCCGATCTTGCTTCCACCAAGATGAGCCGCTGGGACACACCTCCCAGGGGAGCCAGGACAGGCTATTTCTGGCAGCTGCTCTGCCTGCCCTGTGCCTGCCCACTGTGCTTCTGACTCATGCCTGCCCCCTGCTCCCTCGGGGAAGGAGCACCAGAGGGGAGACAGGCTCCACTTCACCTTGACCCAGCTACTCTGGGAGGGTTTTCTGAGCTGGGCATCACTGGTCCTCGTCCGGCACTTTTTTTTGGAAGTAGGGGAAGAAATGCTGGAGGAGGACTAATCCACCCCACGGCCTCCCTCTTACCTTCGAATTCTTCAACAGGCATCACCTGAGGAGATTTGGGCCTGAGCTGGAAAAGTTTGGAGGCCTTGGCGGGGGCGGGGGCAACAGGGGCGGTGCCCGCAGCTTGGAGAGATGAGAAACAAGCCCTTTCATCAGCCGTGGTCCAGCTGCCCAGGGCCGGCTGTCTTTGCCCAGATAAAGCCCAGTAGAGGCTCCCAAGGTGCCCTGGGTGAGCTCTGGAGCAGCTTTGTCACCTGCTCAGATTTGAGATGACACAGCACAGCCAGCAGCACACAGAACCCGGCGTGCCCTTGGTTCCCCCCCTCGGAGACCATCTACCATCAGTTCAGCTGGATGAATCCTCCCACATTATTCTCTGACATCTCTCATGCTATGCTAAAGACTGCTGAAGCTGGACGGTTTGAGTGGTTGAAAAACACCACGTTGGACACTCTGAACTATTGCTCCTCTCCAGGCTTCTGTGAGGGTCAAGTCCAGAGTGTGAAGCTGGATGCAAGATTTGGGCATCTTCCTTCCTTTCCCAGGGGTTCAGTGGTGAAGAACTGCCTGCCAATCTAGGAGAAGCAAGAGATGCAGGTTTGATTCCTGGGTCGGGAAGATCCCCTGGAGGAGGAAATGGCAACCCACTCCAGTATTTTTGCCTGGAGAATCCCATGGACAGAGGAGCCTGGCGGGCTACAGTCCATGAAGTCGCTCAGACATGACTGAGCGACTCAGCATTTCCTTTCTGAAGCAAGCTCCCTGCTCCAGGCATAGTGAGTCCTTTGCCTTCCACTGGCAGGAGCCATCTAGCCAGGAGCACAGACTGCCCAGAACCCCAGCCCTTTATTTGTGGGGGAGCATGCCACGGTCCCCTCGGCTTTTACCTGGGAGGCGGCGGTGCCCCAGTCGGTCCAGGGCCAGGATGTGATTGCTCCAGCTGGCTCCCCATCGCCGGGGAGGACGCCCGCTGACTCCGAGGTCTCCGCTGACCCTCCCCAGTTGTGATTCTGCCTCCGGAACCACTCACCAGCAGGGGGCGCTCAAAGCCCTGCTCACCATTCACAGCCGGTGAGAGGGGAACTGGAGGTGCGGGTGGGGTTGCCGCCCGAGCCTGGCATCAGGTCTTACCGACCAGGGAACGGGGAGCTGGGACCAGGGACAGTGTCCCATCTTGGAGACTCAGGCAGACCCTGTGTGCTTCTTGGGTGTGTCCACTATAAGTGCAGATGAGTCCTCGAGCCCACACGAGTTTCTTCCCAACGCAATGGGAGAATGAGGCTCTGGGCTTGGTCTCAGCGTGATCCCCCGAGGCCTCCCCAGGTCTCGCTTGGTGAAGCCACCGCTCCCTGGCATCCCACCGCCAAGCTTTTGCCGCAGCTGGTCCTGCCACCCAGAAGGCTACCCTCCCCCTTCCCCTAGAAGCGACTTCATGGACTGTAGCCCCACCAGGCTCCTCTGTCCATGGGGTTCTCCAGGCAAGAATACTGGAATGGGTTGCCATGCCCTCCTCCAGGGGATCTTCCCGACCCAGGAGCCAAGCCCCTGCAGGAAACCCTCTCTGACTCTTGAGTCGCAGGGCATTACTGTTCTCAGGACAGGGTCTCCACAGGGCTTGGGAGCTCTCGGGGGTTAAGGTGAGGGTTAGAGTGCAGGACTGAAAGGGGTCGGGTGTGGTGAGGCCACGCTGGCTAAGTAGGTGGGGTTGGGGGTGCGGAGTAGAGTTCCAAGGCCCCTCCCTCTGCCCTCAGGGGGCCCCCTGCCACCCGGGGTTCCCGCCACGTGGCTCTGATCCCTCCTCCTCTGCAGAGTCTCAGGAGCACCCTCCCCCCCATACCTTCTGCACTGGAGGACACCTGGGGCCAAGGGGCGCTCGCCCAGAGCGGGGCAGCGGTGGATGGCCTGCTCCACTCTTGGGGGAGAAAAGAGGAGAAACCAAGTCACGCGAGGGGCTGGGGCTGTCCCGGGGACCTCCTGAGGCATCACCCCCTGCAGGCCCCTTACAGAAGCAGCACTCTAAGAAGCAGCTCTGTCTACACCAGCCAAGTGGAACTGGGTTCAAATCTATAGGAGAGGCAGCATCTATGCTAAGGCAGCCTGTTGAAGGGCGCAGGGATGCCGGATGGAACAGGGACCCCTGCCTGAGAATCTGCATACTTTGGACAGCCCTTTCTTCAGAGGGACTCCTCATTCTTGGAGCTCCCTCCCTGCGTGGCCTCTGTTCTGAATGAAGGCTGGAGTTAGACAGAGTCCGGAATTGGGGCCCAGACCTCTCTGCACTGAGGTCTCTGGCCGATGGCTGTAAAGGGAGTGTGTGTGTTCTGGCCAAGACACCAAACATGCCCAGAGGGTCCTTGAAGGCTTCCAGTCCAACCCCGATCCGGCCACCAGAGCATCCTCCCTGAGCCCTAGATTGGGCCCATCTTCACCAGGGACCCCAATATGAGTTAGCCCCCAAGTGCCACACTGCCTGTCTCCAGGACTATCTGGACCCACAGTAGGCGATGTGGGCAGGGCTGGCAAGACGAGAAATGGAAGAATCACTCTGTGCCGAATTTCAAAGGACAAACCCAGAGGGACAAGGGGAGAAATCGGATATTTTCCGCTTCTTAAAGGGATTACGCATGATGCCAGTTGGTGGAGAAAGAGAAAGAAAATCTACCAGCTAAAAAGTGCGGGGGATGTTCCAGCTGGGAGCCGGGAGCCTCTGGATGTGAAATTGACATTTATGGGATGTTCAATGAGAAGAGGCCTCGGGACTCAAATTGGCAAGGGCTTAATTAGGGCTGCGATAAACCCGCCCTGAAGGCATGGTGCTTTGCAGTCTCGCTCCCGCCACCCCCCGCAGCCACGCTGGGGACAGGGTTAGTGGTCTTGAACAGCCTCTCTGCTGGCAGCCCTCACCCTCAGGACAGCTTGACATGGGCAGCAGGGAGAGACACGTGGGCCAGCGGTCCACAGGCCCAGCTGGACTCGGGCCAAAGAGCCCGAAGCACCTGTTGGGAGGCACCTGGAGAGAATCAGGACCTTTCTGGTGGCCTGGGGGTGGGAAAGACTGGACTTTCCAGGGATGCGCTCAGGTGTTCTGGAAGAGCCTTCTCAGAGTGACTCGTGTTGCTTGCCAAGGCCAGATGGATGCCCGTCTGTTCCTTCAAAACTGGGGAGTCGTGCAAACTTGGCCTTAAAGGCAGCACCACCTCACAGCTCCCCAAGGTCTCAGGACGGTGGCTTTGGGCAGCTGAGTGGGCAGGAAGCATCAGAAGTCAGTGAGCCCCAAGGTCAGGACCTGTCTTATTTCCTTGAGCAACTACTCTTTCTTTTTAAAACAGCTTTATTGAAGGATTATTTACATACTGTAAAAACCCAGCTGCTGCTTCCTAAGCCTTAACCTGGGGAGACTAGGAAAATCTCAGTCCCCATTTCTCGGGGCTGTGAACCAGGAATCCACCACAAGCTCCTGGCCCAGGAGGCACCCGGTCTCCACCCCCCACAGTGAATGTGTTATCAGTGGTGGGGGGTTGGGGAGCATCATGGGGACCCAGGCATGGGCTTCAGGTGCTAAAGAGGACTGATGACCCCTAAGACCTGGGCCGCTAGGGACTGGGCTCCCAGCCTGGCCCTGGGCTCAAGAGGCAAAGAGGACCCTGACCATTCTGGATGTCTGATAGTCCAGCCTGGAGGGAGGGGTGCCTCCTTCTTACCATCAGAGTCCTGGGGACCCTCACAATTCATACCTTCCCTCACCCAGGGTCACAGCCCTGACTCTGACACTCTCCTTAATTCCCAGCTTTGCAGTTGGCACCCCATGTCCCCCATCAGAAGCAGCTCCAAAAATGGAGGCCAGGTTCCTCGATGTGTGTGTGTGTGTGTGCACGCGCGCGTGTGTCTGTCTGGCCTCCCACCCAGATAGATCACCGCCTGCAGGCAGACATGGCACCCACCACGACTATTTTTGGTCCGGTCTGCCCATCACAGACTCAACAACAAAAAAAAGTGCAGAGTCTCAGGAGGCTGGCCCAACTTACGTCTGGAGCCCGGACTCCCAGTGACCCGTGTCCTCCACCCAGAGAGATTCCTGGGCCAGGAGGCCAGCCTGAAATCCTCGGATCTCCCAGCGGGCCCCTTCCCCCACCCCACCCAGGCAAATGCCTCCCATGGAGAAAGGAGGGGGACAGAAAGAAAAGACATGTGGTGTCAGCCTCTGGTCCCGTGAAGGAGCTGGGCGCGGGCTCTTTCCTGCAGCTAGGAGAGGGCTGAGCCCCATCCCCCACAATAAGCTGAGGCCAGAGAGTCAGGGACCCCTTCCCGCTGACAGAGGGGTTTCTGGGTCCGTGAGCATCAGAGAGAGGAAGGGTCATGGCACTGCCCCAAGAGTAAGGAGACCCCCACCTTGCCAGCTCCTCACTGCAGAGGGGGTGGGACAGGGTGGGGGCGCACAGTCGGGGCACCCCGCCCCAGATGGCGGAACCAGGGACCTTGGCCACATCTCCCTGTCACCCTTGGGGGAGGACGAGTCAAGTCCTGGCACTCCCGGAAGGCAGGATCTGGCAGGACTCCCCCGGGGAGACCAGAGGGCCACCCCAGCAGCCCAAGCCTGCCACACACCCCTGGCTTGGCCCTGCCCCTGCACTCTGCGCCCCCAAAGGCCCAGCAGTCCACAGTCTAAAAGCCCAGCTCAGAGGCTGTGCAGCTCAAGGCGGCAATCTCCTCTGCCCTGCTGATCTGAGGAGTCTGTTTGCTCAGCTAACCCTGCCCTGTCCATCTCCTAGGGGTCAGCCGCTGAGGGCAGGGGCAGGGCCGGGGGCTGGCATGGCTGTGGGGGTGGGGCCTGAGCTGGCTCCCTGGGCTCTTTGGGCGACACTGAGCAGTGCCTAGGGAGGGGGGTCCAGGGGCTTGCCACAAGCCCTTGGGCGCCCTGGCTGGACCCCAGCGACAGGAAGTCCGGACTGCCTGGAGGTCTCCAGGTATCACGCTCCCGCGACTCTGGGTCCAGCATCCTCTGCTCTAAAAGCCAAGCCCCTGCCCTCCCCAGAGCTGATACCCCCACATCGCAGAGAGGGGCAGGGACTTGGGGCAAGGAGTGGGGAAGGGCAGGGCAGCTGGGCACCCACCTGTGGGCTGTAGGGTGCTGGGAGCCCTGGGGGCCCAGGCAGTGGATGTTGGGGGGGTAGGAATAGCGGGGTCCCTCCTAATGGCCGCAGTGGCCACAGGGGCTTTGGGGACGGGCTCTTTCCGGGACCTGCTGATGCCTGGTGAGAGATGAGAAAAGCAAGAAAGGGTGCAGGTGGGGGTCAGTGGCGGGGTACCAGTGCAGACAAACAGCTTACTATCCCGCCGAGGGGCCCAGCGTCACCTCCGAATCCAGCTTCCTCTGGCCCCTCTCTGCCCATTGGCATCCCACAGGGGTTGAGTTTGGCCCAAAAGAGCCATAGCAGGGGGTGGGGTGGCACCCCTGGAAGCCTGAGATTTGGGGTCTGCCGCTGGCTGGCTGTTTGACTCTGGCAAGTTCTCTCCTGCTGAATCTGAGAGCAGATGGCAATACCCACCTGGGGGTGCTGGCTGCAAGGACAGAATGCGATAGTACGAGGATCCTGCTTAGCTGATGCCCGGCACTGTGCATGTTTGATGATGACTTAACGATAGTCGGTTGGTCACCCCCTCCCACCCTCCCTCACCTTCCCTGTTGAATTCCTGGGATGCCCAGACCCTCCTTCAGACAGTCTGGCTGCTCGGGGCCTGAGCTGAGCTGGAGACATGGGGGTCTGGGTCACCTCCCCTAGCCTCCCTGCAGCCGAGATCCTGGTTCATCTCACCCAGACTCCCCACGGGTGAGCAGCTGCCATGGTGATAGCTGTGGGCTGTGCAGAGGGAGGCCAAACCCCGTGATCAGACTGGGGTGGCTTCTGCCACCAGTCAAGGAAGGTGACCCCCATTCTTGGCTGGCAGGAGTGGAAGAAGTGGGGGGTTCCCAGCGGGAGTGGGACAAGGGGATCTTTCCAAAGCAGCACCAGTCAAGAAGCTGGAGGGAAGGGCTTGTGAGACAGGAAGGAGGGAAGGAGGGGAAAGAAGCAAATGGATCAGAGGAGGGGGTGGACCTGGGGAGGGGAGGACAGGAAAGTCCCGTCTTTCCTCTCCTGTTTTTTCCAGGACGTGCAGAGAGGCTCGTGCACTGACGGCCCCAGGCACCTTCCCCAGACGGGTGGCCCTGGCGTGTACTTACTGCCGACGGCGGAGCCTGCGGCGGCACCTGCGGAAAGAGGGGGGTCACAGAAGAGTAAGGAGGGGGTGGCAGGGCTGGGGACAGGAAACCAGGGGGGCTGGGGCACCTCACCATGCAGGGACTGGGTCGGATTCTCCACTTACACCCTCACTGGTGCCTGAGAGGGAAGGGCTGCTCTGAGCCCATTGTGCAGATGGGGAAACTGAGTCTTGGAGCTGTGACTTACCCCATCAGGGGACCTGCTGATAAGCCTCTGCTGGGGGCCTCACATGCACCCTTCTCATTTGACTTTAGACTCTCAGGTCCTCCAGTGCAAGGCAAGGAGGCCGGAGGTCATCCTCTGGCGGGTAATGGGGTGTCGGAGAACATGAGGGTCCTAGGCACAGGGACAGACTGGTTTACTGGAGGCTCTGATGGAAGCTGCCACAGGGGGAAGCCGCTGTGCCTGTGCCCATCTGGGAAACACAGGGATGCCTGTGGGGTAGACGGGAAGGCGATCACAGCGGCTGTCACGTGCTGAGGGCTTTCTGCATGTGGGCCCATGCTGAGTGCCGCCCCACCCTGGCCATTCAGTGCTCAGGGCTTCCTGGTGGCTCAGATGGTAAAGAATCTGCCTGCAATCCAGGAGATTCGATCGCTGGAAGATCCCCTGGAGAAGGGAATGGCAACCCACTCCAGGATTCTTGCCTGGGAAAATCCCATGGACAGAGGAGCCTAGTGGGGTAGCAAAAAGTCGGACACAACTGAGCGACTAATACTTTCACTTTACAATTTGGGTTTCCCTGTAAAGAATCCATCCTGCAATGGAGGAGACCTAAGTTCAATTCCTGGGCCGGGAAGATCCCCTGGAGAAGGAAATGGCTACCCCCTCCAGGATTCATTTGCCTGGAGAATTCCATGGACAGAGGAGCCTGGCGGGCTACAGTTCACAACAGCCCTAGGGCAGGCTTCTAGGGTCCTAGTTCTACAAACGAGCAAAGGCTCAGAGGGAGAGACGGCTTGTCCAAGGCCTCACAGTTCTGAGTGGCAGAGGCCTGACTCTGACCCTGACCTGGCCCTTTCTGTCTGTGTGCGTCTGTGCTCTGGGGCTGCGGGCGCCCGAGGCCACGGTCTGACCTGGGTGGGAGTCGTCAGTCTCAGGAGGAAGGAGCCGGGGCCACAGCGTCCCCTCCAGGCAGTCCTGACAAAAGATGGGGCGTGAGGAGCCCCAGGGTGGTTGCTGGGGTGTGGGCCTCTCTTGGTGACTCTGGGGGCGGGACAGTGAGGGGTGCCTGGGGGGATGCGCCGGGGGCCCCACAGGATGACCTGCAGGTAATGGTATCGGCCTGTGGGTGCCGGGGGATCTCACGGATCCTTCTAGGAGGAGAATGGGGCCCAGAGAGGGGTTCAGTGGGAGGCAGCAGAACAGTTGAAGGGAGGTGAGCCTTTGAGTCAGAGGGAGGTGACAGCAACTCAAGAACTGGTTCTGGCAACAGAGATGGGTTGACGTCCTCCGGGTGGGGCAGGGCTGTAGCCCAGAGCACTGTCTGTGCCTTTGAAGGCCCGCGGGGGGGCTGCAACTCCAGTAAGTCACCCTTCAAAGGCCTCGAGAGTGTCCCTGGCGCACACACGACATACTGTCACAGCCTCATCGCGAGGCTTCCAGCTTTGATCAGCCTCAAGTTACATAAAGCTTTCACCACTCGGTTGCAGGGAGCCGATGGACGGGCTCCAAAGAGTGTGCCCAGGAGGGGCGCGGGCCGAGTGGTCCCAGCAGCCCAGCCTGGCTTGGGAACTGGCTCCAGTGCTGGTGCTTAACTTGCTGCCAAACTAAGAGGGCCCTGAGGGTCGCTGGGCCTCAGTTTGCTCATCTGGAGAGTGGGACCATAATGAAAACACCATCTGAGAGGTTATCAGAGGTGGGAAGAGCTGTATATAAAGTGCCTGTGCAGCCTCCTCGACAAAGCACTGGCCGAGTGTCAGCAAGTCACTTGGTAGGGTTGGGGGACTGGCTGAGGAGAGCCCACCATGGACGAGCTTGGACCCTTATCCACAGCAGCTGGGGGCTCCCTGGGACTCAATTTCAAGGAGACACCCAGGGACTGTGCTGGGGGCTGATGACGGGGACCCCTGAAGTGTGTTCATGGTGCAGGTGTGTGAGGGCACACCCTGAGGATGGACTCTGGCACTCGAAGACTGAGCCAAGAGAGGAGGGGACTGTGTAGAGGGCATGGCCAGGGCCTCGGAGGATCCCTCTGTAAAATGGGACCAGGAGACCCACTTCCAGGGGCCACCCGGAGGTTCAAGGGGGGACCCCGTAGCATTTGGTGCCATGCAGTGCCTGTAAATGTCCTGTAAACACTGAGACATTTACGAGGAATGGTCAGCCTGGAGGGAGGGGTCCCCACCCACTCCTCCCTGACACCCTGTGGGCCTTCTCTCCTGCCTGGGGGTCACGAAGGGTAAGGTCAGTGAGAAGGATGCTGAGTCAGCTCATCTTAGGTTGCCAGCAGGATGCAGGCATGCTAGAGGGTCTTGATGACAAGGCCTGGCACTTGGGAGTTTGGTTAAAAAGGGCGTGCCCCTGTGTTCACATGTGTGTGCACATATGTCAGGGCATGCATGCATGTTTGTATGCATACCTTTTTGCATGTGTTCACAAATGTGTGTCAGTGGTTTGTGTGCACACCTTTGTGTATCTGTGCAAGAGCTCACAAATGTATGTGTGCACGCACGTGTGCATGTTTGTGTGTGTTCATATGTGTGTGCGCATGTGTGCATGTTTGTGTGTGCACACCCGTGTGTGTGCATGCACGCAGATCTATGTGCACACCTGTGTGTGTGTGCATGTGAGTCTGCATGCATGTGTGCATGTTCATGTGTGCACATCTTTGTGCGAGTGTGGGCATATGTTCACACACGTGTCTATGCATGCATGTTTGCGTGCACACCTTTGTGCAAGTGTGTGTGCATGCGTGTTTGGGATGAGATCCGCAGCTCCTGAGGCTGCAGGTTGGGGGAGCCCATGGCCTTGCTGGTCTGAGGTGGGGAGGGGTGGGGGTGCCCGAGTGCAACGGCCAGTCTGTGTACGCACATGCGTTGGGAGAGCCATGGGGCAGCGGCAGGTAGGAGCCGGCGCGCCAGGACCGCGTGCGGAAGCTCCTCTTGCACTTGCCGCAGTCAGGGCCCGTGGTGTTGTGCTCACACTCGCACTGCAGGCTGCCCTCACGCACGGAGCACAGGTTGGCGTGCAGGTTGCACTTGCACCTGGGGGGACATGGAGGGGGCAAGGCATCAGTGAGCATGTAAACGGGCTGTTCTGGCTCCCTGGAAGGCTGGGAGAGTGTCAGGGTGGCCAGGAAGGGACCCTTGAGGCCACCTGTCCAACCTGCCAAGACTCTCCTTTGGGACAAGTACCCCTGATGCACCATTCTGAGTCCTTCCAGAAAGAGGTGCCCCTGGATCCTGCCTCTCACGGGGTTGTCCCAGATGCTGTATTTTTAGTAACACAGCTTTTGATCACCATGGCTTTCAACCATGGTGGTTGACAGGTAGCAAGAGTTACCTGCCCTTGGTTGCATGGACCTGACCCTGGCCTCAGGTGGCATCCCTGCTCTTGGCTGTGGCCACACCCGTGCCCTTGAGAGCAGAAAGAAGCCCTGATTCCCAAAACCCTGTCAATTCATCCATACATGTATTATTCATTCATTCATTCAAATATTTATAGGCAACTCATCATTTTGAAACCAGTAAATAAAGGGAAAGAATCAAGCACTTGTCTTGCATGTCCTATATAAAGCATACCTCCAGGTAACCAACAATTGATGAGGGGATGTTTCTTTTTATAGAAGCAGTCCAGCTGCTGATTGAAGAAGGAAAGATAGAATTAGAAAGCCGTCATGCAGCATCCCCTACTGAATGGATGGCTGTGGGCACGGAGCAGCAACAGAGACGTCCAGAGAAAAACTTCCCAGTGGGAGGATACAGCCCACCCTGCAGTAGTCTCGTCAAGACAAATCGAACTTGAATCTGATCAACGCTCTGGAGCAGATTCTGGATCAGCTAGGAATTCATTAGGGAATACAGAGGACAGCGAAACAAACTAAACACCACCAGGGGGGATGCAGTAGCAAAAGCCAGAAGTGATGACATAGCTCCTAGGACTGATGAATTGCAAGGGGTGCAAAACTTGATACAGAGGAAGGAGGAACCCCGATTAAAAAAAACCTCAAGGGCAAAGCAACCAAAGGCAGCACTGGACCTCATCGGGGCCTTGGTTCAAACAACCCCTAAACTCAGATAAACAAAGTGTATTTGTGAGACAGTTTGAACACTGACTACCTTTGGTGATATTAAATTGTGTGTGTGTTAGTTGCTCAGTCGTGTCCAACTCTGCAACACCATGGACTGTAGCCCACCAGGTTCCTCTGTCCATGGAATTCTGGACAATTCCAGGCAAGAATACTGGAGTGGGTAGCCATTCCCCTCTCCAGGGGATCTTCCTGACCCAGGGATCAAACCTGGGTCTCCTGCATTGCAGGTGGATTCTTTACCGTCTGAGCCACCAGGGACACCCAGTGTTAAATTAATGTTTATTAACTGCAGTGATGGTATTGTGATTGTGTGTTTAAAAGTCCTTATCTCTAGAGACACACAAATATTTACAGATGAAATGATCTGATGGCTGGGATCTGCTTCAGAATAACACAGAAAGGGAGAACATGGGGAGAGATGCAGACAAAACGAGAAAGGCTATGAGTTAATTGCTGAAGTTGGGTGACAGGTATGTGGCAGTTCATTACAGTAGATTCTATTTTTGTATGCATGTTGGAAAACCTCTGTAATAAAACAGAGAGAGAGAGTGCTCTACATTCTGATATGGGAAGATTTCCAAGATAAATTGTCAATATTTGTAAAAAGCAGAATAACATGTTTGGTAGAGTTTTCTTTTTATTAAAATAAGCAAAGAAAAATATTTATAGGGCACCTGTTATGTGCCAGACTCTGAGCTGGGAATGGTAAGTACAGTGGTTGATAAAGCAGATGGGGTCCTTATTCTGATGGAGCACAGCATCCAGCAGGGACACAAGGAACAGTGGTGGGGTTGGGGCAGGGGGTTGATTAATAGGTGGAGCCCAAGGGATTTTAAGGGCAGTGGAGTGATCAGTATGACACTGTCATGGTGGACCCATGACGTTATGCATTTGTCAAAACCTACAGAACCCAGACAGCATCAAGATAGAGCCCTAATGTCAACTGTGGACTTGAGCTGACGATGGCATGTCAGTATCGGTTCATCAACTGTAACAAAGGCATCACAGAAAAGCAAGACGTGAATAACCTAGGTATTAGGAGCCCTCTGTGCAACCCACTCAGTTTTCTGTAAACCTAAAACTCCACGAGACACAATCTTAAAATGATAATTATGCCAATCTTTTTAATTATAACATCAACGTCAGTTGTCATCAGCGCCCACGTGTTCTACAAAGGAGAGGGGATCGTGGGGTCTCAGTCTGAGCGGGGAGCAGGATAGGCTTCCAGGAAGAACAATTTAAATCTGAGACCTGCAAGAGCATCAAGAGTTACTCAGGCAAGGAGGGGAGAACCTTCTGGAGGAGACAAGAACATGAGGGAAGACATCCCTGGGCCAAGAAGAGCTCAACCAATGAGGCCTGAGATGAGATGAAAGAGTGGAGGAGGCCAGACCTGACATGGAGGCTGGAATCTGTTCTGGAAGCCCGGGGAAGGTCAGAGGTGTCCTGCTCTGGCCTGTGTTTTATATGTCATTGTGGCAGCTCCATGGAGGATGCTTTGTCTGGGAGATCAGAGCTGGGGCACGGTGGGGTGGGGGGTGGCAGGGAGGAAGCTGTGCCCAGCTGGCAGCAGAGGGCAGTGGCCTGGACGAGGGTGGAGGCACCTGCGTCCCACCAGTGATGCCCAGAGTGGGCAACATTCCCCATCGCTGGCTCCCAGCGTCTCTAAGACTGTTTCCCAAAAGCTTACCCAGCATTTCTCCTTCAGCTCACAACTCCCCTCCTCTTCACACCTCGCCTCCCACTCAGCGATGCTCCTCCTCGACGGAGCGTGCCCCCTTAGCCTCTGCTTATCCACATGATGAATATTTAACTTCCTGCATCTTTTCGCCTCATAAATCTGTCTGCCAGACCCTTCATCCTGGCTCTCACTGCCCCCACCCACTCCTGCCCTCCTTGTCTCCATCTGACTGGAGCACTGCTGTGAGGCTGCCCTTCCAGGGCAAGGATCCCAAACCGGGGGGAGCTGCTTGCCAGGTTTCTAGCAGCCCTGCAGCTCTGAGTTAACCTGCTGCCTGCTGGCTTCAGAAATGTCAGAGCTGCCTTTCGTAATATATATATATTTTAATAATTTTCTGTTGATATGTTGCATTTTCATTTTAATTCAGTTCAAGAACTTTTTCTTTTTTGGGCTGCACAGCATGATGAATCTTAGTTCCTGGGCCAGGGATTGAACTCGTACACCCCACTGCCAGTGGAAGCTCAGAGTCTTAACCACTGGACCCCCAGACAAGTCCCCACCTTCCTTCTTATAACTTCTCTCTGACATTAGATCATCTTGCAGGATGGTTATGGAAATTAGATACAGCCATGCTATGGGGTATGATAAAGCCATTAAATATTTATTTCCTGGTGGCTCAGCGGTAAAGAATCTGCCTGCAATGTGGAGACCTGGGTTCGATCCCTGCGTCATGAAGATCCCCTGGAGAAGAAAATGGCAACCCACTCCAGTATTCTTGCCTGGGAAATCCCATGGACGGAGGAGCCTGGTTGGGCTATAGTTCATGAGGTCACAAAAGAGTCAGACGTGACTTGGCAACTAAACATTTCGTTGTCAGAGGCTATTTCAAGCCCTGGGAAATGTTCCTAATACAAATGAAAAAAACCAAAATTAGTGTTTGCTGTGTGCCAATGGGCATCTCATTTGGCCTCTGAATGGCTACCAGAGCTGGTATCACTGTCACCTTCCCTTTGAAGACGAGCAAACGGAGGCTCAGAGAGATTAAGTATCTGGCCCAGAGTCACAGGGCTGCCCAAAACTGACTGGGACTGGAACTCAGAGATATCCAGCTCTGGAGTCCAAGAGGTGAATGTGGGTTAGAATATGGATTGTAAAAAAGTAGGGCAGCAAATCGTGTGTATTATAGTGCTATGGACTGAACCGTGTCACTCTCAAATTCATACGTTGAAACCCTGACACTCAATGCAGCTGTATTTGGAGACAGAGTCCTTGGACTTCCCTGGTGGCTCAGACGGTAAAAGCATCTGCCTACAGCGCAGGAGACCTGGGTTCAATCCCTGGGTTGGGAAGATCTCCTGGAGAAAGAAATGGCAACCCATTCCAGTATTCTTGCCTGGGAAATCCCATGGATGGAGGAGCCTAGTAGGCTACAGTCCATGGGGTCGCAAAGAGTCAGACATGACAGAGCAAGTCATGTCTGACAGAGTCCTTAGAGGGGGAATTAAAGTTAAATGAGGTCGGAAGGGTGGGGCCCTAATCGATAGGGTTAGTGCCCTTATAAGAGGAGCAATAGACCCCAGAGCTCTCTCTATCATGTGAGGACACAGTGATAAGTAGACCATCTGCAAGCCAGAAAGAGGGGTCTCACCAGAAACTGACCCTGCTGGCATCTTGATATTGGACTTCTAACCTCCAAAATTGTGAGAGAATAAATAAATGTTTGTAGTTAAAGCCCCACACTCTGTGGGACTCCATTATGGCAGTCCAAGCAGATTATTATCAGACTATGGGCTTCCCAGGTGGCACTAATGGTAAAGAATCCACCTGCCAATGCAGGAGACTAAGAGGTTTGGGTATGGTCCCTGGGTTGGGAAGATCCCCTGGAGGAGGGCATAGCAACCCACTCCAGTATTCTTGCCTGGAGAACCCCATGGACAGAGCAGCCTGGTGGGCTATGGTCCACAGGGTCACAAAGAGTTGGACATGACTGAAGCGACTTAGCATGCACACACACACCAGACCACAGTCAGCTTCTGACTGTGTGTAAGCTCAAACCTGAAACACGAGGACAACACATCTCGGTACTCCTGCGGTTGTCGAGGGAGGGAGGGGACGGGATTGTAAATGATTTCTATTTCCTTCTTTGTCACTTTGCATGTTTCCTACATCCTCTACAGCAAGCAGAAAACAGATGAGATTTGAAAACCTGAAATCAGGCCAGGCTGGTTCCTGAGCTCACACAGGTATTTCCTCTCAGGAGGAGGAGCAGGTCTATCAGGGTCCTGTTTGGGAAGCCACTGCTCCATGTGACGCTCACGACTCTCAGTTCCCGGGGCCACAGATGTCCGCTGAATTCTCTGGACTAGAATTCTGACGCATCAGCTGGCGCTAAAGTCTATGCTGTTTTAACTTCATCTTCCTCGCCCCCTGGTCCTGTCAGGCTTTACTGCAGCACAAAGCTGAAATAAACGGAGCTTGAGAAAGTCTGTTCCCTGTCTCTCTGGAGCTCCAACCTACGATCACACGTGTACTGGGGGCCTACTATATGCTAGCTTCCGGGAAAGGCACAAAGAGGGTTGGGCAGGCCCCAGCTGGCACCGGGGACCCTTCTTCCTGGAAACATTAGACCCAAAGATGGTCCACGGCAAAGAAAGATTCTGTGTTTGGCTTTTATTGGTCAACACATATGATGCTCTCCTAATGCTGTCCTACCCTGCTCCCTGATTGCCCCGTCCACCCAGGGCTTCCCGGGTGGCTCAGACAGTAAAGAAGCTGTTCTGCCTGCAACGTAAGGGACCTGGGTTTGATCCCTGGGTTGGGAAGTTCTCCAGTTGGAGGAAATGGCTACCTACTCCAGTATTCTTGCCCGGGAAATCCCACGGACAGAGGAGCCTGCAGGGCTACAGTCTATGGGGTCACAAAGAGCTGGACACGACTGAGCGACTAACACTTTCACTTTTTCACCCAGAGTCCTAGTGTGCATTAGCACATCAAAGGCTCTGACAAGTCCTTCAGGAAACAAACCTGCTGAGTTGTCTAACTGAAGTTTGCTGGCAAAACATATTTGACCTTGGAAGGTTTTCATTTTTTTCATCTGAATTCCTATTTAACATACCACAGAGCTAGCTGGAGAGGAATACCCCAGCCGTGTGGAAGCAGGAATGTACACCATGCCTCTGGCCTGAAGATCAGATATTTTTAGATATCAGCTACAGAAAGAAAAGACTGCCATCTTAACTTTGGGTGATCACACTGACCTTGGCTTGTTAAAAATTTGTTAAAGGGCAGCTGAATCTGAGAAGTGTATTGCAATTACAATAGATGAGAGTCACAGAATGTGAGAGCTGGACAGGCCTGGCAGCGGTGAGAGGTACAGGTGGAGAGAAGCCTGTTCAAGGTCATGCAGTTTAAAGCCCACTCCGGATCCAAATCCAGACATTTCTCCCTGACCCCAGCTCTGCCCCGCCCCACGCTGGTCATCCCCTCCCACCATCTTCATCTCCCAGAGGGTGTCTTGGCTTCTCTGCCTCCCTGGTTGAGTCCCGGAATGAGTATGGAGAGCAGTTCTGTGCTGGGCAGGGCTGCCAGGAGGAGCCCACACGGCGTGGGGGAAGGCCCACCAGGACTGGCACAGAAAGAGAACCCAGTCAATGGACCTGCTTCTCAGACTTCCTGACTTGTGCAGGGAGCTCGGGTGATGCTGCCTGTGTGTGTGTGTGTGTGTGTGTGCGTGCGCGCACATGTGTGTGGGGCTTCACCTTTCTGGCTCTCTCTCTGTGTCCCTCTGTGTCTCTCCAACTCTCTGTCTCTCGCTGTCTCTGTCCACCACGGTTCTGATCCTGCTTTCCTCTGGACCTCTGCACATGCTGTTCCCTCTGCTGGATGCGCTGCCAGGCTCTGCTCCTTTCTCCTAAAGCTAACACCTAATGAGAGTTTTAAGTTCAAGGCCCAATGCCACTTCTGCAGGCAGGCCTTTCATGATCCTGCCTGTATCAGCCCCTGCTACGCTCTCCTTTGTCCCAATGTTCGTTGTGATCAGCGTCATCTCCCAAAGTGGACCACGCGAGATGGTTGGAGAGATGTGAGTATGAACTGCAGAACAGTTTAATAGTTTTTTTTTAGTTTTTATTACACAGCTCCCCTGATAGCTCAACTGGTAAAGAATCTGCCTGCAATGCAGGAGACCTGGATTCGATCCCTGGGTTGGGAAGATCCCCTGGAGAAAGGAAAGGCTATCCACTCCAGTATTCTGGCCTGGAGAAGTCCATGGATTATATAGTATTAGACTTATTTGCAGAGAAGGCAATGGCACCCCACTCCAGGGCTCTTGCCTGGAAAATCCCATGGATGGAGGAGCCTGGTAGGCTTCGGTCCCTGGGGTCTCTGCGAGTTGGACATGACTGAGTGGCTTTGCTTTCACTTTTCACTTTCATGCACTGGAGAAGGAAATGGCAACCCACTCCAGTGTTCTTGCCTGGAGGATCCCAGGGATGGGGGAGCCTGGTGGGCTGCCGTCTACGGGGTTGCACAGAGTCAGACACAACTGAAGTGACTTAGCAGCAGCAGCAGCAGCAGACTTCTTTGGGATTCTCCACTGATAGTTCAGTTGGTAAAGATCCACCTGCAATGCAGGAGACCCTGGTTCAATTCCTGGGTCGGGAAGATCCCCTGGAGAACAGATAGGCTGCCCATTCTGTTATTCTGGGGCTTACTTTGTGGCTCAGTTGGTAAAGAATCCACCTGCAATGTGGGAGACCTGGGTTCGATCCCTGGGTTGGTAAGATCCCCTGGAGAAGGAAAAGGCTACCCACTCCAGTGTTTTGGCCTGGAGAACTCCATGGTCTGTATAGTCAATGGGGTCACAAAGAGTTGGACACGACTGAGCAACTTTCACTTTGATTACACAGTAATTTTTTAAGGGACAAATTCACCAAACCTGGGAATCTCAGAAATATTATTGTCTAAGCGAGGCCAAAATTTAAAAGTGTATTCATTAAAAAAAATCAGTAAGTAAACAAATCATTTGACATATCCTTATGCTAAAGACTGGTACTAGAACTCAACCTCATGCCATCAACAAAACTTAGCTCAAAATTGATCAGAGACCTATATGCAAGAGCTAAAATTAGACAACTCTGAAAAAGAAACGGGTAAATCTTTGCAACGTTGGATTAAACGATGGTTTCTTACACATGACACCGAACGTACAAGCCACAGAAGAAAAAATAGAGACACTAGACTTCATCAAAATTACACACTTTTGTGTTTCAGGGGGAAGCCATGAGGAAAGTGAAAAAAGTGGAAAAACACACAGTGGGAGAAAATTCTTGCATTCTTAACTGAATCCCTGTGAAAACCCGGAAGGCATCCTTCTTCCCATTCTACAGGTGAGGAAGTAAGACTGTGGTAGGTCAAGAGCCACAAGTCACCCCAGGCCTCTGGGTGGAAGAGGCTGGAT
Organism: Bos taurus; assembly: GCF_002263795.3. Lineage (NCBI taxonomy): Eukaryota > Metazoa > Chordata > Mammalia > Artiodactyla > Bovidae > Bos > Bos taurus. The sequence continues at coordinate 102,299,824 of NC_037338.1, read as the reverse complement.
CTGAACCCAGAACTGTTGGGTGCGGTACTCGGGCTTCATCACCACTCTACCCCCTGTGTCTCTCAGCACCCCCCTTACCTTGATTCCACCTGGATGATGAAGGCCGGGGGGAGGGCCGCTGGGCTGATCCTCCCAAGCCCATCACCAATTCTGAGGCCCAGCCTTGGCCAAGGAAACGCGGGAGAAAGAAACTCCCTTTCCTGCCTTCTGTCCCAACACCAGCCGCTGCCTGCATCTAGAGCGAGGCAGGTGGTCCAGACTCCCGGCTGCACCTCTGGCCCAGACGTTTCTCCTGCATCCATGCGATCAATTTTCCCAAGGAACTGCTTTCTGAATTTGACCTTTGAGAACCATCAGTCTCACCAGAAAACCATCGCCTGTGCCACCTGACCCCGCTACACAGCAACTCTCGGCTCACCCATCGGGAAGCATTATTTAATAATGAACAGAAGGGACAGTGCAAGGCCGGCCAGCCCACGGGACCTGCCCCTGGCCAGCAGTGCCCCCTCCACCCATTCAGGATCTGCTGCCGTCCCATCACAGAATGCCAGGGCTTTGATCTGTGGACCGCGGCAGGAGTAGGGGAGGGGCAGAGGTGCTGAGTCAGCAGCCAGAGCGCCAGGCCGATTCCCTGCTCAGGTTTTGCCCAGGCGACCTTGAGCAAGTCACTTCTCCTGGCCTCAGACCTTCCAGTTGCAAACGGACAGGCTGAGTTACATCTTAGCTTTTCAACTTTTCTAACATTCGGTTGTTCATGGGTGCCCAACATACTGTTGTTATCCAGCACACAGTGGGCTCTAATCAAGAGGGGCTGAATGACGGAGGAAGAAAGGACGGGAGCGGCAGATGCTGCACAGAAGCTCTCTGCGCAACACCGGGCACGGAAGGCCAGGCGGTGCCTCGGCCGGAGCGGTGTGGGGGCGGGCGGCCAGCCTCGGGGTCTTAGTCTCCTGGTAAAACTGGGGACCTGACAGCTCCCATAGGGCCGCACAGTGAGAGGACGAGGACGGGCTGGCGTGGGGGCAGTGTTCAGCACAGGGTCGGCACTTAGCCAGCCTTCCATACACGCCAGCCGCGCTGCCCTTGTAATGACCCACAGGTGGTATCGGTGGGAATCTGCGGACTCCTAGGAACAAAGTCTGTCCTTATCTGACAGGCGCCCAGCCCCATGGGACAGCTCCCCTCATCCGAGCTGCCCTGCCAACACCCTACCCTAGAGCCCCTCTTGGCAGCCAGCACAAATGCCCCCATCAGTTGACTTTTTCTCTGGGTCCCTGGGGGCCCCCACCAGGGGAACACGCTCAGTGTCTTAGAGTCGCTTCCCTAAAGGGCCTCCTGTCACTACGGTTGCCAGATTTAGCAAATAAAAATATAGAATCCCTGGTTAAACTTGAATTTCAGGTAAACAGGAAATAATTTTCAAGTGTAAGCATGTCTCAGAGATACCATGGGTTCAGTTCCAGACCAATGAAGCAAATACAGCAATAAAGGGAGTCACATGACATTTCTGGTTTCTCAAAGAATATAAACGTGATGTGCAGGGACTTCCCTGGTGGTCCAGTGGTTGGGAGTCCACCTGCCAATGTGGGGGACATAGGTTTGCTCATAGGTCTGGGAAGATCCCACAAGCCGAGGGGCAGCTAAGCCTGAGAGCAGCAACCACTTGAAGACTGGGGGCTTAGAGAATAGCTTTCTGAAGGAACTGCTCTGCAACAAGAGAAGACCCCACATCGCAACAAAGAGTAGTGCCCACTCACCACAACCAGATAAAGCCCGTGCACAGCAACGAAGACCCTGAGTGGCCAAAAAAGAGTTACTCTTTACACTATACTGTAGTCTGTTAAGTGTGCAACAGCATTATATCTACAAATATGTACAGGTTTTAATTAAAGAAATGCTACATTTTGAAAAATGCTAGCCCTCATCTGAGCCTTTGGTGAGTCATAGTAGTAAGATCACAGATCAATGATCACCAGAACAAATGTAATAATAATAAAAGTTTGAAATAGTGCAAGAATTACCAAATCGTGACTCAGAGACCTGAGGTGAGCAAGGAAGTGAAAGTCACTCAGTTGTGTCCTACTCTTTGCGACCCCATGGACTTCTCCAGGACAGAATATTGGAGTGGGTAGCCTTTCCCTTCTCCAGGGAATCTCTCCAACCCAGGGATCAAACCCAGGTCTCCCGCATTGCAGGCAAATGCTTTACCAGATGAACCACAAGTAAAGCCCAAGTATGCTGGAGTGGGTAGCCTAGCCCTTCTCCAGGGGATCTTCCTGACCCCAGGAATCGAACCAGGGTCTCCTGCATTGCAGGCGGATTCTTTACCAACTGAGCTACCAGGGAAGCCCTGAAAACGGTGTCAGAAAACCAGCACCGACTGACTTGCTTGGTGCAGAGCTGCCACGAACCTTCAATTTGTTAAAAGCACAGTATCTTCGAAGTTCAATAAAGCAAGAGCAATAAAACAGGCTCCGCCCGCGTGTCCCATGAAATAACTGGGACGCGCTCGCACTAAGCGCACTGTTAACACTTGGGGCTTCTCTCAAGTTCGGGTTTGGCCCGCAGCCTGCATTCATCTGGCAGCCCCACCTGCCACCCCTGCTCACCCTCACGGTGAACCACGGCTTCCGCCCGACCCCCGATCCCTTTCAAGGCCTGGCCTGGGATATCCCTGCCCACCCACCCACCACAAGCTGGTCCGGCTGCCTGCCCGCCCACCCTCCAGAGACGGGGGCACAGCTGCCTCCCCACCTAAGTCGCTAAGTCCTTTCTTGTTCTCCAGTTGATGAGTCCCTAACGAGCCCCAGGGGAGGGCCAGGAGGGACCGGAGGCGGGGTTGAGCCTCACCTCCTGGAGCAGGCCATCACACACAACCGAAGCTCTCAGGGAAACGGGCCCTGCTCTTGTCAGGAGGAGACTGACATGCGGACTTCACCCCATCCCGTCCACCCGCCAGGCCTGGCTGGGGGCCTGACAGCCGCTCAAAGCACGAAGCTCTCGTCAGGACGGCAGGGGCGCCAGCCCGTGCCAGGCACCAGCGCGCCCTGCCCCGCAGGGAGGGGCAGGCAGTGCCCGGGAGCTGCTGGCGGGAGCGCCATCTGGACACGGGCTTGGCACCGGGGCTCCACGAAAATCGTGAGCTGGGCCCTCCCCTTCTTAGGGTGAGAGAAGCCGGGGGTTTGGAGAGCCTCCCAGACAGGAGGGCGGAGGAATGTAGGTCAACTCCTGGCTGCCGGAAAGACCAGAATGAGTGATGTCATCGGTTTCTGGGGGAAAGAGGGGGAAGCAGTGAGTTTGGGTGAACAAGAGACCTGGGTGCTTGGAAGTGGGAGGGGAGGAGGGGGCAGGGCTGGCCCCCCTCAACCATCAACCCTGCACTCACGGGTATGCCCAGGTCGGGGGCGCACAGGAGAGCCCAGGACCCCGGGGGTTCTTGGTAACTGCTCCCCTCTGCCTGGCACCTCCCCCACTTCTTTTCCCCCTTGTCCAAACGTCATTACATATGCAGCCTTCTGGGGAAGGATGGGCGTATTTCTGACACCTTGAAGGCTAGAGTTGCTAGAAACAAACTTCTATTTAAAGCCAGCAGCAGTGTCTTCCCGTCTCTCTTGCCAGAGAGAGCATTTATCTCCGGGGAAAGACTGTTCTTTTGTTTGGGGAGAAAGACTGCAGTGGGCTGTTGGGTGTACAGGGGAGCAAACCCCACGCCTCCGCTGGCCTGGAGATGTTAGCAGGTGAGGGTGGACACGTGGGGGAGAAGGCTGACCCCGAGAAGGGCATGCCCCTCGTGGAAGGGCTCATGCATCTGGGGTTGGGGGCCTGGACCCCAAGGAGGAATGGGAGGCCATGGGAGGGGGCTGGGAGCTCGCGAGAGATGTGGTCCAGGGGCTGTCCCCCTCAGGAAGCTGGTGGCCAAGGCCAACGGCTGGATCTCGGGGTCATTGCTGGCTAATGGCCATTCTTTGAAGTGTCCCCTTTGTGCGTGACTATTCTCATTGACTCGCCCCAGGGGCCGAGTCCCCTTGTGATGGATCGCTGTGGCCTGGGGGTGTCAGACCTTTAGGGGGTTAAGAGAGAGACTGTGTTCTTGGCTGGTACACACCAGCAGGGAGAGACGCATGCGTCAAGGAAGCAAGCAATGGTCAGGAGAAATGCCTGGAGAGGACGGATCAAGAGGGGATGGGGGGAGCTTCCCTGTGGTCCAGTGGTTAAGCCTCCACACTTCCAATGCAGGGGGCGAGAGTCAGATCCCTAGTGGGAGAACCAAGACCCCACATACTGCACAGTGTGGCCAAGAAATAAAAATAAACTACGAAATTCCCTGACAGTCCAGTGGCTACGACTCCATGCTCTCACTCTTGAGGGCCTGGGTTCAATTCCCGGTCTGGGAACTAAGATCCCACAAGCCAAACAGTGTGACGGCCAAAATATAAAGTACAAGAGGTGACGAGTGATGAGGATAGTTGGGGATCCCTGTAAGGGATACTGGGCTCATAGAGAATTTGTGGAGTGGGGGCAGGACTAGGGTATTATCGGGAAGAGGGCTCCTAGATGCCGGAGAACTTGAGCCATCTGGGTCAAAAAAGTGCGAGTCAGGGCCTGAGACCCCAAGAAGAGGGGAGGCTGAGCGCCGAGCCGCAGGGTGCAGGTGTGCGAGACCTCAGCTGCCCGGCGTGACCCGGCGCTCTCAGGGCGATGAGGATAAATGCCGGCTGCTGGGTCTCCTGGAACGCAGTCGGGCCCGCAATCGAGTTCATTGGCCAAATCTGATTTGGGCTTCTGTGCGAAGTCCTCTTGTATTAAGTGCTTTAACGGACATCACCTCCTCCAGTCCACTGATAAATCCTATTACCCATTATAAGGCCAGAGGCAGCTCCTCGGCCAGCAGCAAGCGGATAGAAGGGTGCTGGGGGGACTCGGGCGTGTGGCTTGGGGGAGACACGGTGTGTGTGTGACCAGGCTGGTGGATTAAAGCAACGTCATCTCTTTGCCTGTGGGAGAGCCCAGCACCCTGGAGGGAAGGGCCAGACCTGGTGGGGGGGTGGGTGCTGGGGGGGTGGGAGAAACATGAGGTGCGCTGGGTGCGCTGGTGGAAGCAGGGGGGCTGGAGGGACGGGGTGGGTGTCCACAAGCCCATTGGTTCTGTTGCCCCACCTCCTGGCTCCCAGATTCCAAATGTGCCCCTCTCTGAAAGGATTACTGATGGTAAGGCCCATCTGTTTGTGTAAATAAGTTCACTCGTTCATCAATGAATTCCCCAAATACACAGCCCGGCAACCGGGTTCTCGGTGCTGGCCTTACAGTCTTACAGGTGAGGAACACAGACCCAGATCCTGTTCTCACAGAGCTCGGAGCTCGGGGTGGGGAAGGGGACGCAGCTGGGCGTAAGCGTGGCTGCAGCTGGGATAGCACAGTAGGACTGCTGCTCTTCTAGAAAGCCCGAGAAGCGGGCAGAGAGGAGGGCCACCCGGATCCCAGCCTCTGGGGGCCCCAGAGAGGTGCTCTCCGAGCCAAACCCTGAGGAATGAGAAGTTTGCCATGCAGCAGGGGTGCGGGTGTGCAGGCTGTGTCCCAGGAAGAAGGAACAGCTCAGAGGCAAGTCAGAGGGCCCCTGCTGTGGGCAGGGGGCTGACCTGCCAGAACACAGAGCCCAGCACACCCAGGGAGGTGGGAGGAAGGGTCTGTGGCCCATGGGGACGGAGTTTCTAAGGTCAACGGGGAACCCCTGAAGGGCACCGTTCCGGGAAGTGGCGTGACTGGGCTTGGGTTTGGAGAAAACCTCTGCGTGGAAGGGGGCGGGCCAGTCATCTCCCCAAGCAAGATCCTGATGGAGTGTGTGTCCCTCTCTGGGGGGCAGGGGTGGTGATGGGTCCACGTAGGACATGCTCAGGCTGACAGACCGGGGATTGGGCTGGGTAGGAATCCAGAGGTGGTTACACTGGTCAGAATGGCCATCGTCAAAAAGTCTCTAAGTAACAAATGCTGGAGAGGGTGTGGAGAAAAGGGAACCCTCCTGCACTGTTGGGGGGAATGTAAGTTGGTGTAGTCACTATGGAAAACAGTATGAAGGGTCCTTAAAAAACGAAAAATAGAGCTACCATATGAGCCAGCAATCCCACTCCTGGGCATATACCCAGATGAAACTGTAAGTCAAGAAGATCCACGCAGTGTTTACAGCAGCCGAGACATGGGGACAACCTAAACGTCCGTCGACAGAGGAATGGACCAAGGAGATGCGGTGGATGTTCACGACGGAGCACTGCTCAGAGAGAAGAGGAGCGAAGTTACGCCGCGCGCGGCACGAATGGGCCTAGAGATGACCGCACCACGCCAGAAAGGGAAAGGCAGATGCCAGACGAAACCACTTGTACGTGGAGTCTCGGATACGACACAAATGAACCTGCCTACGAAACCAAACCAGGCTCACAGGCGAGAGAACAGACTTGTTGCCGAAGGGGAGGGGCTTAGGGGAAGATGGAGTAGGAGTTCGGGATGAGCAGATGCAAGCTTTTATATATAGACTGGATAAACAACAAGCACCTACCGTGCAGCACAGGGGACCACATTCAGTATCCTGGGAGAAACTCTAAATAGCCCACGAGAAACCGTAATGAGAAAGAAGACGCTTAAAACGTGTATACAGACGTTTAACTGAACCGTGCTGCTGTACACTAGAAACCAGCCCAATGCTGTAAATCGACTATACTTCAATGAAAAAAAAAGGGGGGGAATCCAGAGGCAGGCATTTCCTCAGAGCGGAAGGAGGCAACTGCAAATGCGGGGAGAGGCCCCCCAGACTCCCCAAGGCTGGAGCAGGCCGGCCGAGGCTCCTTGATGACCCTGGGCTGCTGAGAAAGCCGCAGCTCCATCCTCCGGGTCGGCTTCTGTGAGCCGGGGTGCACGGCGGCAGTGGGGCGTGGGATGCATTTGTGACTGATGCTTGTGGAAGCAGCTTCCCGTGTGTAGGTGGGGCTGCACGCGTGTGCGGCCTGGAGGGGTACATACACGGGAGCACCAGTGAGTGTGAAGTGTGTTTGATGTGGGCGGTGTGCCGGCGAGCCTTCAAAATGCCCACCCCCTTCCCCCTGCCCATGCTCCCTCTGCTAAGGGGTAGGGAGGCGGCCAAGCCAGGGCAGCAGCAGAACAGGACCTCGCAATTAGCCTGGAATTGACCTGCCTCTTCCCCAGTTGGATTTCCCCTGCCCGGCCCTGTATGTCCGGCCCATGCCTCATTAGCCCCGGTTACAGCTACATAGATCCTGCGGATCACCAGGCTGGGGGCGGGGCACAGGAACCTGCCTGGTCCTCCACACTCCCTGAGATGCTGTTGGCACTAACACTCTTCCAAGGTCACTACCTCTAACATGAAAATAAGTTTCTCTTTCCTGCACACCCAATGACTCATGAAGCAGGTGGGGCAGAGAGCCGGCCAGGAGCACAGATCCAGGGATTCATCTTGGCTGCAGCAGGTCCTTCACGTGAGCGAGGTATCCGTAGAAAGGGGCTTTGGTTCCCCTGACCACGCACTGACTCCTCATGAGTGACAGGGGCGCCCATCTCCTGAGCAGCTGCTGCATGTCGTTGGGTCTTGAGCTGAAGACCTGCGATTCTCAGACGGCTCTCAAAACGACAGGGTCCCATTTCACAGATGGGGAAACTGAGGCCCAGGGAAATTGAAGAGACTTGACCTGGGTCATAAACTAGCAAATGAAAGAGTCTGAATTCAAATGCAGGCTTCTCTTTGACACCCAGGTGGGCCGCCACTGACTCATTTCAGAGAGACCTCGGAGCCGGGAGGATGACTGCTCTTGGTTGCCATGAGGATACGGGATCCTTAGAAATGTAAGAAGGGGGGGAGGTTGCTGGCTTAACTATTGACTGTCAGCCTGCCCCTGTTTGCTTCTCCTTCCACACTGTGGCAGAGCCCCCTCCATCCTCCCAGGCCCTCCACCCCACCTGACTGATTTCTCCAGCACATTCCCCTGCGGGGGGGAGGTTGCTGGCTTAACTACTGACTGTCAGCCTGCCCCTGTTGGCTTCTCCTTCCACACTGTGGCAGAGCCCCCTCCATCCTCCCAGGCCCTCCACCCCACCTGACTGATTTCTTCAGCACATTCCCCTGCTGCCCCTCTCTGCCTTGTCAGCACCCCAGGGTGCTGTGGTCCCTCCTTCTCTTCAGGAAGAATCTTCTCCTTCCCCCAGACTCCCCATCAGCTCATGTCCTGTTTCCCTGCTCCCTCTCAGGATCAAATTTCTTGAAAGCCTTATCAGCAGTGTCTTTTTTATTTCCTACTCCTTACTCATTAAAAATGTTCTGCATTCACCCTGGAATCCAGTCAACCTGGCCTTCATCCCCGATTCCCCAAAACCTGCCCCTTCAAGGCCACCTTTGATATCCCTATTGCTAAGTCTACAGACCCACCTTCCTGTCCTCTGTCTGGACCCCATAGTGACACTGGACACTGATGCCCCTGCCCCCTTTACCCACTCCTCCTGCTGGGCTTTGGGGCACTGTCCTTCCAGATTTCCTCCCCCCATGGCTCCTCATTCTCCGTGTCCTGCCCTCACTGTCTAGCTTCCCAGGCTCCATCCCCAGTCAGCCCTCATCTTCCTCCTCTGTCTCGGAGCCTCACACACTCTGGTGGTGTCGGCTGTCATCGCAAAGCCCAGGACTCCTGGTGCCCAGTGCTGCCTGCCCTTCAGACTTGGCTGTCCAGAGGCTCTGATCTCAAGGGCATCTCACAGCAACAGGTGCAAACAGAACTCTGTCTTCCTTTTTGGGGACAGCCACTCAGGAAAACTGATCCCCAGTTTCTTAGAAAGTTAAACACATACTTATCATATGAACCCGCCATCCCACACCCAGGGATTCACTCAAGAGAAATGAAAGCTTGTGCTCACTCCCAATCCTTCACACGAGTGTTCAAGGCAGCTCTTTTCATAGTTGCCCCAAACTGGAAGCGACTGTAATTCCCTTTGACAGGTGGATGTCTTAGGGGACCGTTGACCAAAATTACCCTGCTTGCCTCCATAGGGGGCATCCCCCACCACCTGAGCCCTGGCGTCAGGTCAGCCCTCCCAGCCACCTTTCCTGTTCTTCCCTGTTTGCTACCTTCCCAGCAACCTGAGCCACCCATGGTGGTTTCGCTTGTTTATTTCTGGTTCTCTACAGGACTGTAAACCCTGTGGGGCTGTTAGATATGAAGCGCCTGGCTGTGTTGGACACATAATACATATTGCTATGGACTGAATTGTGTCCCCCAGAAAGACAGATTGAAGTGCTAACCTCTGGTGTTTGTGACTCTGACCTGATGTGGAAATAGGGTCTTTGCAGATGTGATCAAGATATAAACTAAGATAAGGCGATACTGGAATAGGATGAGCCCTTAGTCCAATCTGACTGCTGTCCTTCTAAGAAGAGAAGACACATGGAGAACACTCTGGAGACAGAAGAGCAGAGAGAAGGCGCCACACGAAGACAGAAAGGATGGAGTGGTCCATCTACAGGCAGGGGACGCCAAAGATGCTGGCTCCCCATCGCAGTTAGGGGCCAGACTCTCCCCAACAGGTTTCATGGAGAGCATGGCCCTGCCAACACCTTGATTTCAGACTTCAAGCTTCGAGAACTCCATGACAATACATTTCTATTGTTTTAAGTGCACCTGACGTGTGGTACTTGGGGATGGCAGCCCTAGGAAACTAACACAAGAGCCCACTAGAAACATTTGTTGGGGACTTCCCTGGTGGTTCAGTGGATAGGAATCCTACTGCTGATGCAGGGGACATGGGTTTGATCCCCGGTCCAGGAAGATCCCACATGTCTCAGGACAGCTAAGCCCGTACGCCACAACTGCTGAGCCCACGTGCTATGACTACTGAAGCCTGGGTACCTAGAGCCCGTGCTTCGCAACCAGCGGAGCCATCCCAGTGAGAAGCCTTCGGGGCATCAAAGACTAGCCCCCGCTCTCTGCAACTAGAGAAAGCTCGCTTGCAGCAACAAAGACCCAGAGCAACCAAAAATAAGTAAAGAAAGTTTAAAAAGGACCAGTGCTGGTCTGGCTTACTTTTGAAAAATATTTGTTGAGTGAAGTGCTACAACGGTGCTGAAACTCTCAGAAGGAAATCCTCCTCACTCAGCAGGAGAAAGGGGGGGTGCTGGTTCCCCCCAGGGCTGTTGGAAGGCTTTACTGTTAGTGACTCCATTCCTAACTCACCTGCAGGGCTCCCCACATCTTCTGAGACCCCAGGCAAACCCAGGACCCCCTTCCTGCCCCTCCCACGAGAGGTGGGGCCATACCGGGTAGATGGGCAGCCCAAAGGCACCAAATGCCCCCTGGGTCCGCCTCCCGGACTTGGCAGTGGAGCCCACCCCTGCAATCCTCCACACGGCTCTGCCTGTACCCCATTTCTCGGCAGTATTGCGCATGTCTTGTCTTTGGTGAGAGGCAATAGTTCAGGAGGCTGGGCAGATTTGGTTACAGGGTGTTAACTGCATCTCACCAAATCTCTGCCCCTAATGAGCTGGGAACATACATGCTGGGTTGAAAAAATAGAAAGTAAAACACGAAACTGACTCTCCAAACATGCTGGGATCATGGACCCCCTTGGAATTGGAATAAAAACTAGGGCCCTCCGCTGGGCCGACTGCACACCCACACAGCACTTAGTATGTACTTCTGGGAGACCGGGAGCCTTAAAGCTCACCCTCCTGAAAGTTCACAGGCCCCTGAAAGGACCTCTGGAGTGTGCGATCCTGGTGTTTACCGACGCAGTGGTGACCCAAGCACTTACTGCCTGTTACTGCCAGCCATGGCTCTGATCCTCTTCATAGTTTATCTTATTTAAACCCCATGGTATTATCTCCACTTTATGGCGGTGGAAAAGGAGCCACAGACAGGCTGAGAAACTTGCCTTGGGTCACCTCTGAGCCAGGAGTCGCGCCTGGACAGTCTGACATGGAAGTCATCCACCTACTTCTTCTTCTTGTACGTGTGTGTTAAAATACATATAACATGTCATATGTTAGTTGCTAAGTTGTGTCTAACTCTTTGTGACCCCATGGAGCATAGCCTGCCAGGCTCCTCTGGCCATGGGATTTCCCAGGCAAGAATACTGGAGTGGGTTGCCATTTCCTCCTCTAGGGGATCTTCCCGACCCAGGGATAAAACCCACATCTCTTGCATCTTCTGCATTGGCAGGCAGATTCTTTACCACTGAGCCACCAGGCGAGTCCTTATACATAATCTAAGACTTACCGTTTTAAAGTGTATAGCTCAGTGACATTAAGTACATTCACATTATTGTGCAACTACCATCAATATCCTTTTCCAGAGAATTCCCTGCTGGTCCAGTGGTTAAGACTCCGAGTTTTCACCGCAGTGGCCCGGGTTCAATCCCTGCTTGGGGAATTAAGATCTTGCAAGCCACATGGCATAGCCAAAAATAAAATAAAATTAACAAACAAAGCAAAGGAATTACCTTAAAAAATACTTCTCTGGAATGCTTACAACATGTCAAAGAGAAACTCTGTACCCTCTAAATAATAACTCCATTCCCCTCTCCCCTACCCTGTAACCTCATTCCACTTTCCGTCTCTAAGAATTTGCTTTTTCCTGGTGCTTTACATATGGACTCAGAAAGTATTTGTCCTTCTGTGTCTGGTTTATTTCACTTGGAATAAAGTCCACAAGGTTCATCCATGTTGCAGCAGATGTCAGAATATCCTTCCTTTTCAAGGCTTAATACTCTTCCTTAATATTAATCCAAGGCTTAATACTAATATAGACCACATTTTTGTTACTCCATCATCGAATGACGGACACTTGGGCTGTGTCCACCTTTTTCCCATGTGAATAACGCTGCTAGGAACACGGTTGCTCAGATATCTGTTCAAGTCTCTGCTTTCAACTCTTTGGGGTATACCCAGGAACGGAACTGCTGGATCATATGGGAATTCTGTTTAATTTTTTGAGGAATCAAAAAACCTGCTTTGCACAGTGGCTGTGCCATTTGACACTCCTATGACAGCACACAGGGATTTCAGTTTCTCCACATCCTCACCAACACTTGCTGTTTTCTGTGCTTCTGAAAACAGTCATCCTAACGGGGTACCTTCATCTATTTCTCAGTCTCCAGGGGGCTTCCCTGGTGGCTCAGTGGTGAAGAATCTGCCTGCCAGTGCAGGAGACACACAGGTTTGATCCCCGGTCCAGGAAGATCCCACATGCCCCAGAGCAACTTAGCCCATACGCCACAACTATTGAGCTTGTGCGCTAGCACCCCAGAGTCACACTTGCTGAGCCCACGTGCCGCAACTACTGAAGGCTCAGAGCCTGTGCTCTGCAACAAGAGAAGCCACTGCAATGAGAAGCCTGCACACGGAAACTAGAGAGCAGCCCCCACTCGCCACAACTAGAGAAAGCCCACATGTGGCCACAAAGACCCAGCAGAGCCAAAAAGAAAGAAAGAAAGAAAATGTTCCTTCTCAGCTTCCCAAGCCTCAGTTTCCTCATCTGTATGCTGGGGATGATGCCCCTCATGGGGCAGGATCAATGAGGAAACACACATAAAGGACTCAGAATACCACGTGGCCCATCAGAACTGCTCAGCAATGACAGTTATCATTATGGAAGGAGGAAGCCCCGCTCCCAGCCTCGGTGGGGATCACAGAGCTACGAGGGTCAGCGCAGATAGAGTAGAACTACATGCTTCCCTTCCTGCTCGTGTTTCCTGTGGGTCAGCGGAGGAAGAGACTATAATGTACAAAGAGTCAGTGGACCGCCTTCTGCTCTCTCTGGTCCCTCCCTCCCCTCTCTGCCCCCCACCCCACCAACGTGCACAAAGCCTTCTTCCCTCCTGCGGTTTCTATTCTCGTCCTAAGTTCCTTCCATCTCCAGTTACTGGGTGATCAATAGGGACAGGATGCTTATGGAAGAAGACACGAAGGCAAGAAAGGGGAAGGGGCCAAGGGAGGGGGAAAACCAGGCGGGTGCTGGCCAGCCCAGGGCCTCGGGTAAGAAGCCAGACCCCGGCGGCATCTGGGGAAGCTAGTGGATTCCAACACCCACCCAATTCTCAAATGGTAGCTATAGCTCCTGTTCCCTTAATCAGTGATGTATAGGTCAGGTGCACAGGACCTTCATCTGATGCAAGGAAACTCGTTCCACCATCTCCCACCACCACCACCCTGCTTGACTTGAACACCTCCAGGAACGGGGAACTCACTCTTCTTTTTCTGTCCCTGGTTGACTAAGGCCCAGCTGGATGGCTTCCCTGGAACCTTCAGGAGCTTTCTGGGTGGAAGCCTCGGACCCAGGGCAGGGCCTGGGGGTGAGACTAGGGCAGTGAACACCTCCCTTTGCCTCTGCCCCAGACCCAGAGTCAGCAGGATCGGGGAGGCTGTTTAGCCAGAGTTTGCCTGATTTCGGACCCCAGGGTCCCCGGCCTGCCGGGCGCCTGTGGGATACTACAAGTGCAGCGGCTATGCTGCCAGGACAGTGAGAAGACAGGGACGTCCCAGAGCAGAGGGGACACACTGACACACTCGGGAGCTGCCCAGGCTGCAGGTGTGGCTTGTTTCCCTGCACAGGATTTTCAAAGAATTGTGAAGTAGGCGGCCATATTTCAAAAAGCAAGAGATTTCATATATCTGTATCTATGCATGCGTGTTCAGTCATGTCCAACTCTTTGCAACCCCACCTTTGTCCATGGGATTTTCCTGGCAAGAATACTGGAGTGGGTTGCCATTTCCTCCTCCAGGGAACCTTCCTAACCCAGGGATCAAACCTGCATCTCCTGTGTCTCCTGCATTGCAGGCAGATGCTTTACCCCCCCTCCCCACCCCCCCCCCTCTCTATATATATATCTGCGATGTGCCTTCTTTCACAACTTCAGAGTATCTGGCAACAACTGGTCTCTCCTCCTCTCTCCAGCCACCTAGCCAGAGGAATGAGACTCCAGGGTAAGCTCTTCAAATACATCATTTCATTCAAGCCTAACCCCTAGCTGGTGAGGTCCTTACTATATCTCCATTTTGCAGATGGGAAAACTGAGGCTCAGACAAGTTTAGGTGATCCAGCTAATCAGTGATGCAGAAGAGATTCAAACCCTGGTTGGTCTAATGATGCTTCGACCTGGCGGGGGGGTCCACATCTCCAACTCCTGGGAGTAACTTTGTAATGATAAAGCCTCTGGGTGTTGCCTCCAAACTTACGGGATCCAGAGCTCTCAGCAGTGGGGTTGGGTGTGCCTGCCTGTCTGAAGCTGGTTGCCTGCAGGGCCGGCTGCCCTTGACCACTGTGTTGAGAGAGGAGCAGGCCTTTGTCTCTGCTCCAAGCACCACCTCATTCCTGCTCAAATCCAGATGCTGCCCCAGACGCACTCACTTAAATAAAGCCAGCCACCCTCCCCGTCCGCACCTGAGGTTCCCAGTGTGTAGAAGCGGAAGATCGCACGTGCCTCTCTCCCAGACCTCCAGGAATGGGAGCAGGCGGGATTCCCTCCCCCACTCTCTTTATCTCAGACCCAGAGTGGGCAGGACCTCCAAGGCTGTTTGGCCTGGTCCTGCAGGGAGGGGAGGCGGGTGGCGGACAGCGGTCCCCAGGTGCTATGTGCTTCCTCCCAGCCCTGCCCTGGGGGCCATGGTTCGTGCTCCCCCTTCCTCCCACCATCTGATTTGTACCAGTTCCTCATCCCCAGGGGCCCAGGCTTCTCCCTCTGCCGCCCTCTCCCCAGCTCAGAGCCAGGTGCCTCTGCAGGCCCGCTCCTGCCTCCCCCTCCCATCCAGGTCCCCCCTTGAAGCTGGAAATAGCTGACTTGAGTGACAGGGCTAGAAGCAATCACAACATCAAAAGACCTTTGGATTCCACAGAGATAGACTTGAGCTTGCCTGGGCACTCTTGGGTTGGATCTTGACTGTTTGGAATTCAGTTTAGCTGTGAGATCTACCTATGCCCGCTGACCTCGGCCTCCTTATCTAAAAACACAAAGTGGAGGGGAGTGCTGTCCCTGTGGGTAAGGGTCTATGGGGCTGGAGATCAGGTCCGGCTTGCTCAGAGCTCCAGCTTGTGTGGTCTTAGGGATTTACTAATCATGGGGGAATCAAATGACTATAGATTAACTAAGATACATGTGAGTCCTTAGCTCACTGCTCAACAGGAAAGGAGCCCATCACAAATAATAAATCTCAGCTACATCATTAGCACGCTATAGGGGGAGGCGCCATGGACTCTGGGTGATAAAATTCTAAGCAAATCCCAGAACAGGTTCAGTTTGAAATCCCAGCACCCGAGAGCCCTGGGTCCCCAGGTGCCTACTCAGGAACACCAGGGGCATCGTCTGGGCAGGCCATGGCCACCTCTGCCACCCCATCCTGCCTCTCTGGCTCCCTGGCACAGCTGGGCTTTCCCACCTGGAATTTGAAAAGCAGCAGCAGAGGAAGTCACGGCCCTTTGCTGACCCATCTAACCAGACCTAATTAATCGATAAGCCAAGTTGCCGCTTTCCTGCCAACCAGCCACCTGAAGAGTACTTACTTTATCTGTGAATCGATTGCGTGCTTTCGCCACCACTATGGCTAATCCCCGCTGTCCACAGAGGCTGGGTGCCAACGGGAGCTGGGAGCTGCTGGGCAGGGACCGCCCTGCCACCTTGCCAGGGTGGCATGGGCTCCAGGCAGCTCCGATCCTCATGTTACAGATGGGAAACTGAGGCCCAGACAGGGGTGCAGGGGGCGGAGCTGGAACCTAGCTCAGCTGCCCGCCTGCCCCTCCCCGGCCTTGGTCACCCAGTACCAGCGCAGCCCTCTGGATTTGAATGAGGCTGAAAAGCTGAGATTCTTTTCTGCCCCTTTTGTCCCTTCCCACATATGATTTGCCCCACTTCAGCATCACAGAGTCCTTCCTAAGAGAAAAATGACCTTCACCCGCCTTGAGGTAGGAGGGGTATGGCCGGTCCTGGCTGTCAGCATCCAGCCCAGATCCTGTCACCAGCCCAGACCTCAGGACCCAGCCTGAGCCGCCTGATAAAGTGGAAGGCAGGCCCTTGAGCAGATTCCTGAAGGTGAGGAACCCTCTGCAGCAGTCCGAGGAGGACAGAAAAAAGGCCACATCCCCCAGAAAGGGCGGGGATCTGGTTCTCACCCCCAAACTGCTAAGCTGTTGAGCTGGCAGTTGGGAGGGTCTTAAGCAAACCAGACCATCATATTCCCAGGGCCGGCAGAAGTCACTGTGCTGACCACGGCCCAAAGCCTGGACATAGATTCAAGAAGCGGGAGCAAGAACTTGATCTTTGACCCCCAGCTTCCACAACAACCACCATATATCAGACGGTTTCCAGAACATTCCTGGTTTAAAACAGCCCGCCCCAAGCGAGGGCGGGTTAGGAATCACGGGTGTCCGAACCACAGGCCTCTGCATGTGCACCTGCTCACTGCCACCTGCCAGCCTTGAACTTGACCCCACCTCAAAGAATCGCCTGCCTTTGCCTTGGCCCACCTGGAATCCACACCGAGAGTCAAAGTGAAATAAAATGCAAACACAAGCTGAAAGCCAAAGCCCCACACCGCTCCTGCCCACCCCTGCTCCGCAGGCATGACCACAGTGAGGGGTTAGCACACAGGCTTCCAGCCTTCCCCTACATCCACAGTACTCCTGGGCCAGAACAGAGCTCTTTCCATCTCATTTTCCAGAGCTCTGTCCAATGTTAAAGTCAACAGAGAAATTATGTGTTTGGCTATATCATATATTTCACAAAACTGAGATTATACTATACATACCATGCAGCAAACGATTTTTTGCACTCATCAGTAACTGTGTACAAGGGCAGTCCGTGGAGCCTGCTGTGGAGAGATGCCCTGGTACATTGTCCCAGCTGGACTCTGGTGCAACCCCGCCCAAACTGGCCAATGATGTGCCCTGGCCCTAATTCTGCTCCAACACCCCTGGGTCTCAACTCGGTCTTTCCTCAGCCTGCCCCAGCTCTCTGACACCATTATTTTGACCACTATTTATTGTATTCAATAAGTACTTTCTCAGCATGCGTAACATGGTAAACACGTAGTTTAAATTGTTGATGTGCAGTGGCTAAGTTGTATCTGACTCTTTGTGACCCCACGGGCTGCAGGACACCAGGCTTCCCTGTCCTTCACTACTTCCCGGAGTTTGCTCAGACTCATATCCACTGAGTCGGTGATGCCATCCAACCATCTCATCCTCTGTTGCCCGCTTCTCTTGCCCTCAGTCTTTCCCAGCATCAGGGTCTTTTCCAATGAGTCGGCTTACGATGTAATAAACACAGGTGCAAAGTATTTCTAAGGGTTTCATCAACGTGAACACATTTAACTCATTGCAGCCCAAGGAGAGAAGCCTGCTTGTTATCATTCCTGTTCTACAAATGGGGAAACTGAGGCACAGAGCAGTCCTCCTGCAGAGGCTCACAGCCAGTCTATGGCAGATTCAGGCCATCAGCTAAAGCATGCCTACTCCCAACCATCACACCAACGGTTCTCAAACATAAGTGTGTTTCAGAATTCTCCAGAAAGGCTTGTTCAAACACAGATTCCTGGGCCCCTGCCCTGGAGGTTACGATACAGCAGGTCTGGCATGGGACCTGAGAATCTGCATCTCCAGCAAGTTTCCAGGTGATGCTGACACTGCTGGTCCAGGAACCACACTCAGGGAGCTCTTGTGTTATGCGCCGCTGCCCTTTACAACTGACCCCTTGGTTATGAGCCATAGGGCCTCCCAAAGCCTGGCTCTTGAGTGCAGGGTGTTCTATCCCCGCTGTGGGATAAAGGCCTTGTTCATACTGACAAGCACATGATCTGTCGAACAAACAAAGTACCTCAGTGTGGAACTGTTTTATCAACTGCAATCTAAACAGTTCCTGGGAATCAAAGGCTGCTTGTACCTCCTATGATGGTCTTTTGCCTTCCCCCAAAAGGGTCCTCAAAACATCTCCTTCTCCAAAGCTGTGAGCAAAGGAATAACTCAGCAGGTATGGACAGCTGTCCACACCTACATGTTCTAAGGAAAAGTGTGGTCCTTGACTAGCTCCTGGGAGGTAACTTTGAGCCTTGGAATGGTCTGCCCAGTAAGAGTGTCTTGGTTTACTCGGAGCTGGGGGCCACTCCACATAGTTCACAATAAAGATGTGATTTATGGTGGGGACCTTGGGCCATGTTGTATCAACATGACCTGTGGGTCAAGGAATTAGGGGCTGTGATCAATCATATGGCCAGTCAGCCATGCCTATGCAATCAATTCCCAATAAAAACCTGGAAATCCAGGCTCGGGCAAGCTCCCCTAGCTGGGTTACTCCCCATGTGTTGTCACGCTTTGTTGCTGGGAGAATCAAGCACTGTCTGCACAGCTGCCCTGGGACAGGATGGCCGGAAGCTTGCAGTGTTGTCTCTCAGATCCTGCCCTGTGCCCCCTTCTCCACTGCCGATTTTTATCTATGTCCTTTAATTGTAACAAACAGCAGTTGGGAATATAACAGCTTTGCCAAGTTCAGTGAGTTCTTCTAGCAAATCACAGAGCCTGAAGGTGATCTCATGGTCCCCCCAGACACAGTGAAGTGCCCCTCACTGAGTTGGTGGACAGTTACACCGTACCTCCTGAGCACCAGGCTTCACCCCGAGTCCCACCAGCTGGGCCCAGCTCTGCCCATTCTCTCCAGACTTCCCAGTCCTGTGGCCAGAGGTAGCATGGGCTATATGGAGGGCATTTAGCTTCCACCATTCATCTCCCTCTATGGAAAAATACACGCAGCCCCTTTGATGTAACACCAGGTAAACATTCCAGGTGCCAAGTAATGTCCCAGGTACCAGGAAACATTCCAGGAAACAGGTAACACCCCAGAAACCAGGTAACATCCTGGGCATAAGATAACATCCCAGGAATCAAGTAATATCCTGGGTACCAGGTAATGTCTTAGGAAACAGGTAATATCCTGGGTACTAGGTAACATCCTAGGTGTCAGATAACATCCCAGAAACCAGGTAACATCTTGGGCATAAGATAATGTCCCAGGAACCAGGTAATATCTTAGGAACAAGATAATGTTCCGGGAAGCAGGTAACATCCTGGGAATCAGGTAATGTCTCAGGAACCAGACAACATCCCAGAAACCAGGTAACATCCTAGGTATCACGTAACATTCCAGGTTATGAGGTAATATCCCAGGAACCAGGTCGCCCCCGGGGCCTTACCTGCCGGTGACTTCGATGTTGGAGATGGCGTAGAAGTACTTGTAGAGGTTCTCCCGCTGCACGTAGGTGCCGCCCAGCGCCGGCCGCAGCAGCCTCATGCGCAGGTCGGTGAGGGTGAAGAACTCCTTGAGGCCCTTGGCGCTCTCCAGCCGCGTGTACAGGTTGTCCATGTTGCGCAGGTCGGGGCCGGCGAAGATGGCGAAGCGGTCCCGCACCTCGAAGCGCACGTGCTTCTCCTTCTTGGAGCCGGCCCAGCGCGAGTACTCCTCGGTGCACAGCACGCGGTGCGCGCCCGACGCCGACAGGTCGCGCGCCCGCCGCGCGGGCATGCCGAAGGCCTCCATGCAGTCCTCCGCGTAGAACTGGTAGGGCTGCCACGTCCGCCCGTTGTCCAGCGACTTCTCCAGGACCATGACGGTGGGCCGGCCGTACTCGAAGGTGACAACCACGTCGTCCGTCAGCTCCACGCTCTTGTTCCACGAGAGGGTGATGTTGGCCTCCAGCGGGCTGGGGTAGCGGCTCCACGTGACGCTCTGCCAGTAGGTGGCCAGGCCCTCGTCCTCCCTGTCGAACATGAGCCGTGGCGGGTGGGCCAGGTCTGGGTTGGAGGCGTCACACTCGTTGCTGCACAGGTAGGGGTTCTCCTGCAAGTTGGGGTTGGGAGGGAAGACCAGAGTGGGCGCTGGCTCCTCTGGGTGGGTGGGGACTGGGAGCCCTGGCCCAGCCCGGCCCCTGCCCCGGTGCCCAGAGGTCTCAGAGCCTGTGCTCCAGGGTCTGGGCACCAGGAAGCCTCTCTTTTCCGAAATCCCTAAAACACACGCAGCTCTAGGGCTTTCCCAGAAAACACATCTGTTCCTACTCTAAGCACAGACAAGCAAGAAAGGCGGGAGCTAGTCACTGCTCCAGGACTGTCTGTGGCTCCCCAAGGCCTGGAGGATAAAGCCCTCTCTTTCCTGCAATGCCCTGACCTCCTCCCTCCATACCCTGGGCCGCCATTCCTGGCCTCCGACCTGAGCACTCCTATCCTCCAAGCCTCCCGTGTCTCTGCCTCTGAGCCTTTGCAGATGGTGTTCCCTGTCCTCCACGTGCCCTTCCACCCTCTGTTTGCCTCCAAATTCCTGCTCACACTCTCAACTCTTGAATTGCCTCCTACACAGAGACGCCTTCCCGACCCTTCGAACAACACAATCAGTAGCCACAGGAGGGCAGTGGAAGAAGTCAGAGTCTCTGGGAGCCGGGCACAGTGTCTCATCTCTCTCCTGTTTAGTGTCTCACCTCCGAGGCGCATGGTGTGGGAGTGTTAGCTCCGTGCCCCAGACGGAGCCACCCGGGCTCGGGAAGGTGGTAGCCCTGGCCCCAAGACCCTGCGAGGAGGAACAGGGGTCTGTCTGTCACAGGAGCTGTCCCCAGAGCATCCCTGTCCCCTTCACCCACAGCCTGGGCACGCCAGGTGTTGACCGGGCCCTCTCAAGGAGGTGCATCTGGCAGCAGGTCCTTTCCGGGTCCCTGGCACATGCCTGGTGGGCCCAGTAGGGAGGACACTGGCTGGGAAAGGCGGGGCACAGCTCCTGCATGCTTCCTCTCCTCCCCACCCCCCCACTTCCGAAAGCTGGCAGCCCACTCCCAGGCCCAGCTGCCTCCAGCTGGGGCTCCCCTCCTCGGTAGTTCGGACCCACCCTCCCAGGTCTGGTCCACCATGTGAACTCACCCGGAGGCCTGAAAATCTAACACAGTGGTTGCCCGGGGTGGGAGAGATGAATGGGGAAGCCCAGGGGATTTTTAGGGCAGCGAAACCCTCTAGTACAATCCTGTCATGGTGGAGAAATGATCCGCCTGTCCAAACCCGCAGAATGTACACCACCAAGAGTGGGCCTTACTGTCGGTGTGGACTTGGGTTAATCACAACACGTCTGGTTAACAAAGGCGCCACGCCAACGTGAGCTGTTAATAATGGGGGACTTGTGTGGGGAAACGGGTCTTCGGAGCTCTCTGGACTGCCTGCTCCATTTCAGTAAACCTCAGACTGTTCTAAAAAGTAAAGTCTATTCATTAAAAGGAAAAACTGTCACTAAGAACTCCACGCGCCCCAGACCAATTGCAGCCTCTTTTGATGAATATTTCAGGTCCCTGGTTTGCTCAGAAACAAAGCGGCTTGAATCTGAGTTAAAGCCTCACACTCTAAAATGAGGCATTCGGCTCCCGGGGGTGTGGGCGCCTCGTCTCCTGAGGGGCTGAGCCTGCATCACTGCGGCGACCTCAGGCCATCAGCTTTGAAGCCGTTAGTGGAGGGCCAGATCCCAGTCCCCGCCGGGATCCTCGGTGGGCAGGCTGGCCCTGGGGTTTGCTGAGGCAGGCTCCACCAAAATAGCTCTGTCCTGGTCTCCTGGGGTGCCCTGTCCACTCCACCCGGTCAGTCCAGGAGTTTTATACCTGTAGCCACTTTCCCTCTTCTGGGGTTTTAGAGAATCATCCCCGATGTCCCTTCTCCAGGAAGCCCGCCTTGTCTGATTCATCTTTGAACTTAGTTCCCTCATTGCGGGGTTGTTAGTGTGTTTATCTGGGCCAGTGTGGTGAAGCGTCCGTATGGGGCCTGGACCTCAGTAAACACTCACCAGTGTGAAGTGAAAGTCGCTAGTCATATCCGGCTCTTTGCGACCTCATGGACTATACAGTCCATGGAATTCTCCAGGCCAGAACACTGGAGTGGGTGGCCTTTCCCTTCTCCAGGGGATCTTCCCAACCCAGGGATCAAACCCAGGTCTCCCACATTGCAGGCGGATTCTTTACCAGCTGAGCCACAAGGGAAGCCCAAGGGATAGTTATTATTGTCACCCTATTAATTAGTTATTAATAGAAGATAATTAGATTAATAGTAATAGATCTCATAGTGAATGTTGAGAGTATTCCTGTCGACCTCCAGCTGCTGTCAATCAACCACACCTCACTGCTCCCCTTCTCCACCCCCTGCCTCCCCTCCCTCCCCTCCCCTCCTCCCGGGGTCCCCACTGAAGACTGCTCCAGCCTGTCTGTCATCAGGAAGATGGACATGGCCGGCTCTGCCAAGGGACGGGGGCTCCAACCTGGCTGCGGGCACTAAGCTGCCCCAACCTGCCGGGCCCGCCGGCCCCCTGCCCCCCGGCCCCGGGAAGCAGATGGTCAGAAACCAATGCATCAGCCTGTGTATTTACCAGCCCCGCGCCTGCTGCGGAGCGGGCTTAATCAAGAGCGAGTACAATAAATAAATCCCAAGCCATCGCCAGCACAATTCCCTCTCCTGTCTCCCTTCTTTCTCCCACTGCCCTCCCACCCCAAGGTCTCGGAATTCCATTTAACCATTTAGGGAACGGGGGTGCCTCCTGCTGAAGGCGGCTTCGTGGCCCATGGTCTTTCCTAAGCTCACGCTCTCCTTTTCCTCCTGTTCTGCACCAGGGAGGATTCTGAGGAGCAAGCCTGGGAGGCAAGCCCAAGCCCCCGACCCTGAGCATTGCGGCGTCTGATGGCTGACGGCTCTGTGTGTGAGGGAGGGGCCGGCTGGAGGGCTAGCTCTTGCCAGCCTCCTAAGTCTGCACATTTCCACTCAGCTCTATGAGATCAGATTAACTAATGATGAAACAAACCATCAAGATAAACTGGCCTAATACCAGGGAGAAAGAGCCAGCGATGTTTGGGGCACACCCTTAACTTTTCAGGGTAACACTGGAGCCATCCTTTGAAATTATCAAATGTAGTAGTCATTGTTTCTTTAGACATCTCATGAGTATCTCCACGTACACACACACACACACAAATCTTACCCCTGACTGAAGGCCTTGGGATTTGTTATAGAAAAGTGTAACACACCACATTTTCTACTCAGGGGACTCATGGAGCCCCATCTCCCCCGTTAGGAACCCCTGTTCTGGGGTCAGACAGTTGGTTTTAGGGTCTGAAAGCCTTGGGCTCAGTCTCAGCTCAATCCTTTGAGACTCATCCCATATCATGTGAGATAATCTGTATGCAATGCCTAGAAAAAGTCCCCAAATGGTAGCAGTTATTATTAAACAGTAGCTTCATGTACACGAGGTTGAGGGCTTTCTCAGCAACCTTCCCCTACCCTTCCTGGGGAAGCCGGGAAGCTCGCACACAATGTGGACACAGTGGGGACTGCGGGCTCGAAAGCGTGTGAGGATTGCGACAGTCACCGTGTACCCACCAGGGGCCAGAGTGGTCTGGGCCCTCCACAGGCAAGCTGGCCGCATCCTCCCCGCACCCCAGGAGGTAGGTCACCTCCGTTTCCCAGACGAGAAACCGAGTAGCTGCCGGCCCCAGCATCACCCGTCATCTCTGGACCCTGCAAGCATCTTAGCGAGAAAATCCTGGGGAAACCGGGCTCGTCCGTCGCTACAGACACACGAAGGCAAGTCACCTGCATGGTGGGGCAGCGAGAGAGATGAAGGGCGAGGGGAGGGTAGCCAGCCTGGACACCAGCACCAGATGAGAACCGGGTGGAGACCAACTTCCTGACAGACACTGAGCACGAGTCTCCTGGACCAACCACGCTACAGAGTAACATTTCATACCAGGCTTTTCAATGAAGAGACTTTGCAACTATCTCTTAATGCTTTTGCTTCTGTGATATTTTTTTTTTGCACAAAGGGTGCAGCTGGAGTCAGAGGTGAGGTTGTAAACAGCAGAGATAAGCTACCAGCAAGAAATTCCATGAAGTGGGAAAGCTGACTCTTAGGATAGCAGGAATGGAGGGGACCTGCTTGGAGGATGTCTGGCTACTTGGGCGCCCAAGGAGCCCAGGGACGGGCCGTCACTGGAACTGTAACCAAGTCTTAGGAGGAGGAATAAACAGCTTCATGCAGACTGGTCTTCCCATCCAACGTGTTGGGACTAAATCACACCGTTGCTGGATGCTGCCAAAGCTGGTTTGGGTCTTTGCAAAGCAGTGGTGGGGCAGGAAGGGCTTTGCCCTGGGTAGCTGGGAGGACGAGTTACAGCGGCCTGGCCTCTCACTGGCCACTTTATGGGAGTCACTCCACTGCCGTGAGCCTCAGTGGCCTCCCCACCTCGACCCCCACCACAGCCCAGACCTTGGCACTCCCTGGGGACTCAGGGAAGCTCTGTCCAGTGAAGGGAAGTCCAGTGAGGCTGAGAATGCTGACTTCAAGAGTGGCCCTGAGGATTACACCGGTACCACGTGGCGAGCACTTCGTGTGGCCAGGGCTCATGGGCAGCAGGTGTAGGGAGCGTGTCCAAGGGCAAGCCACGGCCACACTAAGCCCTGCGTGTGCTTTATCCTGGACAACGGGGTCCTTTCGCAAAGGAAGGGGACTGAGCCACGTCTCAAGGTCACAGAGCTCCGCAGTGGCCAAGGTGGGACAGGAAGCCAGGGTGTCGGGCTCAGAGACAAGTCAGGAAGCATATCCCTCCCCCAAAAGGAAAAGCCGCTGGTGCCCCAGGCCTGCGCCTCTCCCCTGGGACTCGGGTGCCACCGGGGCGTGTGGGCGGCCCCAGGGAACAGTTTAGCAGCTGACGGATTTTTTTTTGAACCTGTCTGCCAGAGTTGCCGGCTGAAATCTCATCCTCAGCCCATCAACCTCAGCTGGGGCTGGGGCATCTCTGGGTGGGAGGCTGGATTTGGGCGGGGAGGGGGAGCTGCCAGGGAGACCCCGGGGCCAGGGGGGCTGGGGCAAGGACACGGAGCATGGAGGTCCCGGGAGGGATGCTTAGGGGAGTCAGAGCAGCACAGAACAGGCAGGAGCCAAAGCGGAGGGGAGCCAACCCACGGTGGAGCTCGTCCCACCCTCCTCCTTGGATGATGCTTCTAGAACTTTGGGGGTAAACTCTCTGGGGCCTGGGCGCTGACCCCTGGGGTCATGGAGTTGGGATCCCGAGCCCCGCCTGTGACCTTGGGTGGGGCCTGGCCCTGTCTGTGCCTCGGTTTCCCCGTTCACGAAATGACCGAGCTCTGACTCTGACCTCCCCAGCCCCAAGTTCCTCAGCGGGGAGGAAGGACGCGGAGGCACCCCCCACTCCCTCATCCCAGGGACAAAGCCAGGGTGCCAGGGGAATTCTCCTTAACAAATTATTTCCTATTTATTGGTAAGAAAAGTTGCAGCGGGGATAAATTATTAACAAATCGGAAACGGAGATTCTGTTGGGAGCCGGTTCTAATTCTAGCTGCCCTGAGGTCTCTAATTCTCTTCTCCCTCCCTCGGCTCCTAACTCGCCTGCCCCCAAACCCCCACCCCGCTTCTCCTTCTGTGGTTTCATTGATCCCAGTTCCGCCTCGAACTCCCCCCCCCACCTCATCCTCCAGGCTTCTCTCCCATCCCCTTTTTGGTTTCCTTTTCTGAGCAATAAGCCCTGGACAGCAGCAAGGTCACCCCTCCCTCCTCGTGAATCAGCGGAAACTGACCGTGTTATTTCAGGGCCGGAGCGGCAGCTGGCCAGGGAGGCTCCTCTTGAGGTTTCAGGTTTTGTTTCTCATTGGTGCCATTTCTTCCCAGCCTGGCTGTCACTCAGGCAGAGGAAGGCATCTTCCTGGGGCTCATCCATCCTGGCAGTGAGTCTCCAGAAGTCACAGTGACACCTCATCCCCAGCCCAGACCCTGATCCCAGGCCAGCCATGGTGGGCATCTCCTGGTCCAAGGTCCACCTCGGACCCAGAGTCACAGGGCACCTCCTGAGCCCGGCCAGGCCTGGCCGTAACCAAGGAAAGGCATCTCAGTTCTGCAGAGATGAGCCCTCCACTCTGCTCCTGGCCCCCTTTCACTTTAACCCTGCCCTCATTTACCTCCTTCCAGAACCTTCTGTGATTGAGACTAGACTCTGGGATGCAGGGGCCAGGTCTGGCTCACCCTTGCCACTCCCGCCCCCAGCACTGATTTGATAAATATTCCCAAACTCAGTGAGGATCCTTGACAGTTGGCTCTAAGGATGGTATCGGTTGAGTAGTTATTCAACCTGCCCTTCCTAGATCCCACTGCTGCAGCACGCTCAGAGCAGACCTCACCCAGGGAGGAGGGCGTGGTTACCGAGGGGAGTGCGAAGCGACCAGCCCAGGTGCTGTTTGAGCAGCCTGGCAGGAACCTGGTCTCTCAATCCTCCTCCCCTCCCCAGCAGACCCAGCTAGCAAGCCTTCCTGATGACCTGAGACATCAGGCCGTCCTGGTGGACAAGCTGTCCCTGAGCGGGGCAAGGATGCAGTGCCAAACACTCCTTCCCACCACGACTGACCCAGAACGACCATCCATCAGCCGAATAGCCAGAGGGGGTTGGGTGGGGTCTTGCCAAGGTGCTGCCCTGGCTAGACAAGGGTTAATCTCTCCAGGAACTCAAAATTGTATTCCTTAAAAAAAAGATAGACTTCACTTGGTCCTGGGCATATGTAGATTCTTCCCACGGCCAGATTTCTAGGAACGCTTGGGGTGGGAAACTCTATTCCAGCTGGAGTGCCTGGGGTGATCCCTGTGGACCCCCCGCAGTCACCTACTGCATCCCAGCGCCTCACTGGGTACCGCATGACTGACCAGATCCACGTGGGCATCTCTCTCAGACGAGGGATGGCACCTCCTCATTTGCATACCCCTCACGACAGGGAACTCATTACTATAAAAAGCAGATAGGCCAATCTGGACTGCTGGCTCCTTAGAAAGTTGGGCGATATATTTTGACTCGCACTCTGCATATTTCCTTCGCTCCAGCCCCCCTGTCTTCTACGCATTTCTCCTCGTTTTCTCTGGTTATGCAGTAAACAGTTTCTAATTGATTAGAGAAAGGAGACTGAGAGGCAGATTAGCCCAGGCCTTCCTCCTCCCCCACGCTAGGAGCGCAAATGCTTTCCCACCAGGGCCAGCGGGCGGCTCAGCCGCTCCTCCCCGCCTCCTCCCCACGCGCACAGACTCCACCTGTTCGTCCAAGGAGCCGCCGGCCTGGCAGCTGCCCGGGCCTCCCTCCGTCCTGCCAGCCCACCCCCACTCCCCATCCGAGGCTCTCGCCACCCAAACAGCCCAACGCTTTTGTTGAACGCTGTTTTAAAAATGTAAATAAAAAGTACATCAGGGGAGAGGGAACGACAAAAGAAAGAGGGAAAAAGCAGGGATGGGGTGGGGGGAGGGTGGGAGGGTGCAGAGAGGCAGAAAAGCTGCATTCAGAGAAGCTGGGTGAAGTGCATTATTGATTCAGGACTTAGAAAATGCTTAGAGCGAGGGAAAAGCGTCCTGCTCTTTAAAAGCTTGTGCAAAGCAGAAGCTAGACACCGGCAGCCTTCCCAAAGAGGGCCTGCTCTGCTGACATGAATATTTTATCACGGAGGGGGAAAAAAAAAGTGGCCTGGAGGAGTCAGTGCCAGGTGGGGATGGGGGGCAGGGTGGCCCCCTCCGAGGGGCCAGGCTGGGACGCCCAGGGGAGCTGCCCTCCCCAGACCCTGGGGCCTTGCAGAGCCCCTCTCCGGCTCTCTGCAAGCTGCCCCTGGCTTTCCTGCTGAAGAGCCACGGGGCCCAAAGGAGGCCCAGGAATGGTGGGGACACTGAAACAGGGGAGCCCGGGAGGGTCCAAGCGGGTTGAGGTTGAATGTTCACTGAGCCTGGCAGCCCCGGCCCCTAACCTTTGCCCTGTCCATCCCCTGCCCTGCCACCCCCTTGGCCTCCCCGCCCCCACTCGGTCTGGAGAAACACCTCCTCCTCCCCCCAGTTTCAGCTCCTGCGACACCCCAGAGCACTCTCTCCATAAATTCCAAACCCAAGCTGGTCCAGGCATGGAGACCAAGATTCTTCGGGTGAAACTTCCTTTCCTCTAGTCTCATAATTATTTTCAAAAGGGAGAAACAGAGGCACCGATAGGTTAGAAAACCTATTCAACATCACTTTGCTGAGAAAAGGGCAGAACTGGGGTTAGAAGCTTGAAAATAATAGACTGTCGAGAGCCCGCTGTGCTACCTCCTGCTTCCCTGGTGTGGAGTCGGCCCTTGGTTTAGGGAAGATGAAATGAACTTTGTGCCACGGATGTCTTTGTCTGCAAAACATATACAGGACTTCCCTGGTGGTCCAGTGGTTCAGAATCTGCCCGCCAATGCAGGGAACATGGGTTCGATCCCCGGTCCAGGAGGATCCCACATGCCGGGGAGCAACTAAGCCCGTGTGCCACAACTGCTGAAGCCCGAGCGCCCTAGAGCCGGTGCTCCGCAACAAGCGAAGCCCCCGCAATTAGAAGCCTGCACGCCACGACTAGAGAGCAGCCCTCACTTCCCCAAACTAGAGAAAGAGCCCGTTCAGCAACAGAGACCCAGCACAGCCTAAACAAACAAATTTAGAAAATTAAAACACAAGTAAAACTCTAACAGCTCATTTTATGATCTTATTGAGGCCAACTTCCCACCTTATTTTGGATCCTCAAGTTTCCCCTTCCTTTCTTGAACCTTACCAGCTCAGCCTGGCCCACCTGCATCCCTCTGTCCCAAGCTCCTCCCCTCCCCTCCTCTGCAGGTGTCTGCCACCCCTCCCTTCCTCCAACAACGCCCTGGCCCCCACCATGCCCTTCCCCGAGACGGGCATCTCGTCAGTTTTCCTTAGCGACTTGTTTGGTTAATTACGGTACGGGCCCTCCCCACCATGTGCTCTGTGAAGGCAGGCCGGGGCCTGTCACGTGCAAGATGCTTAACTAAGGTTTGCAGAGTGACTCCCCCTCCCTGGGTTGCCTCTCCAGGTCCTTCGCCTTGGGAAGGTGGTGTCAGGCGTAGACACAGCACCCAGACGGATGGAACCTGCCTGAACCAAGAGCCACAAGAGCCACAAGTCAAGACTTTCTAGATTTCTTCTTTTTGGTCTCTGAGAAGTCAAGAAGTGGCCAGGTAGAGGAAAGAGAAAGAAGTGGCTGGGTTTGCCTCACCCCCTGGCATGCCTGGACAAATGTATTGCGCTATGGATGAAGCCCTTGGTGGGAATGGGAGTGGCAAGGCTGAGCCGGTAAGGTTTCATTCATTTACTCCTTTACTTATTCAACAACTATCTCTAAAGTCCTCTGTGTGCAAGATGGCCCTGAAGAAGCAGTCATCAGAACTGGCTGTCCGTCAAAATCCTTGGGAAGAGGAGGGGGATAAGAATATTTCTGGGCCCTAAGACCGGAAATTCTGCTCCAGATTGAAAGTGAACCAACCTACCAACCAACCAATTAAAACCTGCTGCGGTGACTCAGATGCCTGGCCAGGTTGGGATGCCTGGTACAGCTGATCCAAAGAAGGGCCCGTGAACAGTGATGTCAGCCCAGCTGTCATCATCACCCCTGCTTTATGGGCGAGGGGACTGAGGCCCCCGGAGGTCAGGCACTGACTCCAAGTCATATCTGCAGTAACCTGGGCACTTTTACCCGTTATGGAAGCATTTTAAAATATTTATTTATTTGTGAGGCTGCAAGGGGTCTTAGTCACAGCATGTGGGACCTTCGATCTTCCTTGCAGCAGGTGGGGTCTTTCGTTGTGGCATGAGGGATCTAGTTCCCTGACCAGGGATCAAACCCAGGCTCCCTGCATTGGGAGCCCTGAGTTTTAGCCACTGGACGACCAGGGAAGTCCCCCTTGTGGGAGCACTGACCACTGTGTTGTGACCTCCAGAGTATGGCACAGATGACAAACCCGGAGAGGAACTGGCTGGGAGGGTCAGGAAGGCTTCTGGAGGAGGTGAGCTTTCAGAAGGACAGGTCCAGAAGGATGGGCGGATGGACATGGACGGGAGGAGGGAGACCCGCCCGGGCGGTGAGGAGGACGCCCTGTGTAGCAGGATCAGTGAACATGCAGGAGCCGTGGGGAGAGAGGGGTTAATGAGCTGGGTTGGACCAGGAGCCTGGTGGGGAGCTGGAGATAAGGCCAAAGGGGAGGCCTGGAGCCAGCATGCATTCTTGACATTTAGCAGCTGCAGGGAAAGCCCTGATCCTGGCTGGACAGCCTCCTTCCAGAAAGAAAGGGGAAGAACCTGGGGACACAGGACAAGGCAGGAGCCAGCACCCTTCAAGTCCCAGGAAGCCGGAGCAAGGGCGGGGTGCCCAAGGCTTGGATGTAAGGAAAAATCCTGAGAGCAACCTCTCTCCTGCTCTGGCCTTTGAATTAAAAAAATAAAAAGTGAAAAAAGATGCTTAAGATTGAAAGACAAGATGCTTATAGCTGGAAGGGAACCAGTGTGGTCCTGGGCAAGACTGAAATTTGGTTCTCAAACTTGGCTGTATCCTGGGACCACCTGGGAAGCTTGAATAAATCCTTAGCCCAAGCCCACCCCACAGACTCTGGGGTAGGTGGTGAGGCTGCAGTCCAGCAGGTTGCGGGGATGTTAAGAGCCCCCAGGCGAGTCCACTGACTGGCTCAGCTGCGGACCACTCCAGTGGTGGGGGGCCCGGACGGAGCCAAAAGTCTGTACAGCTCCCTGGGCCCTGCCTCCTCCACTCCTCTGGAGGCCCAGCTGCCCGTCTGGGATTGGGGCCTTTAGGAAGGCTGTCCCGAGGGTTAGGGGACATGGAGCTAACGGAAGAGAGCCCCACACCTGAACCTCCATTCCTGCTGTGGGAACACCCTGACAGCGGTCCTCAGGCTGACTCACCTGGGGGCACCCCAGACAAGCCACATCAGGCCCTCGGGGGAGGGTCCCTCCCAGGGAGTAACCATCAGGCTTCCCAGGAGACTCCCATGTGCAGCCAAGGTAGAGGCCAGAGGACCCTGCAATGGGACATTTCTCCATCATGGGGCGGCCCCTGGCTCCACGCCCCGCTTTCCTTCCCTTCCTCGCCCCCCGTCCCCAGTCCCTTGGGGACCTCAGGTGGGAAGGGGAGGGCTGCCTGGGGCAGGCAGACGCCTCGATTCCCCTTCTCCCCACACTGCAGTCCCCTCCACCCTCTATTTTTAGGTCCATTATTGTCCATTCTTGGGTGTATTTTTTTTTTTCTACTCCTTCCCCAGAAAAAAACAGATCAGATTCCTCCAGGCAAAGCCATCTCGTCTCCCCCGGAGCTGGTACGTGGGGCACGCACGCGGCCAATAGACATGAAATAAGTGAATTATCAAGTAAGTAGATTAGCAGACTCCGTGGTGTCTCAGAGGACAGAAGGGGTGGGCAAAATGCTCTGGTCCCTCCTCCCCAGCCCTCCTTCCTCGGGCAGCCAGGGCGTGCTGGGGGAGGAGAGGCAGACAGGGACAGTGCACGCCCACGTGTACGTGAGCGCACACACATAACAACCGCCTCAGTCTAACCGTGAGAGAGACTCAGAGTGCCTCAGGGCAGCTGAGCAGCCTGGTTAGGAGCCAGGCACTGGGTCCAGGCAGCTGGGGGTGGAGGCACCTGGCTCCTCTTCTTAGAAGCTGTGTGACTTTGGGCAAGTGACTTAACCTCTCTGAGCCTCGGGTTCCTCATATTCAAGATGGATATAAATACAGGATCTGTTCTTAAGTGTCCCTGGAGGGTTCAATGAGCTACATTAGGTCAAGGGCTCGAGAGGCAATAGACACTCACTAAATGTAAGCTGTTGCTGGTCCGAGGAGCTTCCCAGATGGCTCAGTGGTAAAGAGTCTGCCTGCCAGTGCAGGAGATGCAGGAGACATGAGTTCGATCCCTGAGTCGGAAAGATCTCCTGGAGAAGGGAATGGCAACCCACTCCAGTATTCTTGCCTGGGAAATCCCATGGACGGAGGAGCCTGATGGGCTGCAGCCCATGGGTCGCAAAGAGCCGGACACAACTGAGTGAGCACGCATGCCGCTGGTCTGCAGAGGTGGATCAAGAAGATGCTCAGACAACAGACCCAGTCAGTTAAGAAGACAAACGGCAGTTTTCCTGAGTTTAAGGGCTCCCAGAGGTGCCACAGGGGCCCAAGGGTGGACTCAGAGTGGTCTGGGAAGCCTGTGAGATTTGCAACTGTGTGTGTGCATTGTTCTAGGAAGAGCTCCCTGGGTTCTCAAAGGGGCTGTGACCCCTCCAGAGTAGGAGGCCCTGCTCTGGGGTTTGGGGCTGAGGTGTGGTGGGGTCCAGCCTTTGTCCATCCGCTCTGGGTCCCCAAATGCCTGGGATGTTACTGCTCTCTCCACGCCTCCCCGTCTTCCTCTCTCTAAGTATCAAAGTCCCGAAAGCCAGAAGCAGAATCTGGGGATGCAGTGTGACCTGGAGGGTGGATACGCAGACCCCCTCTGGGGAAGGCGGGAATTTACATCCCAAAGTGGGGCGAGACCCGAGGGCACCCAGCCCCTGGCAGTCAATCCAGTGTGGAGCCCAGACCCAGCATGATGCCGGCCCCAGAGCTGTTGGCCAGGGGTTCTCGATCGTGCCTGGGGCGGGGACGGGGGTGTGCCTGTGGCCTGCTGGCTTCTCCTTCTGCTGTCACCTGCCTTTGCTAGCTCTAGATGCTCCAGCCGGAGGGGACAAGTCGAGGACCTGCAGTCCCTTGAACAGGCATTGTGAGCTTTCTGTGGGCTCAGGTAGAGGGGGCGCTGCCGCAGCTGATGAAGGGTCCCAAGGTTACCCAAGGCTCCATCTCTCATTCACCTCCTTTCCACCTTTTGCCTGACAACAGATTTCCGCTATAACTGAGGGGCAATGCCCGGGTTGTGTTTCATTTCATTTCCCTGGTTGACACTTGGAGTCGGACGAACAACTCAGGCAGCAGAAGGAGCTGGAATGAGAGACTGAGGGGGTCCAAACAGTCCCAAAACCCCCAGGACAAACTGCTGTGAGAGAAGGGTGTCTGGTCTTTGGAGATGGGCCCAGGGCCCTTTAATAGGAGAGGGAAGCTCTGAAAGCTCCAGGCGTAGATCTGAGGGGCCCATAAACTTGGATTTAATTCCTTCCTACCTATGAGACCTTGAGAGGTGAGGTGACCGTGGGTCCCCATGGACAGCTGGTCAGACTTTCGACAAGGCAGCATGGGACAGTGGCCAAGGCCCCAGAGACAGGTCCTGGTCTTGTCACTGCTGTGCAAACTTGGGTAAGTCTCTGCAGCTCTCTGAGCCTCCCTCTCCTCGCCTCCCTGAGCCTCCCTCTCCTCGCCTCCCTGAGCCTCCCTCTCCTCGCCTCCCTGAGCCTCCCTCTCCTCGCCTCCCTGAGCCTCCCTCTCCTCGCCTCCCTGAGCCTCCCTCTCCTCGCCTCCCTGAGCCTCCCTCTCCTCGCCTCCCTGAGCCTCCCTCTCCTCGCCTCCCTGAGCCTCCCTCTCCTCGCCTCCCTGAGCCTCCCTCTCCTCGCCCCTCTGAGCCTCCCTCTCCTCGCCTCCCTGAGCCTCCCTCTCCTCGCCCCTCTGAGCCTCCCTCTCCTCGCCTCCCTGAGCCTCCCTCTCCTCGCCTCCCTGAGCCTCCCTCTCCTCGCCTCCCTGAGCCTCCCTCTCCTCGCCCCTCTGAGCCTCCCTCTCCTCACCTCCCTGAGCCTCCCTCTCCTCGCCTCCCTGAGCCTCCCTCTCCTCGCCTCCCTGAGCCTCCCTCTCCTCGCCTCCCTGAGCCTCCCTCTCCTCGCCTCCCTGAGCCTCCCTCTCCTCGCCTCCCTGAGCCTCCCTCTCCTCGCCCCTCTGAGCCTCCCTCTCCTCGCCTCCCTGAGCCTCCCTCTCCTCGCCTCCCTGAGCCTCCCTCTCCTCGCCCCTCTGAGCCTCCCTCTCCTCGCCTCCCTGAGCCTCCCTCTCCTCGCCCCTCTGAGCCTCCCTCTCCTCGCCTCCCTGAGCCTCCCTCTCCTCGCCTCCCTGAGCCTCCCTCTCCTCGCCTCCCTGAGCCTCCCTCTCCTCGCCTCCCTGAGCCTCCCTCTCCTCGCCTCTCTGAGCCTCCCTCTCCTCATCTGCAATACACCCGTCCCCGTGTTGTGGACAAACACAAATGCTACGCACAGTGCTCTGCAGGGTGCCTGGAGCACAGGGAGGTCTCGGGAGAGAGCAGACTAATCCTGCAATATGGGGCGGGGAGAAAAAACACTAGCAGGTGGTGAGACACGAGACACACGAGCGTGTCCCCAGCTCTCAGCTCCTGAAGCTCCCAGCTGAGGACTGGGCTGCACACACCCTGCTCCTGACAGTGGAAAGTGACCACTGAGGCTGACTTGGCCACGATCCCTAACGTTCTGCCCACCAGCCTGCCTCCTGCCCTGGCCTGGCCCATCTGCCACAAACATCCCCTTCTGGTCCACTTCAATGGCGCTGCCACGGCGAGAACCACGACTTGTGAGCGGGCCGGGGCAGAGGCCTTTAGAAGCCCCAAGGCCTACGAGAGCCGACTCTGAGCAAGACTGGGTCATGGGAGGCTGCACCCAGGCAGAGAGCGCACCTTCACAGGCCAGAGAGCAAACTGTGACCTTAAGGCCACACCTGCCCTGAAGGTGCCGCTCAGGCACTTCTTGGGAGGCCAGCCACCAAATGCTGCCACGGCAAAGACCCAGGACGGCCAAGAAAAAAGAAAACTCGACAACAAACAAGAAACCCCAAAGGGCACAATCCAGAGAGTGAAAGATGATCTGTAGAGTGGGGGAAATATTAGCAAATCACACGCCTGATAAGGATTTAGTATCTGGAATATATTAAAAAACACATACAACTCAACAACCAAAGACAGCCCAATAAAAAACTGGGCAAAAAGACTTGAATATACATTTGTCCAAAGAAGATGTACAGATGGCCCATGAGAACATAATACCAGCATCATTAGTTAGCTGCTGCTGCTGCTGCTAAGTCGCTTCAGTTGTGTCTGACTCTTAGCGACCTCATGGACTGCAGTCTACCAGGCTCTTCCGTCCATGGGATTCTCCAGGCAAGAGTACTGGAGTGGAGAAATGCAAATCAAAACCCTAATGCAATACCAGTTCACACCGACTGGGTTAGCCGTTATAATAAAAAAGAAAACTGGAAAGTAACAAGTGTTGGCAGGGACACAGAGAAATTGGACCCCTTGTAACAGTGCTGGTAAGAATGTAAAATGGTGCAACTGTTCTGAAAACCAGTTTGGCAATTGCTCAGAAACTTAAATCTAAAATTACCACGTGTGCCTGTGTCGGTACCTCAGGCGTGTCTGACTCTCTGTGGCCCCGTGGACTGTAGCCCGCCAGACTCCTCTGTTTATGGAATTCTCCAGGCAAGAATATTAGAGTGGGTTGCTATTCCCTTGTCCAGGGGATCTTCCCAACCCAGGGATCAAACTCAGGTCTCCCGCATTGCAGGCAGAGTCTTTACCATCTGAGCCACCAGGGAAGCCCAATATGACCCAGCAATTCCCCTCCTAGGTATAGCCCCAAGAGAAATGAAACCATATGTCCGCACAAAAACTTGTACATAAATGT
Organism: Bos taurus; assembly: GCF_002263795.3. Classification (NCBI taxonomy): domain Eukaryota; kingdom Metazoa; phylum Chordata; class Mammalia; order Artiodactyla; family Bovidae; genus Bos; species Bos taurus. The sequence goes on along the minus strand of NC_037338.1, from coordinate 102,264,351 downwards.
TCATAACAATATTACTCGTAATAGCCAAAAAGTGGAGACAATCCACATGCCCATCAACTAATGAAGGCATGAACAAAATGTGGTCGAGCACGCCATGGAATGTTACTCAGCCAGAAAGCAGGACAAGGTTCTGCGACGGGCTATAATACAGATGAGGCTCCAGAATAAGGTGCTGAGTGAAGGAAGCCAGATTAAAAGTCACACCTCGTCTGATTCCGTTTAAATGACGTGTCTGCAATGAGCAAATGCATGATATAGAAAGCAGACTACTGATTGCCAAGGGCTGGGGACAGAGGAATGGGGAGCGGCTGCTGATAGAGATGGGATTTCCTTTCAGAAAATGATGAGAATGTCTTGGAAATAGAGATGTTGGTTGTGCAACATTGTGAACACGCTAAATGCCACTGAACTGTATATTTAAAAACGGCTAAAAAGGCAGATTCTATGTTATATATATTTTACCCCGACTTTAAAAAAATTGATGGTTAATTTCAAGTTATGTGACTATCATTGCAATTTTTTTTAGTTAAAAAATATTTTTAAAGTGCCTTCATCACAAGAAAATAAAATTGTAACTGTGAGTATGTGGTGACAGACATAAACTAAACTTAGAGTGGTAATTCTTTCGTAATAGTTTTTTGTTTTTTTGGCCACATGTGGTATCTTAGTTCCCCAACCAGGGATCAAACCCACGCCCCTGCATGGGAAGGGCAGAGTCTTAACCACTGGACCACTAGGGAAGTCCCTCTTTTGCAATACGTACCTATATCAAATCATTCTGTTGTAAAACTAATACAACGTTCTATGTCAATTACACTTCAATTAATTTCTTTTTAAAGAATTTAGAAGCCGACACGAAAGGGAAATGATGTGACGTACAATTATATCTTTAGCACTCAGCTTTGTTTTTCCTTGTTTTGATTTTCCTTTAATAGAATACTGTAATAAAGGGATTTGAATTTGGAAATAAAAAATCCCAGTGCTGCGCTGAGCACAGGAAACGCATTCAGAGCCCCTCTATCTGCACTGGAGCCCCCCGTTTTGTCAGGTTTTGACCAAGTCTGAACTCCGGCATAGATTTTCCCCAAACTCTGAGAAGGCATCTACGATCACGCAGCGACGCTGGATGAAGTGGTTAACCTAGCCAAACCTTGTTGCACAGCTGGGGAAACCTGGCTAAGGGGCTGTCCTTGCCGCGAGGAGACTGGGGGGGTCCGGCGCGGCCCAGCCCCCATCCTTCACTCTCTCTGCTCTGACACACTACTCCCTGGCCCCTGTCGCCCTGCCAGCAGTTGGTGTGTGCTTGGGGAATCAGAAACACATTTTCATATATTTAAGCAAATCTGCTGTGATGATTAAAAAAAAAAAATCAGAACCTGCAAACCAAAGCTGAACAGAACTATGCATCGTCTGCCGTTGTACACTTTCTCCAACACTCTGGTTCCCTCCAGGAAGGAGCCAGGCCTCCTCGTGGGCCCAGTGGGCCCTGGCCAGGCCTGAGGCAGGAGAGCCTGGGGTCTGGGCCGTGGGTCAGGAACACAGCCCGGACCCCCTTTCTGGGGTAGTGATGGCTGGCTGGTAAGGGGGAGGGGCTGCAGCTTGGCACCTGCTTCTTTGAGCCTGCCAAGCTCCATTCCAGCCCCAGGACTTGCGTGCCCTGTCGGCCTCCTCTGGTCTCTGCCTGCCCAGTGCTCCTTTCCTCCTCCCCTCCTCCCCCGACACCCTTGGCCAGGCGGAGAAGGCTGAATCCCAGCTCCACCAACAGTGGGACTTGGGAGCCTTGGTCTATTTCTCCATCCAGGGCACAGTGGCAGCCTCGCCCACAGCTGGGGAAACCTGGCTAAGGGGCTGTCCTTGCGGGGGTCCGGCGCCGCCCAGCCCCCACCCTTCACTCTCTCTGCTCCGACACTCGCTCCCCGGCCCCCGCCGCCCTGCCGGCCGTTGGCGTGTGCTCCACAGCACACTTACACACTGGACTCCAGGCTCCTCTTTTGTCAATGTCTACTTTTACTCCTTGTGTCTCTTAAGCTAAATTCTAGACCAGGGGTGAAAAAAAATCCCTTTTTGGGAACATTCACTTTTTTGCCAGGCTCCCAGAGAGGGGCTTTCCATCCTTGTCTCGTCTCACCCAGACAACCAGCCTTTGAGATTGTGTTTTGCGTCACCCCAGTTTTCAGATGAGAAAACCGAGGCTCAGAGCACGAAGGACTTATCCAAAGTCCCACAGCCCAGAAAGGGATGAGTACGAGCCCCCACTCGCCCCGTCCCGAACCTCAACTTCTCATCCACAGCTGGGGTCGCCTGCCTGTCCATCCATCCACCCCCTGCTTCGTCGTCACACGTGGAACTTGAGGCAGTTTGTGTTAAACGTGCGTTGAAGCATAAAAGTCAGGGCCAGGGGATGTAGAGAGGCAGAAGAGCCTGGGGAAGGTGGGGTGCATGGACTGGAAAGTTCTGGAAGCTCTAAGTCTGACACTCTGGAACGATGTCTCCTCCAAGCCCTTTCCCTTCCCCTAGGCAGTCCAGAGGCTCCGCCCTCCACCCTCCTGGGGTGTCTGGACCCAAACTCCTTCCCTTGAAAAAGTAGGAGGCCAGGATCTCACCCACGGGGCCCTCGCAGGCAGGGCTGCCCCCTCCTCTCACTCGTCCGCCCCCAGCAAGGAGGCCTCACCAAGCAACAAGATGTCATGCATGGAACTATTCTTGTCCCAGGCTGGGACCTGCCTCGGGCGTTTCAAGAGACTGAGCGGCTTTAACTAAGAGCTGGGTGAAGCTCAGTTTCCAAAATTGCTTCCTGCTTAAGGACAGAGCTGTGCAGACCTCCTGCTATCAGCTGACTGAAAACCTCACAGAACAGGGGCGCAAATGGGGCAGAAGCAGAGGCTTTGGGTGCCTCCTCTGTCCTCATCGAAACCCTAGTTCTTCCCATAAGACTCAGCCCTAATCTCTCCTCCTCCGAGAAGCCTTCCTGGACCACACTGTCCTTCCACTCACCCATCCATTGGTTCAGTAAATGCCTGCTGAGCACTGATAGAACCAAAAGGGAGGGATGCGGAGATGAACAAGGCAGCCGTGCCTCCAGGAGCTCCCAGCCCAGGAGGGAGGCAAACATCAGGCCTAGAGTACTGAGCGTGCGTTGAGCATCAATACGTGCATTCTATCAATAGTCCTATTTAAGGAAATGAGACTCAGAGAGGTTAAGCCTCGTGCCAAAGGTCACACAGCAGGGGACTCCAACCTCTCTGTCTCTGCCTCTAGAGCCTGAGCTCTTAACTAGGAGGCCACATCTGTGAGCTTAGGTGACAAGGATGCAGCCAGATGAGGTGTTTTAACCGTCCTGGGCTAGGGAGTCAGGAAAAGCCTCCTGGAGAAGGTGGGTTCCAGCCTGAACCTGGAAAAAGGAGCCTGGGTTATCTAGGTAAGCACAAAAGGGTTAGACATGAAGGAAGCAAAGAAGACATTCCAGGTAGAGGAGGTGGGAAAACTTTGTGGGAAGCTGGAGCTGGGAGGGATGGGCGGGGCAGGGGGTTGGGGGAGGCGGGATGCGCCTTCATCCTTTGCAAGCTCCTTACACTAGGTGTCCATCTCACCCTCTCAGTGTTAGTCGGGTACCACCCTGAACACCTGCCCTGTTTCTTTCATTGTCTACTTAGATTTGCAAGAGTTCATCACATTCTGGCAGGAGGCGGGGCATCTGTGACCTTGATTGCACGTGGTGTTCAGTGTCACAGTGGGGAGGGGCTTGAGGTCTCCAGGACCCACCTGCCACCTGAGTTATCACCCCAGCAGACTCCCTGGGGGAGGGATGGGGGGCCACTGGCTCTTCATCTGGGTAAACTGAGGCACAGAGAAGGCAAAGCAGCTTCTGAGAAACACGTGTGCTTTGGGTTTTCCTGTATGTCAAGACCCTGGCGTCTCTGTGTGCTGAAGTCTCCTTAGATGAAATGTTTAACATTCACCTATTTCACCATGGAAAAGTCCAGATGCTCAAGACTGGATCAGCAGCACTATCAAAGGCTCACACTAGAAGAGAACTGGCACTCTCTAAGCACTTGCTGATATACTGAGAGAACCACTTCCTTCTCCCAGCAAGCTGGAGAGATGGGCAAGGCAGCCATCACCACGTCCTGTTACCGGTGGGGAAACAGAGTCTCAGAGACTTGCCCCAGATCACTCAGCCCATAAGCAGCAAAGCCGGGATGCAAGCTCAGGTCTTTGGATTCCAAGCTTGAAGCTTTTGTCTGGATATCATAACACCTTTCTGGAACCTCCCACCAGGTCTCCAATATTCAGGAATCTGAGCTCCCAGCTTCAGCCCTCACTCCGGGACCCCCACTCCTCCTGCTGTCTGCCTTTCTCCTTCAGCAGTAGTGACACCCCCACTCTGCAAAGGTCCCATGGGAAGCACAGGCCTCTTGCCTGCTCATCATCAATAAAAAGTATCACCCACCGCTGACGGATTATGTAGAGCAGTGTTCCTCAGAGCATACCCTGTGTGCATCTGAATTACCTGAATTTCCTGTTAAAATGCAGCTTCTGGCTCCGAGGGTCTGGGGGGGGGTGTTATCCAGGACCCAGTATTTCTAACAAGGTGCACCTCGGGAGGCGAGTGGGCAGCCAGCTGCAGGGCCATTTTCAGCATCAACTGCCTGGTCTGTGCCCCCAGCCCTCTTTCCTCACCATCTCTCTCCTGAGGCTCAAGGCACAAGGACAAGGTCTCCCCCTTCCTTTCGTGGCTGTGCAGGTTGGTGGGCAACCTCTCTTTCAGAGCGCCGTGGGACTGCTCCCCATCCTCAAGGGGTCTTGCAAGAGGCCGAGAAGCCTTTGCCTCCTTCTCTCTGGCCCTGCAGACTCAGCAGGCTGGCCCCCTCTGGCCAGGCACTGGGAGTCAGAGGTGGGAGGCCGCCCGCCGTCTCCCGCAGCCCTCATTGAAATTTCGCCCTTGCCCGAGAATCTTTGGTTGAGAGCTCAGCCCTATTAATTCTCATTGTGCATTTAGAGCCAATAGGTTTTTATTTATTCATTTATCTTGGTCTTCCTCCTCCCTCCCCTTCCTCACCGGTCTGGAATTTACAATTCAGGTCTCAGGTGGCCTTGCGGAAGGACAACGAGTCCAAGGCTGGGAGAGTCTGCACACTGAAGCCTGCGAGGGGTAGTCGCCTCCCCCCCACCCCCCACCCCCCACCCCCCACCCCCCACCCCCCGCCATCCCCCCCGCCCGCCCCCCCCCCGCCCCCCGACCCCGGGCCCCTGGCGCACCCTCAGGACACTTCAGGGCTCACGCTCTGACCTGGATGGATGTTGCGACAGGCCCAGCACTCACTGCAGGAGGGATGCCAGGAAACAGGGACCCACTGGGCAATCCTGAGGCTAAAGTGGGGCTAAGGGCCGCCTGGGTACCACTAGGGCGCCCCCTGGTGGCTGGTTAACACCACGGGCCAAGGCTAGAGGAATTAATGGCTACCTGAGCACATATCCAACCGCCTGCGCCCCTGAGCCCAGGATACAGGGCGGACGTCCTCAAGGCTGGGGTAGGGCAAAGAAGCAAAGGCCCAGGCACCGCAGAGGGCATAAAAGCCGCAATAACAAGCAAACGACGGCTACCACACCGTGAGCACCTACTGTGTGGCGGGACTCGCATGGCTGGGCTGTGTCCTTTCCCAGCGCACTGTGACACGCCTTCAGCAGCAGCATCTCTACTTCACCGAAGCTCAGAGAGGGAAGGCTGGGCCACCTGGAGCATAAGCATAGGCCCTGCCTGGCTGCGCACAAGTTCCCGGCCTGCCCTCTAGACTGAGTGACCTTGGCGGGATTTAGCCACTTTCTAATCCCTAAAATGGGATTAGAACGGTCACTACCTTGGAGCATCCTAGAGATGATTTAATGAGACACACACAGAACCTCTTGCCTGGAGAATCCCAGGGACAGGGGAGCCTGGTGGGCTGCCGTCTCTGGGGTCGCACAGAGTCGGACACGACTGAAGCGACTTAGCAGCAGCAGCAGCAGCAGCAGCAGCAGCACAGAACCTGCTCAGGGAAGCTGTGGTAAACAGCAGGGTGGGGGTTTGAATTCATCTGGATGTGACCTCCTCCTCCCTGCAGAAGCAGCCTGGGCGGTGTCCCCACACCCGTTGGCTGCATGTTCATGATCAAAGGCAGAGGTGGATGGCAGCCCATCATGAAACATTTAAGTCCATCAGGTTGGTGTCGGGACACCGAGGACCCACCAAGCAGAGGAAGGTGGAGATGCTGTTTCTCCAACACCGCCCTCCTCACCATCTTCCCAGGAGAGGACAGGAAGGTGACAGAAGCCCCTTCCACAGCCCAGGGCTCCAGGACCCAGGTCGGGCGGCATCAGGACTGTGGTGGGGTGACCAGCCCACCTTGGCAGCTGCGCTGGGCTCTCTGTGTGAGAATGGGGGCAGGCTTGGCCAGGAGAGGGCCTCGGACTTGCACCTGATGGTCATCCCCACTCCTCAGGCCTTGACCAGAAGCTGGTCCAGTGATTTAAGATTTCACCACCCACCCCATGCCCCCGCCCCCGGCACATTAAAATCGCAATGAATATTTAAAAGAAGAAATACAGTCAAGACTCTAACACAAGAGGCAGCAGTTGACTCTGCTCTGGGAGTCGAGTGGAGAAGTCCTCACATGAGCTGGGGCGGGCACTCAGCCTGAGATGTGGCTCAGAGCTGGGCTCCCCCAGTGCTGACCTTGGCCCTGACCTTCAGGGGCCAGCCCCCTTGCCCATCCCTGAGCCAGCGAAGCCCTGGGGTTCTCAGTGAAGTGGGCCCATCCGGACCCTGGCTCCTGGCCCTGTGCTGCCTTCTCCTTTACTGTCCCCCTCTCTCCCCAGCTGGGGCCGGCCAGCCTGCCCACCGCCCACAGTGACAGCCTCCTGACCTCTGATCATCCCAGTGGGAACCCACCTTCCCAGGCTGACTGCTCTGGGATAGGATCCATGCACCCCAGGGGACTGAGCCATCCTTAGGAGCCCGGTGGGGACACCCACTCAGTCCATCCATAAACACAGAGCGCTGGAGGCTTCCCCAGGGCACATGGAGGCAGCAACCACCCAAGGATGACACCGAGACCTTCCTGTGGCTTCTGCAGCCTGGCTTCCCTGTCCAGCTTCCTGCCTGGCCCAGGGCCTGCAGGGCTCTGCCTAGTGGAAGGCATCTTTTGGGAGGCAGATCAGCTCAGTGACTCTGGAGCCAGATGCTTGCATCAGAGCTTTACCACTTCCTGGGCTGTGACTTTGGGCCTCAGTTTCTCCATCTGTACAATGGGAATGACGATAACTACCATCTAGTAGCACTTGCTCTGTGCCAGACCTTAGTCTGAGCATTTTATTTATTTGTTTTAAAATATATATTTATTTATTCGGCTGCATCAGGACTTGGTTGTGACATGTGGGGTCTTTCCTTGCGGCACACAGGCCCTCTAGTTGTGGCGCCCGGTCTCCAGAGTGCTCAGGCTTCCGGAGTCGTAGCACTCAGGCTCAGTCATTCCATGGCATGTGGGATCTTAGTTCCCTGACCAGGGATCGAACCCGCGTCCCCTGCATAGCAAGGTGGAGTCTTAACCACTGGACCACCAGGGAGCATTTTAGGGTGAACTGAACTTGTTAGGGTGACCTGAGTGTGTGCTGAGTGTGCACACTTTAGAGGACAGCAGCTCAGAGACGCCGCCGGTCCAGAGCTCACTCCCTGAAACTCTGTGTGACGCAGAATCAACCCAGCTGAAGTGAGTGAGGACTCCAAGGAATGACTCGTACTGAGCTTTCAAGCCCCATGCTCGGGGACTGGCATAAATGACCCCCACTCTTATTATTGTTGCTGTTAATGGAGTACTGATGTACCCCATGGCTCTGACTCCGTCTTTAACTAGAGACTCAAGTGACACCACCTGAACGCCTCCCTTCCCCTGACTTAACCAGGCACTGTGGTCACCACACATCATGATGGAATCGGAAAGGGTGCCATCCACACCAGCCACCCTGATCTGACCCCTTCCTTCCTCCCTTACGAATCCCCTCTGCAGGTCCACCAAACCTTCCCCCACAAAGGGCGCTTGGCCTCTCTTCGCCTGGCAAATGGTTTGCTGGATTGGAATGGGTGGAACAGGAGGTGTCCCCCTGAAGGGATGAACGGGGGAGGGCAGAGTGCAAGCTTGCAAATAGCACCTTGCTTGCTCACCCAGATGCTGACTTCCTACAAGGGAGGCGGGGCTTATCTGCAAGGCTGGGCAACTGTGGCTACGGTGGTGGTTTGGTGGTTTTCCCAGAGGAGAGGATCCAGTGATCACCAGGCCAAGAATTTCCCCACCCCAAAGAACGGCGTCACGTGACCCCAGCATCCTCGGGGCACACTTTGCTCTGGCGCGTCTCCAAGGCGAGACAGAGACATTCCTGATCCTACAGGCTGGGAAAGCCAGCCTGGCATCCGGGTCCCAAGGGTCTGGCCCAGACCCCCACCCCCACCCACTTGGCCTGAGCAAAGGCCACAGCAGGGGGCCGACTTACGTGGGAGCAGAATCTTTCCGGGGGGTCTCCGCATGTGATGCCGGAGGGCTCCACCTTCACCTTGACATAGTCCTTCAGGCGCATCACCTTGGGCTGGCAGGCATAGAACTCCCAGGTGGGGCCTTCGTCCGTGGTCACCCAGGATTTGCAGATGTCGTAGTCCCCGGAGGCCAGGGCCAGGCAGTGCAGGAGGAGGGCCAGCAAGCGCAGCATGGCGGCACGGTCCCCAGGGGCGCGGCCCGCAGGGGGCCTGGTGAGGCAGCGGCTGGCTCAGGCGGGGCACACAGCCTCAGCATGGAAAAGCCACATCTACCGGGCGACGGAGGCCAGATGTCCCAGGGACTCTGCCAGGTTGCAAACAGCGAGGAAACTTGGTTTTTCCAAGAGGCCGATATGGAAAACCCAGAGCCGGCGTTTCTCAGAGTGCTGATGGGCAGATCAAGAAGTTGCCCACAACTTGGCGTCCTCCTCACCTTGGCATCACCCCTACCCCAGAGGTGAATCTGATCAAATCAGGCAAACGCTCCAATTGTGACCGTGGATGGAAATGGGAGACGGAGAGAGTCCGCAGGGATCTGGCATGAGGCCGGATCGGATTGCTTGTAATTTTTGTCCTTCCGATCAATCCAGCTCTTTAAAGGGCCCTTTCATGTGTGATGTGTGCTCAACACAACTGCACAACCACCCTCTGGCCTGCGTTGTAAAGATAAAACAAAATCAGGTGGAGTACCTGTGAGCTGCACACACGTCCCCGCTATGGGACTGGACGTGGCATTTTGGACCTTGGCATTTTCACCAAAGTGAAAGAGATTTCTTTTCATATGGGCTGAAAGTGACAGCAGTCACGCAGCTGGAGCACAAAAAGCGACCGAGGTGTTACCTGGGGGGCAGCGGATCTGGGCCTGCTTTGGTTGGGACAGGCGCTAACAGGGCCAGCTGACCTCGGCTGGTAGCCGTCGGCAACTTATCAGGATGTTTCTGAGACTTCAGCTCCCAATCCATCCAGGTACCCGGGGTCTGGCTTGTCTTTCATTGTAGGGAGGGAGAAGAGAGAGCTCATTAGCAACAACACCTGCAACAAATTAAATAGAGAAAGAGGGGGATAAAGATGTAGAAGAACAAAAGCTCTCTGGCAAAACGTGCAAAACACGAAGCTGCATTAGCAAGGTCTCTGGAGAAAACTGGGTTATTGTCATTAATATCGGAGAAGCACATTTGGAGATGGGGTACATTATTCAAGAAGGCAATGTGCTTTCTCCTTATTTCTGGGGGTCCTGGGGTCAGCAGAAGTGTCCCTGTTTGGGGTCAGTGACTTTCTAAAACAGCCCCAAGAGCCGAGACTGAATGGTGGCTTTAAAATACTGCAACTGACAAGTCAAAATGTCAAAACCGTTGAAGGCCGAGATGAAGCTGTAATTATAGGTGTCGATGAGGCTGTGTGGACAGGCTCAGATAAAGAATGGTCCACGCGTGGCCAAAAGTTACAAACCAGGTGCTAATAACTGTCTCCAAAATTCTGAAATGGTGAATTTAATTTTCAACTGTAAGGAACTAGGGATGTTGAAGACTTTGACGGAAGTGATGATGGTGTGTTCTATTAGATTTTTCCGATCAAGGCCAAAATTTCGCAGTCATCCTTAGAGGGTATGTTTATAAACAGGTCACCATTATGATTATTGCTTTACTATTTTAAGCTACTTGTAATTATTTAAAAGCCCTAAATAGATATAACTAAGATGAATATTACATTGTGGAAAAAAACATGACTCCAGTAATGTGATGTGTTCCCAGACATCTGATATATCACCAGGAGAATCTGGTCCCCCGGTGAGGAATCCTGGCCAGAAATACTTAGCCAATAAATAGGGCAAAGGTTACTGCAATGAGTCACAGCAGAGCCATGTGTGTTATTAATTCTGGTAATTATGTCTCTGATTGTTGCATCTACATTCCCAAACTATTGCACCATCCATGCTACCTTCACCGCTCAACCGACTCTTCAGCCATTGTATCTAGAAGGTCCTGAAGAGTTAACTACGTTTCCATATTCCTCCATTCTCCATCCAGACACAAACACACTCCTGCCCAAACGACAAACCAGAGGGCTGGGGACACTGTCCAAATGGGGGCTGGCCGCTCAGCTCCTCCCCAGGCGGAGTCCCCAGCCTAGGTCCCAATGCTCCAGGCTGGGGGCATCATAAATCTGCGTTAAGGCAGCCCCTGCCCCTCTCTCTGGCTGAAGGGCTCTTGATGGAGATGAATGAGGAGCCAGGGAGACACATTTTCACATCTCACCTCTGGCAGTTTCGAGAGAAACGGTGTTACAGAGTCCTCCTGGCCTTGAATGTGCTCCTTGCTAGAAAACTCTCAGAAAGAATCCGCCTGGAGACTATTTTTACAACCTGAGAAAATGTAGTAAAAATAAAATAGCGCCGGCCGGCAAAGGTTTGGATGCCTCTATCTGAGCTTCATGCTGCCCAGAAAACAGCACGTCCCTAATTAATTCTTCCAGCCGCGGGCTCCCAACTGTTCACTCCCAGGTGGGGCGCTCCTTATACGGGACACCAGGGCGCCAGGCTTCACTGCTTCCAGGGAGGACCCACCCAGCCTGGGGCTTCCTTCATCTGCAGTGATGCTCCCAGCCTGAACGCTGCTGGACGAGGGGAGGCAGCGAGGCCCGGAGGCCAGGAGGCCCGCCAGATCCACGAGGCAGCACGCCTTGCAAATATATTAATTGCTTTGCAGTTCTGTTGGCTTAAATGCCATGCATTCCCTGGAAAACGGGGTGAGGGTCGGGGGCCAACAACGACAAAATCTGCCCGGGAGGGGGGCAATAAACGTGTTTACAACTAGTCAGTCAATTGGGCGTTGCTGGCACCAGAAGGGAATTGTGAGCTCAGCACGAGAATATTATTACAGTCGGTTTTTGCCAAAGAGGAAAAAACGGGAGGGGGAGAGACGCGAGAGTCTTCGGCACAGCGAGGCGGAAAGCGGAGAGAGAAGCCGGTATGGGAAATTTCAGGAGTAAGAGGTTGGGTCCCGGTAGATTGTTCTCTCCTTGGAAAATAAATCTTCACCTGATATTATTAAGAAACTGCAGCTCCCAGAAACAAATAGAATCAATGCGCTTTATTTTCTTTTAAGAGTCCTCAGGAACGGGAGCGGAGGGGGAGGGGCTGATAGCCAGGGTATTAAAACCCGAAAATTAGATTTTACCAGGATTTCTGAACTCAGATTTCTCTGTCTTATTGAATTAGCGCCTCTCGAGCTGGCTGGGCTCGAAGCAAGCTCCTCCCGAGTTGCCGGCCGGGCCCTCGCCTCCTGGGAAACTTGCCTGATGGGCGGGGAACCCCTAGAGGTGGTCCCTGGAGAGGGGGCGCTGGGGCTTTCTCCTGGGACCCAGCCCACACCCCAGTTTCTTTCTTCCTTCCCAGCGGGACAGCGGAAGAGGGGGTGAAATCTACCTTCAGATGCGGTCTGGGTCACCTTCCAGTCCCACCCCACCCTCCCAACTCTAACCATCGCAGCCCCCCCCCGACCACCACCCGCCAGCCCCGCAACTCCGGCCGGTCCCATGGGTGCACCCGCTCACCGCCGCCGCGCGAGCGTGCATCCCACTGCTGGCGGCCGGGTGCCCCAGCCCCGGATCGGCAGCCTCCTCGGGCTCCAGGTGCCCACCTCCCCCGGCCGCATGCCCTCTCAGCTCCCAGGCAACCCCGAAAAGTTGAGCACGGAGGATGGGGCGCGAGGAGGCATCCACTGGGAGTTTGGGGCTGCGGCACGGGGCTGCTTGTGGGGTGGGGGTCAGCTCCCCGCCGCGGACCCCAGGGGTTTAGAGTCCGCGCTTCGGGTGGGCTGCAGGCGTCGTGCCTCGCACGACAACATGCCCGGGAAGCCCTCCGTCGCTTTTTGTCTTTCCAAAGTTGAGTGTAAGCCCCGGAGCTGTTAATAATCACACCTTTAATAAAGGCCGGGCGGGCACCGAGGGGGGCCCCCCTCATTTGGCACCTTCTCCCTTAATTAGGGGACGCCGAGCAAAGCGCCCGGTAATTACTCTCATCCTTTTGCCCAGCGCCGCAGCCGGCAGGGACCCCGCCGCCGCCCGCAGCCCCCAGGCAGCTAACTTACTCGGGAGCCGGAGCCGGCGGTCCCCGCGAGCCCGCGGTCCTCTTCCCGCCTTCCCGCGGCCCCTGCTCCCACCGTCCGCGCGCCACCCAGCTCCAGGTTCCACTCCACACTGTCCCCGAGCCGGTCCGGGCGCATAATCCTCCCCATCAGCCCACCCCTCCCAGGCGCCGAAAGAAGTTTCTAGCGGCGGCCGGAACGCAAGAGTTTTTCTGTGCAACTCACACATTTTCCCAGTTTTCCGAGAGGGGAAGGGGATGGCAGAAATTGGGGTGGCTCTAGAGGGTGGCGACTCAATCAGGGTAGGGGAACGGCGCGAAGGAAGGGTTAATTTCCTTTCCACAAACACATCCAGGCATTCTCTTAACATCCACCCTCCCGCCCCACTCACTCGCACAAACGATGGGAAAAGACCCTGGTGGGGAAAAATCCAGCCCCGAAAGACAAGCTACTCCTTTAAGATGTTGCTACAAATGCACACTCACACACCCCTCTCCAAGCGACTCCGGTCCTCCTCTTGTAGCAGTCGCCACCAATAACTTTTGCATCCGAGCCTCGGCTGGGCTACTGTTAAGTGGCTCCCGGGCCCCGGGAAAGCCTGCGCGGTCACCGAAGCCCTTTAAAAATGAAAGCAGGCTGGCCAAGCTGCAGCATATCCACCCCCCAACCCCGATCGCCTCCCGGGCTCTCCCCGCCCGCCTTACCCCGGCTCGGAGCGGCTTCCCGGAGCGGAGACCCCGGAGGCCGCCACCCTCCGGCGCTCTGCTCCCCCGTCCGGCTGGCGCTGGGTGGGGGCGAAGGCCGAGGGCTGCGAGCCGCTGCTCCTTCCCCCGCCGCCTCTGTGGCTGTCAGATCGGGGCTGGGGAGCCCTCCGGCCCCCGGGGGGGCCGCCCGCAGCCGTCCCGGAGACGCGGGCCGGGGGAGGGGGCCGCCCGCGCCGCCCGCATCGCCCGCCGGGGGCCGAGCCGGAGGTCGCCGCTAACAAGTGCAAACTTTTGGGGCCCCCTGGGCGGCTCGGAGAGGACCCGCGCTCGGGCACCGGGCAGCCCCCGGCCCGGGTGGGCTTCGCGGCGGCTCGTCGGGGCGCCGGGGCATTCCCCCCCCCCGGGGCGCGGCGGGGGCCAGATGGCCGGGGCGCTTCACTGCCCCCCTGCACTCCGCTCCAAGTTAATGCTGAGGCTAAATCCTCTTGCCATCACTCACGATCACCATCGGGGCTTTTATCTCCCGGTCTGATCCGGGCTGCGTAACTTCCTCTGTGTGGCTTTAACACACCATCCCACCACGGAGCAGCGGTCTTCTTAAAGGTGCAGGAAGGAAATACTGCGAGACTCGGGGGACGCGCCACGGCCCGGGGAGGGGCGCGGCGAGCAGGGGCGTCCCGGCGGGCCCGCGGCCAGGGTGGCCCCAGCGAGCGGCCGCTGAAGCGAGCCTGCTCTGGGGGGGCGGGGGTCGCAACCTATACATCGCCTCCCGGCCTGGGGGCCAGCGGGTTCCCGCACACAGAGCGCATCTCAGCCAGCTCGGGCCAGGCGCCGCGGGGCTGCGGCTTCCTTTCCCCAAACCTCGGGGGCCCGACCGGGTGCCAGCGCCCATGGGTGTGGGGGCTGCCCCATCGACCCTGGGGGAGGGGTCCAAGTGAGTCAGTCCGCCCCCCACCGCCCCCCCGCCCCCCTCAAACAAGCCCGGGGCTCAAGGCTGCTGCTCCGTCTCCCTCTGTGAAGTGCTGCCACCCAGAAGGCCCCAAGCAGTGGGTAAAGGGGTGGGTGGGTGGATTTGGGGAGACGGGGAGGGGGACCATCTGAGCTCACAAGCGGAGCCTGAATACCAGCTGACACATCGCCGCCTCCACCCTGACGGGCCCTGCTTTTGACGGAGCCAAGCCAGCTCTGGAGGGAGTGCGGAGTAGGGGGCAGGAGGGGCCTCACTCCCTGGCCCTGGGAGCCTGGGAGGAGGGCGTGGGAGGACTCCCGCAGGGGCCTAGGGCAGAGGCCCTAGGGATTGGCCGCACTGGGCAGCCCCCTGGGGCTCTTCAGCGCCCCCAGCCCCCCACCCCGGAGGTTTCCTTCCGGGCTGCCTCCCAGGCCTGTGGGGAGAGCTGTCTCCATCTTGCAGGGGCACCCGTGGCTTTCAGATGCTCCCCGGCGCGCTCCTGGTGGGTTCTCACTGCAGCTCAGGCAGCCGGCTCTGCCATTGGGAAGCATCAGGAACAAAGAGCCCGAGGATGGAGAGAGAGAGCGAAGGAGGGACTGGGCCAAGGTCACGGAGGGTGTCAGGAATAAGAGCAAGGTGTGCCCCCGGGGGCCCCACCCGCTGCCAGCCTTAACCCTTCCCTCCTCTGGGCTCCCCCCCAAGCTGGCCGAGGGGGCTATGCTGCTGAGTAATGTTTAGCCTGTTGTTGCAGAGTGGACATGGAATTCAAGACTGTCCTCTGCTTTAATAGTCATAATCATAATTTAACATTTATTGAGCACCTGCTTTATGCCAGGATCCATGCAAACCGCTTGGTGTGTCTTATCCACTGGTTCTTCCCCACAGGCCTGGCACTTAACTCCTATTAGTCAAGTCCCAAGTTATATTAATAGATGAAGCTTAGAGATGTGAAGTAACTTGCCCAAGGTCACACAGCTGAGGGAGACGCTGGCCTGGGAGGCAGGGCTCTTGGGCTCCCCCGTGGGGTTCTGCTGCTGCTCCCTGACTTGCTGGTTAACTTGGGGCGTGAGGCACAGATTGCCTCCGGGCCTCAGTTTCCCCATCTGTGAGATGTGAATGGTGAGTCTTTTCCTTTTCCAAGGAGCAGACAAGGCCATCAAGGGCCTTCTCCTGAAAGTGCTCTCAAAGACCTTCCACTGGAGAAGCTACCCCGCTCCCTCCCCCAAAGCTGTCCAGGAGAGCAGATGCTTGCCAGCCCCTTCTTACCTGCTCCCTGGGCCTTAAAGCGTCCAGCAGGAGGAAGCTCCGTGGAGGAGGACACATCTCAGCAATTTGATTTTTAAGCCTTTGGCCTGCAGGCAGCAGCGAAGGGCACACTGTGGGCCTCCCACCCAGGCAGGGTGAGTGACGACCCGGGCCGGCCCTCGGCCTGCTGTCGCCCCCAGGCAGGGTCATCAATTCCTGGGAAACGCCCTGCTCCTCCATCACCCGAGTCTGGATGCTGTCAGGACAGCCAACGAGACTGGAGGAGGTTGCTTCTTATTCGTGATTCACCTAAACGCGGCGGGGGCCTGGGGTGTGCTCCTGTTATCTCCTGGATGGCTTAAGTGACCCACGTGCAAAGCCATATGCCACTGAGACGGTGTTTAAAATGTCTCTGCAGCTTCCTCTCCCCAGCACCCCCTGCCTCTCCAGTGGGTTGATGCCGACAGACTTTTTGGGGGACCCATTCCCAAACCTGTCTTCTAGTCTCCCCTTTTTCCAGATCCTGGAAATTATGGAATCATGGAAAGAGTCAGAATGAAGGGCTTTTCTTGGCTCCGCCCCTACTCGCCATATGGCCTGGGGCCATCACTGCCAGCCTCAGTTTCTCCCTCTGCGTAGTGAGGGGATTTGCCCCAGGAGGTGGTCCCCGGGCGATGATGCCACGCTGACAGCAGGCCATAGCAACCTCCGGGAGACAGCATCCCTTTCTAGTGACTCATAAAGTGCTTTTTTCCCAAGATGGGAAACAAATAGGATTCTAGCCATGTAGGGACCAGGTGGTCAAGGGATGTTCATTTTTAAATTTCATTAAGGTATCTTGTGACAAACGACCTTTCACCAGCAATGAAAAGAAGCTGAGCACCAGGGGCAGGAGAGGGTTAATGAATCTCTCGCGCACCGCCCCCCCAACCCATGATTGCTGGCTCCCCTCTCGCAGCAGCCTCTTTGTTGGTAGAGTTTTGGCTCTATTGCACAGTTTAAATTCAAATTGTGAATGTTGAATCTACTATTAAAAAACATCTGCAGAATAATGCATTTGATTTTATTCCACCTATGTTGTTTAAACAAAGGAGATATGTATACAGATACAGACAGACAGACAGATGAATAGATAGATATGTACATATACATGTATTTAAAATAAAGACACCAAAGTAGGAACAGGAGAGATGGAGAATGACATGCTTTATTACATATATATTCTTTCTGTGTTGTTTGACTCCTTCACAATGAGAAAATAGGCTTGGATGGGGTAAGACAAGTAACAGGAAATTATAAAGTCACACTCAGAAATGATCTCCCAGCTTTGCAATGCGCGGTAACAGATGAGGTCCAGCCCCTCCGGGGATTTCCAAGAGAAGGCAAACCCTGATGCACACAGACTAAAGGACAGACAGATAAAACGAGCTCACACCACTGATTAAAGTCGTGTAAGCTCAAAAGCCACCCCCAGCACGTTCTCACCCTTCACCTGATTCACTCCCTTCTTGGTTATGCCAGGCCAAGATTTCGATTTGTCCCCTTGACCTTGAGCAGTTGCAATGCGCTGGAAATAGGTGGTAAGAGCCTGGGAACTAGCCCAGGACCATCTAGGGGTTTGGAGGCATTCCTGGGCCCCTGACTTCCACGGTCAAGGCGGGGCCAGGGGCAGGAGAGACCAAGACCCAAGGCCAGGGCATTCCCCAGGGGAGCACCTCCAGGCAGCGGCAGAGGCTGTTAAGAAGCACCCCGACTCCTCCTGGCCAGTTCTCAGCTCTAATCTCCAGACCATACTCCCATTAATTATTATTACTGTATTAATCATACATGTGATTAATTCAGTAATGGTGATTCATAATTGATTGCATTTTATATGGTGCCTTTCATCCACGCTTCTCCCAAGATGTGCGCTGCCTACAACAAGAGACATATAAAGCAAGACGTGTTCTTAGCTCGCCTGCATTTTGTTGGATAAACTTCTCTTTGCAGAGGCAGGGGGCTGAGGGTTTGGGGGCAGACTGAGCTCACCAGCCTCAGCTCTGTGCCTGTCTCCGGCCCAGGCAGCGCCTCACCCAGCTGGGGACTCTGCTTCATCCTGCCGTGCCTCATGGTGGCCACGCCCCAGGAACCCTGCCAACCCCACTCCTTTGGCTGTAAGTCTGCCTAGGATCCGGCTGCAAGGCAAGGCCAGCCTGGGCTCCGCAGGGAGCTGGTACCCCCAGTGGCACTGACAAGGGTTCTAGAGCTTGAATCTTTGGGTGGGGGTCTTCCCTCTCCTGTTAATTAGCTGTGTGACCTTGAATAAGTTACTGCCCTACTGCCTCAGTTGACCCAAATGAAAAATGGCGTTAATTAAAATCTCTCTCTTCCTGGGGTTATTGTAAAATTTACATACAGTAGACACTACCATGTGTAAAATAGATAACCAATGGGATTTCACTGTATGACTCAGGGAACTCAAACTGGGGGTCTGTCACCACCTAGAGGGGTGGGAAGGAGGTGGGAGGGAGGTTAAAGAGGGAGGGGACACATGTATATCTATGGCTGAGGCCAGCACAATATTGTGAAGCAATTTTCCTTCAGTTAAAATTGAGTTTTGTCTGAGAAGATATTCCATGCAGTGACACATATACAGCACTTCAAATCTGGCACATAGTGTGTGCTCAATAAATGTGAGTAGTGGGAGTCGCGGGCCTGGTTCTAGCAGCAGCTGCTCTGTGACTAGGCTAATCTCGTCCCCTCTCTAGGCCTCAGTTTTCTCAGCTGTAAAATGGGCTGAACAGTCAACTTTGAGGGTTCCTTTCGGATCTTAGACGAGCACTTGGAATAGTTATGGTTGGGGTTTGGAGCTTCAAAATCAAGCTGCCCTGGGCTCCCACTCTCACCATTCTCCAGTTGTGTGACCTTGGGCAAAGGACTCCCCTTGCCCAGGCTCAGCTGCCACCTCTGGAAAATGGGGATCATAATAGCATCTGGAGCCTGGTCTTGATGTGAGGGTTTAATGAGCTACTGCTTGAAGCCTGTTTGGCTTCTAGAAAGGGCTTAACACAGGGTGGCTCCGGCACTGTACAGCAGGCCTGGTGCACAGCAGGCCTGGTGCACAGCACTTATGGATACTCTCACACGTCTACTATGCCCCTACCCCGGGAAAGATGCTCTTGTCTGCCCCACTGTTCTGAAGAGAATGGAGATGGAGGCGTCTGTCCTGGGGGAGTCAGTTAGGGGTTAAGGCAGGGGCAGTATTTGAACCCAGGCCTCATGGCCGCACTCACTGGGGTCTGCGCTCTGTCCTGAGCTGACTCTCCCAGGGTGGTTTTCGTCCCAGTGGTTCTGGTAGGGAGCTGGTGTTGCAGACCCCACTTGTTAGCAGAAGACCTGGGGACCAGAGAGGTTCGGTGACTTCTCCAGGGCACACAGCAAGCAAGAAATGGGGGATCAGAACTGGCTTTGTTGAATGGATGTGGGGCCAGCACTGGGATGCCCACCTTGGCCTGTGGCGTCTCCCCTACCCCACCCCCTGAAGCCTGGCTGGGTGCCCTTCCCTCTCCATGTGGATGGTCCTGTTCTTGAGCCCCAGGCAGCCTGGCACGAGAGGGCTCAGCCCAGGAGGAGGAGCCCAGCTCCTCCCAGCAAAGCTGCTTGGCTCCTACCGGAGGGGTGGCTGCTACAAAGAAGAAACCCAACCACCCCCCCGTCTTTTTGGGGGCACAGACCACCAGGGTTTCAGCCTGGTGGGTCCCCACGGTGTTCCCTGCAGACAGCCGGCCTTTGGTCCACAGGCCCCACGGGCAGAACTATCTGCTGCCCCTGAGTGGCTGGGAGATGGGCGTGCAGAGGGGCACTGGCTTCCCTCTGTCAGTGGGGCAGGCCACTGTGCTGACCCTGCCAGCGCAGATCTCAGGGCACACCTCCCCGCAGGGCACCTACCGTGTGACAGCACCCCGCAAATCTGATAGATTATCCGTGTCACAGGCATCAAGCTGCCTGTGCAGCCCAGCAGTTTCAGTCATGTCCGACTCTTTGCTTCCCCATGGACCGTAGCCCACCAGGCCCCTCTGTCCACGGAAATCTCCAGGCAAGAATACTGGAGTGGGTTGCCATGCCCTCCTCCAGGGGATCTTCCCGACTCAGGAATCGGACCTGTGTCTCTCATGTCTCCTGCGTTGGCAGGTGGGTTCTTTACCACTTGCACCACCTGGAAACCCCAAGGGTTTACTAAGTACTTACTATCTACTACATGCCAGATACTGTCAGGCTGAGGCAGTGGAGTCTGGGGAAGTGTGTGTGTGTGAGTCTGTGCACATGCATGTACATAAGCCCACGTGTGTAAGCCCAGTGTGAGTGTGCCAGCTTGGCAGGCTTGCCAAAAAACACTGGAGGAGCCACAGTAGCTGCAGAGGCACGTCTGAACCCTCAGGATAGGAGACAAGTTCAAACCATGAGCGCCAAGAAAAGTAAGACCCAGGCTCATGGGGACCCGGACCTGGACTCCTGCTTGCCTGAGCCTCGGTTTCTCATCTCTCAAGTGAACACAACAACAGCACCTGTATCCTGGGGCTTGGGGAGCATTGCCCAATACTTTGGCCACCTGATGCGAAGAGGTGACTCATTTGAAAAGACCCTGATGCTGGGAAAGATTGAAGGCAGGAGGGGAAGGGGACGACAGAGGATGAGATGGTTGGATGGCATCACCGACTCAATGGACATGGGTTTGGGCAGACTCCGGGAGTTGGTGATGGACAGGGAGGCCTGGCGTTCTGCAGTCCATGGGGTCACAAAGAGTCAGACACAGCTGAGTGACTGAACAGCACTGGGGAGCATTCACAGAGAAACACTACGAACGCTTCCATGCTTGCAGAGAGCAAGTGCTCCATCAATGGTTGATCTGGTGATCTCCTTTGAAGAGGCCCTCTGTCCAGCGATGAGGGAGGGTCCAAAGCCCTTTGGGAGCCTGTGGCCCAGCAGAGGACACTGCTCCGCGTCAGAAAAACACAAGCTTCGTCAAGTCTGGGAAATACACGGGGATACCAGCCCAGTTCTCTTCCCCATGATCTCTTCTCATAAATCCGCTTTTGGGGGGTGTATCCCCACCACCCACCCTACCCAGCTTTCAGCGTAGGGGAGGGCAGGAGAGCTGGGGAGTGGAGGAAGGAGCCATGCCCACCCTCACAGGTAGAATCCTATACCTGGTCCCTCCCCACTCCCAGGCCTGCAGGCAATTTAAGGGGCTGCTGGGGGGTGGGGGAAGGTGCACCCCAGCCGGGAGAGAGGGAAACGCACTGTCAGTGTGAGGAAGAAGCCCCCCAGCCCCATCCCACCCCTGGTCTCCTGCAGACCTCCTCCTGCTCTGACCCCTGACTCTTTGTGTAGAGGAAAGCATTTTTCTTTCTTACCTGGCAGGTGATCGGGACAGGTGATCTGGGTGCAGCAGATGCTGGGCCTTCCTCTCAGACATGTGCTGATCGCAAGAACAATTCACCCAGTTATAGAAACACCTGCCCTCTCCCACCCACGCCTCCTGGCAAGCTGAGGGTGATGGAGTGGCTTTCTGAGCATCTCGGCTGCCCTCCGGTCCCCACCATGTGCCAACAGGCAAAGCCTGGGGCAGACGATCGCCCACGTGGGCAGGCTGAGAGCAGGAGGCCCTATAACCAAAGGCCGCTGGAAATTCTGAAGGACAACCCTCAGCAAGAGAGAGAAATAAACAGAAAGGCATTCCCTCTGACTCTCTCCTTCCTGGTCACACGCACAGGCACACGAGCCGTGTCGCAGGCAACAATTGTCTCATTAAATTGTCCACCGCGAGGAGGCCGCCATGGCATACAAAGTTCTCCGCCATCCACTCCTGAATTCTGAGAGCCCTACGACCGTGGCTCTTGGCTCCTGGCCTGGGTCCTGCCGAGAGGGGCTGCTCCTAACCAGCCACGTCTGGGCTTTCAGGGACTGACGCTGGGAGACGGCATCTCTTTCTTAAACCTCTTGGTCGGTCTTTTCTGCCCGAAGGAGGGTATCGGGTGGAGGCCCTCCAGCCAGCTGCAGCTGCTCATCGAGTGCGACTCTTGGTCTTGGGAACCAGCTTTGATTCCTCGCTTAGTGGCACTTGGCCTAATGGATGGAGAGAGCTTGTCGC
Source organism: Bos taurus (assembly GCF_002263795.3). Taxonomy (NCBI): domain Eukaryota; kingdom Metazoa; phylum Chordata; class Mammalia; order Artiodactyla; family Bovidae; genus Bos; species Bos taurus. The sequence goes on along the minus strand of NC_037338.1, from coordinate 102,242,675 downwards.
TGGCCCTGCTCCCTGCCCTCTGTTGACCTTGATGCTGTCACCCATGACCTCTAGGATGTCCATGCCCAGGAGGGCTCCTCAACTCCTCAGGGTCCTCAGGAGCCTTTGTCTTCACCTTGGGGTCCTCCTTGGCTCCTCTGCCTCCTGGTCCCACCTCGCTCCTTTTCCATGATTGGTCCGTAAGTGCGGGGTGTGCAGGGCTGGGAAGGTGAGCCGGCTGGTCACCTGACCCAGCGCTTTGCTTTTTATGTCACCTGATCACTGGAAGGACATGGCTTCTAGCGTCCCACCCCATGGAGGATGCCCTGAATTACATATTTGTTTATTTTTAATCTGGAAAAACAAAAGCTCCGTATCTGATTTCCTTTCATCTTGCCCCTGCTAATTCCTGAAACCAAATCCAAAATCAAATGGGAGAGGCCAGTTTTGGCTTTGAACTCATGAGACAGCTAAGCTAGGGGGACACCAGAAACCAAAGGGAGTGTAATTCCAAGTCAAACTGGGTGATGTCCCCCTCCCCCCGATCCAACTGAGCTCCTCCTTGGAGGCCAGCTTAAATCACAGTCCACGATGAAGCTGGAGACACGAACCCCTGTCTTCCAAGCCCGCCTCCACGACACCCCCAGGCTCACTGTTGGTCTTCATGGTGCAGCCACTGCTCCTGGCCAAGGTCAGGATGCTGCTGGGGTTTCCATGGACTGACAACAGACCGTGTGCCAGGCTCTGGGGGAGGGACTTTTATCTGCCTCCACCTTCCAGATGGGGAAACTGAGGCTCAGGGAGGGGAACATCTGGCTCCAGTGTCTCACTGGGATTCAAACCCAGACCTCCCTGACCCCACAGCCTTGACTACCCCCTCCCAAAACACACACATACAACCCCCAACTGGGGAGCTTCTCTTTGCAATTCTGTTCCCTGTGAACTTTTGGGGCCCCTGGTTGAGCCCTGGGTCTCTCTTTCCAGGCCTCAGGATCCTCACCGTCCAGTGAAGGGGTTGAGCTGGTGCTGCCCCAGGGTCCTTCCAGCTCTAACATTTTTCACATAAACCTCCACCTCCCAATGCAGAAGTCTGAGCTCTCCCACCACAAATGTTTCCCAAATGATCAACAGAGTGATAAGTCCCTAAGGGGAGGGGAGATGCACATCAGGAGTGGGCTTGTTAGAAGCCTGACATTGACACACCTTGTGCACACACAGGTGAGACCCGAGCCTGGTCACAAGGGAGGCAGAGGCAGTGCAGGTAAAGGGACCGAGATGGCTCCGGAAACACCTCTACAGCACACAGTGGGGAGGCCTCCTTGGGTAGCTAAAGGGGCCAGCACGTGCAGACCAACTACTCCCCGCCTGCAGGGTCTTGGGCACAGACGGGAACTCCTTAGCCAGATGTGACAGGGTGGTCTCTAGAAAGACCCTCTTAGCACGAGGTGTCCCCACGCAGGGCTGTGCTCTTCAGTTGGCCTGTGTGAGGATGGTCTCTGCCATTTGTTGAAATATTGAAATGTTTCGTGCATTTACCAGTCCTAAGCCCTGGGAGAACGCCTGCCACCCCACTTCCCAGCCCAGCCAGGACCCTTCCTTGGAAACTTCTAGACACCCCGCCCCCCTGCCAACCCAGCAGCTACCTGCACTCCTGCACTCACCTGGCACCTGTTTGGACTGGCCCACCGATGGTTGACTATTCTTATCACTGCTGATTATACATCCCCCACATATACACAGAGCCTAGAGTTTGGGCTGCTGTGGTTCTCTACTGTCCCCCAGGATCCTCTAGGGGTGTCAGCCCTCAGGGTCCAGCTCCTTGGGTTGGCCACGCTGGGGTCTCCCCACAGCAGGGCAGGAAGATGACTTCCGGTTCCGTGGGTTTCTCAGAGTGCAGCTCCCACCCACAGAGTCGAGGGGGCCTTTCAGAGTCTATCCTCTCCTGTCACTGGGAGGTTCTCCTCAGCCAAAACCACCCACCACTCTGCATTTAATAACCAGAGGACATTGAGACTTCTGCTCATAGAGGAGGGACCTTTCCCCTGGTTGCCCTTTCTGCTCTCGCTCAAATAGACTCCAGGGTGGGGAAGCGTAGAGGGGCAGAGTCAGGGGCCGATCTCAATGGGCAATAGGGACCACCCAGAGGGCTGTGTTGAAGGAAATCCCAGGTCATCGGGACACACAGTGCTATGATCGATTAGTCATGGCTGTCTGGTGATGGACTTGTCATGCCTGTCTGGCAGAGGAGGGTGTGAGGGGTCAGGACGGGTGGACCTCGCATTTTCTCTGTCCATCCCCTGAGTGTGGGCATGAGCCTTTGTCTGCCTGTAGAGAGCCCAGAACTGTACCAGACACAAATATTAATAGATGCTTGGGGAGTACTTCTAATTGAGGGTGAATTTTAAAATGAACTAAGCAAAAAAAAAAAAAAAAAAAAGAAGCAAGCAAACGGCGTTTATTGAACACGTGCTACATGCAGTTCCACAGATGATAAAGTAGGGAGAGGAACTGGGAGTGCTGCTGTAGGAAATTTGGGAGTCAGTTTATCTACCCATCCAGCCGTCCATTCATGAGTGCCTACTGCATGCCGAGCTCTGTACTGGGGGCTGGAGATGCGGACCAGCATCGGCTCTAGGAAGCCTCCGGCCAGGAGAGGGGAGAGACAAGGTGAGTACCGGCGGTGTGTGAGCTGCCCCGGGCGGCAGGGCGGGTGGATACAATGCTGCTGTCTTCATCCCTGGCAGAGTCATCCTCCAGGGACCAGCCACGGTTATTAATACCCTGCTGAGTCAGGGGGCTCTTGAGTTTCAGCATCACAAGATGTTAGATTCTTGACTCCTGACCGCCCTCTTGACTCCAAGAAGCCTCTGCCTGCCTCGGGCTGTCCAGAGGGCAGCAGATGCTGATGGAAAGAGGTCTGAAAGGGATGAGACTTGGGGTGTGAGTTCAAGTCCCCACTCTGCCATCCATTAGCTTCCCCATGAGAAATGTCACTTCTCTGAGTCCCCTCATCTTTGAAAAGAAGAATAGCAACCAATCGGCCTTAAAATGGCTGTGAGTGCCAAGGGCTGACCCCTGGCAGGTGCTAAGAAGTGATGGCTGTTCATGCAAGTACCCACTGAGACTGTCCCGTGTGCCTTGTCTGGGGAATGAGGAAGAACATGACTGAGCTAGTTCTACCTTCATAACACTCGGACAGGTTGGGAGGGTGATATGCAAGCACGATGGAGGACCCAGGACCCTGCAGCTCCCACTCGAGCCTCTGTTTACACTCTCAGGAGCCCTCTTGATTCTTCCCAGGTGACTGATGCCCCTCCTCCATGCTCCCCACGGGTTGACAAGCTCCACTTGGGAAGGCTTTGCCAGTCTGGGCCGACAGACTTCCCAGTGCCTAGCATATACTCGGTGCTCAGTAAATGTTTGCTGATGAGACCTGGGTTCGATCCTGGGGTCAGGAAGATCCTCTGGAGAAGGAGCTGGCTATCCACTCCAGTGTTCTTGGGGCTTCCCTGTGTGCTGCTTGAGCAGACGAGCAGTAAGTGAGAAGTGGGAGGGCTCCCATGCCCAAAGGTAAAGCTGAGCAATTAGGAGATGAATAGGATCAGTAGAGTTGCTAATTGGAATATTTAAAATCAAATTTCCTTCTAGTTCTTGCCAGTGCATGCACCTGCTTCTTCTCCCTCTGTCTCCCCTCCTCGTCCCCACCCCCAGCCCATCTTTCTACCCCCACCCCCACTTTCTGTCTCCCGAATAGAATGGTCTCAAGTGTCAGCTCTTGCTGATACTTGTAGACTTGGATAATCACAACTCTGAGAGATCTCAGCATTCTGATAGGAGGTGGAGAGGTCTTTGTGCGTTACTCGACATCTCTAGGTCTTCCTGCATAGCTCAGTTGGTAAAGAATCTGCCTGCAAGGCAGGAGACCCATGTTCGATTCCTGGGTCAGGAAGATCCTCTGGAGAAGGAAATGGCTACCCTCTCCAGTATTCTTGCCTGCAGAATCCCACGGACAGAGGAGCCTGGCGGTCTACAGTCCATGGGGTCACAGAGTCGGACACAACTCAGCGACTAAATAACGACCACAAGGGTTCATCAGCTACGACTGAAACACTGTATTATCCCAGATGGCTCAGCGGTAAAGACTCTGCCAGCCAGCGCAGGAGACACAGGAGACATGGGTCCAATCCCAGGCTTGGGAAGGTCCCCCAGAAGAGGAAATGACAACCCGTTGCAGTATCCTTGCCTGAGAAGTCCCATGGACAGAGGAGCCTAGTGGGCTACAGTCCATGGGGCCGAAAAGAGTCAGACGCCACTGAGCGACGGAGTGTACACGCACACATTGTGAGTGCTCGGCAGACACAGGCTGTGAGCATTATGGTCACGATCTGACTTGCATCGTAGCTATTTGGACATATGGCTCACGTTCTTGTCTAGGCTGTGAAGAACTTTAAGGCAGGGACCTCTTATGACTCATTTGAGTCTTTTACTCCTTCCCCTACCTCTCCACCCTCACATCCCCCCACCTGCTTTGTCACAGGAGGGAGGAGAGAGTGGTAACAGGAAGAAGAAGTGATGCTATTACCAGCTCCCATCACCAAGCAGCTGGTTTCTGCCAGGCTCTGGGCTTTATAAGCATCATCCCGATACCCACTGGCCTACTGATACTGTGACCGTTTGCTCCTCCTTGTTCACAAAGGAGAAAACTCAGATACAAAGTAGTTGGGTCACTGGTCCAAGGTCACCCAGCTATCGGGAAGCGGCCCCCGGGACCGCAGCCTCCCCAAGGCCGCCATGCACCACGCGGCTGGAGAGGCGCACTCACTCGCGTACACACCAAGCCAGAACAAACCTGATCACGGCCCTCAACCCATCTTCCTCGTGGTGCATGCATGCTCAGTTTTGTCCAGCTCTTTGCAACCCCATGGACTGTAGCCCGCCAGGCTCCTCTGGCCATGGCATTTTCCAGGCAAGAAGACTGGAGTGGGTTGTCATTTCCTACCCAGGCGATCTTCCTGACCCAGGAACTGAACCCTCATCTCCTGCATCTCCTGAATGGGCAGGCAGATTCTTTACCACGGCGACACCTGGGAAGCCACATCTTTCTCATAAGGCACTTTAAAAATGTTTTATGAAAAAATTTTTATTGAAATATGGTTGATTTGTAATGTGTTGATTTCTGCTGTACAGCAGAGTGATTCACTTACCCGTATGTACATGCTCTCTGCCATCATGGTTTACCGCAGGATATTCAATACAGTTCCCTGTGCTGTACAGTAGGATATTTTTGTTTATCCATCCTGTATACACTAGGTTGCAGCTGCTAATCCCAAGCTCCCAACCCTTCCCTCCCCCACGCCTCTCGTCCTTGGCAACCACAAGTCAGTTCTCCACGGTAAGAGACTTTTTAAACCAACTTTCAGCAGGAGCTAGGGGTGGTATCATAGCAGTCTGGGGACCACCATCCTGTTGAAACAGAGGAGCTGATGTTTGGGGTGTTGGACCAATCCCGTTGCACTCTCTGCTTGGATGTTATTTTCACACAGGGTGGGGAGAATAACCATCTCGTCCCCCTCCCGCCCCAGAAGGGGTGGCTTGTAAACATATGGGGAGCGGGGAAGGGAAAGTCGAACGTCTTGAGTCAAACTGTCATCCGTGTGCCAGTTTTCTGTGCAGACTGAGATGAAAATCGGCCGTGAAACACACAGAGGGAGATGAAATTTGGAGAAAGGGAAAAACAACCCAGAGCGGCTTCTCCTCCCGGTAATTCCTGCTCCCTGGGTATAAGGCTGCATTCCATGGCAACAGCATTCGCACTTCGCTGAAAGAAAAGCTCCAACCAGCTGGACCCGTTATTAAAGTGGAGCCCCAGGATTAGCATGTTTGTGTGATGACAAAATGAACCGGCTGCCCTGTATCAGTCAAACCGGCTTCAGGAGGCACTGGAGCCCCTGCGGCAGGAGACTGAGCATCCTCGAATGGCCAGACCCCGGAGCCTGTGGCTGTCTCACCCCTCATCCCCGAGGGCCCCTGGGCTCCTATGCAGAGGAACAACAGGGGTCTTTTAGATCTGAAAGTGAGTCGAGGCTAGTGGTATGGATGGGGCAGCAGGAACAAAAAGAACTGAGTTTGAATCCCAGCTCATCTAAGAGACCTTGCTATTTGACTTAGAATGAGTCCATTCCTTTCTCTGTGACTCAGTTTTCACATCTATGAAATGTGATCCTGATCCAGTGAAGAAACACATGCAAAGCACTTAGCAAGCCATTGCTAAAAACCTACTCCCAGTGAATTCTTGGACTTCCCTGGTGGCTTAGACAATTAAGCATCTGCCTACAATGTGGGAGGCCCAGGTTCCATCCCTGGGTCTGGAAGATCTCCTGAAGAAGGCAATGGCACCCCACTCCAGTACTCTTGCCTGGAAAATCCCATGAACGGAGGAGCCTGGTGGGCTACAGTCCATGGGGTCGCAGAGCCAGACGTGACTGAGCCACTTCACTTTCTTTCACTCTCATAGTCAACTTTTCAGGGATGGCCCTACTGGGGAAAGCGAGGATTCTTTCAACATTTGACGCTTTGTGAAAAAATTTCACACTGGCCACTTGCTAAATACAGTCATAAAGCGATGTGTCTGTGTGTGTGTCTGTGTGAGGGACAGCGAGTGTGTGTGTGTGTGTGAGAGGGGAGCATGTGTGTGTGTGTGTATCGCTCATAATGTAGAAGGAGGAAAGCATGGCAGAGCCAGGGGTCCGAGTCCTGCCTCTCTGTTCACTGAGGGATCGTGGACAAGTCCCTTCACCTCGGTCTCAGTTTGCTCTCCTCTCCCGAGTGGCAGGGCCACATCTGCATCACAGAGCTGTCTAAGATGACACGCACGTGGGAACTTCCTGGTGGTCCAGTGGTCAGGACTCCTCACTTTCCCTGCCAAGGGTACAGGTTGTATGGCGTGGCCAAAAAGTTTTTTAAAATAAATAAAATGACATATGCACATAAAGAACCCATTAACATCAACCATCCTCTTGAAGGACAGAAAACAGCTATGGCTCAGTGCAAAGCTAGATCGTAGAAGAGAAAAAAGGACATCAGGGGAAAACCAGGTGAAATTCAGACAGAATCTGAAGTTCAGTTTCTAGTGGTTTACCAGTGTTAGTTTCGATAAATTTTAATTTCTTATATGAGGTGATAACATTGGGGAGACTAGGTGGAGAGTATACAGAACTCTGTATTCACTTTTCAACTTTTCTGTAAATACAACATTTTTCCTATATATGATTTACAGAAATTATGGGCTTCCCAGGTGGCTCAGTGGTAAGGAATCCTCCTGCAATGCAGGAGCCACAGGAGACAGGAGTTCGATCCCTGGGTCGGAAAGATCCCCTGGAGGAGGGCATGGCAACCCACTCCAGTATTCTTGCCTGGAGAATCTCATGGACAGAGGAGCCTGGCAGGCTACAGTCCATGGGGTCGCAAAGACAGGCTATAGTCCATGGGGTCACAAAGAGTTGGACACGATTGAAATGACTGAGCACACATGTATGTGTATATGTGCATACACGCATACACATATATACATATCTAGACTGAGGAACTGATCTTAAGGGACCTGAAGATTAGATGGAAGAATCTGATGCAATGTGGGCTCTTGGACTTGGTCCTGGATTGAGGGAAGCAACAAAATTGCTGAAAAGAACAGTATTGGGAAACTTAGCAAAGGGCGCATATGGGCCGTGTATAGGCTAGCAGTCTCCTATCAGTATTAAATTCCTGGGTCTGATCACCCTCCTGAGGCTGTTAAAAAGAAGGTCCCTCAGAAGGAAGATGGGTGGGTGCCAGGGATGGCGGGAGGGAGATGGGAACAGTTGCTTTATGGTTAAGGAGTTTTATCTCAGAAGGATGGAAATGTTCTAGAACTAGGTAGAGATGGTGGTTGCACACCACTGCGAGTGTACTAAATGCCACCGAATTGTTCACTTTAAAATGGCTAATTTTACGTCTCGTGAATTTTGCCTCCATAAAATTTAAAATATGTTTTAAAAAAGAAAGGGAAATGTCCCTCTTCTTAGGAGACGCAAGCTGCATGTAATTATGGGTGAAGCGACATGACGTCCACATCCTTCTCTAAAATGATCAGCAAAGCACCAATAATACCAACACAAAATGGATTATGTATGCTCAGAAAGGAAGACAAAGAAGCCATAAAGCACACGTGGCAAAAAGTGAGCAACTGGTGAAGCTAGGTGAAGGGCAGACAGGGATTAATCTTACTATTCTTGCTTAGATTTGAAATATTTTCAAATTAAAAAGCAAAAAACATGGGGGACTTCCCTGGTGGTCCAGGGCTTAAGATTCCACACAGAGGGCAGGGGTTCAATCCCTGGGGTTAGTGGCAAAGAACCCGCCTGCCATTGTAGGAGATGTAAGAGACCGGAGTTGGATTCCTGGGTGGGGAACATCCCCTGGAGAAGGAAATGGCAACCCACTCCAGTATTCTTGCCTGGAGAATCCCAGGGACAGAGGAGCCTAGTGGGCTGCCGTCTATGCGGTCGCACAGAGTCGGACACGACTGAAGCAATTTAGCAGCAGCAGCAGCAGCAGCAGCAGCACTTGCTACCTATAGGAAACTCAGTTAATAATGGAGTTATTACTATATTCGCACACAGCATTAGCATTTTATGTGAATGGTTATTATTTATGTTCACAGTAACATCTTGAATCCCCCTCTGGGTGGAGGTCTGAGCTGGGCCCCGGCAGAGTCAGGGTGAACTGGGCAGTGCCCGTCCTGGTCACTCGGGGTGAAGGCTGTGCCCAGGAGCTGTGGTCAGGTGACAGCAGGTTCTGTCTCCCTTGCCTAGATGCTGGCTGGGCGCCTGCACACAGGAGATGCCTGCTAGAAAGCTTCTGGATGAAATGCACAAACAAATCATTAGATCCAGGAGCTGAATATTGTAGGGGCCACAGAGAGGTCTGAGGGGCCCAGCCTGTGTGCTGGGGGGCCCTGGAGTTGTGCCAGCCCCCTGTCCTTTGCAGCCATTGGGCATTGGAGAAGCAGCCGCTTGGGAGAGTTTAATGGCAGCCGAGATACCTGCGGGAGGGGGTCACCTCCATCACCGCTGCTCGGGGATGCTGGGTCCTGTTGAGCCCCATCAACACCTGAGTCTCCAAGTCCCTTGTGGGAACGATAGCAATCAAGTTAGGAGCGCCTAATTGGATAATTCAATTGCTTTCCAGGGACAGCTGCTGTTTAATTAAAGAGGACTGAAGATAGAACCAGAAAGCTCGATTGTCTAGAGAGACTGCAGCCACACGACAAGGTGAGGGGTTGCGCTGAGTGGTGCCCCAGCCGTCACCACCAGCTGTACGGTCCTGGCGCCATGGACGAGGGGGTGGGGAGAGCACCAGCTTGCTGCCAGGGAAGGGCAAGGGCGGGTCACGTGACAGCAAATCCAAGGAGATCCCAACTGGTCTAGATTACAAATATGTTTGCCTTTAAGGCAATGGCACCCTACTCCAGTACTCTTGCCTGGAGAATCCCATGGACTGAGAAGACTGGTAGGCTACAGTCCATGGGGTCGAAAAGAGTCAGACACGACTGAGCGACTTCATTTTACTTTCACTTTTGCCTTTAAACAAACACCGCATCCTGTAATCTGCTCCTTTCTAGCTGTGTGACTTCAGGATGTTACTTAACCTCTCTGAGCCTCAGTAGCTTTGTCAAGGACACAGGATGTCCTTGTTGGGTAAAATGAGGGATTCTTGTAACAGGTGAGTCTTTGTAATAAACTTTTTGTATTAGCCAGTTGCTAAATAGGCCCGTGAAGCTGTAGTGTGCACGCACGTGTATATGTGGGCGTGTGCATGTGTGCAGGCTTGCGTGTGGCGAGCAGGGGGTGCCAGTTTGGGTCTGTTCTTCGGGATGTACTGATTAATTTGCGGTTGACTAGCTGTGGAGTGAGGCTGCCGTCAGGCTTGCCTCCCAGGGTGTGTGAGGATTGAGTAAACCCTTGGAACAAGCCTGGATGCTTACCCAGCACCCAGTAAATGTCGGTTCTATTGAACGAGGCGAGGGAGGTGAGTATTGTGTGTTGGACCCGGAGCAAGAAACATGCCTGATAATTCCTGACATTAATACGATTTCTGCCAACTGGAAGCTGCAGAAACTCACTCCCAAGACATAATGATGTTCACATGGTCTCTGTCCCTGTCTTGGCCATTTCCAGAGACAACTGGGACTTGCTCATAATGAATCAGAGCTAAGGAACATGGTCATAATGTTACCTGATCATTCAGGAAGTGTTTATGGAGTGCCTGCTGTACGCGGGGTCCTTGCTGGGCGCCAGTGGGCACGGTGAGCAGCTTCCCCACGCTCAGGAGTTCTCAGTGGGGTCCGGCCATGCCTTTGGTCTCAGAAGCAGGCGTCCCTGAGTGGCAGATGGGTGCCCGAGATGCCATGGGTATAAGAAAGTAGCAGCTGTGCCAGGAGTGGCTTTGCTCCCCCCGGGACAGGCAAAAGGACCGGTAAGACTGAGTTCTTGCCACGCCCCCACTTCAATTTCTTGCAGGATCTCCCCCGAATCTTCCTCAAAGAGCAGAGCTGCTGCTGCCGCTGTGACCAGACCCTCGGTCGGGGCCCTGGCATGGGGGTTAACGTTTTTAATTGGAGGCTTCTCAGGCTGTGGTCCAGTGGCCCTCAGCGGGAGCTGCCATGGAGCTGACAGGCTCCCAGGACGGCAGCCGCACAGGATACTGCATGCTGCCCTCCCGAGATGGGTTTGCTTCCAGTTCCCTATTGAAGAGGCCCTTTCATTCTATCTGTGTCATCCCCCCGTTGCCATCTGATTAGGGCAAACTCCGCCCTAAGATGTCCCTGGCGGCAGACATCGTCCTCCCCTCCCCAGAAGCCACCGTGGCGTTTAACTTCAAAACAAAACTGTACAAAGGCCCATATTCCCTGCTTCCCGGCGGGTATGGGGGGCGGGGCACAGCTCTTACTGTGTTGCCTGGCGCAGGTGGCTGGGGATCGGATGATGGTGACAGTCCCTGAATAAGCGAGTGGCAGAAACTCTGTCCTGGTGCCCACCCCCCACCAGAGGAGACGATCTGGGGGAAGGACCCAGGCTTTGGAGAGCCTGGGTAAGGGACAAGACCACACCGTAAGAGGGACACAAATAAAGAGGAAGTGCCTGTATATGAAGTATTTTTAAGGGTCATTAATATTAATAGCATCGTTCCAAATAGAATAATGAGCAGGACTCTAATTAATCATTTTTAATGGCAGCTTTGCTCCCATTTTCATCCTGCATTTTTAATTAACAAGTTTCCCATGGGGCCACTGGGAATATTAACTGAAGGTAGCTGGTCCCCTCCCCTCAAAGGAGCCCCACTGCGATCTGGCAAATGCTCCCAGCCCAGAAAATCCAGGAAGCTGCCACAGGACCTGGTCATTGTAGAAATGATGGTTATGCAGTCATTCAACAAACATTTTAGAAATATCCACTATGAGGACTTCCCTGGTGGTCTAGTGGTTAAGACTCCATGCTTCCAATGTAGGGGTGCAGGTTGGATCTCTGGTTGGGAAGCTAGGATCCCACAGGCCTCATGGCCGAAAAACCAAAACCTGAAACAGAAGCACTACTGTAACAAATTCAATAAAGACTTTAAAAATGATCCATATCAAAAAAAATCTTAAAAAAAAAAAAAAAGAAATACGTCTATTGCATCCAGTCCATCCATGGCCTCTGAGGATGCAGTGATGGTCAGAGCTGTCACATTGCCATCAGGGAAGATAGCTGCTCCAGTAAACAACCATGTACAGAAGGGTTTGCCTGCAGATGGTCCGGTGTTTATAGGAGACCACCAACCAGTCCAGATGTAGCAGGGAGGCTTCCTGGAGGAAGTGACGTGAAGCTGAGCCCTGAAGTGTGGGTAGGAGTCAACAGAAGGGAGTGGGGGATGGGCAGTGGACAGACATGTGCAAAGTCAAGCAGAGAGCAGTGAGCAGGTTTGAGGATCACAGGCCTTGCAAAGAGTGAGGGCATGGGAGTTGCATGCTCACCTTCCCAGTGGCGCGGCTTACAACCAGTGGAAAGTGGGAGTGACCCAGGGGTCTGTCAGCGGGTGATGGGTAACCAAAAGGTAGTCGTCTCTACCATGGACTATGATTCAGCTGTAAAGAGGAATGAAGTACTGATCCATAGTACAATGTGGGTGAACCTCAAACACTTATGCCAAGTGCAACGAGCCACAGACGTAAAAGGCCACGCACTGCTTGACCCCACTCACATGCCGTGTCCAGAACGGGCAGATCCACAGACACAAAGCAGATGGTGGTTGCCAGCAGCCAGGGGAGGGGATGTTGGCAAGCACAGCTAACAGGAATGGGATTTACCAGGGGGTGGTGAGGGCACCCTGACACTAGACACAAGAGGTGCTTGCACATCATGAAGGGCCACATGCTGTTGAATTGTTCACTTTAAAATGGTTGATTTATGTTATGTGAATTTCACCTCCAGAAAAAAAAAGAAGAAGGCGAGAGAAGAAAATGCATGCGTGAGCAGCCAGGCAAGAAGACGTGAGCTGTGCGTGGTTCGTCTCCTTTGGGCGACACCCAGCAAGGAGTCCTTGGCCACTTGCCCCTGCGTTTCTAGTCATAAGGCCCTCACCATCCCCTCTAAGAGAAATGTCTCTAATAAGGACCATCAGTGTAACACAGGAAACTATATTCAGTATCTTGCAATAACCTATAATGGAAAAGAATCGGAAAAGGAATATATACATGTATAACTGAATCGCTTTGCTGTATACCTGAAATTAACACAACGTTGTAAGTCAATTAACTATACTTCAATTAAAAAAAGAAAAATAAGTGCCATCCTTTTTACTGTGATCCCCCTCTCTCAACTTGGCATGGTGTTCCGTATTTGCTATTAAATGTAATTCTCAGTTTAAAAAAAAACTGTAATAGCCCAAAAAAAGAGAGGAATGTCTCTAAACCTGGCATGGATACCAGTCAAGGTCTCAGATTTGCAAGACATTTTCTAGAAACTATTCGGATGCCTGGCTAGCTACCCCATTATTGAGGATCCAATGAGTTAATGCACAGAAAAATGCTTCAAAGTGCCTGGCATAGGGCGAGGGCCAAATTTTGTACCAACTAAAAAGGACCAAGCACTTTCTCTGGCTCAAATGGACGGCCAGACCCTGCCTGTATTATCCCACTTAACAACCCCTGCCACCATCCTATCAGTCAAGCACTAATATTACCCTCATTTACAGACAGAGAAATCAATGGCTCAGAGATGTTAAGTCATTTGCCCGAAATCACACAATGAGGAAGCAGAGAACCAAGGCCTGGAATTTGGGCCTGTCCAACTCCTAAGTCTGCGCTCTTAACCATTGTCTGCTGCTTCCTAAATCATGAACTAAAAAGAGCCAGAACTTCCCTGGTGGTCCAGTGGCTAAGACTCCTTGCTTCCAATGCAGGGGGTGCAGATTCAAGCCCTGGTCAGGGAACCAGATCCCACAGGCTACAGCTAAAAATCTGGACTTCCCTGGTGGTCCGGTGGTTAAGAAGCCGCCTTCCAATGCAGGAGACACGAGTTTGATCCTTGGTCCGGGAGGATTCCACATGCCACAGGGCAACTGAGCCCATGTGCCTCAACTACTGAAGCCTGAGCAACTAGAGCCTGAGTTCTGCAACAAGAGAAGCCACCGCAATGAGAAGCCTGTGCATCACAGCTAGAGAGTAGCCCTGTCTCTGCAACTAGAGAAAGCTCGAAGTCAGCGACAAAGACCCAGCAGAGCCCCACTGCCAAAAAAAAATTTTTTAATTAAAAAAATTAAAAATAAATAAAACATGAGGGACCTCCCTGGCAGTCCGGTGATTAGGAGTCTACACTTCCACTGCAGGAGGCCCAGGTTCGATGCCTGGTCCAGGAACTAAGATCCTGCATGTCTTGAGGCCAAAACAAACAAAAAGCAAGCAAACAGAAAACCTCGATCTCTTCCCTGACCCCACTCTGTCCCCTTCGCTATGGCTCTGTGACACTTTTCTCTCTGCTTCAAGTACCTGGACAGTCATCTTTTTTTTAATCCCCATTGCCACGCCATCCAGAATGGAAGCAGGATGAGGCTCTGGTCTCCACGCTATGTGTTCACGGCCCCGTTGAGATGTCCCTGTGTGGACACCTAAGTCCAGCCTGCAGACAGTCGACTTCTCTTCCAGGCCTGGGGGTCGGGGCCAGGGGATGTGCCGACCACTGTGGAAGAAGCCCTGGTGCCAGTACCAAGTTGGCAATGACCATCTTTCCCACTTTCTTGATGGCCAGAGGAGGGGCTATCGGAAATGTACACCCAGGGCAGTGGGCTTTCTAACTTGTGTATTGATTGGCCATCAGGAGTATTACAAGCCCCCAGCAAAAGCAGGTCTTCATCCCAGAAAAGCTAGGAGCAGGAGAGCTCAGCTTCTTTTGTGTGCCAGGAACCGGGCACCCACCCAGGAGCCGTCTCTGCACTGCCCCTCAAGGCCAGTTTCCTTCCCAGCCTGCTGCGTGCACCGGTGACCACTGGGCACAAATCGGCAGGACTCAGAGCTCCGAGGTGTGGACGTGCGGTCCCCTGACGCCACGGGAAGGTAACAGAGGCAGACATCACGATCATAGAAATAAGCGAATTTGCCTCATTTTTTTTCCCCCTTGGGTAACCTTAAGTTTGTTTTCTATGTCTGTGAGTCTGTTTCTGCTTTGTGAAAAAAAAGGGCAGGGGTGGGTGGTGGTGGAGAGGGATAAATTAGGAGCTAGGGATTAGCAGATACAAACTATTATATTTGAAGTAGGTAATCAGCAAGGTCCTACTGGATAGCACAGGGAACTATATTCAACTTCCTGTAGTAAGCTATAATTGAAAAGAATCTGAAAAAGAATATATATATACACACACACATGTATATATATAACTGGATCACTTTGCTGCACACCAGAGACTAACACGGCATTGCAGATCAACTATACTTCCATGAGAAAGAAGAATGTTGCTGTGTGTGGGAAAAAAGACTTGATTCATTTTACCAGCAACTTCCCCGGGTCCATCTCAGAACCAGCCGTTTTCAGCACCTTTTTGCAGCTCATCGGAGGGCAATCGACGGCTTCGGGCCTCACATCGATCTGAAATATAAATACTAAAAAGAGGAGGGTGAGGTGACATTTTTATTGATTCGATTGTAAAGGAAGTCAGAGGAACCAAAGGCTGATGAGTAATGAAACCAAGTTGCCGTGAGTTTGAATTCCATAGCAACAGGCCGACCCGAAAACCACCATCATTACCCGAAGACGAGGAAACCCAGGAGCAAGATTGGGGAACATTCACAAGTGATATTTGGGGTCTCTTCGGCCTTGAAAAGAAGGCAGGCCCGGTGCTGCGGAGAGACCACCCACACAAGTTTGCGGGGACCTTTAAGAGGGAGGAAAGGGCTGCAGGGTCTTTCCTGGGGAGCGAGGCTCAGCCGGCTCCAGAGACCTCCCGGAGGACTTGACCCAACAATGCAACCACCAGTCAGCAGCCTCAGACAGAGAGCTCAGCAATCAGCCCTCCTTTGCGACAAGCAGAGGCTCGGGGCCCCCAGGCCCCCGGCGCCCCCTCCTACGCAGGCCCCCCTCCCCCGGCACAGCAGTGGGCTTTGGAGCAGCATGGCTCAGAGAAGAAGGCCCTAGTGATGGGGGCTGGAGGAGGGAGGCGGGCGGTGAGCGCAGAAGAATCCCATTAAGGAGCAAGGCTAATCAATATTGGCCTCGACCAGGAAGGTTTAAAAGCCTCTCCACCATCCCCGCTCCCCTGTCGGTGGCGAACAAGTGGCAGGAGAGCTGTTTGGACCCTTCTCTGGGCAGGAGCATCGTCTCCAGCGGGGAGGAGAGTCTGGGGGAGGCGAGTCTCAGCCTGCGGGCTGGGCTGAGTGTGCGCCAGCTGCCTCCGGGGGCCTGGGGACACCAGAGCATCAACAGGACCCTTCCTGGGATCCTCACACCCCAGTCCTGGAAGGGGCCTCGGAGGTCTCCTCAGGGCCCTTCTCTTCCATTTCACAGACAAGGACACTGAGACCTATGAGGGAAAGGATATGAACGAGGTGGGACTTCCTGGTGGTGCAGGGGCTAAGATTCAGCACTCCCAGTGCAGGAGGGGCCGGGCTCAGTTCTTGGTCAGGGAACTAGAACCTACATGCTGTGACTAAGAGTTGGCATGCCACAATTAAGACCCAGCACAGTTAAATAAATATTAAAAAAAAAAGAGGTCACATGGCCAGAAGGTTCCAGGCCTCTGCCTCCCGGCACAGGTAACTTTCCCTTTCAAGGTCTGTTAACATGGCGACCCTATCACTTTGCTGTGTCATGTCAAGAGGTGTCTGCAATCTTACAGTCTATTACTAACTGACTAAATCTACCACTGAGTGGGCACCTGCCCTTCCTGGGCGGTGTGCTCATCTGTTGTGTGAATTGTGAATTGATGTGAATGCATGAGGATTGAGCCTTTCAAACACGATGGACTTGGTTGTATAATGCTCTCCTTTTGCAGGGGGTGGAAACAGACCCAGAGGTCTCCGCACCAGCCCAGGGCCTCGCTTCGTTGTTGTTCAGTCGCAAAGTTGTGTCTGACTGTTTGTGACCCCATGGACTGCAGCCCGCCAGGCTCCTCTGTCCTCCACTATCTCCCGGAGTTTGCTCAAACTCGTGTGCATTGAGTCGATGATGCCATCCAGCCATCTCATCCTCTGGAGTTTGCTCAAACTCATATGCATCAAGTCGGTGATGCCATCCAGTCATCTCATCCTCTGTCGCCTCCTTCTCCTCTGCCTTCCATCTTTCCCAGCATCACGGTCTTTTCCAGTGAATCAGGCCTTCACATCTGAATTCAGGTGGCCAAAGTATTGGAGCTTCCTCACTGCCTGGGGGGGCTAAACTCCATCCCCCAGGACTCCAGAGCCCCGGCTTCTATACACCATGCTTGGAAGTCAGTGGAATACATGACCCAGCAAGAGAGGGGGAAACACCTCTCTGATCCTTCCTGTGGCCTCAGGTTCTGGGGGTCAGTGAATTCAGCCACCCCCCAATTTAGCTACCTCTCCTGGTGCTGCTCCCTGGGCTGAGCTGGGTCCTGGGGCTGAAGGTGAGGGCGGTTATGGGTGGCCAGCTCACCCCTGAATGAAATCCAGGAGTCAGCAGGGGTGGCAGGCACTCTCACCAAGCCCTCACCAGCTCCTCCTGGTCAGAACCCCATTGGGGTCAAGGCCACCAGGAGAGGAGGTAAATAAGACACTACCAGAGCTGACACACAGGATGCACAGCCCGGGGCCCTTTGTCCCATCAGACGACATGGTCTCCAAACTTCTCCCAGCCCCGTCATTCAATGTTTCAGCCACAGTCGTGGACATTACGGTGTGAACCCACAACCATTCATGAGGTTGAACACTCCCTAACAGGTAAGTTCTGACATCATTCCCACTTTACGTGGTAGATAGATTTAAAGAGGAGCTCAGGGTTTCACACCAGTATGATCTGTGTGACTCTGGGGATGTGGTGATTGAAGTGGCCAGTCAAGTAATTTTCTGCTCTCAATATCAGTAGGCGGGAATTGGTGTGGGCCCCAAAGATTCCCTAAAAACTTAAACATGGAACTGCCGTATGACCCAGCAATTCCACTCCTAGGTATAGACCCAGAGGAACTGAAAACAGACACAACAGCAAGTACCCACACGTATGTTCACAGTAGTACTATTCACAGTAACCAAAAGAGGTTGTTGTTGTTCAGTCGCTCAGTCGTATCCAACTTTGCCATTTCCTTCTCCAAGGAATCTTCCCGACCCAGGGAAACACCTGCGTCTCTTGCTTTGGCAAGCAGATCCTTTACCTCTGAGCCACCGGGGAAGCCCACAATGGAATATTAATTAGCCGTAAAAAGAAACGAAGTGTTGATAACATGCTACAACCTTGGAAACATATGCTAACTGAGAAAGGCCAGCCATCAGAGGACAAATATTGTATGATTCCACTTTTAGAAGATGGCCAGAGAAGACATATTCATAGATTCAGAACACAGACTGCTCACCGCCAGGGTCTGAGGGTGTAATGCATAATGGGTGAGGGATCCTGGTTTGGGGTGATAGAAATGTTTTGGAACTAGATGGGGGGGTCAGTGCATAACATCATGAATGTACTAAATGCCAGGGAGTGCCACTTGGAAATGGTTAAGTTTATGTTATGTGAACTTCACTTAAATAAAATCGTTTTAAATAAAGAGTAGGGGTGAGTTTCGTTGCACTAAAATGGCCCCAGTAATGATGAGGGTTAGGCCTAAATGAGAGGGTTGGGAGAGCCAGTCCTTGGGGGGCTGTGCCCTTTGACGTCACCTCTTTTCTGTCCCCCCCCACCGGATGTGTGTGGCTCAGTGAGGATCCCAGAGCATCTGTATTTGCAGACTGTGGGGGGTAGGTCTGAACTCACAGCCCAAGACGGCTCGAAGGAGCCCAGAGGAACAAGCCATCACACTAAACTAAAGGGCGAGGAGGGGACACCCGGCTCCGCAGGCCTGGGTGAGAACATCTATGTCGTCTTGTTATGTCACGGGACATCACGGGCTGCCAGACGGAACTCTACGAGAACTCTGGCTCGGGGGAGTCAGTCTGGTCCAAGCCGGTCTCCAAATCGTGTCCCCAGAATCAAAGTGGTTTTACAACTTGTTCTCAAGGAGGAAAAACAAAGCTCTGATTTGTCGTGTTGGCCAATTTCCATGGTATAAATACCCCCACAGCGGCTGATTTCACGCTGCCGACCTGATGTCGCTGACAGTGGGGTCAAGGAGAGATGCTGGGTTGCCAGCCTGATGCAGTATTTCCAACACACACAGAAAAAGATATAAATAAACTCAAGGGCACAGGCAATAGTAAAATACGGTGAAGAGCTACAAAGGGATGTTTTCAGTAATAGTTACCTTTGCTTTCTAATGTTATTGGTTTAAAGATAAGCTTTCGTGGTTTAGTTTTTAATAATGACTCTGTTCAGCAACCAGCTCACCAAATCCCTAAAAATTAAGTGATCAGCCTTGAGGAGCTGACTCCAGGGCAGTGCTGACCCTACCCTTAGCCTCTGACACTCCTCCCCTCTCTGCTTAATGGTCTCTTCAGTCCTTTTATCTTGAAGTAAAAGCTTTCCTTTCAAAAGAAGAGATCAGGTTTAAGGTTCAGGTTTAACTCGCAGCCCTACAAGGAAAAACAGATTCAATGCAGATTTTTCCCCTGAAGGAGACTTGATTCAAGAAGACGACAAAGGCTGGGTGCAGTGGTGTCTCTGGTGGTGGGTGGGCAGGGTGGGGGTGGGGTCCTAGTGGTGCGGAGGGAGGAGGTGCAGAGTAAAGTTAGGGAATGTCCAAGTGCAGGATACAAATCCTCTTTTTCACTATCCCAGCTCCAATCAGCCATAACCATGGGCTACTTGGAACAGAATTCCTGCCAGCAGACATTTGCTTCCTCTGCCAAATTTCCATCCCAAACTACCAACTGCATCCTTGACCCATGTTACCCGATGCTGCCTAGCAAAACATTCCATACCCTGGAGGCTTACACAGCATGAAAACCAGACTGTGGGCTCTTATGGTTGGGGCCTGACTGGGCTCAGCTGGGCAGTTTTGGCTCAGGGTCCCAGGCAGGGGTGTGATTAGACTGTGGCTGGAACTGGAGGCTTCCGGAGTCTCACCCACTCACACTTCTCTCTCAAACATCCAGGGCACCTGGGGAGTCTGTCTCCCTGCGTGCCCACCATTGGTCTCCTTGGCATGGCGGCATTGTTCTTGTTGTTCAGTTGCTAAGTTGTGTCCGACTCTTTGCAACTCCGTGGGCTGCAGCACGCCAGGCTCCTCTGTCCTCCACTATCTCCCAGAGTTTGCTCAAATCCTTGTCCGTTGAGTAGGTGATGCCATCTAGCCATGTCATCCTCTGCTATCCCCATCTCCTTTCACCTTCAATCTTTCCCAGCATCAGGGTCTTTTCTAATGAGTCAGCTCCTTGCATTAGGTGGCCAAAGCATTGGAGCGTCAGTCCAACATCAGAGTCATCCAATTTCTTACTGGGCAGTTCGGAGCAGAAAGAAATGGAGACACAGAGAGATGGAGACAGAGAGAGACAGCCTGTTTTCTGATCTAGCCTCTGAAATCGCATCACTTCTGCCTCATTCTACCCATTGGAAGTGAGTAGCTTGTTCAGTCCGATCCCAATCCCCCACCAAGAAGGTTCATTTCTGAGTTTAAGTATCTCTCAAAGTTTGGGTCAGTCTCCAGCCTGAGCCTGACCCAGGTAGCATAAAACACAGCCCTTCCCAAGACCACCTGAGAGCTGGTGATGGAAGGTCCCCACACATTTGCAGCTCATAACTTACTGGTTGTCAAACCCACGAGTTTTGGTTGGTGTTTGTGGTGGCTGATCACTCCTTTCTATTGTTGTCGTTTTTATTAATTCTTTTGGCATATAGCTGATTTACAATGCTGTGTTAGTTTTTGCTGGAGAACAAAGTGAATCAATCATACATACACATATATCCCCTCTCTTCTAGACCCTCATTCCCTTATAAGTCATCACAGAACACCAGACAGACAGAGTTCCCTGTGCTATACAGTAGATTCTTTTTTTTTAATTTAAATTTATTTAATTAGAGGCTAATTACTTTACAATATTGTATTGGTTTTGCCATACATCAACATGAATCAGCCACGGGTGTACACGTGTTCCCAATCCTGAACCCCCCTCCCACCATGCAGTAGATTCTTATTAGTTATCTTTTACACATGTACTGTGTATATGTTCATTGCAGTATTCACAACAGCCAGGACTTGGAAGCAGCCTAACGTCCATCAGTGGCGGAATGGGTCTCCCCTCTTGACGGTGCACCCCCTGGTCTGATGCCGCCGAGTCCCCTGTCTGCCAGCTTCACCAGCCCCCATCCCCTCCTCATGACACCTTAGTTGCCTCTCTGCTGCTTCCCACCTCCGTGCCCTCCCCCGGTTCTATCCCCAACTCCCAGCCTCCATCTCAGGGCCTCCGTGAAAGCAGGATGACCTCATAAAGGAAATTCCCTCATACCCCATAACTTTCCCAAGCAGAAGTTTTGGGGCCCGAGTGCATCTGTGTGATCAGAACTCTGTCTCCAGCCCAGGCTCCACCTCCGGCCCTGATCTGCCTCCGGGCCCTTCCATCTGGCCCCAAACGACCAAAAACTCCCTCCAAGCCCCATCCTCAGCCTTCTCCCTGCTCCTGCTGTCGGTCCTGCTGATGTTCCAGCATCGAGGTCCCCAGGCTTAGACTCTGGTCCAGTTGCTCCGGGTCCCTCACCCCACAGTGAGCACAGGGCCCAAACCTTGGCTGTCCCTCTGCTGTACTTCTCATCTCCCCCCTCCCCCGTCCCTTTTGTGCGGAGTTTATCTCACTTCTGTTTCCTTTACCTCCCATCAGAGCTCCTAGTGACATCGTCTAAAGATACGCCCACAGCAAATCCTCTCTGATCCAGAGCATCCCATGAGAGGTGCTGGCGTGCACAGGAAGTGAACGGGCTCTGGGGTTAGACAGTGTGTGCGCCCACAGTCGTGTCCAGCTCTTTGTGACCCCGTGGATTGTAACTCATGAGGCTCCTCTGTCCGTGGCATTTTCCAGGGAAGACTACCAGAGTAGGTTGCCATTCCCTTCTCCAGGGGATCTTCCCGACCCAAGGATTGAACCCTCATGTCTTGCATCTCCTGCATTGGCAGGTGGATTCTTTACTAACTGTGCCATCTGGGAAGTCCCCATGGGGTCAGACAGGGCAAGTTCAAATCCCACATTAACCTCTCACTAACTAACCTCCAAGTGCTATTAATGTTCAAGACCCCAGTCCCTACCTGTACAATGAGAATTATAATAGCTGCCTGGTGCGCTTGAGCGGGAGCTAAGTGAGGCAGACTATAAATTCCTGCCTGCAACTGGCTGAATGATGCCCGCCCCCCAAGATATCCTTGTCTTAATCCCTGGATCCTATGGATGTGTTTCTTTACACAACAGAAGGGACTTCCTAGGCATGATTAAATTCAGAGTTTTGAGGTGGGGAGATTATTCTGGGTTATCTGGGTGGGCCCAGTGTAACCAGGAGGGTCGGAGGCAGGGAAGATGTGCTGAGGGCAGCAGAGGTCAGAGTGCTGCCGGGCCATTGGGCAAGGAAGCTGGGAGACCTCCAGAAGCTGGAAAAGGCCAGGAATGAAGGAACTCAGCTTTGTCTGCACCTTGATTTTAGTTCACAGACACTGCTTTTGGACTTCTGACCTTCAGAACTGTAAAATAACACATTTCCGTTGCTTAAGCCACTAAGAGTGGGATAATTTGTTACAGAAGCAACAGGAAACTAAGACACTGGCCCAGGATAAATGCTTAGTAGGAGCAAGTTTGGGGCTTCCCTACTGGTTCGGTGCTGAAGAATCTGCCTGCCAATGCAGGAGACGAGGGTTCAATCCCTGGGTGGGGAAGATCCTTTGGAGGAGGAAATGGCAACCCACTCCAGTATTCTTGCCTTGAAAATCCCATGGATAGAGGAGACTGGAGGGCTACAGTCCATGGGGTTGCAAAACTGAGCGACTAAACAACAAAGACAGCAGCAATGAAAAGGAACTGGTTTCCTTCTCTCCTCCTGGAATGACCCCAGAATGTTCTTGTCTCCACTCGCTGCCCCCTCCCCTCCCCCTCCACTGGCTTTAAAATAAAAAGGAAATCCCGTGGCCTTTATCCACCTCTTCAGCCGTCTATCATGTGACAGGCTTTATTCCGGCACACAATGCTGAGTTTCCCTGCCCTGCCCCGCACTTTTGCCCCCGCTATTTCCTGCCACCTCCTCTCCTCTCCGTGCGCCCTGATGCTACCCAGGGTCAAACGCCATGTCGCCAGGGAAGCCCTCTCTGACCTCTCCTGAGGCTGGGACTCAAGAATGACTCTGTCTGTGTCTTCCTCACAACTCATCACTGTCTGCCAGGTAGGGCTTCTCATTTCTAGCCCCGCCTCACCCACCAGGATGCTAGCGTCGCCAAGGGGTGGTGCACCTTCTGTTCGCCTTTGGACCCCTTGTAACA
Organism: Bos taurus; assembly: GCF_002263795.3. NCBI lineage: Eukaryota > Metazoa > Chordata > Mammalia > Artiodactyla > Bovidae > Bos > Bos taurus. The sequence continues at coordinate 102,219,581 of NC_037338.1, read as the reverse complement.
CATAACTCAGAGCACACAGCGTGTGCTCAGTGAACACCTTTGGGACCGGGCTGAACAGGAGAAGGAGGGAGGGTGCCCAGGGCAGTGCCCAGCCACGACTGGCCATGATTCGCCCAGTCACTCATCCTTCAGGGAAGGAACAGAGCCAGGAAGCTGGAGAAAGGCCCCTGGCAGCACCAAGCAGTATGAATACTTTATAACGTAGGATTTACACAAATCAGCGCAATCCCAGTCTAAAGGGAGGAGATGAAGTATTTATCAAGGGAAGGGAGATTGACTAAGTGCAGGCTGGAATACTCTAGAAGGGCTTCGGGAGCTCCAGACATGATATCTCTGGGTTGAAATTAGCCAAATGCCTGTGCAAACGGAACAAATCGGGGAGTCAGCTGTCTTGGAGGCTGGAACTGGCTGCTCTGGCGTGGCCCGGCCCAGCTCAGGGACCTGTTTCTGAAGGTGTCCTGGAGCTGTTCCGGGTGAGTCAGAACAGGTGTGCTGGGTGCGGCCTCTGCCAGAACTAAGGTTGACTGGCAGGAGGGGAAGACGCTGGCCTGTTTTGTGGAGCTGTCTGTCATGTTTTAGGTCTACAGGAGACCACTACCTACGCCCCGGTTACAGCCCCAGGGGTGGTGAGAAGCTCAGAACCTCTGACCCGAGAGGGGTGCTAACCAGAGGGCTGTGTCAGGCTGGCGTCGCTGGCAGAATGAGGAGGCCTGAAGGTCAGCCTGGGAACTGGGGCATGGGGTGTACACGGAAGAGTTTCCAAGGCTAGAATGAGCCTTTGGGGCCAAGCTTAAGGGACTCAGTGTGTGGCGGGCACATGATGTCAAGGGTGGAGCGAGAACACACTCCCGGTCACGGGTGATAGGGTGGCAAGGAGACCCGAGGTCGCCTCCACGAGCTTGGGGTGCCAGGCCAAATCCCACAGAATCTTCGCCTCCCCAGGTCTCTTTTTGAGAAGCCCGTGGGGAAGGGGCCGGGGAGACCGAAGGGAGGCCCATCCTTTAGGCCAGGACAGCACAGTCTGCCAACTTAGAACAGCCTTGTCCACCGTGGTGACCAGTGCTCAGAGCATCCTGGGTGGGAGAAATGACTGCCCTCTCACTGTGCCAGCCCCGAGGAAGGGGAGCCCATTCCTGGAGCAGGGTGGACCTGGAGAAGGTCGCTTCTGTGCAAACGTTACTGAGTCCAAGCTCGCTCTGCTCGCCACATGACAGGCCAGTGAACCCAAGAGACGAGGGGTTGAGGCGAGGAAGAGACTTTTTTCGGGGAGCCAGCTGACCGAGAAGATAGCAGGCTAGCGCCTCAAGATAACCATTTAATGGGGTCCAGGTGCCAGTTTCTTGCATAGATCAGAGATGAGGTGGGGTGAGGAAGCAAAACAAAAAGGCCATTAACCTTGCAAACATCTCCTGGAATGGCAAGCCTCAGGCCGGGCCGTGTTCGTTTCTTCCTTCCTTCGTCTACAGGCGCACGGGGTTCTAAACAAAGGCACCCTAGTTTCAGTCCACAGTCCAGCCGAGGGGCAGACTTCTCTGGGGCAGGTCCTTCTGTATGATTATGATAACAAAAGCAACGAGAAGCAAGTCAAAGAGAGCTTCCAACAGGGAGTCAGAATTGGCTTCTTCTCTGCAACACAAAGAATCCTAACATCTTAGATCCTGGACCCAGAAGGGACCTAGAGAGACTCTCCAATCCGTGTCCTCAGCCTATATGCCACAAAAGATGGGCACTTCTGGGTAAAACTGGGATTCAATGCAATCCCTCCTCCCCTGTTGCTCAAAAAGGAAACAAAAAAAATCAGTTCACATGTATGCAACTGGTGGGCCTGAAACTCTGAGAGCCAGGGCAAGCATTCTGGTCCCCAGAGATTTTCCAGGAGTGCCATGGGAAGTGCAGGGGCCATGTGACTTGAGACCGACCACAGCAGCGAGCACCCTCTGTGCCCCGCAGCTCCATACGCTCTCGCTGGCCCATATGGAGGGTGCTGATCCCCTGGAGGAGGGCATGGTAGCCCACTCCAGCGTTCTTACCTGGAGAATCCCGTGGACAGAGGAGCCTGGCAGGCTATGGTCTGTGGGGAAGAAAAGAGTCAGATAGGACTGAAGCAACTTGGCATGGTGACTGCCAAACACCTTTTCATGTGCTTAATCAGCTAGGGCTCTATTAGAGGCAGCACTTCCCTCCCCCACAGGAATTAGAAAGATTAGAAGTAATCACACACAAAGCACATCTTCAAACCACTGATTTGCACTGTGAGTGGTGGCTCAGTGGTAAAGAATCCGCCTCCCAAGGGAGGAGACATGGGTTCAATCCCTGGGTTGGGAAGATCCTCTAGAGTAGGTAATGGCAACCCACTCCAGTATACTTGCCTGGGAAATTCCATGGACAGAGAAGTCCAGAGGGCCTGTGGTCCAAGGGGTTGCAAAAGAGTTGGACGTGATTGAGCACTAAGCAACAACAGCAAAACTCTTAGAGGCAAATGAGAGAAATGTATCGTAAACCAACGTAAGCCAAAACGCGTGCATTGCTTCAGGTCAGCAGCCAACAAAAACAGAGAGGTTGGTGAAAGGGTTCCCTTAATTCAGGGACTTGAACAGATTCAAGGATTTCTATTTCTATCTCCCTTCTCAACTCTTCTCTGTGGATAAGCCCCATTCTCTCAGAAAGAACAGCTGTGTGGCGGCTACAGCCTTACAACTCCTTATTAAGGGAGTGTAGAAAAAAGAGGACTTTCTCCCTTAGCTTAAGTACGAAAACTTTCAGGGAAGGACTTCTATTGGTCTGGCTTGGGTCACATGACCCCGCATGGACCAATCATTACAGTTTCCTGAAGGAAAGGGAGTTTTTGACCCCAAGGAGGTGGGAGGAGGGGTCTGTTCAGCACAGCTCTCCCTATCTGTGATGGGAAGGGAGGGAAAGGAGGAGAAAAGGAGGGCAAGAGAGAAGCAGTGTTCTTCAGGCTCCCTTTCCTTCTCCCATCACCATTCTGGGGATAGTTTTCAGGGTCTTATCTCCCTTGACAACTCGAACAGAGCCAGATCCCCTAAACTCCAAGAGCTGCCATGTCCCTGGAGCCTGTATTGCTAAGTCCGCATACTACCCAGCTTACTACTTAATTAGAAACTTTAAGTGTATTTTTTGTCCGAGCCAAGCAGCGTGTAGGATGTTAGTTCCCTGACCAGGGATCGAACCCTAGCCTCCCACATTGGAAGCTCAGAGTCTTAACCACTGGAGTCCCTAATTTAAAAGTTTTGAATCATCTAATGTTTAACATCATAATAAGTGCTTTCAAAAGAAAGTTTATATTACAATGGTAAATGGAAAATCAGTGCAACTGGCTGCAAACAAGGTAACTAAAAAAATAGATACAACAGAAACCAAATGATGTTGTCAATTTCAGAAGGAACTGTTCCCATTGGAAGCGGGGGAGCCTGAGGACAGACCTCCAGTTGTTAAGGAGAGAGATTAGAAGGGATCAGGGAGGCGGGAAAGATGCAGAAGCACCAGAGTCACAGGTTTCCCTTTAAGCTATGGCGGAGGTTGAAAAAGAATTGGAAGGAGAGTAATTCTCACTGAGATTTGACGTTATTCAACATCATGCTCAATTCTACTGAAGCTCTTCCACTTTCCACCAGGGCCACGCATCCCACATGTTGGCAGACAGTGAAATAATCCATAAGCAGAGTCCACTCAGGGGGTCCTTGTGTCAGATTTCAGAAACCCAAATCATCAGGTTTGCTACCCCATCCGTCCGCCCTTTGCTCTTGGTTTCTGGCTGGGTGGGGAAGGGTGCGTTTATGTGTGTCTAACTGACTCCACGGTCTAAGCGCATCTTCTCATTAGGGTCCTAGGAAGGCCAGGGACGCAGGACAAGCTGGCCTGTGTTCCTGGTCTCAGAGATTCCATTCAGCCAAGGTCTGGAGGTTATTACAGCCCCCTCTCCCGCGCAACTCCCTAGAAACCTCTGACACTCCACCAGCCAGGATGATAAATTGGTAACATTAGTATTTTGATAACTCCAGGCCCTGAAGCCACTCACCAGCAGAGACAACCCCACCCCTGGGCTGAATTATTAAAACAATGTTGATGTGATTGGAGAAACTAGAATGAGTACTCCCTGAGCCTTGCTCGGAGAGAAAGAGCGTATACAGATCTTCAGCAAGGCCATGGGCCGGACTGCCTGTCATTGTTTTTATTAACTGTACAGACATCAGCTCTCTGTTGCTGCTTCTTACTTTATATTTCAGGAACAGGGGGTCGCTGGCAAGGGGTGGAGGGAATCCTTTCAAAAAGAAACTCAAGTCAGCTTTGAGAATAAGAAGCAGGGGGAGGGGAAACTCTTCCCTAAGCGCTGGGTTTATTTTGGGGACTTGTGGAGAGCAGGGTAGACTCTGAGACTTGCTTATTGAAACAAAGTTATCGATTGCTAGAAATCAATAGAGGGAGAATTGTGTCTGAATCACCAGCTTTGAAGGACTCAGAAATCGCTTCCCTTCCTGGGTTCTTTCCCCTGCCAGGACTTGGAGAATTCTTGTCGGGGGCCAGGTGAGTCTGGAATTGAGACAGTGCTGAGTGAAAGTGACTCGGGTTCGATCCCTGGGTGGGGAAGATCCCTTGGCTTAGGAAATGGCAACCCACTTCAGTATTCTTGCCTGGGAAATCCTACGGACAGGGGAGCCTGGTGGGCCACAGTCCACAGGGTCATAAAGAGTTGGACATGACCAAGCGACGGAGCACAAGAGTGCAAGCAGTGATTTTGCTCCCAGGAATCCAAACAGGAAGACTTTTCATCCTGACATCAGATGGTCCGTGGAGTCATTTTCTGGAGGCAGACAGGCTTTTTCCCCTCAGGAAACCAGACACCGAGTTTCCTGATATGGGATCTCCGTGGTCAGGGGAGAGAGAATGGGGAGGAAGCAGGGCGGTCATCCTAAATAATGGGTTTCTAATGGACTTGGAACAGCTTTGTTGCGTCTCTGGTGGTCTCTCCTGAAACCAAACCATCTGCTGGGGGCTAGCCACGGAAAAGGGAAGAGCAGAGGGGTGGAGAGTCTGCTGATAAAGGAGGAGGGGAGGGAAACATGGCCCCCCATACCCCGACAGCTGCTGCGCTGACCTTGTTTTCACAGAACGCTGAAATTAACAAGGACTGAAGACTTCTGGGAGTTAAGTCTTGATAACAGTGAGGAATTAAGCATTATCAGCCCTGGTCAACGTTAGATGATGCCAGTAGCATCGTCCTGTATCCCTTTTGCGGCTGTCTTGTGATAGACGCATATCCTTTACACAGGCTTTCAACTTTTCCTTCTAGATCCCTTTGTGGAGGAGCGGGAGGGAGGGAAAGTGGGGAGGGGAAGGCCGAGGTCCTTCTTCCCTGACTTAAGTGAAAGTCACTCAGTTGTGTCCAGCTCTTTAGGACGCCATGGACTGTATACGACCCCATGGACTGTACAGTCCATGGAATTCTCCAGGCCAGAATACTGGAGTGGGTAGCCTTTCCCTTCTCCAGGGGCTCTTCCCCACCCAGGTCTCCTGCATTGAAGGTGGATTCTTTACTGGCTGAGCCAGAAGGGAAGCCCAAGAATACTGGAGTGGATAGTCTATCCCTTCTCCAGGGGATCTTCCCAACCCAGGAATCGAACCAGGGGTCTCCTGCATTGCAGGCAGATTCTTTACCAACTGAGCTATGAGGGGAGCCCCCCACCCCCACCATCTTAAGGCTGAGAGAATGAAGGCTACCGCGCTGCTGTGGAAGAAAGTGACAGACATTCTGAGAGGGACTCACAGGAAGGGGAGGCCCCCAGCCTCTCCCCTCACCTGGCTCCCTCAGGGTGAACACATGCTCCATCAGCACGTCAGGGCAGAGCGTGGAGGGCCCTGGAGGAATCACCTAACCTACTTAGTATTTTGGGAAAATCATACTGGGTAAAGCTGAGACTCAAAACACAAGATGATGTGAATGTGGTGTAGATATCTCAGAGAAGACAGAGGAATTGCTCTCCAGTCACTCGCCTGTGCTTGGAATGCAGCCACAGGGCCACCTCCACGCAGGACTCAGAACAAATTGCTCCCTTTTCCCGCTTGGTGTCATGCCCAACCCCAACCCCACCCTCGATCAACCTGTGACTAGAACCCATCAATGTGATAGCGTTTCCCCAGGCGACGACCTGCCGTTGGGCAGAAAGAACAGGTCCTCTGTCTGCCGTGGGACAGACTGACTAAGCTGAGCCCTGCCAGGCACACGACACAGCTCTCCCTGCAGAGCCCTGGCAAGCGCCAGACGCCGCTGTCCTTTGGCTTCACGTGCTCAACGACCCTTAAGATGAGAGCTGTCAACTCAGGCGTGTGGGGAGGAGACTCGGACTCAAAGGTTGAAGGTTTTGCTCCATGTGGAGGCACAGCTCCTGCCCAGTGGGGTTGAACAGTCCCGTTATGCTTCTGGCCTCGCCTCCATCTCACCCCAGCGACCCGTGAGTCTTAGACACGGAGGAGTTTACACCTGGCAGAGCCACATTGTCAGCCTTCTTTCGCTTGTAGCCACCACCCACTCTAAACTTCTCCAAGGCTGGCTGGAATCTCCTTATACCTCTGGTCCGCTTCTCTCCCTCTCTCTTTTAAAAAATTATTTATTTACTTGGCTGCATCGGGCATTCAGGATCTTCTTGTGGTATTCAGAATCTTCCTTGCATCATGCAGGATCTTTCGCTGTGGCACATGGACCCTCTAGTTGCCGGGAGTGGGCTCAGTAATTGCAATGCGAGGGCTTAGTTGCTCCAGGACATGTGTAATCTTAGTTCCCTGACCAGGGATTGAACCTGCACTGCAAGGGGCACTCTTAACCACTGGATCCCCAGGGAAGCCCCACTTGTTCCCCTTTGTCTGTGCTTCCCTTCCCTTGTTTTCCTCTTCCCTTCCCTTCAGAGCCCTTCCCAGACATAGCACGCTTCGGTTAATAGATGTTTGTTATAGACTGTATGAATACATTTTGCCATTGTTGCTAAGCTGAATAATATACATATATCTTTTTTGTCTGCAGAGGAACCATTTGCCATACAAAAGAATCCTAAAGTGAGTTCCTTTGCAAATGAAGAGGGTGGACATCTGGCAGGGTCATTGCTGACAAGGCTTCTCTACTTAGGGACAGGGTAGGGATGGGGTGGAGGCTGGGTTAGTGTGAACAACCTCCGGGCTTCCGTCCAACTCGAAGGGTCCTTGTTTCACATGTGTTGGCATTCTTACTTTATCTTTAGTTCATCTTAGATGATCTCCTCGTGATCTTTCTCTGTGTTCATATTTTACATAACAGATGTCCTTTAAGATGGACTACATTTGGAATTCTACAAGATAAATGACTTAGTTTCTTTCACAGCTAAATGGCATTTTCAAAAGGATATGATGCAGACTAAGAGGCATGTCCATCAAATACAATATGTGGTCCATAGGAACCAACTGTATAAAAGACTTTTTTTAGATAATCGGGGGGAACAATTGAACAAGGACCAGGTATTAGGTAATATGTCATAAGGAATTCCCTTCAAGTGTGTTTGATATGATAACGCTGTTGTGGTTATTTTTTTAATATCTGTTAAAGGTACATTGCGAAGTCATTACTGATGCTAATGATATGATGTCTGGGCTTTACTTTAAAGTGTCTTCCCCTGCCAAAAAAGGAAAAGGAGAGGTAAGGAGATATGATAAGAATGGTAAAATGTTGTAACTGTTGAAACTGGATGATGAACGCCTGGGAGATCATAGTCAATTTGCATTTCATGCATGTTTAAATTTCCCATCATAAAAAATTAAGGTTTTAAAACACATGTTACACTCAAGTACTATTAGATTTTCTTTCCTTTTTTTTTTTTTTGGCTATACCCCACAGCATGTGGGATCTTAGTTCCCTGACCAGGGATCTAAGTCGCATCCCCTTCATTGGAAAGAGGATTCTTTCTTTTGTTTTTAAACTTTTACTTTGTATTGGGGTATAGCTGATTAACAATGTTGTGGTAATTTCTGGCAAACAGTGAAGGGACTCAGCTCTCCATATATGTGTATCCATTCTCCTCATTTGAAAAGACCCTGATGCTGGGAAAGACTAAGGGCAGGAGGAGAAGGGGACGACAGAGGATGAGATCGTTGGATGGCATCACTGACTCAATCACCAACATGGGTTTGGGTAAACTCTGGGAGTTGGTGATGGACAGGGAGGCCTGGTGTGCTGCGGTTCATGGAGTCGCAAAGAGTCGGACACGACTGAGCGACTGAACTGAACTGTTTCTCCTCCAAATCCCCCTCCCATCCAGGCTGGTACATAACATGGAGTAGAGTTCCATGTATGCAGTAGGTCCTTGTTGGTTATCTGTTTTGAATATAGCAGTGTGTACATGATGGAAGGCGGATTGATAGCCACTGGAGCATCAGGGAAGTCTTGTCAAGTATTTTTAAATGTAGCCTGTGACTGACTGCATGCTGCATTCATGAACACCCAAACCTGGCCACAGCTCTCTGTGTGGTGGGCACATGTGTATATAAATGTTCTGTTTGCTTAGGCAGACTATGAGATTCTTAGAGGACAAGGTTCACTTCTTCCATATTATCTCAGCCCAGCACGGTGGAAGTCAGAATCCAGTGGGTATTTAGTGCATGGTCTTAGCTGGTTGACCAAGGAATGGAGAGATTCACTGAAACTCAGCAAGCATCCCAAAGACCATGGTGTCCCCAGCAATGTTTCTTATGAGAGCAAGCAGGTCACCGAGCTAAACCATCCTTCGGCTGGGACAATATATGCAGGGGAACTGTGGATAGCTGTGAGATTTGATTTTAGTAAAATGTCTGCCATAATATGTTATGAAACTTTCCTTACAAAATAAATTCAACCTAGGATGGAGAAGAACCTCATTTTGAGAATGGAACTGCACACACACAAGCCAAAGATAAATGACAGAGGGCGGTCTCGGCGAAGGTGTGTGGAATTGCTGTCTGTCCCGCTCTTATTTAACATCTTTAATAATGATCTGAAAGGTGGAGTGAACAGTTCACTAATGAAATTTGCATAAGGTCCTTAATCGGGAGGCGTTGCTCTCGCCAAGAAGGCCCGAGAAGTAATGCAGAGGCCTCAGAGCAGGGTAAAGATATCGATGGAAAATAACAAAAATAAGATTTGGCTCAGAGGGAGAAATCAAATTCAATTGGGAGGGAAGTCTAAATGGGATATTCCTTGGGGAGAAGAACAATGCAAAAATAATGCTGAAAGAGGTTCAGGCAGAGAGCAACCTCAGCTGAAGTGAGATGTGGGGGGAAATGGTCAAGATTAGGGAGGATGTTTGAAAGAAGACACACACGCCGATGGTGGGGTCCCCTTGCCCCCTCCTCCCCCAGAGTTTCATGGGCTCCAAGGCCTCCATCCAGGGCTGCACAGGTCACTTGGGCCCCAAAACTTCTGCGTGGGAAAGGGTCCTTACTGGGCAGTAGGGAATTTCCTTTATGACATCTTCCTGGTTTCATGGAGACTAGACAAACATTTCCCAGAATCTTTATCCACTGGGAGGGCACTGTGGACCGGGAACGTTTGGCCCCTGGAAGGTAAGTGGACGAGGGCCAGTCAGGCTGACCCAGCAGATGGCCCTTTGTGGTTTTCTGGACCAAAGAAATAGAAATTACAGCTTCTGGAAATGCTCTGCAAAGACGGGGAAATCCAGGAGGTTGATACTCTGTAGAAGGCATCTCACCTGGTGTGGAGATGCTAGTACCATTTCTGTTCACTGGAGATATAAAATTCTTTTGTTCAGCAAGTATTCTGTGAGCACCCACTGCAGTGCCAGCATCCATGCAGACATGGGCCGTGTCCTTCTGGAACTTAGACTCTAGTGAACATGATACTTGTCCTCCAGTGACCACCTACCTCTAAAGGAATCGGGATGAGGGTGGTGTTGTGATTATATTCTTTTCTGAGAAGACATCCTCTAGACAATTACACAAATTCCTCCCACCCCTCACCTTCCTCCCCACCCCCCAAAAAAACAGGAAAAAAATAGTCCAGGAGATCGGCAGGTGACAAGCAGTGATTAAAGAAGTGAGGAGAGAGATCTAGAAAGATGAAGATGAATAACAAGATCAAGAAAGTAAGATGTAGATCATTGTCAAGTTCTGATGCGAGAATGATATTTTTCAAGTGTTGGCTCCCAGGCTGATGGCTGTTTGGGTCTCAAGTCTGCAATTTAATGAGAAGGACAGCCAGACAATAATGTTGAATTAATTGGTTAATTTCAAGTTAATAGACCTTTGAAATTAGCAGACTGGGTTTCAAGTTCAAGCTTCAGCTCTTACTAGTTGTGTGACGTTGGGCAAATCACTTGACCTCTCTGAAACTCAGTTCTTTCCTTCGTAAAGTGGGAACATCAACGGCACCTCACTCTTGGGAGTTGACATGAGATTTAAATAAAATAGTTCACGTAAAGTGCTTAGTGCTGGATCTGATTCTTGGTAAACTTTCAGCAAATGTAACTCTTAATGACTTTATTAGGGACTTTCCTGGTGGCTCAGACAGTAAAGAATTACCTGCAATTCAAGAGATCTGCATTTGATTCTGGTTTGGGGAGATCCCTGAAGAAGGGAATGGCTACCCACTCCACTATTCTTGCCTGGAGAATCCCATGGACAGAGGAGCCTGGCCGGCTACAGTCCATGGGGTCGCAAAGAGTCGGACGTGACCAATCCACTAACACACACACCCTAGGCCGTGACCTTAAACCACTATGCACGAGAAAATTGACACCACAGCTTGAGCAGCATCCCAGCCAGTTGTTTATACTTGAGGTCTGTCGGTGGCGATGGCCGCACACTTACTCACCCAGGTGTGCAATATGGGGGAGGCATGGCTCCTTTTCCCCCCCAGTCTTCCCTTTGGTAAAGTTATTTTCCAAACTTTTCATTCATTGTTCAACCAAATATTTATTGAGCTCCTTCTCCGTTCCAAGCTCCAAGACAAAGAAGAGTAAGCCCCATCCTTGTGCCCAGGACGCTCCCAGTTCAGAACAGACAACTCAACAAACGGCCCTGCCTGTTTCCTTGATGCCTGAGTCAAGAGGCTTGCTCCCCAAAGATAGCTCTTTGACTTTTCTCCTCCCATCTTTGGGATTTGAGCCTCTTTATACTTTATTGCAGGCTTCCCCGGTGGCTCAGTGGTAAAGAATCCACCTGCAATGCAGAAACCACAGGACACTTGGGTTCAGTCGCTGTGTCAGGAAGATCCCCAGGAGCGGGGCATGACAACACACTCCAGTGTTCTTGCCTGGAGATTCCTATGGACAGAGGAGCCTGGCAGGCTACAGTCCACGGGGTCGCCAAGAGCCAAACGGGACTGAAGTGGCTTAGCACGCATACTTTATTGCCGCTCTTCTGACTTCCAGTCTCAGATGTCATCAAGATTGAAGTGATGGACTCTGAGTTAGGAAGACTTGGATTTGAAACCCAGGTCTGCTTCTAGTTTGCTTTGTGACCGTGGAGAAGTTACGTAACCTCTCTAAACCTCAGTCTTCACAGGGAAATGAAGATAATAGTGCCTGCCTCCTAGGATTACTATGAAGATTGAATGAGTTAAAGCACTTGGCTTGGAAGCCCTTTTCCACAACAGTGGGACGTGCTCAGGAAACAGTATTAAACTGCCACGACCTTAACCATGGCTGTAATTATGTGTGTAATTGTGCATTATCTTATCCAATAGAATCCTATGGCTTATTTCTATTTTTATGGATTTATATCCCAAGGGCCAAACCGTCTTGAAAATATTGATCTTGAAACTTTATTGAGACCATCTCTTTTCCCTGGGGCCTCAGTTTCTCGATCTGTAAAATAAGAGAGCTGGACTCCCAATCATTCCTATGGACCCTCCAGCTTCCAAGTCTCAGTGTCCATGGCTGGGGCAGGACAGGAGTGGGGTCCTCACTTCCTGGTTGACTTTGAAGCATCAAAAGCAAAGCCAGATGAAATGAGTGGACCACTGTTGAAAAATGGAGAGTCCTGGGGAGGAGGGAGGAATGGTTAGCTGGGTCAGAGGAGGTATGATTCATGAAATTTAGAAACGGGTGGTGTAGACTACATCTCCCATGACTGAAGCGACTTAGCAGCAGCAGCAGCAGGCTACATCTCAACGGAAAGCTCTCTGCCAGTGAGAGGTCAGCCTTCTTAGAAATTCCCAGCATTTACAGCCAGGATGGTCCAGCCATCCTGAAGTGGAGCTCAAGCAGATCTTTGCTGGATGGGGTTTGTAGCCACGAGGAGACCTAAGGAGTGACGGCTAGAGGTGTGGGGAATCTGGGGAAGAGCACGTGGGAGCCAGCAGTAAGCCAGGAATGGGTGGGCAGAGAGCAGAGGCCCTGAATACGAAAGCCATCTGAGAGCCTCTGGTATCTTCTGTATTTTCCACGTGTGTCCCATTGGACTGGGCACCCCCTCCCAAGACTCTACACAAGTACTCTCCTGTCCCCATAACTGCCCTGTGAAGCAGGAATAACCATCTCAACAGTACAGATAAAGAGATTGAGGGTCGGGGAGGTTAAATGACTTGCCTGGGATCACACAGCAAGCAAGAGATGGCAGAGGGATTCAAACCCTCAAGCCTGGAGGTTTCCACTGCCCTAGAACAACATTTTTGGCCCTAGGGACTGGTTTTAGGAAAGACGATTTTTCTGCAGATGAGGGCCGGGGTTGGTTTGGGGATGATTCGAGTGTATTACATTTATTGTGAATTTATTGAGATCCACCTCAGATCACCAGGCATTACATCTGGGAGGTGGAGAACCCCTGTCCTAGAAGACACATCCATCTGGACAGAACCAAGAGGGTGCCCTGACCTTAGTCTTCTTGTTACCGCTTGCCGCTCCAAAGCCAATAAACAGGCCAGGTTAGTGGAAGGGGAAGTTTGCTTCATTTCAGGTGCCAGCAGCTGGGAAGGGGAAGGTGCCAGACTAAGGGGGCTACATGCAGAAATAGCACAGTCATCTTCAGACTGGCCATTGGTGGTCTGACCAGAGTCATCTTGGTTGTTGTAGGTACAGTCGATCTTTAGTTCCAGGGTCCATTTGTTCCCATTTCTTCGTGGCCACTTCTCGGCATTGTGGCAGCTCAAGTCCTGGGTGTAGTCTGGTCATCCTGTAGTTAACTTCTTCCACCTGGGGTTTCAGCATCTATAAGACAGGTCACAGGATATGGCTCAGAATATTATCTATAGCCCTTGAGAAAGAGCTAAAGGTCCTTAACTATGCTTGCTGCTGCTCCTGCTAAGTCGCTTCAGTCATGTCTGACTCTGTGCGACCCCAGAGACGGCAGCCCACCAGGCTCCCCCATCCCTGGGATTCTCTAGGCAAGAACACTGGAGTGGATTGCCATTTCCTTCTCCAATGCAGGAAAGTGAAAAGTGAAAGTGAAGTCACTCATTCATGTCCGACTCCTAGCGACCCCATGGACTGCAGCCCACCAGGCCCCTCTGTCCATGGGATTTTCCAGGCAAGAGTACTGGAATGGGTTGCCATTGCCTTCTCCTAACTATGCTTAGTGACTACATTACCATTATTTAGTCTCCTTTGATTGTTTTCCTTTATTTCCTCATTTCTCACTTCTCTGATTAAACTTATTCTTTGACTAAAGTTTTCTACAGACAAAATGCAGGCAGAGGAAGGACCATAGGGCTCTGCTCCATTTCACTGTCTCAGGAAGTTTTTATTACACTAGTGAGCAGAGCAATAGCACCTGATGCTTTTATCTCAGGATACTTTCATATCAACCTTGTGTGACAGGAAATGTATCATTTCATTTCTGTTTAACAGGTGAGGAAATGGGTTCATGGTAGTTAAGTAGCAAGGTCACTAGATAAGCTAGTGGCAGAGTTGGATCTAGAGTTCTACATTCCTAACTCTAACCCAGTGCTTTTCTTTCTTTCTGACTTTTCTTCTTTAATTATATTCCAGTGTCATTTATTTTTTAATTGAGGGCTTGAGGTCTGGTGAGAATCACTTCCTAATAGGGAGACTTCATGAGATTTGGGGCAAGCTTCAAAGGAAAGATGGCCAGGGAGATGAGATAGATGAAAATGATTGAGGAAAGGCAGATGGTTTGGGGCAAGTCTTTTAACTTCTTAAGGTTCAGTCTTCTCTGTAAGATACGTGATAATGACCACCGATCTCTTCAACTTCTGCAGTCCCCCACCGCCTCCTGGGGGTTGCTCCTTGTAAAAAGGGTGCAGGGAAACTTTCAGTGAGAGCCTGGTGGGTAACACGTGCTCCGTAAATGACATCGCTGTCATTATGAAGAAAAGTGTGTTTGGGCTAGGGCTCAGTTGCCTCCCAAACTGGGAAGCTGTGGACCACTTTAGGGAAGAGAGATGAATGTCAAAGAAGCCTAAAAATCCAGCTCTGCACACTTAAAAAAAAAAAAAAGTTATTTCTGGGAGTTCCCTGGTGGTCCAGTGGTTAGGAACCTGCCTTCCAATGCAGGAGATGTGGTTTTGATCCCTGGTCCAGGAACTAAGATCCCACATGCCATAGAGCTACTGAACCCAAGCTAAGACCCAACATGGCAAAATAAATAAATACCTAAATAAATAAACATATTTTGAAAGTTTTTTATCTTTGGCTGTGCTGGGTCTTCGTTGCTGCACACGGGCTTTCTCTAGTTGCAGCCGGCGGGGGGCGCTCTCTCGTTGTGGTCTGCGGGCTTCTCGCCGTGGGGGCTTCTCTCACTGCAGCCCACAGGCTCCGGAGTGTGAGGGCTCAGTAGCTGCGACACACGGGCATAGTGGCCCTGCAGCATGTGGAATCTTCCCGAACCAGAAAAGGATTCTTAACCACTGGACCACCAGGGAAGTCCTCTGCACACTTCTAATATGCCTCAGGACACAGATTAGGGCTTCCCTGGTAGCTCAGTTGGTAAAGAATCTGCCTGCAATGCAGGAGACCCTGGTTCGATTCCTGGTTGGGAAGATCCCCTGGAGAAGGGAAAGGCTACCCACTCCAGTATCCTGGCCTGGACAATTCCATGGACTTTATAGTCGCTGGGGTCACAAAGAGTCAGACATGACTGAGTGACTTTCACTTTCACTTCAGGACACAGATTTTTCTGGATCTTTTTGTCCCTTGAACCTCAGGGGCTTCACACAATGATTAAACAGCAGGTCATTTCCCAGGCACATATTGGCCCATCTGTCTCGAGCCTTCTCATCCAGGACCTTCTTGGCAATGCTCATCCAGACCCTGGTACAGCAGAAAGCTAGGGGAGGTGTCCCCACTGGGCCCCCTCCCTCTTTCTCATACCTCTGTTCCCCACCACTTGCAGGCCCCGCCCCTGCCCCGCCGCTGATGGAGCAGGTACTTGCAAACAGCTTAGGCACACATTCACACAATCGATATCACAAAAGATAAATCTGCAGCAATCGACTCCAGGCTGTACTGTCACTAAGTGACAATGAAAAATGATCAGCACTTGAATACATTGCATTTTTATCTTTAAATCTTTCTACAGAAGCGGTGTCAATATCAGAGCACTAAATAATCTCTAGGTAGCAGGAAGAAGCAAGAACATTTTTTTCCTTCATGGAAGATGAATGTAGCTTTTTCGAAGATCTTAAATACTGAAGTAAGGAATTAGCTCTCTAAAGCCCTACGATGACTGGCTCCCTTGTCAGTCCTCCGAGGGTGATTTGAATACCCAACTCCTCTCTTCCATCAGTGTTCTTTAAATAACAGTGCTTGGATCTGAGGACTAGAGACCTCTTCCAAGCCCTAATGAATCCATCAATCACGGCTTGCTGCATTTTCTTCCTCAGACCCAGCTCAGTTAGCCAACAGGGGAAATTGAGGCAGAAAGAAGTTTAGAGTCTTATCTTATAAAGTCATGCAGGAATTGTTTTCCTTCAGAGTCAACCCTCTGGTCCTTAAGAAGAGAACATGGTCAGTTTCACCGGGGGTTTTGAGATGGAAGTTTCATCAGCAATCAGATTGCTTGGTTGTCATCATCAAATGTGCATCAAATGGGCATCAAATGCGGGGCATTATTAAGTGTAAGAGACTGATAGCCATTAGAAATGCAGAGAAATCAGCCTTCCTCTTTCCAGCTTACACGGTATTGGGTGGAAGGACATCTGCTTAACAATAATGACCACCATACATTGAGCGATAGCAGCTCCAGGTTCTGCACTAAGAACTCTTGTTATTGATCAATCCCTAAGTCACGTCTGACTCTTTGTGACCCCATGGACTGCAGCATGCCAGGCTTCCCTATACTTCACCAACTCCCAGAGTTTACTCAAACTCATGTCAATTGAGTCAGTGATGCCATCCAACCATCTCATCTTCTACTGCCCCCTTCTCCTTTTGACTTCAATCTTCCCCAGCTTCAGAATCTTTCCCAATAAGTCAGCTCTTCATATCAGGTGGCCAAAGTATTGGAGCTTCAGCTTCAGCATCAGCCCTTCCAAAGAATATGCAGGGTAGGTTTCCTTTAGGATTGACTGGTTTGATCTCCTTGCAAACCAAGGGACTCTCAAGAGTTTTCTGCAGCATCTCTGCGTGTACCCTGTCAGCTGAGTGGACCTCCCAGTAGTCCTACAAGGGGAGCATCATCAACCCCATTTTACAAACAAGGCAACGTTGCCAGTGACAGATATCCAGGGCAGGACAGCAGACCCGGACTCGAGTCTCAGCTCTGTGTGAACTGGGGTAAGATATGACCCTCTTTGGCAGCTTCCTTTTAAGTAAAGTGAGGGGAGTCAGACTCTATGAACCCTGAAAAAAATACCCAGCCTTTACAATCATTAGTTCCATGACTATTCAACTAGATAGGCAGTCTGTGTCCCTTGGCATTTGCCAAGTGCCTGCTTCACGCCAGGTCAGAGTTGTCATTGAGCAATACATCTTTTTTGTTCTCTGTGTAGATAGAGAAGCTATGACAACAACCCTCTCCCATAAAGTTATTATAATAAAAAAAGCAATTAAATATTAATCAACTCTAGTGTGCCTGGCACTGTCCCGGGGGGTGTTGGTATAGGACATGCAAAGAAGAAGAAGACAGTTTCTGACTTGAAAGAGTTTTAAGTTATGCTGGAGAAAGGAGACTGGTGCCCAATAAAATAGCCTTCACGATCAAATCTGGGAATAGGGGCTGGGGAGGCTGTAGGGTAGAGAGCACAGGGGAGGTGGAACCCAAAGCCCTTTGGTCTGTAGTTAGTCATTAGGGAGTGGAGTAAGGTGCTCCAAGTTTGGAGCTGAAGACCCTCTACAGCAAGAAGCTGGTAAGAATCAGCATGGAAGATATAAACATAGACATTTACTCACTCTGAGAAATAACCTGTGAATGCCTTGCTGATTTGGAAACACTCAAATCTAATCAAAGTGACCAAGGACTGACTAAGAAAGTGGTAACCCAACTGATTGGACTCTAACCTGTGTGGAGGAAAATTATTAGCAGAAAAGTACTTGTCGGCATCAAGTACGAAAGGAGGGGAGTTGAATAGCAGGAACTAGTCAGCCTTTATCCATTACTCCCCAAGGGAGAGAGAGACTGAGGCAGCATTTTCAATGTCTTTTTGTCAGCTCCCTTCAGTTCCCTGAAATGCTTGGGGAAAGAGTTTCAAAATCCAGTACAGCTGGGAAAAGCTGCACAACATGCTCTCGGTGAGAGTCAGTCCGGACATTAAAGCCCATTGAGGGACTTCCCTGGTGGTCTAGTGGCTAGGACTCCGAGCTCTCATTGCAGAGAGTCTGGGTTTGATCCCTGGTCAGGGAACTAGATTCCACAAGCCGCAACTAAAAAAGATCTTGCATTCTGCAACTAAGACCCGGGGCAGTCAAATAAATAAATAAATACTAAAATAAATAAAGCCCACTGAAGTTCAGAGAAGTCATATAACAAGCAAACAAACAAAAATGCAAAACCTTACTGATTATCCTTTAACCTGACATTTCCCAAACTTATTTGGAGATAAGATGGGGAAAAGAACGTCCATGAATATGAAAGACAATTTAGAAAAGAATGGTCTAAAGACTTAGATGAAATGCATTAATTGGTCTCACAGAAAAAGATAAATTATGAGAAATAGGGGGAAACAATTTTAGAGAGATGCCAAACTAATATATACAATTGATGGGGATGATCTCCCAGGTATATTGTATCACGTGAGAAAATCTAGATACAGAAGAGTGTGTGAAGTGTACTTTCATAATTTTTTAAAACAAGAGAGTAGAAAAATATACATGAATATATATATATATGTATATTCTATTTATATTTGCTCACTCGTGTCTGACTCTTTGCAACCCTTTGGCCCGTAGCCCACCAGACTCCTCTGTCCATGGAATTCTCTAGGCAAGAATCCTGGAGTGGGTTGCCATTTCCAGGGGATCTTCCTGACCCAGGGATCTAACCCTGTATATAGAAGTGTATATATATACACACTTCCTTAGGCATAAGTTCAGTTCATTTCAGTTCAGTCGCTCAGTCATGTCCGACTCTTTGCGACCCCATGAATCGCAGCACGCTAGGCCTCTCTGTCCATCACCAACTCCCGGAGTTCACCCAGACTCATGTCCATTGAGTCAGTGATGCCATCCAGTCATCTCATCCTCTGTCGTCCTCTTCTCCTCCTGCCCCTAATCCATCCCAGCTTCAGAGTCTTTTCCAATGAGTCAACTCTTCGCATGAGGTGGCCAAAATACTGAAGTTTCAGCTTTAGCATCATTCCTTACAAAGAATTCCCAGGGCTGATCTCCTTCAGAATGGACTGGTTGGATCTCCTTGCAGTCCAAGGGACTCTCAAGAGTCTTCTCCAACACCACAGTTCAAAAGCATCAATTCTTTGGCGCTCAGCTTTCTTCACAGTCCAACTCTCATATCCATATGTGACCACTGGAAAAACCATAGCCTTGACTAGACAGACCTTTGTTGGCAAAGGAATGTCTCTGCTTTTCAATATGCTATCTAGGTTGGTCATAGCTTTTCTTCCAAGGAGTAAGCATCTTTTAATTTCATGGCTGCAATCACCATCTGCAGTGATTTTGGAGCCCAAAACAATAAAGTCTGACACTGTTTCCACTGTTTCCCCATCTATTTCCCATGAAGCGATGGGACCAGATGCCATGATCTTCGTTTTCTGAATGTTGAGCTTTAAGCCAACTTTTTCACTCTCCACTTTCACTTTCATCAAGAGGCTTTTTAGTTCCTCTTCACTTTCTGCCATAAGGGTGGTGTCATCTGCATATCTGAGCTTATTGATATTTCTGCCAGCAATCTTGATTCCAGCTTGTGCTTCTTCCAGCCCAGCGTTTCTCATGATGTCCTCTGCATAGAAGTTAAATAAGCAGGGCGACAATATACAGCCTTGATGTACTCCTTTTCCTGTTTGGAACCAGTCTGTTGTTCCATGTCCAGTTCTAACTGTTGCTTCCTGACCTGCATACAAATTTCTTAAGAGGCAGGTCAGGTGGTCTGGTATTCCCATCTCTTTCAGGATTTTCCACAGTTTACTGTGATCCACACAGTCAAAGGCTTTGGCATAGTCAATAAAGCAGAAATAGATGTTTTTCTGGAACTCTCTTGCTTTTTTAACGATCCAGCGGATGCTGGCAATTTGGTCTCTGGTTCTTCTGCCTTTTCTAAAACCAGCTTGAACATCTGGAAGTTCACGGTTCACATATTGCTGAAGCCTGGCTTGGAGAATTTTGAGCATTACTTTACTAGCATGTGAGATGAGTGCAATTGTGCGGTAGTTTGAGCATTCTTTGGCATTGCCTTTCTTTGGAACTGGAATGTAAACTGACCTTTTCCAGTCCTGTGGCCACTGCTGAGTTTTCCAAATTTGCTGACATATTGAGTGGAGCACTTTCACAGCATCATCTTTCAGGATTTGAAATAGCTCAACTGGAATTCCATCACCTCCACTAGCTTTGTTTGTAGCGATGCTTCCTAAGGCCCGCTTGACTTCACATTCCAGGATATCTGGCTCTAGGTGAGTGATCACACCATCGTGATTATCTGGGTCATGAAGATCTTTTTTGTACAGTTCTTCTCTGTATTCTTGCCACCTCTTCTTAATATCTTCTGGTTCTGTTAGGTCCATACCATTTCTGTCCTTTATCGAGCCCATCTTTGCATGAAATGTTTCCTTGGTATCTCTAATTTTCTTGAAGAGATCTCCAGTCTTTCCTATTCTATTGTTTTCCTCTATTTCTTTGCATTGATCTCTGAGGAAGACTTTCTTATCTCTCCTTGCTATTCTTTCGAACTCTGCATTCAGATGCTTATATCTTTCCTTTGCTCCTTTGCTTTTCGGTTCTCTTCTTTTCACAGCTATTTGTAAGGCCTCCCCAGACAGCCATTTTGCTTTTTTGCATGTCTTTTCCATGGGGATGGTCTTGATCCCTGTCTCCTGTACAATGTCACGAACCTCATTCCATAGTTCATCAGGCACTCTATCTATCAGATCTAGTCCCTTAAATCCATTTCTCACTTCCACTGTATAATCATAAGGGGTTTGATTTAGGTCATACCTGAATGGTCTAGTGGTTTTCCCTACTTTCTTCAATTTCAGTCTGAATTTGGCAATAAGGAGTTCATGATCTGAGCCACAGTCAGCTCCTGGTCTTGTTTTTGTTGACTGTATAGAGCTTCTCCATCTTTGGCTGCAAAGAATAGAATCAATCTGATTTTAGTGTTGACCATGTGGTGATGTCCATGTGTAGAGTCTTCTCTTGTGTTGTTGGAAGAGGGTGTTTGCTATGACCAGTGCATTTTCTTGACAAAACTCTATTAGCCTTTGCCCTGCTTCATTCTGTATTCCAAGGCCAAATTTGCCTGTTACTCCAGGTGTTTCTTGACTTCCTACTTTTGCATTCCAGTCCCCTATAATGAAAAGGACATCTTTTTTGGGTGTTAGTTCTAAAAGTTCTTGTAGGTCTTCATAGAACCATTCAACTTCAGCTTCTTCAGCATTACTGGTTGGGGCATAGACTTGGATTACTGTGATATTGAATGGTTTGCCTTGGAAACTAACAGAGATCATTCTGTTGTTTTTGAGATTGCATCCAAGTACTGCATTTTGGACTCTTGTTGACCATGATAGCTACTCCATTTCTTCTGAGGGATTCCTGCTGCAGTAGTAGATATAATGGTCATCTGAATTAAATTCACCCATTCCAGTCAATTTTAGTTTGCTGATTCTTAGAATGTCAATGTTCACTCTTGCCATCTCTTGTTTGACCACTTAAAATTTGCCTTGATTCATGGACCTGACATTCCAGATTCCTATGCAATATTGCTCTTTACAGCATCGGACCTTGCTTCTATCACCAGTCACATCCACAGCTGGGTATTGTTTTTGCTTTGGCTCCATCCCTTCATTCTTTCTGGAGTTATTTCTCCACTGATCTCCAGTAGCATATTGGGCACCTACTGACCTGGGGAGTTCCTCTTTCAGTATCCTATCATTTTGCCTTTTCATACTGTTCATGGGGTTCTCAAGGCAAGAATACTGAAGTGGTTTGCCATTCTTTTCTCCAGTGGACCACATTCTGTCAGACCTCTCCACAATGACCCGCCCGTCTTGGGTGGCCCCACGGGCATGGCTTAGTTTCACTGAGTTAGACAAGGCTGTGGTCCTAGTGTGATTAGATTGACTAGTTTTCTGTGAGTACGGTTTCAGTGTGTCTACCCTCTGATGGCCTCCTTAGGAGAGCACTGTCAAAGGAAGTGAAAGAGCAAGTAGGCACAAACTGGTTCGGGAACAAATACTATTATATCCCGGAGTACAAGAACTGGAGAACTTCACTGGGAATGTTTTAATTCGTCGGAGTCTACCCTTATGGACAGCTTTCTTGAAGAAATGTAACTAGCGCGGCGGCTGCAACCGGCGCATTTAGCGCAGCTGAAAGGAGCTACCCCACATCCGAGGTCAGGGGCAGAAGCCGGGAGGACCCCATGCCCAAGGGGAGGCGGCCAAGAGGAGTTACCCTACGTCCAAGGTCAGGGGCAGTGGCCGAGAGTGCCAGGCTGCGACGGCGCAGGAACGGCCGAGAGGAACTACCCCACGTCCGAGGTCAGGGGCGGCGGCCAGAAGGAGCTACCCCACGTCCGAGGTCAGGGGCGGCGGCCGGGAAGACCTACCCCACGCCATAGGCATAAGACATCCCCAGAAATAGAAAAAGGAAGTCAATAACACTGCCTGACTCCTGGGAAAAAAGAGAGGAAAGAGACTTTTCAATGAATCCTTTCAAATTTTGAATCATGTAAAAGTATCATCTATTAAAAAGTAAAACAAAAATATCCTGAAATATTAGGTACCATTCAATGTGAATGGAACTAAAAAGTGACTATTGCTAACAGTCATTGCTCCCCTTAAAATACTTCAGCAGCTTTCCACGTCCCCTTGAGATAAAGACTAGACCTCCTGGAGGCCCTGCGTGGTGTGCCTTATCCCTCCTTCCATTCCCATCCATCCTCTCCACAGCAGCCACGCTGGTATTCTTGCAGCTTTTCTAAAAAACTATAGTCTGACTCCTCAAGGTTTTTACATAAGCTAGACATTCCACTTGGAGTACTCTCTCCCCAAATGTTCGTATGGGAAATCCGTGCTCCTCATTGAAGTTTTTCATCGGATATATTTGATCCACCCTGTTAGCCACCTCCCACTGTGTCCACTGCCTTGCGGGCCACTCCGCAGTGTACCCTGTGTGGGTTGCTGTCCGTGGTGCTGATAATAACACAATTGGGAACGGGGCGATCTGCCCTCGTGTTGCTCGGATGCTACAGTGATGAAACTGAATGTACACATTACAAGCCATTTATTAATGGCGCCCCTTTCATTCTCAGAGTGTCATTTGGATTTTAAGTTATCAAGTCATGCCAGCTGTGAAGAAAATAGAGCATGCTAAAAAAGTAACGCGCTGTGCTGCCTTGCGGGCCAAGGGTTTTCATGACCCTTGAGTTGAATGTGTGTGAAAAACAAGCATCCAGAAACAGGAGAACAAAGTAAAGGGACGGGTTGCTTCAAAGCCCACTAGAAGCAAAGAGGCCTCTGAAAGTAGGGTCTTGTCCCTCTTGAGAATTACTTCTGCTCTTAGCTTTCATAGGTAATATCTCTTATCTTTAATCTTTCAGCAGTCACAGAAATGCTGAACTGCAGTGAAATAAAATGACCCAAGCAAAGTGGAAGTAAGATTTCCCATTGAGGGGACCAAGGTGATATATAAACACATTTTGTATGTCTTTCTTTCTTTCTTTGCAACAGGTCTTAGAAGCACCCAGAATCTTTAATTGTGGCATGTGGGATCTAGTTCCCTGACTAGGAATTGAATCTGGGCCCCCTACATTGGGAGCAGGGAGTCTTAGCCACTGGATCACCAAGGAAGTTCCAGTATGTATGTCTTTCTAATCAACTTATTGGAGGGTGGAGGACAGAAGGAGAAAGTTAGGGAGCTAAAAGAATGTACTCCTCTGGGGCTTTATTCCCTCTTCACCCACTGTCCTGGAGTGGAAGAAGTGTGTTTATGAAAATTCTATCACTTTTTAATATTGATATTACAGACCTAGACAAATGCTTTTTCACAACCAGCTTTTAATCCATTTATTCTTGTTGAATTCTACTTTCTGAATCCTGATCTGGTTACTTTTTTTGAATATTGAGGGTGTTGCCTCACTAGGCTGGGAAACGTGCATTTTGGAGAGTGGTAACTGAAAGTTTTGGTCTCGATCAATGGAGAGATTTTATTTGTGTAGCTGAAGAACTTAATCAGGACTAGGATCCAATCTTCCAGGCATATCATTATCAACCACGGAGTGTGTGCTTTCCTTGTAAATACATGTGGTTCCTGATATGATGCCAGAAATACATTTTAGGACAGGCTTTTCTTTTCCTCCTTGTGCCCAGAGCCTATAATTGCCAGGCTATATTTGAGAAGTGAGCTCAGATGCAGATTTCTAGACTATGTTTTGTTATAGGCAGTTCTTGTCCTAACCTCCTCCCGGCCACCGCAACCATCTACAGGAAACAGAATGTTTGTATCAACCTGGGTTTTGCTAACCAGTATCTCTAAAGATCTCATTTGTACCACTGTGATTGTGGGTGAGGTTTTGTTTTGGGATTTTTATTTGTTTGTTTGTTGCCTCTCATGATTATTTAATGTGCCTAGTATACACACAGAGGTTTTTGAAACTTTGGCAGAGGCAGAGAACCTCTTCTTAAAAGACAACTACTCAAGTCTCAATATAAATGGAGTAAAAATAGAGCTCTTTTTGGTTGAAGAGGGCCTGAGGATCTACTCTCTGACCATCCCTTTCCTTATCTTTATTCTTGAGGCATACCTTATCTTCATGATATTTCTAAGGACTTCTGGTGCCTTAAGGAACCCAGTTTGAAAACCACTAGTATGGAAGCATAGCACTGCTTCAAAGTTCCAAGACCTGGTCCTATATTAGTCCTCCCCTTAGCTATTGGACTTTGAGCAAGTCACTCAATCCCAGTGGGCCCAGTTTCTCTACCTGTACAGTGAATTTCCCAAACTGGATAATTTCTAAAATCCTGAACTCTCAGCTTTGATATGATGAAGATCGCATGACTGAAATTTCAGTTCAGTTCAGTCACTCAGTCATGTCCGACTCTCTGTGACCCCATGGACTGCAGCATACCAGGCCTCCCTGTCCATCACCAACTCCCGGAGCTTGCTCAAACTCACGTCCATTAAGTTGGTGATGCCATCCAACCGTCTCATCTTCTGTCATCCCCTTCTCCTCCTGCCCTTAATCTTCCCCAGCATCAGGGTCTTTTCAAATGAGTCAGTTCTTCCCATCAGGTTGTCAAAGTATTGGAGCTTCAACTTCAGCATCAGTCCCTCCAGAGAGTCTTCAGGATTGATTTCCTTTAAGATGGGCTGGTTGAATCTCCTTGCTGTCCAAGGGACTCTCAAGAGTCTACTCCAACACCACAGTTCAAAAGCATCAATTCTTCAGTGCTCAGCTTTCTTTATAGTCCAAATCTCACGTCCATATATGACTACTGGAAAAACCATAGTCTTGACCAGATGGACCTTTGTTGGCAAAGTAATGTCTCTGCTTTTGAATATGCTGTCTATGTTGGTCATAGCTTTTCTTCCAAGGAGTAAGCATCTTTTAATTTCATGGCTGCAATCACCATCTGCAGTGATTTTGGAGCTCAGAAAAATAAAGTCAGTCACTCTTTCCACTGTTTCCCCATCTATTTCCTGTGAAGTGATGGGACCTGATGCCATGATCTTAGTTTTCTGAACGTTGAGCTTTAAGCCAACTTTTTCACTCTCCTCTTTCACTTTCATCAAGAGGCTCTTTAGTTCTTCTTCACTTTCTGCCATAAGGGTGTTATCATCTGCGTATCTGAAGTTATTGATATTTCTCCTGGCAATCTTGATTCCAGCCTGTGCTTCCTCCAGCCCAGCGTTTCTCATGATGTACTCTGCATAGAAGTTAAATAAGCAGGGGGACAATATACAGCCTTGATGTACTCCTTTTCCTATTTGGAACCAGTCTGTTGTTCCATGTCCAGTTCTAACTGTTGCTTCCTGACCTGCATACAGGTTTCTCAACAGGCAGGTCAGGTGGTCTGGTATTCCCATCTCTTTCAGAATTTTCCAGTTTGTGGTGGTGATCCACACAGTCAAAGGCTTTGGCATAGTCAATAAAGCGGAAATGGATGTTTTTCTGGAACTCTCTTGCTTTTTTGATCATCCAGCAGACTCTGGCAGTTTGATCTCTGGTTCTTCTGCCTTTTCTAAAACCAGCTTGAACATCTGGAAGTTCACGGTTCACATACTGTTGAAGCCTGTCTTGGAAAATTTTGAGCATTACTGTGCTAGCATATGAGATGAGTGCAATTGTGCAGTAGTTTGAGCATTTTTTGGCATTGCCTTTCTTTGGGATTTGAATGAAAACTGACCTTTTCCAGTCTTGTGGCCACTGCTGAGTTTTCCAAATTTGCTGACATATTGAGTGGAGCACTTTCACAACATCGTCTTTTAGGATTTGAAATAGCAACTAGAATTCCATCAGCTCCACTAGCTTTGTTCGTAATGATGCTTCCTAAGGCCCGCTTGACTTTTCATTCCAGGATGTCTGGCTCTAGGTGAGTGATCATGCCATCGTGATTATCTGGGTCATGAAGATCTTTTTTGTACAGTTCTTCTGTGTATTCTTGCCACCTCGTCTTAATATCGTCTGCTTCTGTTAGGTCCATACCATTTCTGTCCTTTATTTTGCCCATCTTTGCATGCAATGTGCCCTTGGTATCTCTAATTTTGTTGAAGAGATCTCTAGTCTTTCCTATTCTGTTGTTTTCCCCTATTTCTTTGCATTGATCACTGAAGAAGGCTTTCTTATCTCTCCTTGCTAGTCTTTGGAACTCTGCATTCAGATGCTTATATCTTTCCTTTGCTCCTTTGCTTTTCGCTTCTCTTCTTTTCACAGATATTTTTAAGGCCTCCTCAGACAGCCATTTTGCTTTTTTGCATTTCTTTTTCATGGGGATGGTCTTGATCCCTGTCTCCTATACAATGTCATGAACTTCCATCCATAGTTCATCAGGCACTCTATCAGATCTAGTCCCTTAAATCTATTTGTCATTTCTAGTGTATGATCATAAGGGATTTGATGACATCATACCTGAATGGTGTAGTGGTTTTTCCTACTTTCTTCAATTCAAGTCTGAATTTGGCTATAAGGAGTTCATGATCTGAGCCCTAGTCAGCTCCTGGTCTTGTTTTTGCTGACGGTATAGAGCTTCTCCATCTTTGGCTGCAAAGAATAGAATCAATCTGATTTTGGTGTTGACCATCTGGTGATGTCCATGTGTAGAGTCTTCTCTTGTGTTGTTGGAAGCGGGTGTTTGCTATGACCAGTGTGTTCTCTTGGCAAAACTCTATTAGCCTTTGCCCTGCTTCATTCTGTACTCCAAGGCCAAATTTGCCTGTTACTCCAGGTGTTTCTTGACTTCCCACTTTTGTGAAAGTTAGGTTCCAAAATTTTATGATCCTCAAATTCTGGAAGTCTTCATCTTACAATTCCTGAGAAGGATTGTGTACTTTAATGATAATTTCATAGTAACTATTATATCTTTTTAAATAGGCTTTGAGTGTTAGTTTTTTTTTTTTTTAAGAAAGAGTAGTTTAAAAATGTCTTTATAGAGGAAAGGATTGAGTAATACAAAGATCTGTGGGAAAAGTATTCCTGGAAGAAAGATGATCCCCCTGTGGTGGGGAATGAGCTTGGAAAATTCAGGGAAAAAGTAAGCAGACCAGCAGGGCTGGAATGGAGTAAGCATGGGAGAGGGCGGTAAGAGGTGAGGTGGAAAGGTTGGCTGGGGTCCTCTCGGCAAAGTACTGAGTCTGGATTTTATTCTAAGTGCAAACAGTAGTCACAGGGGAGATACAAGCAAGGGGTGACATAACCTGACTTTTTAAAAAAAATTTTATTGGTTGATTTACAAAGAGATCAGGAAGAAAGCTAAAACAGTGTTCCAGACGAGAGGTAACTGTGACACAGAGCTGGGAAGCATCAGAGGAGGTAGCGAGACGTGGTTAGCTTTGAAATACATTTGATGGTGGAACTCACAGGACTCCATGACTGATTGGATGATAACTGCAGACGTAAGAAACAAAAAGCAAATTCTAATACGAGCCTTAAAGGTCGTGAGCATGATGCGCAGCATTGTTGATGGTGGTCTGCCATTGGGCTGCTTCTCACGTGGGCAGCTTTAGGGAGAGCCTGCTCTAGGGCACAGAGGAGTAAGGCTTTATTTATTTCACAATTGCTCAAAATTCTTCTGAACCACACAAGTCAGGCCAGCTAGTACAGATGTGAACATGTATTAATATACATATACGCAATGTATGTATACATATACACATATAATATACATATACATATACGCAAATGGTATATGTAGCCAAAAGTGAGCAATTTTCTTTTTCATGCACTTAAAAATTTTTCTAAGCTTTTTTAACAGGTGAATATAAATCCCTTTAAGACAAAAAGTAAATCTACTCTGGCACTCCTGGAGAGAGATGTAGTTTGAGTCATTCGGGGAGAAGGTGTATTTTGTTTCTCTTGCCACCTGCAATGTCTTTCTTTAAAAAAAATTTTTTTTAAGATTTCTTCATTTATTTGGCTGTGTCAGGTCTTAGTTGCGGCACATGGGGCCTTCCCTGCATCGTGCGGGATCTTTCATTGCGGCACATGGGCTCCAGAACGCATGGGCTCAGTAGCTGCTATAGGCAGGTTTAGTTGCTCCATGACATGTGGGATCTAAGTTCCCCGACCAGGGATGGAACTCGTGTCCCTTGCATTGCAAGGCAGATTCTTAATCACTGGACCACCCAGGAAGTCCCCGCTGTCTTTTATAATTCCCAGTTCTCAGCTCTTAACTATAGCTTTTGATCATTTGCCTACTGACACATGTCCCAATTTGGCTGCCCACCCTTTCCTCCCAGCTGTCCCTTGGGTTTGGGCTTCACTGGCACCTGGGCTGTACCAGAGGGGCCCTGGCTTTGGCACCCTGACCTGCACCTGCTCAGAGTGAGGAACACCCTGCTCAGGCAGTAACTGTGATTTGACTGCCTGATTGATTCATTTGTCTAATGGTAACACATTGCTGGGATGCTAAGTTTGCTATTTCCCCAAAATGTTTTGAGGTTTTCCTCCTGACAACTGTGCTCATTGCAGTCCTGGTGAAAACAACAAAATGGAAAGGAATCTCATGGGCCACACACTTCTACACGATGTAGGGAAACATTTGGTTTCTCGTAGCTGTCAACACAATTATACCCACAGAGAAAGAAAATGAAAGGCGAGGCTGAGACAGCTCAATTGGGCTTGGAGAGTGGGTGCGAAGGCTTGGGACCTTCACACCTGGGCAGAAGGATGCCAAGACCTCTCTGGCTGGGCAGGGGCCGAGCCCCTGTGGAGACACACCGGTGAGAGCAAGCTGCAAGGTCGGCAATGCAAGAGTGTTTAGCCAAAGACCTGCCAATCCTGCAAAGAGTGTAATGTTAAAGCCCCAGGGAGGAGATTAAGGGGCGATGAGGTCTCCAATGCTGGAGATCCCAAGAGGATGACCCTTCCTCCCAGCATAGGTGACAATGGCTCCCAAGCCACACGTGCAGTTCTTTTCCTCTCTGGGGACTCACATGAAAGAACCATACCAAACAATGCGTGATTTTAGAGTAAGGCAAGATTAAGTTTTCTGGAGGCTCCTTTGGACTATTGATTGCTCAGTGGGAAGATGGGATTTCCCCTTGGGGGAGGGACCAGAGTCTCAGAGAGAGCTTTTTTCATCTAGTTCCTACCCCCACCTCCCACACATTCTAATTTTGCCATCATAGGGGGAAGTGGGCTCCACCGCCAGCTACAGCCATTGATGGAAGTGCCTTAGTC
Source organism: Bos taurus (assembly GCF_002263795.3). Classification (NCBI taxonomy): domain Eukaryota; kingdom Metazoa; phylum Chordata; class Mammalia; order Artiodactyla; family Bovidae; genus Bos; species Bos taurus. The sequence goes on along the minus strand of NC_037338.1, from coordinate 102,190,148 downwards.
ATTCATTCAGTGACTCTGTGCCAGGCACAGGCTTCAGGAGGACTGAGGCTAGAAATACAGGTTCTGAGCCTCTAGGGTTTAATTTAGACTCTGTGACAAAGACTAGGTGAACACAACTGAGGTTTTGTGTTACTAAGTTTTCCCCCTTCTTCTGATGTTCTTATTTGAAAAGCAGAGGGGAAATAATGCCCATATTGATTGAGTTCCTCCCTCCAATGAGCCAGACATCACGCTGCTGTACATGCCTCATCTCACGTGATCCTAAGAAGGTTAAGGAGTGGATATTCACCTGACTTTTACAGAGGAAAAAGTGAAGGCTCAGGGAAGGTAATGAACTCACTCGGGTCACACAGCGAGTGCATGGCAGAGCGGGACGCTGGCTCAGGTGTCTCCGACGCTACAGCACGTGGATGAGGGCCTTGTGACTTATGTGGATGGGCTGCATCCATATTACTTGGGCATTTGTTGGAAAGGCACCTGCTGAATCATGACTCGAGCTTTTAACAAGGATCGAGGTGATTCATTTACACATTAAAATTTGAGAAGCACTGAACTGGGAAACTCACACACAAAAACACTCTCAAGCACAGTACACTCTTTGGAAATCAGAAAGATTTATCACGTTTGCCCCATTCTATTTTCATCAGCTTCTCAAATGCTACCCTGCAGCTTTTAAAAAGAGTTCCTCCCCCACCCAGAGTGAGAAAACCTTGCATTTAAGTGGCAAAAATCTCCAGGTGGCTTTTCTGTACTAAGGATGATTCTCCGCACCCCACTCCATGTGCTGTCCAGGACGGATCAGACAGTGGGGGCAGGGGGAGTTTTTATTTACCAATCAGAGTGGCTAAGACTGAACGCCCCAGTTTCTCAAAGGGTGGCTAGAGGACTTGGACCTGGTTTCGGGAAATAATTGGCACCAGTTCTAATAGAATTGGTCAAAGTCCACTATTCGCTTTCTCACTTCTCAGATGAGCTAGTGCAAGCCTGCTGCCTGGGAGACTAACACCCACCCAGCTCAACTCTGGGGTTTGTATGTATTAGTCACTCAGTTGTATCCGACTCTTTGTGACCCCATGGGCTGTAGCCCACCAGGCTCCTCTGTCCATGGGATTTTCCAGGTAAGAATACTGGAGTGGGTAGCCATTCCCTTCTCCAAGGGATCTTCCTGACACAGGGATCAAACCTGGGTCTCCTGCATTGCAGGTGGATTCTCTACCGTCTGAGCCACCAGGGAAGCTTTGGGGTTTAAAGACCCTAATAATCAGTCCAGAAATCATTGCTACGAGGCTGCTCATGGATCTCTAAACCCTACAACCTAACACGAAGTCAGAGTTACTGCTGAGTCATATAGCAGTACCTTTGTGCAAGCTATTAATAGAAAAAGTGTCCCCTCCAGATGGATTCTGTGTTCCCCAAACCGTGTGGACTTAGCGAGGGGAATGAGGGTAGATTTCAGCTCCCCATTGCCTCTTTGGCCTGGAGCCTTTGTGCAGTGAATACCCTGCACAGCCACACATGGCAGCCCCTCAGGAAATAATTATTTAATATCAGTTATGAAGTTGTATTGTCAGCTCTACAAGCACAGAGATGACATCTGTCTTGCTCATCTGTATCCAAGCATCTAGTTCAGAGCCTGACTCAGAGTTGGTGCTTAATTAAATACATGCTGGACAGATGGATGAATGAGGAAGGAAAATAGAGTTAGTGACTCACCAAGCTCAGATGTGCAAAGTCAATGGCCTTGGAGAGCATGAGACAAGGAATATTCATGAGATTATCTCTGTTACCTGCAACTTTCCACGCACAGGTTGAAAGCCCAAACACTGCGTGAGAAGGCGCTACTGCAAGTGGATCTATGCTATTCTGCCTTTGCAAAAGGCACAGGGGCCCTTTCTGAAGTTGTTGCATGAGGGCTTTTATTAACAGATATTCTTGTTGTTCAGTGGCTAAGTCACATCCGACTCTTTGGGACCCCCAGCGCGCCAGGCTCCTCTGTCCCCCACTGCCTGTCAGAGTTTGCTTAAATTCATGTCCTTTGAGTTGAAGATGCTATCTAACCATCTATCCTCTGTTGTCCTTTTCTTCTTTTGCCTTCCATCTTTCCCAGCATTGGGGTCTTTTCCAATGAGTCAACCCTTCACATCAGGTGGCCACAAGTATTGGAGTTTCAGCTTCAATACCAGTCCTTCCAGTGAATATTCAGGGTTGATTTCCTTTAGGATTGATTGGTTTGATTTCCTTGCAGTCCAAGTGACTCAGGAGTCTTCTCCAGTAATGTACATCTTAGTCCTTAGGAACTAAGGCATGAAACTAAACAATTCTGATTCTCATGACAAAGTTTTTTTGGGGGGTGGGTTGAAAAGAGATCCAAGAATTCAGGAAAGAACCAATAGAATCAGGTCCCCTAAGGTCCTATTTCTTAAATCTCTTCTGCAGGTCTAAGAAAATCAGTTAAAATCAAAGATGCCAAAAAAAAAAAAAAAGAGAGAGATGCCTTGTATGGAAACCAGCGACTACATGACTGGTGCATGAGAAAAAGATGAAGTCCCACCTGCAAACATTTCAGGTTAGCCTTATATGGTGGGGGTTGGGGAACAAAGAACATGGATGTGTTCTGACCAAGCACATCCGCAAATAGAGCTCCAGATTTTCAAGCCCTCAGGTGCTCCAGATGCTTGGCCAGTGTTTCCCAAAGCATCTTCCATCGAATTCTGATCCTGGGGGTTGCTTCTTGGGAACAGGTACCATTGTCAAAAGGAACAACCTTTTCCAGAATATTTCCAATGAATATTCAACTATTTGGCATTCTTGCCCATTTCCTTTGTTTAGCCTAGCATTTTCCAAACTCACTCGACCGCAGACAACCCACCTTTCCACTACACACACCTTTCACACATCTGTGACTAGTCATGAGGCTTCCCTGATGGCTCAGCAGGTAAAGAATCTGCCTGAAGTGCAGGAGACACAGGAGACATGGGTTCAATCCTGGTTCAAGAAGATCCCTTGGAGAAGGAAAATGGCAACCCACTCCAGTATTCTTGCCTGAAAAATCAATCTCATGGACAAAGGAGCCTGGTGGGATACAGTCCAAAGGGTTGCAAAGAGTTGGACATGAATGAGCAACTAATCACCACCACTAGTCAGCAAGGCGAGACCTAACAGAAGCAGAAGATATTAAGAAGAGGTGGCAAGAATACACAGAAGAACTGTACAAAAAAGATCTTCACGACTCAGATAATCACGATGGTGTGATCACTCACCTAGAGCCAGACATCCTGGAATGTGAAGTCAAGCGGGCCTTAGGAAGCATCACTACGAACAAAGCTAGTGGAGGTGATGGAATTCCAGTTGAGCTATTTCAAATCCTGAAAGCTGATGCTGTGAAAGTGCTCCACTCAATATGCCAGCACGTTTGGAAAACTCAGCAGTGGCCACAAGACTGGAAAAGGTCAGTTTTCATTCCAATCCCAGAGAAAGGCAATGCCAAAGAATGCTCAAACTACTGCTCAGTTGCACTCATCTCACATGCTAGTAAAGTAATGCTCAAAATTCTCCAAGCCAGGCTTCAACAGTACGTGAATCGTGAACTTCCAGATGTTCAAGCTGGTTTTAGAAAAGGCAGAGGAACCAGAGATCAAACTGCCAGAATCTGCTGGATCATCGAAAAAGCAAGAGACTTCCAGAAAAACATCTATGTCTGCTTTATTGACTATGCCAAAGCCTTTGACTGTGTGGATCACCACCACAAACTGTGGAAAATTCTGAAAGAGATGGGAATACCAGACCACCTGACCTGCCTGTTGAGAAACCTGTATGCAGGTCAGGAAGCAACAGTTAGAATTGGACATGGAACAACAGACTGGTTCCAAATTGGGAAAGGAGTACGTCAAGGCTGTATATCGTCACCCTGCTTATTTAACTTCTATGCAGAGTACATCATGAGAAACGCTGGGCTGGAGGAAGCACAAGCTGGAATCAAGATTGCTGGCAGAAATATCAATAAGCTCAGATATGCAGATGACACCACCCTTATGGCAGAAAGTGAAGAGGAACTAAAAAGCCTCTTAATGAAGGTGAAAGTGGAGAGTGAAAAAGTTGGCTTAAAGCTCAACATTCAGAAACCTAAGATCATGGCATCTGGTCCCATCACTTCATGGGAAATAGATGGGTAAACAGTGGAAAGAGTGACTGACTTTATTTTTCTGAGCTCCAAAATCACTGCAGATGGTGACTGCAGCCACGAAATTAAAAGATGCTTAGTCCTTGGAAGGAAAGTTATGACCAACCTAGACAGCATATTGAAAAGCAGAGACATTACTTTGTCAACAAAGGTCCATGTAGTCAAGGCTATGGTTTTTCCAGTGGTCATGTATGGATGTGAGAGTTGAACTATAAAGAAAGCTGAGTATCAAAGAACTGATGCTTTTGAACTATGGTGTTGGAGAAGACTCTTGAGAGTCCCTTGGACTGCAAGGAGATCCAACCAGTCAATCCTAAAGGAAATCAGTCCTGAATATTCATTGGAAGGACTGATGGTGAAGTTGAAACTCCAATACTTTGGCCACCTCATGTGAAGAGCTGACTCATTTGAAAAGACCCTGATGCTGGGAAAGATTGAGGGCAGGAGGAGAAGGAGACGACAGAGGATGAGATGGTTGGATGGCATCACCGACACAATGGACATGGGTTTGGGTGAACTCCGGAAGTTGGTGATGGACAGCAAGGCCTGGCGTGCTGCAGTTCATGGAGTCACAAAGAGTCGGACACGACTAAGCTACTGAACTGACTGAGTCAGCAAGGCTAGTCAATTACATAGAACATGGTTGTGTGGCAAATTTAAGGAATAAGCTTATTTTCCCCTGGGCTTAAGAGAGAGAAGTGTCCTGCTCAAGGGCCTCCAGATTGGGTTTCCATCTCCTTTTGAGGATGTCAGTCCCTGGAAGTCTGGGCTTCAATATTTTGACAGTACATCTCACATGAGTTTTGCTTGTGAGGACACAGCATAATCTGATGGTGATCAGCATCGCATTTTATTTTGTTTTTAATTAATTTATTTATTTCGATCGGAGGCTAATTACTTTACAATATTGTGGTGGTTTTGGCCATACATTGACATGAATCAGCCATGGGTGTACATGTGTCCCCCATCCTCAGCCCCCTTCCCACCTCCTTCCCCATCCCATCCCTCAGGGTCATCCCAGTGCCCCAGCTTTGAGTGCCCTGTTTCATGCATCAAACTTGGACTGGTCATCTATTTCACATATGGTTATATACATGTTTCAATGCTATTCTCTCAAATCATCCCACCCTTGCCTTCTCCCACAGAGTCCAAAAGTCTGTTCTTTATATTTGTGTCTCTTTTGCTGTCTTGCATATAGGGTCATTGTTACCATCTTTCTAAATTTCATATATATGCATTAATATTTTTCTTTCTGACTTACTTTACTCTGTATAATAGGCTCCAGTTTCATCAACCTCATTAGAAGTGATTCAAATACGTTCTTTTTAATAGCTGAGTAATATTCCATTGTGTATACGTACCACAACTTTCTTATCCATTTGTCTGCTGATGGACATCTAGGTTGCTTCCATGTCCTAGCCATTGTAAACAGCACTGCGAGCATCACATTTTAAAAGAGAGACAGAGGGGGCTTCCCTAGTGGTGCAGTGGATGAGAATCCATCTGCCAGTGTGGGGGACGTGGATCCGACCCCTGGTCCGGGCAGATGTCATGTGCTGTGGAGAAACTAAACCCGGGAACCACAACTGCTGAGCCCGTTTGCCTTAGAGCCCATCCTCCCCAAGAAGGGAAGTCATTGCAGTGAGAAGCCCCCGCCAAACAACCAAAACCCAGTGCAGCCAAAAATAAATAGATAAATAAAATAAAAAAGAGAAATACAGGAAACCAACCAGAATCACCTGCCATTCTCCCATCCCCAGACTAGAAGTGATCGCGTTCTTTAAACTCTTCACCACCAGGGTGTCAGAACCTGGGCAGCCTGGGGTCCTGGTCAAGTCACAGGAGGGACAGGCACCTCCTTGTTGATGGAGGGCAGAATCTTCTTTTGCTCCCCAAGCAAGTGTCCCTGCCAGGGCTGCCCTGCTTCCTTGAGATCTTCTGAAGTGGAGCAGAAAGGCGAGGGTAGCCGAGGATGGAGATCGGCCCAGGCTGCCAGAGCAGGCTGAGCTGCACTCACATTTCCAGGGAGCGGGATGCCAAAAGAGCCCCACCCCCATCCCGACTCCCCAGTCTCCCTCCAGTCCTCCTTCCTGCCTCCCCACCTAGGTCTATCCCTGGAAGCATTGTCACTCCCAAACTGACCTCTCCACCAGGGTCTCCAGACCTGCTGGGAGGACTCCGGGCAGTGACAGGTGTCTGCAGTTCACAGGGCCCTGTCCACCATCCCTCTCGCTCTCGTGGCAGCAGCCACTGTGATTGCCGGAGAGGGCAGAGGGCTTAGTCGCCTCCCCAGACCTCCTGCAGGTTTGATATCCTTTACTGTGATTATCTCCCTCTTGCGATTTAATGAGGCTGAAATCAGAGAAAATCTGAAACTGACATAGGGTCTGTGTTTCCCAGAACCCACCACCTGCCTCCTTTCTCAGGGAGCATCCTTCCTGTCTCTCCCCTTTAAAACATTTTTTTAAGTTAATCAAAGTAACACATGTACATGGTTTAAAAAGTGAAAAAGAACCAATAAGGCTTATATTTTAAACTGGTCCCACTAGCTGACCCTGGTCTTTTCCCCAGAGGAAGCCACCTTCAACCCTTTCAGCTGTATCTTGATTTTTCAGCTATAGGCACCTTCTAATTGACTTCCACTAGAGAAAACGAAGATTAAACTCTGCTACACACACACACTCTCTCTCTCTCATACTTCCTCCCTACTCTTCCTCCCAATCTCATAGATTCTACTTAAATCAATCTTCAGTGCTTACTGTTCTAGGATTCATGTAAATATTGTTTGCCAAAACCACCCAATATATGATGATGACATTTTTGTACGAGTTTGTATTTCTCAGAATTAGTAATTTTTCTGGTTGTTTAGTGTTCTGTGTAGCTAACTATATCTCCAAACTCTACATCATAACTCCAAGGTTCTTGTTACTATAACGGAAACCTCAGGAACCTGTAAATTCCACATTTCGCTTTGAATCCTACACCCTGGGCCCAGTCAAGGCTGATTGCTGTGCTGGGCCTGAGGTCTGTCTGTGAGTCAGGGCACACCAGGAGCTGGGGTCTTCTGGGATAAGCTTTGCCTTTCTCCTATGTTGCGTCTGCTCTTCCCTGGATTCTCTGCTTTCCACTTTCTTGGTTTACCCCCTCGTTTTGATGGGGCACATCCTCTAGTAGCTTTCTGATAAAGGGTGCATGAGAGTAAGATTTGGTGAGACCTAGCATGTCTGAAATGTATTTTCTCCACATTTAGGCTTAAGGGATAAAATGGTTAATAAATTCAGGGCTGGGAATTATCTTCCCTTCAGGATTATGAAGGTTCTGTACCACGTCTAAGTTTTAGTGATGATGTTAAAAGGTTCAGTGCCTGATCCCTGATCCTTTGTGAATGACATTCTGTTTTTTGAAGCTTTCAGTAGGCTTTTGTGCTTGGCATTCTGAACGCTCTTTAAATCTGGAAACATACAGTCCTGGGAAACTGCCATGTATACTTTTGTTTTTTTTTTTAAATAATAATTTCCTCCCCTCTATTCTCTGTTCTTTTAGTCTAGATCTCTTATTTTTGGATATTAAACTCCATGGATGGTGGTAGACAGAATAATCCTCTCCAACCCAACCCCCGAAACCTGTGAATGTGCTGTCTTACATAGCAGAAGGGACTTTGCTAAGGTAATTAAGTTAGGGATCTTGAAACAGGGAGAATACCCAGGATTAATCAGGTGGGCCCAGTGTAATCACAAGAGTCCTTGTAAGAGGGAGGCAGAAGTGGGGGTCAAGTCAGAAAGTGGAGTTGTGGAAATGGAAGCGGAGGTTGGCATGATGTGCTTTAAAGATGAAGGAAGGGGCCCTCCTGTACAGCACGGGGAACTCTGTTCAACGTTATGAGGCAGTCTGGCTGGGAGGGGAGTGTGGGGGAGAACGGATACATGTGTATGTATGGCTGAATCTGTTTGCGATCCCCCTGAAACTATCACAGCATTGTTAATTGGCTATGCTCCAATATAAAATAAAAAGTTTCAAACAAAGATGAAGGAAAGGGCCACGAGTTAAGGAATGTGGGGGCCTCTAGAAGCTGGAAAGACAAGGTAATGGATTCTCACCTCGTCTCCGGTAAGAACACAGTCCTGCAGGCACCATGATTTTAGCCAGGTGAAAACCGGTTCAGACTTATGCCCTCCAGAACTGTAAGAGAAAAAATGTGTATCGTTTTCAGCCACTAACTTTGCAGTGGTTTGTTACAGCAGCCACAGGAATCCCATAAAAAGGACTGAAGAGCATCTGCTACATGCCCAGGCATCACCCAACAGTTTACACTCTTTAACTTCTCCGTGGAAGCTCTCCTGAGCCTTCACAACAGACTGGACCCCACACCGCAAACTCTCCCTGTTGTGTCCGTCGTCATGCTGATTGAATAGTGATGGCTGTGATTATTCCTTGAGTGTCTCTCTACCCACTGGACTATGGGCACCACGAGGGCCGGGATTATGGGTCTGTTCATTTCATTCACCACTTTGTCCCAGTGTTGTTCAGGCACTAAGTCATGTCTGACTCTTTGCGACCCCGTGGACTGCAGCACGCCAGGCTCCCCTGTCTTCCACTATCTCCCAGGGTCTGCTCACATTAATTCCATTGAGTTGGTGATGCCATCCAATCATCTCATCCTCTGCTGCCCCCTTCTCCTTTAGCCTTCAGTCATAACAAATTCGTGCTCCGTGAATGACTAAATGAATCAAATGAATTCCACTCAGCAGTCCTCCCAGCAACCCCAGGAAGCGGGAGCCATTGTCCATTTCACAGGTGAGGAAACCGAGACACAAGTGAGGCGCCATCCCATCACTTTTCCCAGGATGCATGGATTAGAAGGTGTGGGGCCAGGATGTGAACCCAGCACTGTCTGTCTGTGCCCAACAGCCCATCAGAGCAGCTTCTAGGCTAAAAACGTCCCAACTGTCTGCCTCTGCCCCTCTGAGTGTCCCTACCCCTAGCTGACTTCTGCCCAGCAAACTAACACTCCAGGGGAAGGAGCATCTTAATTAGGCTAGCCTGCAGCTGTTAGGGGAGCTGCCTGGTCCACAGTGGAGGCGGAGGTTTCAATGACGAATCCCGCGCTTAGCTGGGCTGAGGGCGAAAAGCAACAGGATTTGTCAAGTTGCTCTGGGATCCTCGTGAATGGGCAGCGTTCCAGAACCATAGTGTCATCATCGTTATTATTGTTTTTTTTTTTTTTATATCTAATCTGTTCTTGAGAACAACCATTTTGAAATTGGGCAAAAATACAGCCTAATATATTTAAACATATATATTTTTATTTTTATATAATTTAAAAATAAACGCATTGATGTACATTTTCCAAGTGCCTGCCTGCTGAATTCCTAATGTAATACAACATGACTCAGAGCTAAATTTAAAGAGAGAAGCACATATGTTTAAAGCAGGCACCAACTTTCAATCTGAGGAGAAACAGAGTCAAAAGTATTTTTTTTAGCGTGTGAACGGACTGAGTGCAAAGTGAATTATCTCCAAGCCATCTGGGAAGTCTGGTGTTTTTCAATGCCTTCACAACTCTAATTTTAAGCCGTTATTTGGCCTTTAAATAACAATATCTTTTCTTTCCATTGGAATTTGCACCAGATTCCGCATTTATTGCACTATCGACTCCAAAAAGAGACCTATCTTTTTGAGAGCAAAAAGAGCAAAAGTTATTGAACGTATTACTCTGCAGATTGGCTCTGGGAAAAAAACAGCAGTCTGATATTTTGCAAATGAAGTTTGACATATTCTGGGATGGCATATTGCACTCACCACAAACAGGCTGCTTGTGCCCGGAGGAGAAAGCTTAATTAAAGCCCCCTTAACAGCATGCAACTCCAGGAAAACGACTCCAAGTGCACTGTAAGTGACCTTAAGTCGTTCCACGGGGTTCCCATTCATGAACGGTCTTGATTTTTACCTAGAAGACAGTACAATGTGATTATAGAATTTCAGCCCTAAGGGGGTTCTGATCTATGCTACCAGCCTGTGCTGGGATCCCCTACATAGACTCCAGGTTAATACCTTTAGTCAATGGACTCGCTGCCTTCCCAATTGCAGGAAGTGCCATGCACTATTAGGTTGAAATCTTCCTCCCTACAACTGGTTCTCATTATTGCCACTAGATTACATAGGAGTCTTCCCCATGGTTGACTCAAAGGTGAGTTGAAGGTCACCATCATGACCTTCCACCGGCTTTCATCTGCTCTGCTCCAAATAAAGCACACCCAGCTCCTCTAAAAACTTGGGCGGGTTCTCTCCAGTAATAAAGATCACAAATTTTTAGGAACTTGTCTATAAGGGAGAGGACAAAGAGACAAAGGAGAAGATGTCTTGAACCTCTATGAAATCAAATTTGGCCACTAACTTATTTCATTTGAATCCCAAACCTTCTATTTCTTCTACAGCCTCTGTGTACGGTCTCTTCAGAGGTATGGACTTGGCTGAAAACCAAATCCTTATCAGTACAGAGGTTCTCAATTGGTTCTTCAGCCACTAAGTCAAGTCTGACTCTTTGAGACCCCATGGACCGCAGGACTCCAGGCTCCCCAGTCCACTATCTCCCAGAGTTTGCTCAGATTCATGTCCATTGAGTCAGTGATGCCATCCAACCATCTCATCCTCTGCCACCCCCTTCTTCTTTTGCCTTCAACCTTTCTCAGCATCAGGGTCTTTTCCAGTGAGTGAGCTCTTCACATCAGGTGGCCAGAGTACTGAGCTTCAGCTTTAGCATCAGTCCTTCCAACGAATATTCAGGACTGATTTCATTTAGGATGGACTGGTTAGATGTGATCTTCAGATCAGATCAGTCGCTCAGTTGTGTCCGACTCTTTGCGACCCCATGAATCGCAGCATGCCAGGCCTCCCTGTCCATCACCAATTCCCGGAGATCACCCAGACTCATGTCCATTGAGTCAGTGATGCCATCCAGCCATCTCATCCTCCGTCGTCCCCTTCTCCTCTTGCCCCCAATCCCTCCCAGCATCAGAGTCATTGACTCATTGGAAAAGATGTGATCTTACCCCCTATGAATTCTCCTTTGCCTTCTCTTCTGCAGGAATGCATTTTAAAAAGATATCTTCCCAGGTCAAACCCTAGGCTCATACAGGTTACCACTCAAAGATCCCTTTATCAGACTAACCTGTCAGAATGACGACCTCCTCGTCACTCTGTCCATTCATCCTGCTTTATATTACTTAACAGCCCTCACTACATGAAATATTACAGATATAGCTTTTTTTTTTTGCCACCTACTTCCCTTTACTAGAATGTAGGCTCTGCAAGGTAGGGACGTTATCTCACCATGTACCCTGTTGAATCCCCTGGGCTTATAATAATATTTGATTAATCAATATTTATTGAATAAATGTTTGAGGATCAATATGTAGATATTGGTCCATGGATATCAAACTCAGAATATCCTTCTGCCAGGCTTGAGAAGGACTGGATTAGCCTGAATGCTACATCCTTCAGGAGCCCTTTTTGCCTCCCAGATAAAGTGACTCTCCCTTCCATATGTTCTTCTCAAACTCAGGGGTCACCATTCATATGGCCTTGATCTTACAGCAGATTGGATTTTAGTTGACTTGCATTTATATCTCCCCTGTTGGGAGCAACTCCTGGAGAGCAATCTCTTCAGCCTGATGGCAGCAGTTGCCCAGAAAATACAAGGTATTGAAAGGAATGGCATCCTCTTCCTCCCTCTGTTCTCCTTCATGGAAAGGTTTTGGGGATATTTTGGTGATGGGAGCTAGTCATGATGAAGGCTCATCACATCTGATACAATCTGGGATGCGGATTAACAGTTTGGATGAGGTTTAGTATGGTGAATATCTCAAAGAACTTTTACTCTGTGCTCACTTTGTCCACTATAATGTCAGGTAGCATTCAGAATTAATTTGAAAAACCCTTTTGAAATGCAACAATGAAAAGACAGAGTTTAAAATGGACAAAGGATCTGAATAGACACTTCTCCAAAGAAGGTATACAAATGGCCAATAAGCCTAAGAAAAGATGCTCAACATCATTAGTCATCAGAGAAATGCAAATCAAAACTACAATGAGATTTCAGTTCACACCTACTAGGATGGCTATCATCAAAAAGGTAGACAATAAAAGGAGTTGATAAAGATGTGGAGAAATTATAACCCTCACACGTTGTTGGTGAGAATGTAAAATGTTGCAGCTGCTATGGAAAACTTTGGCAGTTTCTCAAAAAATGAGAAAGAGTTAACATTTGACCCAGCAAGAAAAAGCAAGAGAGTTCCAGAAAAACATCTATTTCTGCTTTATTGACTATGCCAAAGCCTTTGACTGTGGAATCACACCAAACTGTGGAAAATTCTTAAGGAGATGGGAATACCAGACCACCTGACCTGCCTCTTGAGAAATCTATACACAGGTCAAGAAGCAACAGTTAGAACTGGACATGGAACAACAGACTGGTTCCAAATTGGGAAAGGAGTACATCAAGGCTGGGTATTGTCACTCTGTTTATTTAACTTATATGCTGAGTACATCATGCGAAATGCTGGGCTGGATGAAGCACAAGCTGGAATCAAGATTGCTAGGAGAAATATCAATAAGCTCAGATATGCAGATGACACCACCCTATGGCAGAAAGCAAAGAAGAACTAAAGAGCCTCTTGATGAAGGTGAAAGAGGAGAGTGAAAAAGTTGGCTTAAAACTCAACATTCAGAAAACTAAGATCATGGCATCTGGTCCCATCACTTCATGGGGAATAGATGGGTAAACAGTGGAAAGAGTGGCTGACTTTATTTTTCTGAGCTCCAAAATCACTGCAGATGGTGGCTGCAGCCATGAAATTAAAAGACGCTTGCTCCTTGAAAGAAAAGCTATGACCAACCTAGACAACATATTCAAAAGCAGAGACATTACTTTGCCAACAAAGGTCTGTCTAGTCAAAGCTATGGTTTTTCCAGTAGTCCAATAGTCACACATGGATGTGAGAGTTGGACTATAAAGAAAGCTGAGCGCCGAAGAACTGATGCTTTTGAAATGTGGTGTTGGAGAAGACTCTTGAGAGTCCCTTGGACATCAAGGAGATCAAACAGGTCAATCCTAAAGGAAATCAGTCCTGAATATTCATTGGAAGGACTGATGTTGAAGCTGAAACTCCAATACTTTGGCCACCTGATGGGAAGAACTGACTCATTGGAAAAGACCCTGACGCTGGGAAAGATTGAAGGCAGGATGAAAAAGGGACGACAGAGGATGAGATGGTTGATGGCATCACAAACTCAATAGACACATGTTTGAGTAAGCTCTGGGAGTTGGTGATGGACAGGGAAGCCTGGCGTGCTGCAGTCCATGGGGTCACAAAGAGTCAAACACGACTGAGCAACTGAACTGAACTTGACCCAGCAATTCCATTCCTAGATCAATATGCAAGAGAACTGAAGACATATACCAACTCAGTAACTTGTACATATATGTTTGCAGCAACATTATTCATTATAGCCCAAAAAGTGGGAACAACCCAAATGTCCATCAACTGTTGAATGGACAAACACACGTGGCGTGCCCTTTTCTTTTGGCCATAAAAGAATGAAGTAGTGATGCATGCTACAATGGGCTTCCCAGGTGACACCGTGGTAAAGAGTCCACCTGCCAGTGCAAGAGACACAAGACATGTGGGTTCAATCCCTGGGTCAGGAAATCCCCTGGAGGAGCAAATGGCAACCCACGCCAGTATTTTTGCCTGGGAATTTCCATGGACAGAGGAGTCTGGCAGGCTACTGTCCATTGCATTGCAAAGAGTCAGACACTACTGAGTGACTAACCACATGTTACAACATAAGCAAGTCTTGAAAACACTATGCTGAGTGAAAGAAGCCAGACACAAAAGACTGTGTATCATATGATTCCATATATATGAAAACTTCAGAGTAGGCAAATCCCACAGAGACAGAAAGTAATTAGTCTTCCAGGGACTAAGAGGAGCGAAAAATGTTCTAGAATTAGATAGCAGTGATGGTTGTGGAACTTTGTGAATATGCGAAAAATGCTTTTTAAAGGTGAATTTTAAAGCATGTGAATTATATTTCGATGATGCTGTTATTTAAAAAAAGAAAGCTTTCCTCACCTTTCAGTAATTGAACACTCAACAGAAGTGATTACTATAGTTAGCTCTTACATATTCAGATCAATTATGGAAAAAAAACAAAACAAAACACCCAAACTCACCTGGAAATAAAGCAGTTGGATAGAGTCAATTACCATTTAGACAACCTTCAACTCACATAAGATAACATAAGACAACCTAACATCAGATAACACAAGACATCACCTTTTGAGTGAAGAGAAAACAGACGTCTCTTTCTTGGGGAAATTACACAGAAGGAATAAAGTGACTGTTGGTCATACCAGGCTATCTGCTTCCATTCCAGCAACGACTGTCACAGTGGACAGTGCGTTGGCTGCTTCTGGTGTCCAAGAAGCCACTTAGATCATTTATTTCTACCAGGCTGTCACCAGAACCAACAAATTCTTAAAAAAGCAAAAAGACCTAGAATCTGAAAACCACAAGGCATGTTCAACACACATAATATCCTTAAAAAATTTTGTTTTCATTATGGAAAATATCAAATAGTATAGTGAAACACACAAACTCATCACTAGCTTCAATAATTATCAGCTGACAATCTTCTCTCACCCTTTTCCCCCACTTACTTCTGTCCCTCCATATTATTGAGAAGTGAAACTCATAAATTATATCATCTTCCCCAGAAATATTTCAGTATGACCCTTTCAAAAAAGCCAAAAAATATATTCATATTTCCTTTGGTGTCTTACAAACATTTACAGGAACAATTTGCATAATGTCCTTTTTAATTGTTATCTCCATTCTCCATGGATACATGAGAACATGAATAGCAATTACTACTATTTACAGGAGCAGCTATTGCATGCCAGACACTTTACTGGGGTTTCTACATATCAACGAACATGATTCTTGCATCAATCACAAGGGACAGCGCCCGTGTTCCATCCCCCAGCTCAGGGTGGTGAATGATCCATCCCCCAGGTTAGGGGAGTGAGCGAACCCAACCGAGGGTCAGGCTGGCTGACCCGTCCTCTGTCTCCCACTCATGGCTCTCTCTCGCCTGCCTCTTTTAGGGCTCTGCTGTCCAATACTATAACCTCTGGGCTCTGCTCGCAGTCTTGTCCGACCCTTTGTAACTCCATGAACTGTAGCCCGCCAGGCTCCTCTATCCATGGAATTTTCCAGACAAGAATATTGGAGTGGGTTGCCTTACTCTTGCCTGGAAAATCCCATGGACGGAGGAGCCTGATGGGCTCCAGTCCATGGGGTCACTAAGAGTCAGGCACGACTGAGCGACTTCACTTTCACTTTTCACTTTCATGCATTGGAGAAGGAAATGGCAACCCACTCTAGTATTCTTGCCTGGAGAATCCGGGGGACAGAGGAGCCTGGTGGGCTGCAGTCCATGGGGTCGCACAGAGTCGGGCACGACTGAGCGACTTCACTTTCACTTTTCACTTTCATGCATTGGAGAAGGAAATGGCAACCCACTCCAGTGTTCTTACCTGGAGAATCCCGGGGACAGAGGAGCCTGGTGGGCTGCCATCTATGGGGTTGCACAGAGTCGGACACAACTGAAGTGACGCAGCAGCAGCCGTTTCCTCCTCTAGGGGATCTTCCTGGTCCAGGGATCGAACCCGCGTCTCCTGCATTACAGGTGGATTCTTTACCACTGAGCCACCAGGGAAGCCTCTAGTATAGCCACTAGCTACCTGCAAAAAATTTCAAAAATGTAATAGGCAAAAAAGAATGTAAATGATCTCATTAGTAATGTTGATGTTAAAATGATCATGCTTTGGGTGTATTGGGTTAAATAAAA
This sequence comes from Bos taurus, assembly GCF_002263795.3. Taxonomy (NCBI): domain Eukaryota; kingdom Metazoa; phylum Chordata; class Mammalia; order Artiodactyla; family Bovidae; genus Bos; species Bos taurus. Next base: position 102,174,055 of record NC_037338.1, on the reverse strand, counting down.
CCTCTTGCGGCACAACAATTGTTGCTGTACAACAATTTTATGTGATAAAATACACAAAACATAAGGTTGACCATCTCAACCTTTTTAAGGTGTGCAGCAGTGTTGAGTGCATCCCCTTTGCTGGGCACCCATCAGCGCCATCCAGTTCCAGGACCCATATGTACTCCCAGACCACTTATCAAGCCCTCCTCTCTTTGAACTACCTTTAGGTTTCTCCGTAACTGTTAGTGGCAGCCAAGCATTCTCTAATGGGATCACTCGTAAGTGGCATAGTGGGGACCAGCACACCTGTCTCTCTGTCCTCCAAAGCTTGTGCTCCTTCCACCTCTGCCCTGCCACTGCCTCCCAAGGATGGATTGGTGATGCCAGCGCAGTGGAAACTGGTCTCCTGGTTCTCCTCTGCACCTATTCCCTAAGATCCTACAGAAAAACCCAAACGAACTTTTTGGTCAACTCAACATATATCCCCCAAACAGGGGAAGGAATTTGCAGCCGAATGGTGAACAACCATCAATTGCGAGGAATGTGTGCATTTTACACACAAAAATTGACAAGTTAGGGTGTCCACTGCTGTAGTGTTTCAGGTGGAAAAACCTAGATGGTCAACAACGGGGGATTCAATTGCTGTTGTCTAGTCACTAAGGTGCGTCTGACTCTTTGTCACCCCATGGACTGCAGCATGCCAGGCTCCTCGATAAATTATGTTAAACCATCAAATGGGATCCTTGGCAATAATTAAAACATTTTTGAAGACTATTTTATGATAGGGAAAGATATTTAGGCTCTATTATGAAAAATGGTGGCTCAGATGGTAAAGAATCTGCCTGCCAAGCGAGAGACGTGGGTTTGATCCCAGGGTCGAGAAGATCCTCTGGAGAAGGGAATGGCAACCCACTCTAGTAATCTTGCCTAGAGACTTGTTTTGTAAAATAATGTGCATAAATAATCAGAATGTTGAGTAGTGAAATTTTGCATAGCTTCATGTTCTTTTTTTTTTTTGCTTCATGTTCTTATACAGGCTTTTTCTACAGTTTCCAAGATTTCAAAGTAAGTCTACATTTGTAAATAGGAAAAATAAGGCAATACATTAAAAAAAAATGAGGGATCATCACCAAGGTGAATGGATTGTTTCTTGCTCAGCATTCTGCTTGGTCAGCTTTCTTGGTGTGGTCTTACCTGAGGCTTACCAGGAGCTGGAGGCGGGTGTGGGGAGGAGGAGGAGGGCTAAAGGAGAGTTGCTGAGACAGAGATTCTTTTGCTTCCGTGGCTGCCCCACACCTTGGCTTCCCCTGGAAGCCCACAAGCTTGGCACCTGCCCTCTGCCCTCAGGTTCTGGGTGAGGGCTCCAGGGTTGGTAGCTTCTGATGCTGGCCGTCCACGGTCCCTCTTAATTAAAATGCACCATCCACATAACACAGTAATGGAATTAGAAGGCGGTTCCTCCCTCAGAAGGGCTGCGGTCAAGGCTGCACAAACAACTCGTGTTTTGTTCCACTGTGATTCAGCCTAATGTGTTGGTAAAAGGGTCCATTCCCAAGATGTTTTGTACTTAATTACGTATGAACATGGCAGAAAGCAGAGGCCCCTAACAACATGCTTGGTGGTTGATTAAGTGAGCATCTGGATGGGCAATCAATAATTTACTAAAATATTTAGAACACCGCCTGGCTTCCTGTGATGGGAAAAATATGGCTTGCTTGTGGTCCTTTGGTGGTTGTTCTGCAGGTGGAGGTCCTCCTGGCTTTCCAGTCTCTCTGCCTCTAGCTTGGACACTTCTGCAGCTAGCGTGTGAACTTTCAGAAACGCGCAGATCTAATCACATCACACCTCCACGTTGTCCACGGAACTCTCTTACCTCTGTGTCTCCCCTACCCCGACTGCACCTGGTCACCTGGGCAGGCTTGGGCCTCACTGCATTTCATGTCCCATCTGTGACTGTCTTCCCTGCTAGGCTGTGAGCGGACACCACGGGACAGGAACATGTTCTGTTTGGATCCTTACTTAATCCTTTTATTTGGTGGATGTCGCTGGGTAAATGAATGCATTGGCAGCACAGGAATCCTGGCGGAGTGGTTGTGATCAGCGTTAAAGGCAAATGATACTCTCTCATTTCCCCCATCTTAAAAAAAAAACTTTAAAAAATAAATTTATTGTTCTATCTTTGGCTGTGCTGGGTCTTCATTGCTGCACATGGACTTTCTTTATTTGCGGCAAGTGGGGGCGACTCTTGAGTTGTGGTGTTCAGGCTTCTTGCTGAGGTGGCTTCTCTTGCCGTGGAGCATGGGTTCTAGGGCACGTGGGCTTTAGCAGCTGTGGCCCATGGGCTTAGTTGTCCCAAGGCATGTGGAATCTTTCCAGACCAGGGATCGAACCTGTGTCCCCTACTGGCAGAAGGATTCTCAAACACTAGACAACCAGGGAAGTCCCCGTTTTCCTCCTCTTGAATTAATAGCAAATTCCTTTAATCTTAGGGCTTCCCAAGTGTGGCTCAGTGGTGAAGAATCCGCCTGCCAATACAGGAAATGCAAGAGACACAGGTTTGATCCCTGAGTCGGGAAGATCCCCTGCAAGAGGAAATGGCAACCCACTCCAGTATTCTTGTCTGGGAAACCCCACCGACCAAGGAGCCTGGCGGGCTGCAGTCCATGGGGTCACAAAGAGCTGGACACAACTGAGCGCGGATGCATTGTGCATTGTATCATTCTCTAATCTTACACTCCTGATGGTTAGTTCTGGGGGCCACCCCTCTTCCTTATCCTCTGAATGCAAGAACTGAGGTTCAGAAGGGTTAACCCATTTGCCTGAGAGACCCCAGTGGGGCTGAGCCGCCAGCCTGGGTTGACTTCCTGACCTTCAGGAATCTTCTTTGTCCCTGGGATCATTTTGGTCACCATCATCACTAGCGTCATCGCCACCATTGTGTCAAGGTTGTGAGAGGCAGGAAATAAGAGGAAAAGAGGAGCGGGCTCAGAAGAGACCAAAGGGGATTCTTTACCATACGTGCTTAAATTGATCATAACAAACTTGGTTCCAAGCAATTTAAAAAATGACTGATGCCCGAGTCTTAAGCAGGTGAATAGGGAGGAACACATGTTCCACTTGTGATATTTTCAGTGATATTTATCAGGCGACACTGGGCCTGGTTTTACCACTGGCTCCCCAGCTGTTTAGCAAAATGTCGAGTACATTCAATATCTATATTTGTTGAATGACTAGCTTGAATGCCTACCATGTCCCCAGAACCATGGGCTGTCTCACCATAATCCTCAGGGCCACCCCAAGGTCTTAAGCATTGTGCCACGTTGATTACAACAGGTGGCTCAGTTCCCAGGTGGTTTATCCAGGGAAAATTTGCTTTAAAGCTATCTGGTGACTTTCTGTGCACCCCTCCAATGCAGTGTTCTGTGTCCAGTGAATCCTTAATAATTATTAATTGATGAGGGTGCTTTCTCAGTCTGAATGCTTAACACATGCTCTCTGAATATGATGGGTGTTGCAGCATATTTTAATTAAATCCTGACAACTTTAATTCTGATTGCTCATTCTAATACTCTTGAGCTGCTAGCACCAAGCTAATGACTTGTTCATTTTGGAAGATATTAGTAGCAGGGTGCTGCCTTTTAGCCAAACATAACATCATAATAATTAAAATCTGATATTTCTTGAAATGAACTCCTTTAAAGTGATTTCTATTCCACAAGCACACACACAGATGCAAGCATACATGTGTCAACATGCTCAAGAATTTACAACACCTCGGAGAAGCTCTGTCCATTCCTTTCCAAAATGAAAAGTTTGTTGTTGACGTGATGATAGACTCCTTATAAGCTTCAGGGGAAATGTGTATTTCCACTGATCAATGTCTGAGTTTCCCAGAAGAGGGGAGCCGGAGAGAAATCCTGAGAACTAATGACGGTGGGAGCAGAGTGTATTTGTACTTTATTGCGCCAATCAGAGTCTAAACCACTGAATCAGAGAAAGAGACAAAGGAAAATCTAATTGTGTGGGAAAGGTGGCGGGAGGACAGCTGAGCAGGTGCGAGAGATGGTATCTGAGTACACAAAGAGATGAGATAATTTGGAGAGAAGATCCAGGAAACAAATATAATATACTGGGTTAACTCATTGCTCTCACAGAGTGAACATCTCTTGTGCTCAAGGCATCGGAGAGCTGACAGTTACAAGTTAGCTGCCGGCCATACACCTGTGGTGCTTACCTTAGTGCATGATTCTAACCAGAGGTTCATTCTTGGGCTTCAGTGAGGACTGTGAACCCCCCGAAATTATATGTGAAACTTTGTGTTATGGGGACTTCCCTGGAAGTCTAGTGGTTAAGATGTCATGTTCCCAATGCAGGAAAACAGGGGTTCCATCCCTGGTCGGGGAACTAAGATCCCACATACAACATGGTCCAGCCAAACCCCCCACCCCAAGCAAAAATCTGCGTGTTTATAGATACACATGAGTGTGGGCAGAAATAGAGCAGCACAGTTCTCAACCTCTCCTCTCCTCTGGGACAAAAATACATAGCAAGGACTTCATTCTCTAAGACTTCAATTCAGTTCAGTTGCTCAGTCGAGTCTGACTCTTTGCGACCCCATGGACTGCAGCATGCCAGGCCTCCCTGTCCATCACCAAGTCCCGGAACTTGCTCAAACTCATGTCCATTGAGTCGCTGATGTCATCCAGCCAGCTCATCCTCTGTCATCCTGTTCTCCTCCTGCCTTCAATCTTTCCCACCATCAGGGTCTTTTCCAGTGAGTCAGTTCTTCCCGTCAGGTGGCCAAACTATTGGAATTTCAGCTTCAGCATCGGTCCTTGCAATTAATATTCAGGACTGATTTCCTTTAGGATTGACTGGTTTGATTTCCTTGCAGTCCAAGGGACTCTCAAGAGTCTTCTCCAACACCACAGTTCAAAAGCACCAGTTCTGTGGTGCTCAGCTTTCATTATAATCCAACTCTCACATTTATACATGAGTACTGGAAAAACCATAGCTTTGACTAGATGGATCTTTGTTGGCAAAGTAATGTCTCTGCTTTTCAATATGCTGTCTAGGCTGGTCATAGCTTTTCTTCCAAGGAGCAAGCGTCTTTTCATTTCATGGCTGCAGTCACCATCTGCAGTGATTTTGGAGCCCCCCCAAAATAAAATCTGTCACTGTTTCCATTGTTTTCCCATCTATTTGCCATAAAGTGATGCCATGATCCTTGTTTTCTGAATGTTGAGTTTTAAGCCAAGTTTTTCACTCTCCTCTTTCACTTTCAAGAGGCTCTTTAGTTCTTTGCTTTCTGCCATAGGGTGGTGTCATCTGCATATCTGAGGTTATTGATATTTCCCCCAGCAATCCTGATTCCAGCTTGTGCTTCATCCAGCCTGGTATTTCTCATGATGTACTCTGCATATAAGTTAAATAAGCAAAGTGACAATACACAGCCTTGATGTACTCCTTTCCCAATTTGGAACCAGTCTGTTGTTCCATGTCTGGTTCTAACTGTTGCTTCTTGACCTGCATACCGACTTCTCAGGAGGCATGTAAGGTGGTCTGATATTCCCAACTCTTGAAGGATTTTCCACAGTTTGGTGTGATCCACAAAGTCAAAGGTTTTGACGTAGTCAATAAAGCAGAAGTAGATGTTTTTTCTGGAACTCTCTTGCTTTTTCTATGATCCAATGGATGTTGGCAATTTGATCTCTGGTTCCTCTGCCTTTTCTAAATCCAGCTTGAACATCTGGAAGTTCACGGTTCACGTACTGTTGAAGTCTGGCTTGGAGAATTTTGAGCGTTACTTTGCTAGCGTGTGAGATGAGTGCAGTTGTGCGGTAGTTTGAGTGTTCTTTGGCATTGTGTCAAAACATGATATGGAGTTTGCCTTCTCTACTCTTCCCCTGGAAAGGATGAGTAAACTGAAGCCATATCCAAAACCAGCCAACAGACACAGATATTTTTCTTCACTTTTGTAAAGTTAAATAGTATCTTCTGCAAAAAAACTTAAAAAAGAAAAACAACTCCCCAAAAGAGATTTTTAAAAAGACCTTTTAAAATAGCGAACTATAGGACACAGTTCATTGACAAGTTCTTGTCAACAGGGTGATGTCATTAGAGACAATTTGAATAGAACCCTTGCTGATCCTTGTTTGATTCTATGCAAAGACTCCTCAAGTGGGAGATGGAAGCGTAGGTCACAGTCCCATCGGAAATTTTCTCAGCACATCCTCCTCACAGTTAAGATCTTCTAAGTGTTTATTGTACGCTGAGGACTATTTCAAAAGCTTTGCGCGCAAGGTGTTATAAACCCCACAGCTATTTTATAAAGATAGGTGTTGTTACCAGGGCCCTCCCAGGTGGCGAGAGTGGTAAAGAACCCACTTACCAAAGCAGGAGATGCCGGAGATGTGGGTTTGATCCCTGGTTCAGGAAGATCCCCTGGAGGAGGGCATGGCAACCCATACCAGTATTCTTGCCTGGAGAATCCCATGGGCAGAGGAGTCTGGTGGGATACAGTCCATGGGCTTGCAAAGAGTCAGACACTACTGAAGTAACTTGGAATGCATGCATGCATGGATGATTGCTGCTGCTGCTGCTAAGTCGCTTCAATCGTGTCCGGCTCTGTGCGACCCCATAGATGGCAGCCTGCCAGGCTCCTCGGTCCCTGGGATTCTCCAGGCAAGAACACTGGAGTGGGTTGCCATTTCCTTCTCCAATGCATGAAAGTGAAAAGTGAAAGTGGAGTTGCTTAGTCGTGCCTGACTCTTATCGACTCCATGGACTGCTGCCTACCAGGCTCCTCCACCCTTTTCCAGGCAAGAGTACTGGAGTGGGGTGCCATTGCATGATTACTAGACCTAATTTACAGATAAGAAAACTGCGGCTCAGTGAGACTCAATGAATTGTTTACAATTCCACACCTAGATATTTCCTGCTATCTCTACCCCTTTCCCTTAGGAAACACTATAAATGGCCACACTAGAAAGGTAAGGTAGAAAATGAAACTCTGTAAACCCAAGACAATAAAACACCTTTCTTTCTTACGGGTTTATTAACATCTCTGAGTTGGTCAGACGTCCTGAGCAAATTCAGGGTTTGCATTTTTTGGCCGGAACATCACAGAAGTCATGTTGTGATCTGTGCCTCACATCAGGGGGTGGGTTGTCCTATACTGGTGATTTGACCTTGATCTCTCAGTGTGGTGTCAGCCAGGTTTCTTCACTGCGAAGTTCTATTCCCTACCCACCCCTCACTGACATTATTGAATTAAAAACCTTTATGATAAAATATATATAACCTAAAATTACCATTTTAACCATTTGAAGTGTCCAGTTCTGTAGCATTAATTCCATTCTCACTGCTGGGCAACTGTCACCACCATGCACAGAACTTTTTCATCTTCCCAAACTGAAATTATGTCCTCTGAACAATGATTTCCCCTTCCCCCTTCCGAAGCTCCCGGCAACCACTATCGTACTCTCCGTTTCTATGAATTTGACTCTTCTAGGTACTTCATCGGAGAAGGCAATGGCACCCCACTCCGGTACTCTTGCTTGGAAAATCCCATGAACAGAGGAGCCTGGTAGGCTGCAGTCCATGGGGTCGCTTAGAGTCGGACATGACTGAGCGACTTCACTTTCACCTTTCACTTTCATGCATTGGAGAAGGAAATGGCAACCCACTCCATGTTCTTGCCTGGAGAATCCCAGGGATGGTGGAGCCTGGTGGGCTGCTGTCTACGGGGTCGCACAGAGTCAGACACGACTGAAGCGACTTAGCAGCAGCAGCAGCAGGTACTTCATATAAGTGGAATTATACGGTGTTTATCGTTTTGTGTCTGACTCATTTCACCTAGCATAACATCTTTAAGCTTCACCCATGTTATATGTCCCTGTGTGCTCAGTGGCTTCAGTTGTGTCCTATTCTTTGGGACCCTATGGACTGCAGCCCCCCAGGCTCCTCTGTCCATGAAAGCCTCCAGGGAAGAATACTGGATTGGGTTGCCATGCCCTCCTCCAGGGGATCTTCCCAACCCAGGGACCAAATCGGAGTCTCCTGTGTCTCCTGCATCGCAGGTGGATTCTTTACGGCTGAGCCAGTGAGGATACCCTGACCCACACTGTAGTATGTGTGGGTGTCAGAATGTCCTTCTTTTTTAAGACTGAATAAATGTTCCCTTGTGTGTATATGCCACATGTTAATGAACTCATCCCAGGACGGACACTTCGGTTGCCTCCACCTTTTGGCTCTTGTGGATAATGCTGCTACAAACTTGGGTGTACAAATAATGAATAGCTTTTCCAGACCCTACTTTTCCTTCTTTTGATCATATAGCCAGAGCTGAAACTTCTGGATTATTATTTTTTCCTTCTTAATTAGCGAGTTTCTTGAGGGATGCTACGTTGAGACTATATAACCATGCTGCTATTCCTCACCCTTTCACCCCCTGGCAGTCTTCAGTTCCTATTTGAATCAATAATTAATCTAACAGTTGCCAAGTAGTAATTTTCTTTCCATCATTCATTCTGCATTTATTAGCTGGCATTCTACTGTAGGGAAGAAATTTCCCTTCTCCCCCATTGATTTACTAATATGGAGGAATTTTATTCAATCCTTTACACCACGGACCCTTTATTGCTCTGAGCAATTCATTTCCGTATGACTCCCAAGACTGCAAGTTTGGGGAAGTGAGGGAACTTTCTGTATTTCCTTGTTACCATGAAGAAAGCCGAGAGCGCAGCCGGACTTCCCTAAATTCAGGTGATCGCGTTCCTGCCCACGCATTCCTTTAAAGAGGAAATCCTCTCTCCTAGGGTGGCCTCACAAACCTCCCGGACGGCCCCGTCCCGCGAAAACTACATTTCCCAGAGTCCTCCGAGCGCTTGCGTCATCAGCCGGCGCGTCTTTTTGCTCGCCGGTTTTGAAGAGCCGGCTGTGGCGGCGGCAACATGGCGGACGTGCTAAGTGTTGGTGTCAATCTGGAGGCCTTTGCCCAGGCCATTAGTGCCATTCAGGCGCTCCGCTCTAGCGTGAGCAGGGTGTTCGACTGCCTGAAGGATGGCATGCGGAACAAAGAGACGCTGGAGGGCCGGGAGAAGGCCTTCATTGCGCATTTCCAGGACAACTTGCATTCGGTCAACCGGGACCTCAAGTAGGTACCGGCTGAGGGGCTGGGGGTCGGGACCTCCTACCCTGCCCCACCCCCGCGGGAGTCTCCTGAGTCACGGGCTGCTCTTTCTTTTCGTTGCTCCCTCTGTCTCCTCTCCAGGCCTCTCCCTGCCCCTCACGGCCTCATCTTCCTTCCACCCCCGCTTTCGCGTCTCCCTTCTTTTGGCGTCCTGCTGTTGGCCGACTCCCGCCACCCAGGACCACCTCTGTGGCCCTTCCATTCCTCGCGAGGGGACGTGCTCTTCTCATGAACTTCCACTCGTCTTCTCGGCTCGTCAGGGTTCCCACCTGTGGGCCCTCTGGGCTCCACTACGTCTGATCAAATAGTACCAAAAAGGACCTGTTCAACGCTGCCCCAGAGTCAAGTGTATTCCACCTAATTGGCCACAGGTTTTCGTCCCTGAACCTGGAATTCATCAGTTCCAGTCCCTACCCCACCCCCAAAACATGATGAAACAGGCTTTGTTCTTTCTCTTTTCTCCTACCCCACCTCCTAACCACCTGATCACTACTTTAACTCCCACTCTCACTGCTTCTGTTAAGTTCCTGCCTCAAAAGAGACCTCATCACAGGCTTAACCAGCTTAATGACTTCTGCTTAAACACCTCATCCCCACACCCCCACCCTGGGCCTCCCAACAAAAGCTAAGTTGGGGTCCTTCAGGGTTAAGGATTGTATATTTCTTTCTCTTAACAAGTCAACTTCTTCTACTTTATCAGTGACATGAAGTGAGAGGATGCTTGTAAAATGCCTGGTACTTAATAGGCAATTTTTAATAGGTCCTGGTCGTGGGCCCTCCTATCCTCATGAGAGTCAGACCTTCTCAGGGAAGTTAGAATTGCAGGGTTTTTGTCTTTTCTCAAAACTGACCTTAGCAGGCGAAGGCATTGGGTGAGCTATTCATCCTAGTTTCTGGAGTGGCTGGGTTTTTTTTTTTTAGTCTCCTCAACTTGGTCTCCTTAGTAACCAGATGGAAGGAGGAGGTGGTAACCAAATGATGGGAGCCTCTTTTTTTTTTTTTTTTTTCTTGTAAGTAAGTTGCCAGTCTTGTTCTGGGGGAGAGCCAGGAGGTCACACCCCCTCCTCACTCCCACACTTACTTTCTGTTCTCTGGTGAAGTTCCAGATAATGCTTGCCCTGCCTGAGTCTGGGTGCTGGTGGTTTTTCCCTTTCTTCTCTTCGGTGGGCTTTCCTTGGTAATGTGCAGGGTGTTGAAACCCATCAGCATTGTAGAAAGTTTAATAATAAAAGTGTTGATCTCACCCCGTTGTCTTCATAAATCTGTGGACAGCAGCGTGAAGAGGCAAGAGGCTAAAGAGTCCAAGATGAACGTGGCATGAGAAGCTGTTCCTATGTTCAGCTGTTCCTATGGTGTCTTGTTGACACTCTGGGACTGGCCCCTCAGAACGTGCTCCTGAATGTGCTTTTGCTGTTCACTCTCTTTCCCAAGCTGCTGTAGGGTTTTTGTTTTTTTTTTTCCTGCTACACTGAAGCGTGTTTGTTTGACACAGCCCCCTCCATGGTGTCTTCCCGTTTGTTTATCTCTTTTTTGTTTTGGTAAGTTTTACCATCTGTGAAGCACCACGTACAAATCTCTCTCTCTGTGAATGGTAAATAATCATCATTTATTCAGGTACTTGCTGTACTGCCAAATAGAATGATCTGTATGTGGATCTGAAAACTCTCTTATTGAGAAGCAGTGTTATACCACATTTTGAAATTCCAGAAGGCCCTCCCCTCCCCCAGCCCTGCAAAGAATGATTTGAGTTGTTCAATCCTGATTTTAGGAGTCCTGTTGATTTCATTGCTCTTGACCCTTGTTCTCCTCTGGAATGGTGCCAGAAAGCTCAGCTGTAAAATGGGATAAGCCCCCTGCTAGGGGTTCTCTCACGTGGCTCTAGTCATCTTCTTCTTTTTAATATTTGTCTGTTTACTTGGGATTTTTGTTCTGTTGTGTGGGACCTTTCATTGCAGCACTCGGACCTTCCATTTGGTGCTCAGGCTCAGCTGTTCCATGTGGGTTTAATTGCTCCTCGGCATATGGGATCTTAGTTCCCTGACCAGGGATTGAACTCGTGTCCCCGACAATGCAAGATAGGTTCTTGAGCGCTGGACCACTAGGGAAGCTCCTGGCCCTTGTCTTCTTAACCTTTCAGAAAGTATTTCTTCTTAAGGGACTTAAGTTTATGATGAGCAGTTTGAAGAACAGCCTTGGACCGATGCAGTAGGCTAAGGACTGGAGTTTCGGGGGACTCAGGTTTACTTGCTGCGTCTGTTTGCTTTTCAGTGAGCTGGAACGTCTGAGCAACTTGGTGGGAAAGCCTTCTGAGAACCATCCTCTCCATAACAGCGGGCTGTTAAGTCTGGATCCCGTGCAGGACAAAACCCCTCTGTACAGTCAGCTCCTCCAGGCGTATAAATGGTCAAACAAGGTAAGGGGGATGTGTCAGGAATGAAGCTAATACAGGAAAAAGCAAGCTTTCTGACATTGCATAAAGGCAGAAAGTGAGGGTAAGTTTTTCTTTCCTTTTTTTGTTCTTGATTTGGCATGGGGTTATAGAGTTGGAAGTTTTAGACTGTCCCTGGGAGAGATTATATAGTCCTCTGAAGTCTCAGAAATTAATCATGATGCTCAGGTAATTACATTTTTTTAAAAGTTCAAACTCGGGTGTGTTTAACCTGGAGACTGGGGTAAGGAGCAGTTATTTTGACCCCATGAAATCACACTCAGAGTTGTGCTGTGTGTGTGTGTGTGTGTTTCTCTGGGAAGGACTTCCTAGCTTTCATCAGATTCTCAGGGGGTTCCTGACTCCCCGGAAGTGGAGGACTGGTGGTCTGCGAGTGCAGCTGCTCACTTTGCTTTTGTTGCTTGGCCTGCCTTCCCCATTGTTGATGGAACGGCTCTAGAGGACTGTTTGGTAAATCACTCTCACTGTCCTTTTTTCATCTGTTTTTTTAAATTATAGTTGATTGACAGTATTGTATTGGTTTCAGGCGCATACATATCTATGTATATATTCTTCAGATTTTCTCATTCATAGGTTATTACAAACTATTGTGAATAGTTCTCTGTTCTGTAGAGTAAGTCCTTGCTGATTATCTATTTTGTATATGGTAGTGTGTGCTTAGTTGCCCAGTCATGTCTGACTCTTCGCAGCCCCAAGAACTGTAGCCCACCAGGCTCCGCTGTCCACGGAATTCTCCAGGCAAGAATACCGGAGTTGGTGCCATTTCCTTCTCCATATGTATAGTAGTGTGTATACGTTAATCCCCACCTCCTAATACTCTCTCTTTTCTTAACTACTCTGCGCCCATCTGCGGGAGATTGCTCTAATCGCTCTCTATTGTTCACTTGCTCAATTGTGTCTGACTCTTTCGACCCCTTGGAGGGGAACACTCGCCATAGAATTTGCTGTTCGTGGTAGCCCCATGGCGGAGCCCCCAGGACAGCTGTGAAAGGAAAACTAAGCCGCAGTGTAAAAATAACAGGAAAATTAGGCTCGTCAGCCTGGTGGCAGTCCGTGTGTTTGCTCACAGGTTCATCTTGTTTGGTGCTGTGGGCTGTTGTGCTGTGCTTTGTTTTGTTTTCTGCTGCCGATGGAAAGCTAGAATGTACGTTTGGAATGATTTTGGAAGCTTTTCTCCCTAGGCTGCTGCTCCCTGGAGAGGATTGTTCTTAGCGTTACTGATTGTGATCCGCCCTTCCCTCTCCCATTACCCATCACCCTTCTCCTCTTTTCACTCTCGGGTCTCAGGTGACAGATGAGCCGTGGCAGTGTTTCTGCGTGTAGAATTATTCCTTTGAATTTGTCATTGGAAATATTTAACATTCTTTGGTTTACAGTGGGACCCAGACAGCTGCGTCTGAGACTCAGGGAGAAACGATTTATCCTGGGACACTAAAGGAGCTTGAACCTGGGAGGCATGCATTTAGCCTGTAAGGGTTGTCCTCCAGACTTGGGCTGCTGTGGACAGAAACCCACTTCAGTCCTGAGCATCAGATGCCCCCCTGGTGTGGGGATCGGTCATTCTGCTGCCCTCTCTTTGCCCGCTTCCCAGTGTTGTCCTGGTGTCTCCCAGTGGTGGGAAAGACAGTCTGGCAGCTGGAGGTTTGTGTGGTCCTTCACGCCAGACACTGAAAACGGATGCGGGCCCTGTTTGGGAGGGGCCCCTGCCTACCCAGACAGCTTGTTGAGCTCAGCGGTTGGAATTCTCTGATTGCCCAGTGCAGATCAGCTGAAACGCGGGGATTGGGGCTGCACGGATAGAGGCAGGAGGGGGTGCGGGACAGACACAAAATCATGGCTGTCTGGGGCAGTTGCTAGGGCCAGACACCAGGCTGTTCAGGCCCCACACGGACAGCGCTGCCCTCTCAGGCCGTCCTGTGTGAGCTTCCTTGTTTCCCCAGGGGCTCGCGTGGGCATCCTAGCATGGGGGATCTGATGTGTAGGTGTCTTATTTCTGGTTGGATGCCTGGTCTTGCCTTTTGGACGTGGAAGCTGTGTTGATGTATCATGTGGGTAATGTTCTCAGAATAGGCTCAAGTGGTGGAGACGTTTCAGTGGTGGGAAGATTTAGGCTGATCTCGAGGCCATGAGTGCCCGAGACCCCAGTGGAAGCAGCTGGTTTTAAATCAAAGTGATGACACGTACCGGTTGAGTGAAGATAGTTTTGTTTGCCCAGTTTAATAGAATATTAAGATAGAAGTCCCTGTTCCTCCCCTCTCAGATGCAGAAGAGGGTGTGTTAGGGGAAAGAAGCAGTACGTGTGTGGAAATACTTGTCCTGGAGACGCTGCGGGTTAAACCTAGATGTAGAAATGTGTCAGGGTGTAAGTCCTGCCCGAGGAGTGTGAGGGGTTGGGGTTTCCGTCGCACCCTGGCCTGGTGCACGTTGTGAAGTGACTGTTCCTTCACCAGCTCTCTATGCCCAGCAGGGAGGGCATTTTGGACCCCTGCACCATTACTCTGCAAAATAAGGAAAATGAATCAGAGATGTTTAGCTTATCCCCTTATTTTATAGCCAGGCAAGTCAAGGCCCCATGAACCACCCTGCCCACGGCCTCATAGCTAGACTAGAATTTGCCACTCCTGACTTAGCCCAGTATTCTTCACTCTAAAACTGGATGCTGTACTCCCGTTTGGCTTAAGGTTTTGACTGTACTAAACATTTTCCCCTCCCTTTAGTCTTCTTGTCAGGAGCAATTCATGTGTCATACTTTATTCATGAATTTGTATCACGTTTTACTCATTTTTAGTGGTTTACTGAAGGGTGGAGATGGCAAATACAGGCCCCGCTCCTCACACTGTCGCTCCAGTCCAGGGCAAACATCGCTAATCACCCTCCGCATTCTTCCCTGCTGAGGCTCCCTCTGGACTCACAGCTCTGTTGTGGGGCTCAGCCGCCCCTGCCAGTTACCCAAAGTGGGCTGCAGAGAAGACATGTTTTTTATTTCTGTTATGGTAGATAATGTGTTATTTGGCTATTGCTTATTTATACTGTCCTTACTCTAGAAGGGATTTGAAATCTGTTACAAGAAAGCTGTACTTTGACCTTGAACAAAAAGAGGAAACCAAGGGTAAGGATGCCTTATGTACATTTCTTTAATAAACTCAGGAAGTAGCCCCAAGAGATAAGCCAGTATTCTAATTTCCAGCTGGGGTTATGGAAGCAGGAAGCAATGATAGGTGTTTATCTTGCCCCTCCTACACATGAAAAGAGCTTTTTAATTGCAGATGCTTTCATCATTCATCATTTTACTCTCCAAGAGTTTAAATCAGTAGGTACATTAATATGTTAAGTGAATTTTGGGATAACTTGCCAATGTCAGCTTTCTGCACTGTTGGCTAAGAATCGAAGAAAGTTTGGGAAAGGCTTTGATACCACCCATTATGTGATACACTTTCTGTTTTATGTTCTGTTGGCCAAAGAGAAGTCTTGTTCACGCTTACTGACTAATTATTTTCTTCAGGGGATTTTGTAATTTTTGTAAAGTCAGTCAGAATATTAATTACATGGTAGTTGGCATAATTGTTAGGATAACACATTTAAAAATTAATGTAATGAAATGATGTCAAATTGCTGTGAGCAGCACTTTCCCTGTGCTGAATTGGGGAAGGAAGGTAGCTTTTAACTCTGATGCACCTATAGATAATTGTTCTGTAGAGGGATGACAAGCTCTCTTGACGAGGGCAAAAAATAATTGGCGTCAGCGCTGTCCTTGTAAGATAGCGGACGTGGACTTCTGTCACTGATGGCACCCAGATATGCCAAGCGTTAGACTGAACTGACTCCTCCGAGACCCCTTTCCGAAGGTTCCCAGCATCTCCTCACCAGGGATTTGATTTCCGACTTTGACTGTCTTCCTTTCTTGAAGACCTCAGCCCTTCCCTGGTGCGGTTTGAAGCAGCGAAGACCCCAGAAGTGTCTCCTAGGGTTAGGAAGTAGGCCCTGGGGAATGGGCTGCCACTGCCTTTTTTTGGCTTCTGCACACTTAATTTTTCACTTTTATTAGAGAAAAAGTGACTTTTTATTCCAGGAATATTCAGTTGAAAAGTCTGCAGACATTTCTCCCATTTTACCCTCCCGAGTTGTTATCACCAGAATCTGGTTTTCAGCAGCTTGAAGTTGCTGTAACATCGATGTCCCGCATGTCCAGCCTCGACGGTGCTCTTGACGTTTGGGCATCAGGGAGCTAACGGTGCTGGGACTGGTTCAGGCTGCAACATGGAACCTTTTCCTCGAAGCGCCCTGTCGTCTTTTAAGTCCCAGGGGAGAGAGACTGTGCCTGTCTTGTTCCCTGGGGGAGTCCCCCCGCCCCAGTGCTGAGCAGGGCTCCTGGTACCCAGTGCACATTCAGTTATAATTCACTGAATGAATGAGAGAATAAGTAAAGAGCTTTTTCTGTTGAATTTTTAATTTACAAGTCCTTTTGTGGTTTGTGTGCTTGTATTTTTGATGAAGTGTGATCAGGGTATTTCCATTTGGGGCCATCACTGGGAAATCTAGCTGTGTTACTTGTAGACGAGAGAAGATTCTGAGGTCCTGTGGTGGAGGCTAGGGCCAGGCTTCAGAAGGGTAATTTGACAGGAAAGGTGAGGTCAGTTGGTGAATTGACAGTAAGCTTTTTGAGGGCCAAGCCTGGCGTTTCATCGATGTGGCCTGTCACCTGGGATGCCTTTGGTGCTCAGAAGGGGTGGGGCTTGGGGGAAGCCTTCTGGAGTCGATGGAGTCAGGCTCACTTCAGCGACAGCACCCCATGTCCGGTGTTCTGTGGCAGCTGCTGTTTTAGCAAAAGTGCGAAAACTATCTGGGAAGAGGCACGTCAACTCTGTCAGCCTCTCAGGGTTTATCCCATCTGGTGTATTACCGAGAACTGACTGTCCCGCTCGGTGCACTACCACTCACTGACTATCACACTCAGTGTGAAGTGAAGTGAAGTGAAGTCGCTCAGTCGTGTCCGACTCTTTGCGACCCCACGGACTGTAGCCTTCCAGGCTCCACCGTCCCTGGGATTCTCCAGGCAGGAATACTGGAGTGGGTTGCCATTTCTTTCTCCAGGAGATCTTCCCAACCCAGGGATTGAACCTGGGTCTCCCGTATTGCAGGCAGATGCTTTACCATCTGATCCACCAGTGTATTTATTACCAATAACTAATTTACGTTCCTAGTGTTTTTCTCTCCATCAGGCCCACCCTCAACTCACTCAGGGAATATGGGTTCATTCAGAACATAATGAGGAAAGAAAAGCACTAAAATAGCCCCCAAGCCTTAGTCATGACTTTGGATTAGGGACTGTTCCAGATTGTTCTGATTGTTAGCAGAGGTCCCTGGTACCATTGTTAGAGGTTTTCTTTCACAAATTTGCCTGGAGTTTGACTAGAGTCAAGTCTTCCCTGGTTGGCCTTGAGCCTGCACCCTTGCTGCCCTCCCCACCCCAAGCCCTGTGGGAACATGATGAGAAAGAGTAACACAACCAAACAGAACAAAACCAGCCTCCGGGGTTTCTAGATACTGCTGGATTCAGAAGTGAAGGCAGATACAGCCAGAAGCGTCAAGACTTGGCTCTGAGTTCTGGAGTTGGGCTGCCTGAGATACGATCCACCTCCGCACTTAGCCTGTGCCTTGAACTCGGGACAGGCTTGTTGGAAACATGCGTTTCCTCGCCTGTGAAGGGGGATGGTGCAGCCCTTTGTATCATAGTGTTAGAGGGGAGATGAAGGTCACAGTGCGTGTCGTGCCGTAGGGTGACTCCGTGCAGTGAGTGCGTGCGAGTGGCACGTGGAGACCGTGTGTGTGTCCACGCCGTGGCAGTGTTGCTTAGGCTGCAGACTTGGCCTTTGGTTTGCATCCCTGCTCTGCTCCCTGACAGCCATGCGGTGTCCCTCTGTGTGCCTCAGTTTTGTATTCTCTGAAATGGGGATGACAGCTGTACCCACCACAGAAATATTTTGAGACCGAATGAGGTAATATAAGCACAGCACTTCCCTGGCACAGGGTAAGTAGGCTCTGGGGGCTGGTATTATGATCTTAAAAGATGGTGACCAGGACTGACCCTCGGGGCATGCTGGCCTGTCTTCCAGTGGTTTCCTTATTACCCGGCCTCCCAAATGTGACTTTAGTATATTCTTCTGAAATCCTACAAATCACAAGTTCATTTAAGTAGTCAGAACCTTTTCCCCTTGAGGAGGTCTGGACATAGATCTCAGCACCTCACCAGTTATTCTTGGGATGGGCTCTATTTCCTCATAAACCTGGAGATGGGGTGAGGGTTTGGGAGCTTGGTGAGGAAGGCACTTAGCCTCTTGGGGACCTTGTGGTGTGGAGCCAGGGGTGTGGATGGGACGTGGGAGTGGAGGGGCGGTAAAGGCAGCGTGAAGGGCCTGGAAAGAAACCGCAAGCAGGAAGGAGGGGATGGCCGAGGAGCCAGTGGGAAGGGGCTGTGGCCGGCCCAGGGCAGACCATCGCTGTGAACTGAGGCGGAGTCCTCTCACTTAGGCTGTCAAGGAGGCCTTGCTCCCAGAGCTCAGGGTTCAGGTTGGTCTCTGGTCCCTTATCTGGTGGGGAGAATGCCATGGGCGTCAAGGATTTCTAGCGTTATTTCTTTAGGAGAACATTTGCACACATGGGCCTGTGTAAACACAAGCACTTGGATTATATCCAGTTTGTGAATTGGGTGCTTGTGACCAGCAAGGCTCTGGGGTCGGACTCTGTTGGGTTTGAGGCCCCAGCTTTATGACTTGGGGCGAGTTGGACACCCTCCCTGTCCCAGCCTCCTCATCAGTCACAAGTGGGTGATGACACGTCCCCCTTCCAGGACTGCAGGAGGACCAGTGAGTGTAACACGCCCGGGACCCAGAGCAGTGCCCAGTGCGTAGTGTGCGCACGTGCCGTTAGCACCTCTTATTCCCTGTGGCAGCAGGGTAAGGCTTTATCGAGGCAACGGTTGTCACAGGAACGTTGGACAGAGGTCTCGAGAGTCTGGGGTTTGGTTCTGGCTGTGCGTTGTCCAGCCGTGGGCCCCGGCACGCATGGCTTTGCTCCTCTGGGTTCTAGCTGCCTCGTTGGTAAAGAGTGGGCTGGATGATGGCTGAGGTCATCTCTCACCTGGGAAAGAACGGTGGAAATCGTTTGTACATTTCCATGGTCCTGGAAATGAAAGTGCACCCCAGGAGTGGAGGAGAGTCAGTCTTGTCTGGTAACGTCTTAAGCGCAACTGTTGTGTGTCCTGCTGTGCCCACTACAGAGCATCTCAGACCAGACCAGGGCAGAGCTCAGCCCCAGAGGCCCTTAGTGGAGGACTCCCTCTCAGAGGTCCTCTAGACAGCGTAGCCTCCTGTGACACAGGAGTGGAGACGTTAATGGAAGTCATATGAGGTCCCCGTAATTCTAACTGGGCTCCACCCAAGGCTCTGGCCTGACTCCACGTCTTTGTTCTGCTCATTAGTTGTGGTTTCTGGAAACTGTCACTGTATTGTGGCCTGGAATCAGACTTGTGACTCCCTCCTCCTCCCTCTCTGAAGGAGCAGGAGATCTGTTAAGAAGCCGCCCCGAGCAGAGGCAGAGGCGGCTGGACGTGTGGCACACGTGCCTTCCAGGAGTCTCTCTGTCTCTCTGTCCCGGGCTTTGGCTGTCTTACAGTAGCCCTTTCTGGGCTGAACAGGATTGTGTGTTTTGCCCAAAGCCTTCTGTGGGTTGTAACCAGAGCCTGCAAAGGGCACTTTCTCTTCTCTTCCAGGGATATTAGTGGACAGGAAATGGCCCCATATCATTTTTCCTCCAGGTAAGTTGCACATTGATGGTGGGGGATGGAGGCGCAGGGTTATCGGTGCGGAAGGAATCTGATGTCCCGCCTGCCCACTTTCTCAGCTTCTTTTCCTGGTGGTGGGTTGAGCCGGCGCAGGGCTGTGAGGCGCCTTGTGCTTCTCTCCTGTAATCCAGGCCTCCTCCGGGCCAGCTCATCTTTCCTGCCGCTTCACTTGCCAGCCGTGTCTGGATGACGCCACGGTCCAGGCCAGTCCTAGACTCTCTCCTGACAGGCTGACTCCTGCGTCAGAGAGCCTGCTGGATGTCTGCACTCTAAATATACGTCTTACATTTGTGTCCAAAGGGGAAAAACAGGGTACTGACTTCCTTGCCACTGTTAACATGAGACCTGACCCAACTGGACTGTGTCCTGAAAGAGCTGTCCGTGGATTCTTGGTGCCGTGGGTTAATGACTGCGTAGCAAGGCTGCTGCACGTTTGTTGTTCTGTTTGTGAGTGGGGTCTCTCTGTTTTCTTTTGGCCACGCCGTGCAGCTTGTGGGATCTTAGTTCGCCTACCAGGGATCCAACCCGAGTGCCTGCAGTGAAAGCTCTGAGTTCTAACTAGACCTCCAGGGAACTTCCTGTGAATGGGTCTGTGTAAATTTCAGTACCTGGAGCCCTGATGGCCGATTTTGCCCATAGGCAAGGTCAGCCCCATGAGCTGACCAGTGCCTCCCGAGGGGCGAGCTGGGGGCTGCTGGGTCCGCACCGGACCCCGGACTCCTTGCCTGACTGTCCATCCGTTTACCTAGCTCACCACACTTACATTTCCTGGAAAAGGCGTTGATTCGAAATCTTCCCTTATCCCTGGGGTTTGTGATGAGAGTTAGAACCCCCCGAGTTTTAAGATCACATGAGTTCTTGGCCTATCTTTTTTAGCGGACGACAGGCACCACTGAAGAGGTTTCTGTAGTTAGCAAGTGGAAGCGTGTTTTCTTTCCTTTGAAAGTCACTGCGATGATTTCTCTGTGTTACAGTTCCTCTCTGCATTTCGTCCTCTTCACCTGCATAGTGAATCTGAAGACACTTCTTTCTGTGGGCTTTAGCGCAGGGCCAGCGCAGAGTAAGCCCGCGGTGGGTATGGGCTTTCTTTCAGTGCTGCACATGCCCCCTTCACCCCTCAACACTTAACTTGAGCCGGTGGAGACGTGGCTGGTTAACTAGAGTACCCTTAGCTTGGTTTGGATAGCAAAAGTGCTTGCCCTAAATGCCTTTAAAGTGTTCCAAGAAGCCACAGAGGATTCTAGAGGCCGATGCTATCCGATCTTTGTTTTTCCCAGTCTAAAACAGAGCAGTCCGTGCTCATTTTAATTGCTTGGATGAGCTCAGACATTGAGATTTTAATGCGTTTTCACAGTAGTTCAGACAGCGTCACCACATTATCCTGCTGGCAGTTCATCGGAATCCTTGGCCAAAACGCTGTGCTTGGGGACCTTGGCTTAGAAAACCAGAGTGTGGTAATTTCCTCGCAAGATGTCTTGTGGGGAATGCTGCCTTTCCCGGGGAGACTTCCTCTGAATCGTGTTGTCCTTCTCAGTCACGTAGTGATGGGCACATCTTGCTTTCGAGGAGGGTTTTCAGAGCTTTTGGTTTGCAGAGGCTGGAGTTGCTTTATTCTGATGAGTCACGAGGTGGGAACGGGCCCTCGTAAGCCTCCGTTTTTGATCCTGAAGGCACACTGACAATATCTGGTCCCGGTGGGGTCTGGAGGGCACTTCCTAACGCCTGCACCTGCCCCTTCCTCTCCCACCAATTAGCAGGCCAGCTTCGTAGGGAGGTGGCCACTGGGAGCCAGTGACCGGGGAGGGCTGGGAATACTGCCTCTGGGTGGGTTGACGAAACCAGCAAAACCAACCAGGCCACATCACTGCCTCGTGGATTTCACTCCCTCTGCACATCAGCGGCCCTGGACCCTCCCGCATCCAGCACTGCGGTCAGTCGAACCATGGTTTTTGGTGCTTGGCACGTGCTTAGTAAGCGTTGGTTGCTAAACGGATGAGCGAACACCCCCACCGCTTCTCTCAGAGCCCGGGACATTTGCAGAAGTCTCCTCACTGGCCCCACTGTCTCACCACCTCCTGTCTCTCCCCGCATAGCATCAGAGTGACCTTTAAATGTGCAAGTTTGAGCTCACAAGTCTCCTGCTTAAAATATGTTGATGATTCCTTCTTCTGCTCAGGATGATGACGGGTGCCATGATGGAGCTGGTAACAGTCCGGCTCACTGTCTAACTCCCGTGGTGCCCCAGCTCAATCCTCAACCTGCGAGCCCTCCTGCTCTTTAAGCAGCCTGTTTCAGCGGGCCCCACCCCTCTTGTTTGGCTGATATTCTCTTGCTTTATTGGGAGACTCTTTTTTAGCTCCTCAGGTCAGGGTGAGGTAACCCCTCTGTACTATCCTGCAGTGCCCCTTGCCCACATCATGGTGTGATCCGAGTTGGCCTGTAAGCACCAATGGCTGGAGCTGGGGCCAGGGACACTGCCTACCTGTTCACCAGTGTCTTTCCAGTATCCCGCAGGACCTGGCAGAAGACAGACCAACAAAACACCTTCACCTAAGTAGCTTCCTTGTCTTTGAAGTCAGTCTTACGATTCTGATGACCCGTGTTTTTGGAGGGAGGAGGTGGGGGCTTAGGTTGGGCTCTGGGTCCCACTTCTCTTGGTGGGTGGGAGGTGGGTCTCAGCCACTGCATTTTCTGAGCACACGGCTGCTGAGATGTCTTTATTTGGCTTGTGCATTCCACTCATGGCCTGACTTATTGAAGGATAATGCATATTAAGTTTTTTTTTTTTTTCCCAGCTAGTTTGGGGATATAAACAGAAGGCAAATTATCTTGATTGTTTTCAGGCAGATCTGAAAAGGGCAAAGAAAGGAGACAGTGAAAAGCTGAAGTGTCTTGTGTTCGTTTCAGCCCTTTATCGTTTCTAAAACATGAACGCGTTTGTCATCTCCTTGGATCAGAGAGGCTGTGTAGCTTGTCATTAAAGACAGGTGCTCCGGGGCCTGCCTGGGTTCAAGTCCTGCTGTGACCTTGGGTGGTTTACTCCTGATATCTGTAAGATGAGCTTGATGGTAGTCTCCCACTCAGGGCTGTTGTGAAGATCAAAAGCCTAGAGTACGCGAGGGGTTCAGAAGAGGGCTGGTACGCGTTAGTTACCATGAACAGTATCATCACTGTCAGCACCACCGGCAATCCCCAGCAGCCTGATTTTACTTACTTTTGTTCTCGAGTCTGCCTTTGCCATCTCCACAGCCCGCATCCAGGAGCTGCTTGCTTTCTGTAGGACGCAGTGGTGTCTTTATAAGGAAGACACAGTTAGAAAATGGCTCTTCTCTTAGGTAAAAGTCTTGGAATAGAAACTTTCAAAGATTTATTAACTGTTGGAAGGACTGAAACTGAAGCTCCAATGGTTTGGCCAACTGATGCGAAGAGCCGACTCATTGAAAAATACCTTGATTTTGGGAAAGATTGAGAGCAGGAGGAGGAGAGGGCGACAGAGGATGAGATGGTTGGATGGCCTCACCGGCTCAGTGGACATGAATTTGAGCAAACTCTGGGAGATAGTGAAGGACAAGGGAGCCTGGCGAGCTGCAGTCCCTGGGGTCTCAGAGAGGGACCTGACTTAGCGACTGTGAAGTATAAGTCACAAAGGTCATTGTAGTCTTACTTGAAATACATATATGGGCTGGCAAAGGAAAACGTCTTATGTGAATTGTAATTCCTTGGTTTAACTATATTACATCATATTTTCAGGGTTTTGTTGTTGTTATTGTGTTTAAATTTGAGTCACTAAAGCACAACTCAGCCCCCAAACCTTCAGAACCAGAGAAGTGATCTTTGGCCTTGATCATCGACAGTGCTCATCTGTTCCTCCGGCTTCTGCCGGCTCGTGGCCAAGACATCGGACTGTGTTACTTTCTGTGCCTGTCGGTCGTCCACTCCCTGCCCGCCTGACGCTGCTTGCCTGTTTCTGTTTGATAAAATATATATCATCAAAGATTAGCTTCGCAAAAGGCAGGGGTCCTTCAATTGGTCCGGAATATATGTAGGTCCATTTTTCGGGAGACTAATCCTCAGCTTTCATCAAGATCTTTTCAGGGGTCTGTGGCCCTGAAAGTTCAACAGCCACTGCCACAGAGAAAGAAGTATTACTCTTTTCTTTTAAATTTGTATACAAAGCATTTTATTAATAAAATGTATACCCTTCTTACAATACAACAAATTTTGTAGTGATTGAGCATGCTGTACTTTGTAAAAACGTATCATAGAAAATTCAAGCCAAAACAAATAGTTTAAAAGTCTGCCACACCACCCTTCCTTTGTAACCTACTACCAGTGTGGGTATAAAAAGCAGTCTTGTAACAGACACCCAAATGTCTGTGCTGTGTCAGTCGTGTCCGACTCTTCGTGACCCCGTCGACTGCAGCCCGCCAAGCTCCTCTGTCCAGGGGCTCTTTCAGGCAAGAATACTGGAGCAGATTGCCATTTCCTTACCAGGGGATCTTCCCAACTCGGGGGTCAAACCCACATCTCCTGCATTGCAGGCGGATTCTTTACTGCTGAGCCATTGGGGAAGTCCTTCAGAATGTCTAGGAGTATTATTATTATTTTAAGTATTTATTTGTTTGCCTGCGCCAGGTCTCAGATGTGACACTCAGGATCTTCAGTCTTTGTTGGGGCGTGCCAGATCTAGTTTCCTGACTAGGGGAACTAGTCTAGTTCCCTGGGCCTGCTGCATTGGGAGCTTGGAGTCTTAGCCACTAGATCATTAGGTAAATCCCTGGAACAGTTTGTTTGAAAATTGAATTTGGAAGCTGAGTGGTGGAGTGTGATTGGTGGAAAAGTGTGGAGGGTTCCCTGCGGAAGCTCCAAAAGGGTGACTCTGATGAAGATTTCAGAGAAGCGTGGCCACTGAGTGGAACTGGGCTGCAGCCCCGTTGGAGGGCAGTGGCAGACCCTGTCCTGTGTGCTCGCTTCCCACCAGCTGCAGAAGACAGCGGCGGCCTGGTGACCAGTGTGGAATTTGCTTTGTGACGTATCCATACCTGATGGGTTGACCAGATCAGGAGTGGAGCCGTACAGCTTTTCTGCAGCTCCCCTCCCGTGTTCCTTTGGCCCAGCTTCTTCAGGCTGTGTCCGTCTGCTGATGGCTGGGGTTTGCTTTTCTGCCAGACTGTGTGTCGCTGTTACTTCAGCTCATAGCAGGGGCCTGCTTTCTAATTTTGCAGGAATTGCCACACCTGGGATGATGTTCCTGCAAGTCAGTTTTCATTCATTTGTTAATATTTTTTCCTTCCTTGAATCTCCCCTCCTCCCCTGGCAGTGTAGCTACCTATCTAGATTGATCCTAGGCTCTGTGGTTTGTTTACTGTGTGACATTGGGCAGGTCCCTTGGTCCTTGAGTCTCAGGTTCCACATCTTCAAATGGGAATAATAGCAGTTCTTCCTTTCTTGGGTTATCAGCATTAAGTAAAGAACTTTGCCTAAGGCTCAATAAATGTTAGGTCTTAGGAGTATGCTAATGAAATAGAGTAGCATTGATCCTCATATGTCGATGATAACGTGACTTCTAAGTAAGCGGGTTGGGGGAGAGGAGAGCATCCTGGTCACACATCTTTTTGGACAAGCGATCTGGCTTCAGCTGTGTTGCAGGCAAGGCATATTAATGGCTGCTTCCCCTAGGTCTTTGCTTTCCTGAGGATTTATTTCCAACCGTGATGTGTAAATGGCCGTGGGTGTTCAGGCTGTAATGGATCTGATGTTTAAGGCTTCCACTGTCACGGCTCAGCGGAGCCCTCCTCCCGCCCGCCCCTCCGATTGCCACCCTGGCTTCCCTTCCCCTGGAGCGTGACTGCCTCTCTTCTGCCCCCGTCACCTGCCAGCTCTGATCCGGGGGCTGTGAATCCCAGCCCTGGTGCTGCTGCCAGCTTGGCCTTAGGAGAAGCCAGGCGCTGGAGCTTGCCAGCACAATTTGTACTTTGATTAATTTATTTAATCTAACTATCTTGTATCAACCTGCGAGGATAATTACACACAAATTACTGTTTAAACTTGAAGCTTGCCTCCCTTGAACCGAGTCCCACGCTGGTCCAGAGCTCTTCCCTGTAGTCACCGTGGGGTGATTCTGCTCCCTCCTACCTTCCCTGAGATACGAGCCCCTCCCCGAAGTGAGGACTTGAGTTAGAAGCTTTGGGAAAGGAGAAACACTTGCTTGGCTTCTGATCTGGGAGGTTTCGTTTGACTTGTGGAGAGCTGTTCTCTTTGATCCGTGGACGGGAGATTGGTTCCCTTTCTCTCTGATGTCGTGAGGACACCTAGCCCACCGCTGCTGCTTCCTCCTTTCACATCAGCCGGGTTTCCAGATGCGGCTCGACTGGGTTTGTTAGTTCTTTTCAGGGGTGGGAAGGTGGTGTGAGTGGTGAGGGGTGGCGCCTTCACCAAGGGCCTTTGTTTTATTGACAGCAAGCTGCTGTTGATTGTAAGACGCATTGTGAGTTTTTTGGACCCCTGAGAACGAGGTCATTTTCAGAGAGCATTTTCAGATGCGTTGTGATTTCAGAAGGTTTTAGAATAACTGCAATATGGTATGTTGATGATGGAGCTGGTTACAAAATCCTTAGCTTTTAATACATTTTCACTGAAGCTGTAGAGGTGTGGATCTGGAGGACCAAGATATTTTTATCAGTGTCCTTCACATGACCTTCTAGTTGCTTAAAAAAAAAGAAAATGGAGTGCACTTTTCCTCTCTGTGCAGTAGGAAGAGGGGACCAGAATCCTCACAATGCACATTATATCATGCATTTTATGTGTGACTTTCAAATCATCTCATACGGTCAACATACTTTCATTCAGCCTAATACTAAGATTTTACTTTCAAATTGGTGGCTAAGTCTCATAAAATACTTAATGTAAAACAAAACCAGGACTGTCACTTTTTGTATTTTTTCCCTTGGGCACAGAATATCCTAGTGTATTTGTTGCCTCACTGGGAGCCAGAGTGGTGACAACTTCCTCACCGTTGTCATGGAGGGGCTGAGAAAGGAGGCGGGGGTCATTGGTTATTCCGCGTCTTGAAGAAACATAAACTCAGTTCTCTGCCTTCAAGGGGCTTATGAGTCCTAAACTCAGGAGTCTTTTCACTTGGGTGAGTAATACTTGGGACCACCTGCTAGAAAATCCCAGATACAGGCAGAATTTTCTAGTCACTAGCTGATTTAGTCTCTGAGAAGTTGAAATTTTGGCCTCCCGTTGGCTTTGCCACGTGCTTACATTTTTTCCTGGAGAATATGAAACTCACTAAGGACCCACCGAAGTTATTCCTGACTGATTGAGGCAGAAGGAAGCTGGTGGCGGAAGCCAGGGAATGTCTAAGTGCCCAGCTCTGTGCTCCCTCGGGCTCCTTCATAGCCCTCTGGTGCTGTGCCCATGTCTGGATCCCCCAGAGAACACTGCTCAGAGCAGACCCCAGCCCAGAGCCCCCTCTGTGATCACATCTGGACCTCCCAGAGGCTTGCACATGAGGCTGGCTGGATGCGATGGTCCCTACGGGCTTGCTGGTGAGGATGCCAAACCCTGGAGAGGGTCGACGCCTCACTTGAAACCTGAGGTGGCCCACGCTCCTTCTCCCCCCTTGCTCCCCTTGGAGGCCAGTGAGACCTCGACAAGCTCCAGCGCTTGAAATAATCATGCTTAATGGGCTTGTCTGGGGATTGCCACAGGTGATAACAGGCCAGCGTTTACTTTTGCCTTCTCTGGGCTTTTTTGGTTTCAAGGAAGAGACACACTTGTGTTCACATATGCAAAAAAGGGGGCATTCGTTGGGTGTTCTATGGGGCCAGTGGGCAGGAAACGCAGTGAGGCCTTCCACGGGGTGGCACTGAGAAGCAGGAGGGTGTCAGGAACCGGGCAGCGCCTCTGTGGTCTTGGCCTTCCAGGACTCACGGCCCCCGTCCTGCCTCTCCTTGTCTCCATCAGGCATTTCTGTCTGCAGATGCGTGCGCTGGGCCGGGCCAAACAGCTTCAGGGCCTCGAGGTTTGCATCCCCTCAGCTCAGGTGAGCCCGGGGGCTGGGCGAGGCCCCTTCAGTTCCGCTCTCCACCAGGGAACTGGAATCAGCCATCTGTTCTGGTCCAGTGAACATGGCGTGGAGGGGGGTGGCAGCTCTTAGGGGAAGGAGTGGTGCTCAGTCCGTCCAGGGGCCGCCTCTGCACATCATGGGTCCTTGGGTAGCGTGGCGATCCCTTCCTCTCTTTTACTCTTTAAGTCAGGAGGTTGCTTTTCTGACATGGCTCATGCCTGTTGGAAGCTGGTGATGTTTCACCTGGCAGTTCTCCTGTTCGTTCGCCATCTGATGATTTGCCAGGGTGCCCAGCTGATGCGGTGGAGGTTTGCCCCTCCTCTTCCCGGTCAGGATGGCCCTGACGAGGAATCTGTTCAGATGCAGGAAGATTAATCTTTATTTCTCACTGGAGCGGTGTGCGTTGTAGGATTAATAATGAGCTGTAAAAACTGCCAGTATTTGTCCTGCTTAATGAAGTTACTTAATGAAGGCATGAAATAAACAATATGGCATAGTTATTGTGGTGGAAATGGGAGCGAATGTGGTGTCAATTATATTTGCGGGTAAAATTGCAAAGTTAGGGGCATGACTGTGGCAGCACGGTTAAGCCCCGGGTTCTGTCTGATGCCAGCTTCCAGCTCTGCCTCTCCCTAGCCCTCCCTGGGAGTCCCGGGGGCAGCTGACATAGCCCCTCATTACTTCTCGTCTGTGAAGTGGGCCTGACTACAGCAGCTTCCTCATTGGGTGGTTGTGGATTAATACACCTTCAGCACTTAGCATGGCATCTGGCATATAATAAGGGCTCGATAAATAGCAGTTTATTTTCTGCGAAGAAGAGCAGCAGGACTGTTAGAATTGGTTGTGACAGAGGTCTGACTAAAGTGCGAGCTCTGCCCTCTCTGTGGGTGTAGTGGTCCGGCTGCCCTGGTGCCGGGGACCAGCCCCGGCTGATCCAGGGTATTCGAAGGAGAGACGGCGTAGGCGAAGATCAGGAAACAATTGCTTAATTAAATGTTAATTAAGGATATAAAGAGTAATAGAATGAGGATAGCTCAGTAAAATTCAGTGAAGAAAAGAGGCTGAAATAAGGATAGCTCAGTGAGGAAATTCAGTGGAGAAAAGAGGCTGAATAATTCAGCCAGAAGGTAAGAGAAAGAACGACATGGTGAGACCAAGTTTCGGTGAACAAGGCCCGCACTTTATTTTTCAAAGTAGTTTTTATACCTTAAGTTATGCACAGAGGATAATGGGGGAAGGGGTAGAGTCTTGCAGCAAACCAGGCTTTCTTCCTGCAAACTTATCATATGCAAAAGCTTAGGTGATTTGCATCATCTTCTGGCCCGGAGGCCTGTTAACATTTTAAGACCTTTTCTTCAGAAAACTTATTTTTCTCTAAAGGTGATTGGTCAGGAGCCACCCTCCAAAAGCATTAGATAAAGTTGCATTCCTACAGCGCAAAGGTGTGGTGGGCTACAACAAGAAAAAGAATTAACTCAAGGGTCCCAGGTTACAAACATTAAAGCTACTATTTACACCAATTATATTAACCAATACACTGCCAGGGACACAGCAGGTAAGGGATATGGAAACTTAGCAGCAAACATTGGCCCAACAAGTGAAAATCCCTTCACCAATACAATTTCTAATCAATCTTTTAACTACTCAAAAGAATCTGTGTTTAGACAGTTTAGAACATCTCCTGCCTCTCACAGTTGGGAGGCTCTGAACAATCACATGAGGCCGGAAAAACCTATTCAGGCAGGCTAGAGGATTTCCAAAGGAGTTTGTAGGTTAAACACTGTCACACCCAGGAATTATTAACTGGAGCTGTAAGCTAACTCTTTTTTCAGAGAGGTAGTGGGGGACAGCCCCCCGTAAAGTCAGAGGTGTAGGTGAAAGCACAAAGCAGAAAGTAGGCAGACTCTGGTTTTGGGGGTATATGCTCGAGAATTTCCAGGGGGACTCCTGAAGCTCGATCCCGCCTTTGCGTATGCCTAGCCTCCTTCCTCATGACCTTTGTCATGGGCGGAGTTCCTCACGCTGGCTATCGGCAGTGATAGAATTCCAGTTGAGCTATTCCAGATCCTGAAAAGTGCTGCACTCAATATGCAATATGCACTCAATATGCAATATGCCGGCTCCCGGCACCCTGGGGACTCCAGTGAGCAGGTGGGTAATGAGGAGACCTCCCTCTGTTGGTCTCGGTCCACACCCCTTCCCTTCCCAACATGCCGTCTTGGAAGCAGGTTAGTGGTGCTGTGAGCGAGTGGAAGGCATCTTAAGGGCAGGTTTCAGTTGTGGTCTGGAGTCTGAATTGACCCGCATCTCAATCCTTCTTGATTTAATTGTCTTTGCTGTCCTGTTTGATTGGGTAAATATTAATTATATCTGGTCATACATGTGGTTTTCAGTGGTCCCAAGTTTAATTACTGTGTTTTGTTAATAAAGTTCTCATAGAAGGTGAGGCAGTTTGTAAAGTACTTTAAAAAGCTCAGTCCTGGTTTAGGCCAGCAGACTCACTGGGGTGAGTCTTGGAGCATTATTGTAAAAAGAATTTCCAGTTTTTATAGGTGTGGCTCATGACCTTCCTTCTGCAGTCTTTTGTTTGAGGAGATGTTTGAAACATAGCTATTTTGTTGCTAAGTCGTGTCTGACTCTCTGCAACCCCATGGACTGGAGCCCGCCAGGCTCCTCTGTCCATGGAATTCTCCAGGCAAGAATAAGGGAGTGGATTGCCATTTCCTTCTCCAGGAGATCTTCCTGACCCAGGGATCGATCCCTGGTCTCTTGCATTGCAGGTGAATTCTTTACCGACTGAGCTACCAGGGTGGCATTGATGACAGAAGTGATCTTTCTGCTGAGAATGCTCGGGGCAGCCCCAGCGTGATCGTTTAGGAAAGGATTCTTGAGGGCCTCCTTTGCTGGACTGGGTGGGCCCGGGAGGAGACAAGGCTCTGCCTTCACAACGCTCCCAGTACAGTGAGAGGTGAGCCGGAACATGGATCCATGTGGTACAGAGCAGAGGGTCCTCACCCACCAGGAAGGCACACAGCGCCTCCGAGGGTCTTTTGGAGGAGGTGACCCTGGTCAGTACACCGTAAAGAAGACTGTAGAGGAGGGTGTGCTGACCTGCCCCTGAAATATGTCTGGACTTTTGACAGGCAGACATGGAGGGTACGGAAGAAAGTGGGAAGAACATTCCAGGTAGAAAGGGCAACGTGAGCAAATGTTTAAAAAATAAAGTGTTCAGTATATTTCCGAACTGACCAATCTGAAAAAAATGAGATTCCCAAACCACCTTCTTCTTCTCATATTATTTTTACTTTTGATTACTTGATACCTTTTATTAGTTTTTTCCCTTAATATATATTGGCTTTAAAAAAGAAACCTCATGACTTCTTTATTTATTGTATATGGATTTTCTAACAGACGTTGTATTGCAGAGCTGCTGATATGAAAAGCATCACCTGGGAACAGCCCAGGAGTCAACCTGGCAGACCCCAGCTTGCACACTTGGTGAACTCCGTATTTGGCTAACGGGGTGCGACTGTTTTGCCTGGAACATAACATACACAGAGGAGAAGAGTAGGAGAAGCCGGGCAGCAGCGTCAGGACTGCAGCACAGGTGTTTCAGGCCTGCGTCCCGGAACCTGGCCGCCTGGGTTCACAGCCCGCTTCTGCCGTTCCCGGGCTGTGTGCCTTCCGCCGCGTTGCTCAGTGTCTGAGCACCTCCGCTCTGTATGTAGCACGGGCTCAGTGATAGTGTTCTCCTTGTTGAGTCCTCGTGGGGACTGAGGTGGTGCCTGGAGTTCCTCCCTACAGGGTTTAACACGTAGGAAGCACTCCCTGGGATGTCCGTGTGTCTGTGTGTGTGTTGTAAGAAGGACGCCTTTTCTTCTAACCCGCCTGCCTCTCCCCCACTCCCTCCAATCCCCTTTCTGTATTCAGATCTTCGGTGCGTATCATACAGAGATTGGCACCTCCTGCCTGTGAGCTTCTTTCTTCTTCCTGTGCTGTCCTTTATAGCCAGGCTTCCTACCAGGTTTCTGAGCCATCCTTCTGTGGAATCGTTAAAGGGCTGATTCATAGAGCGGGATGGAGCAGTCATTTCACTTGACCTGGAGTGTGGTGTGGAGAATCTCACTGCTCCTGAGTGAGACTGGACTTTGTTATGGAGAGTTGTTTTTTTTCTTCTCATTGTGTGAGCATTTAAATCTTACCTTTGAAATGTTAGTTCTGCACAGAGTTGTTAGGCTTTATGCCGAGAGCCACTGTATTATTCTACAAAAACAGACCCCGTGCATGACTACTAGATAGTCACTGTGTGGAATTAATCTGTTATTATGAAACCTCAAAATAGGGGCCGTTGGCAGATTAAATGTCAGCGCTTCTCTAAGATGTTTTGCTTGTGAAGCAGAGGTTTGTAGGCAGATGGCTGGCCCCTTTGAAAGGAAATATACAAGAATATAGTTGTCTCCAGGCCACTCCCTCCTGGAGTCAAGAGATCAGGTACCTGCTGCTGCCAGTCCTCCTCGGTCCCTCTGCTGTGTGGGGTCCGTCTGCCCTGTGGCCATCCGTCTCTGCTCGTGAGAGCTCTGCTGCGTGCAGCTTGCCTGTATCATGGCCAGGCTGATGCTTGGGTTGGATGGAATAAATCAGAAAGCAAGCGGTAGCCCCATTATTCTCTTCTGTTGCCCTTTTTCTGGACCACAGTTTGTTTTGTTTTATGGTTCCCCTTTTGTATGGTTGATCGTAGCTGAATGCCCTGTCATGGTTAAGATGCCAAGGGAAAGGGCCTGCTCTGGCTCTTCAGTCTCCTCCATTGCAGTTCTGGCCTCACTGTGGTACGGGACACACTCATTTTTGAATCCAGAGTGGTGCTGGCCAGTAGAACTTTCTGTGATGATGGAAATATTCTCTAGGTTACCCAATATGGTCGTCACTAGTGGCCTGTAACTCTTGGCATACAATAGGTATTATTGACATGCAACTTGGAATGTGGCTAGTGTAACTGAAGGACTACATTTAAAATTTTTAATATTAAGTTTCAGTCACATAGCCGCATGTGGCCAGTGAGCACTGTGTTGGATGGCACGGACTGGAGGCGGGACAGACCCTGGGCCACGTGGGCAAGCGCTGCAGCCCCTTTCTGTTTACTTGCATGTCTCCGCAGTCTGAGTCTGGCTCAGGGGTATGGCAGGAGGCGCCACAGGTCTTGGAGAAGCATTGTAGTGGTGCGATGAGAAGGAAAGCAGACTCTCAGCTAGCGGGGGCCAGTCTCTGACTACGCCAGGCCCTCTCTTTTCCCCAGCATCGTCAGGTTTTAGAACAAAGTGTAGGTGGCATTTGGGCTAATCCTTCCAGAAATCCATGTCCTAGCTAGCTATAATGCTGTGACTTTCTTTCCCACTCAAGAAGGCTTACTGAAATGCAAATGAGTGGCAGATGTGTTGGGGACAACCTTGAATCTGCTCTGATATGAGTAAATAATTCACAAGCTCCTGTGCTTTAACTGTTACTGGGAACACATTATTTGGGACACACCTCAGCATTGATTATAAAAATAAAGACTACCATTGAAAAGGACAGATTGATTAGAGCGTCGGCAGCAGGGTGTGCGTGTTGGATGGCGCATGTACGTGGGGCAGTGTGTGTGTGAGTGCATGTATGTATGTGTATGTAGGTTAGACGGAAAAGCGTCTGCCTACAATGCGGGAGACGCAGGTTTGATCCCTGGGTCGGGAAGATCCTCCGGAGAAGGCAGTGGCACCCCACTCCAGTACTCGTGCCTGGAGAATCCCATGGACAGAGGAGCCTGGTGGGCTGCAGTCCTTGGGGTCACAAAGAGTCAGACACGACTGAGCGACTTCACTTTAAGGCGCGTGTTGAATCAGGGTTCCCTGGACAAGTTACGATTGAGAAACGCTGACTGAGGCCATCACTGAGTCTTTCCAGTTATTCGTCCACTATGTGCTGAGTGCCTAATCTATGCTGAGATGTCGATATGGTGGTAACAGAAGGCTCAAGGTCCTTGCCCATGTAAAGCTTATGTTCCTGGTAGACGTGTGTCTGTGTTAGTTGCTCAGTTGCATCTGACTCTTTGTGATCCCGGGGACTGTAGCCCGCCAGGCTCCTTTGTCCATGGGATTCTCCAGGTGAGAACGCTGGAGTGGATTGCCCTCTCCTTCTTCAGACAACTAAAAAATATAACTGATATCAGGGAGTAAGAAGTACTTTAGAGACACACTAAAGCAGGAGGAAAGTCTGCGGGCAGAGGGGAGAGGAAGGCCTGTGTGAGGTGGGGGAGAGGTCCAGCCTCGGAGTCTGTGAAGGCATTCTGCTCCAGCTGCTGCTGTTGGCACTTTTTTTAAAAAAAAATTTATTTACTTATTAATTTTTGGCTCCTGTGTCCTCTGCATTGGCAGGTGGATTCTTCCCACTGGACCACCAGGGAAGTCCTGCTGTCAGTATCTTCTACTGTCAAAAAAAATACTTTCTGTCTGGAGCATATATTGACTTAATTAAAAGATGCTTACTCCTTGGAAGGAAAGTTATGACCAACCTAGACAGCGTATTAAAAAGCAGAGGCGTTACTTTGCCAACAAAGATCCACCTAGTCAAGGCTATGGTTTTTCCAGTAGTCAGGTATGGATGTGAGAGTTGGGCTATAAAGAAAGCTGAGCGCCGAAGAATTGATGCTTTTGAACTGTGATGTTGGAGAAAACTCTTGAGAGTCCCTTGGACTGCAAGGAAATCCAACCAGTCCATCCTAAATGAGGTCAGTCCTGGATATTCATTGAAAGGACTGATGCTGAAGTTGAAACTCCAATACTTGGGCCACCTGATGTGAAGAATTGACTCATTGGAAAAGACCCTGCTGATGGGAAGGATTGAAGGCAGGAGGAGAAGGGGACAACAGAGGATGAGATGGTTGGATGGCGTCACTGACTCAATGGACATGAGTTTGAGTAAACTCCATGAGTTGGTGATGGACAGGGAGGCGTGGAGTGCTGCACTCCATGGGGTTGCAAAGAGTCGGACACAACTGAGTGACTGAACTGAACTGAGTGTTCTTTTCCCCGTGAATATAGCAGGGCCTGGACCCTGTCTCTTACAGTCACTTGTTGGACATCTTTAGCCAAAATCAGGCTGTGAGTTGCCACCCGTGACCTGCCTTCTCCCCTTCCGGCCGCAGTGATGTGCTCGGTGGTGGTCTTCTTGGCAGCTTCCGCCTTCCTTAGCCTGGCGTTCAGACTGCAGCCCACCCGGCTGCCTGTCCCCCTGACACCCTGTGTGCATCCTGTAGTCAGAGTATTCAGTCTTCTGTCAGCTCGTATTTTCCAGATTTCCCTCCTGCTGAGGTTGGACCTCTTCTGAAGCGTCCTTTTCTCCTCAGCCCTTCCCAGATCTTCTCTGCCCCTGAAGACCCACCTGCCCTCACT
Source organism: Bos taurus (assembly GCF_002263795.3). Classification (NCBI taxonomy): domain Eukaryota; kingdom Metazoa; phylum Chordata; class Mammalia; order Artiodactyla; family Bovidae; genus Bos; species Bos taurus. The sequence goes on along the minus strand of NC_037338.1, from coordinate 102,139,093 downwards.
TCCTGTGTGACACTTGCCACGTCACCTGCTTGTGACCTCTCCTGATTCGTAGTTAAGTGCTGTTCATGTGACATCACAAGAATGTCCTAGTGTTTCCTGAGTTAGTGATAAGTATGATCAGGCCTATTCTACAGTGTAAGAAACATTTTATTCCTCCAGTTCCTTGGGCTTGAACCCAAGGACTCTTTGTGGTGTTAGGTTTAAGAGAAAGGAATAACTTTATTTTAAAATTGTGTAACGCCTCTGTGTACACACATTCCAATTCTTTTTTTTTTTTTTTTTAAAGAAATTTTACCTTTCCTTGTCCTCTTTGGATTGCCTCCATTTCTTTCTGGCAGCGTTCTCAGTTTGCTGCTTTTCCTGAGGATTCAGTGTGTGGTTAGGGTAACGTGGGGTTCTGGGAACCAGCCTTGTTGGCAGTTGGTGGAGCAGAAGTTTAGAATCAGCTGCTGAATGCTTGAATTGCTGTGTTTCTTTCTCAGGCTTTCTGATCATAAGGTCCTGTCCAAGTCTCCACGTTCTTTGATGGTATTTTCCTGGTTGAGCCTACCTGGTTCTCTGTGGAGCATTGGACCAGATCTTGCCAACTTGCCATGAGAAGTGCAGGAGCAGTGAACCATTGGCGTGAGTGGCCTTCCAGCCCCTCACACAGGGGCTCTACCCCCGGGACTCTAGAATCACCTTTTGGCTGCTCTTCTGGCCCTGAAGAAGAGCACGTGCGCACAGAATCTCGTCTCAGGAATATTGAACTTTTTCCTTGATTTTTCCCACAGTCTGCAGAGCCTGATTTAGGGCCGCATCAGGATTAAATAAGATTACCAGCATCTTCTCTCCGTCTCTCCTGTGTATCTTGTATGAATGTGTCCTAATAACTATTGATATCAAGTTCATCCCTCAAGAAACCAAGCCGACCTTTAGTACCCTGCTGAGGTTGCAGTTTTATGATGTGTTTTCCTTGCAAGTAAAATCAATTGAGATAAATCTTGGTAGCTTTTTCTGCACGATGAGCTGGTGAGGCCCTGCTGCCATGGTGGGTCCCCCTCTACAGGGCGCGCTCCCGTGTCCCACGCAAGGTTTTGTTTCACTAAAATTGACTGTTGATCTGCTCCTCTTAAAGGTCATGCTTAATCACATTTCAGGGAGACCGAAGAAGATACCAAATTGCCCAGGTACCAGAGTTGACTCTGCTCTCCTTCGGTGCTGTTTGCTTTTAGCAGCACATCTCTAATTAACTAGGCAGTTACACCAGTGCTTAAAGGGCAGAAACCCATTGTGCATGTTTTACCCGGAAAATTAGTCACAGTGAGTTGTGCTGTGGTTTCGGAATGGTCTGTTTTTCTCCTGGACATTGTAACGCCGGTGGACGAGACCCCAGCATGCTGCCAATCCCTGCTCCCCACCCCCGTAACCAGGGTGTTGGTTGAAGGACAGAGCTCGGTCACACAGTGGCCTGGCTTATCTGTGTGGTTGATGGGCCAGGCTGACGGGCCCGGCGGGTTCTGCTGTTAGCCTTTCATGCTAAGCCTGATATGGTAGAACAGATGGAGGGGAAGGGGCCTCCTTGACGGTTTGGGAAGGTGGGGACCTTTAAGTTAGGAGGAATCAAAAGAACAGTTTAGTTATTAGTGGCATCTGTGTGACAGCTTGACATTCTGTAATTGTCCATGGAGACCAGGCTGCTTTGGAATGGTGTTCTTGCAAATGTGTCCTATTAAAATTTTTTTCCTAATAAGGAGGACTGGTCTGATTTGAGTAGTTCTGAGTTATTTCACATTACTTATTAACCATCAGCAGTAGGAATGTTTTTCCTTGCCAAGTGTTTGACTGGAGGGCTAGAAACAAGAGTAATTGAGATTCCTGCATTCAAGAAACATTTTTTACATTCTCGAGAGAAAATTTTTGATTGGAAAATCTGTAACATGACTTAGTATCTTGAGAGATAATGTTGAGAGTGCAAGATAGGGAACATTTTGGAGGAGGCAGGAAGTAGTTACTGTTTTCAAAGTAATATGCACTTATTATCCCAGACTGAAAAACAGAAGCCGAAAGAAGAAAAAGTCATCTGTAATCCCTCTACTTAGTTTAGCACCGTTAACACTGTAATATTCTTTTCTTTTCGTCTTTTTTTTCTAGGTGAATGCGTTTGTGTTTAGCTTTATTGTGTTCATTCTTTATATATAATCAAAGCTACCCTCACCCCCACTTCCCGTTATGTCTCAAGAATTTTTAACGATAGTGTTACATTATCAGTGATCATGTTATAATGATATTGTAACATTATGTCCATAGTTCTTTAGGCACTCTGTCTGCCACATCTAATTCTTTGAATCTATTCATCACCTCCATTGTATAATCATAAGGGATTTGATTTAGGGCATACCTGAATGGTCTAGTTGTTTTTGCTACTTTCTTCATTTAAAGCCCAGATTTTGCAATAAGGAGTTCATGATCTGAGCCACAGTCAGCTCCAGGTCTTGTTTTTGCTGACTGTATAGATTGTCTCCATCTTCCACTACAAAGAGTGTAATCAATCTGATTTCAGTATTGACCATCTGGTGGTGTCCATGTGTAGAGTCGTCTCTTGTGTTGTTGGAAGAAGGTGTTTGTTATCACCAGTGTGTTTTCTTGGTAAAACTCTGTTAGCCTCTGCCCTGCTTCATTTTGTACTCCAAGATCAAACTTGCCTCTTACTCCAGGTATCTCTTGACCTGTTCTGCGTTCCAGTCGTCTATGATGAAAAGAACATCTATTTTTTGGTGTTAGTTCTAGAAGGTCTTGGAGGTTTTCATCAAACCATTCAACTTCAGCTTCTTTGGCATTGGTGGTTGGGGCATAGACTTGGATTACTGTGATGTTGAATGGTTTGCCTCGGAAATGAACCCAGATCGTTCTGTCATTTTTGAGGTCTGTCATTTTCAAGTACTGGATTTCAGACTCTTGTTGATTATGAGGGCTACTCCTTTTCTTCTAAGGCATTCTTGCCCACAGTAGTAGATGCAGTGATCTGAGGAGGCTGTACAAATAGCTGAGAAAAGAGATGCGAAAGGCAAAGGAGAAAGGGAAAGATACACCAACTTAAGGCAGAGTTCCAGAGAACAGCAGGGAGCGATAAGAAAGTCTTCTTAAGTGAACAGTGCAAAGAAATAGAGGAAAACAATAGAATGGGAAAGACTAGAGATCTCTTCAAGAAAATTAGAGATACCAAGGGGACATTTCATGCAAAGATGGGCTCAATAAAGAACAGAAGCGGTATGGACCTAACAGAAGCAGAAGATATTAAGAAGAGGTGGCAAGAATACACAGGAGAACCATACAAAAAAGGTCTTAATCACCCAGATAACCATGATGGTGTGGTCACTTACCTAGAGCTAGACCTCCTGTATTGTGAAGCCAATTGTACCCTAGGAAGCATTACTACAAACAAAGCTAGTGGAGCTGATGGAATGCCAAAGTATTTAAAATCGTAAAAGGTAATGCTGTAAAAGTGCTGTACTGAATATGTCAGCAAATTTTGAAAACTCAGCAGTGGCCGCAAGACTGAAAAAGTCAGTTTTCTTTCTTTTAAATATTTATTTATTTGGATGCCTTGGGTCTTGGTGGTGGCAGGCAGGATCTTTGATCTTTGTTGTGGCATGTGAAATCTTTAGCTGTAGCGTTCAAGCTCTTAGTTACAGCGTGTGGGATATAGTTCCCTGGCCAGGAATTGAATTTTGGCCCCCTTCATTGGGAGCACAGAGTCTTAGCCACAGGACCACCAGGAAAACCCCTGGGAAAGTTCAGTTTTCATTCCAGTCCCAAGAAAGGCAATGCCAAAGGTTGCTCAAACTACCGTACAGTTCCACTGATTTCACATGCTAGCAAGGTAATGCTCAAAATCCTTCAAGCTAGGCTTCAATAGTATGGGAACCGAGAACTTCCAGGAGTACAAGCTGGATTTAGAAAAGGTAGAGGGACTAGAGATCAGATTGCCAACATCCATTGGATCATAGAAAAAGCAAGAGAGTTCCAGAAAAACATCTGCTTCTGAAGCCTTTGACTGTGTGGATCACAACAAACTGTGGAAATTCTTCAAGAGATGGGAATACCAGGCCACCTGACCTACCTTCTGAGAAACACCTGTATGCAGGTCAAGAAGCAACAGTTAGAAGCAGACACAGAGCAACGGACTGGTTCCAAATCAGGAAAGGAGTACGTCAAGGCTGTATGTTGTCACCCTGCTTGTTTAACTTATATACAGAGTACATTATGTGAAGTGCTGGGCCGGATGAATCTCAAACTAGAATCAAGATTGCTGGGAGGAATATCAACAACTTCAGATATGTACATGATAACACTCTAATGGCAGAAAGCGAAGAGGAACCAAAGAGCCTATTGATATGGGTGGAAGAGGAGAGTGAAAAAGCTGGTTTAAAACTCAACATTCAAAAAACCTAAGATCATGGCATCCGGTCCCATCACTTCATGGCAAATAGATGGGGAAAAAGTGGAAACAGTAACAGATTTTATTTTCTTGGGCTCCAAAATTACTGCAGACAATGACTGCAGCCATGAAATTAAAAGATGCTTGCTCCTTGTAAGAAAAGCTATGAACAACCTAGGCAGCATATTAAAAAGCAGAGACATTCCTTTGCTGACAAAGGTCCATCTAGTCAAAGCTATGGTTTTTCCAGTAGTCATTCATGTATGGATGTGAGAGTTGGACCATAAAGAAGGCTGAGTGCTGAAAATTGATGCTTTCTAAGTGCAGTGCTGGAGAAGACTCTTGAGAGTCCCTTGGACAGCAGGGAAATCAAACCAGTCAATCCTAAAGGAAGTCAACCCTGACTGTTCATTGGAAAGACTGATGCTGAAGCTGAAGCTCCGATACTTTGGCCAACTGATGCAAAGGGCCAACTCATTGGAAAAGACTATGATGCTGGGAAAGATTGAAGGCAGGAGAAGGGGGTGACAGAAGATGAGATGGTTGGATGGCATGACTGACTCCAATGGACATGAATTTGAGCAAACTCCAGGAGAGAGTGAAGGACAGGGAAGCCAGTTGTGCTGCACTGCATGGGGTTGCAGAGTCTGACTTAGTCTCTGAACACTAACCGTGTTACTATGTAGCATTCTGAAAATTTAAATTTTAGTAACTGTAATACTCTGCTCAGGGCCTGTACCATACTTTCCTATAGGATTTCCCTGTTGGCTTGGACATGTAGTTTACCATTTACCACTGTTACGAATATTGATGGGATAAATATCTTGGAGCACAGAGTTTTGTCTTTGCTTAGAAGTCCTTTCTAAGGATAGAGCCCTAGAAGTAGAATTACTGGGGCAAAGGGTAGTGATTTGGACGGGCTTTATTATAAAACCACAGGTTACCAGTTGAACTACTGCAGCGGTGCCAAGTGGTCTAAGATGTGTGTGTGTGTTTCTGTTTTTTGCTTCTAAAATTCCATTTAGCTCTTCCTTGTATCTTTCTTTGCTGAGACTTTCTGTGTTTCTGTTCAAGAGTGGTTACTCTTACTTGTTGGAGCATTTTTATGATAGCCATTTAATGCCTTTATTAGAAAATTCCAACATCAGTGTCATCTTGTGGTATGTTTACATTACCTATTTGAATTGAAATTTTCCTTATCATTTACATGCCAAGTAATGTTGGCTTGTATTCTAGACATTCTGTTATTATGAGGAAAACTCTGTTTAAATTCTGTGGAGAATGTGGATATTTTTCTTTTCAGCAAACTGTCGACCCTGTTGTTTTAGGCTGCAGGTTCAGATCAGCCTTCTGAGTTGTGGTTTCGTTGTGTTGTTTTCAAAGCCTTTGCATGACTCTTCTCATCTGTCTCGTGCTCATGCCATTCGTATTGGTGATTTGGTGATCATCTATCCCATAGGCAAGTTGTTGAGAATGTGCATGATGCTTTCTAGGGGCAAACCTGTGCTTGTGCTGGAGTTAATAAACAACTTTAGGAGTTTGCTTCTCCAAGCACATCTTTTTCTGTGATCTCATACGTTCTGTTTCTCTGGGCCTCTCCTTTTCGGTCCTTGGCTAGAAAGCTGGGGCCTTATTTACACTGCTGTGCTGTGTACTTCTCCCGGTTGCCTTTGGGATGAAATAGTGGGAGGGCAGAGAGAGAATTAAAGAGTTGGAGCATGTTCCTCCACTCCTTCAGGTCCATAGTGCCTCAGATTGGAAAGGAAGTTCCCCACACCCTCAAAATTTCTGGCCCTTTTGGGTTGCCATTGTGAGAAACACGCTAACTAGCCCAGACTCAAAAAATGGAGACACCAAGTGCAGTGGGAAGTGAGGCTTTCATGACAGGCTTGCAAGATCAGGTGTCTGGTGGGCAGTCAGACCTAGAGTCCCCACGGGAGCAAGTTACCCCTGGCACGCAAGTCTCTCCCCCAGTTCCTCGCTGGCTGAGTGCTGTGGGGTGAACGGTCTTCCTGGATGTCGCCTCCCTCTTTATGGCTGGCCCCTCCCTGCCACTCTGTATCCTCCTTTCCTGCGCACCTATTCCTGTTCTTAAGTTGTGAATTCACCAATAGGATGAACCCACGCAAAACCCTAATCCAGTTCCTATGTTTAAATTCACCAGTGGAATGAACCCGTGTGAAAATCCTAGGCATCTCGCCCTCCCATTGTCTGCCCAGTTTTGTAATCCTCAACGGCCATTGGCTATTACATCAGCAAGCTGTCCCTCAAAGCTCCTGCTCTTGAAAGTGGACCACTCTTGAGTTTGTTTGTTATACCATGGCAGCTACGAATGCTGTTGTCGCTGTCCCTGCCACAGTTGCAGAGGGACTGGGACAGGAGAGAAGGAAAAAGTCCAACAGGGGACGATTTTGCCCACTGTCTGAACTGGGGGACCCTTTCCTGACTCATTGAATATAGACGGGAGAACTTTTCTGGATGTCTTAGTCTTCGCTGACGCGTGCTTCTGGTTTCGGGCAGCATTGAGTTCAGGCTGAGGATGTTGGAGAATAAACAGATAGTTCCCTCATCACTGGTTCAGTGGTACTTTGCATTCTGGTCTTCCTCCTTAATTCATCTGCTGCTGTCCACCTCTCAGAATCCTCAGATCATAGCCCCTTACGTGCTGTCTGCGTTTTGTAGCTGTTGTCAGTGGAGAGGCAGAGTGGAAGATGCTCACTTTTACCTGGGTCTGATGTGATTTGGACTTTTAGAAACCCCCCTGATACATATTACCAAATGGCTTTCCAAAATGACTATCAGTTTAGTTCAGGTGCTCAGTCGTGTCCAACTCTTTGCGACCCCATGAATCACAGCATACCAGGCCTCCCTGTCCATCACCAACTCCTGGAGTTCACTCAGACTCACGTCCATTGAGTCAGTGATGCCATCCAGCCATCTCATCCTCTGTCATCCCCTTCTCCTCCTGCCCCCAATCCCTCCCAGCATCAGGGTCTTTTCCAATAAGTCAACTCTTCGCATGAGGTGGCCAAAGTATTGGAGTTTCAGCTTTAGCATCAGTCCTTCCAATGAACACCCAGGACCTATCTCCTTTAGAATGGAGTGGTTGGATCTCCTTGCAGTCCAAGGGACTCTGCAGAGTCTTCTCCAACACCACAGTTCAAAAGCATCAATTCTTTGGCGCTAAGCTTTCTTCACAGTCCAACTCTCACATTGATACAGGACCACTGGAAAAACCATAGCCTTGACTAGATGGACCTTTGTTGGCAAAGTAATGTCTCTGCTTTTCAATATGCTATCTAGGTTGGTCATAACTTTCCTTCCAAGAGTAAGCGTCTTTTAATTTTATGGCTACAATCACCATCTGCAGTGATTTTGGAGCCCCCCAAAAATAAAGTCTGACACTGTTTCCCCATCTATTTCCCATGAAGTGATGGGACCAGATGCCATGATCTTCGTTTTCTGAATATTGAGCTTTAAGCCAACTTTTTCACTCTCTTCTTTCACCTTCATCAAGAGGCTCTTTAGTTCCTCTTCACTTTCTGCCATAAGGGTGGTGTCATCTGCATATCTGAGGTTATTGATATTTCTCCTGGCAATTTTGATTCCAGCTTGTGGTTCTTCTAGCGCAGCATTTCTCATCATGTACTTTGCATATAACTTAAATAAGCAGGTGACAATATACAGCCTTGACGTACTCCTTTTCCTATTTGGAACCAGTCTGTTGTTCCATGTCCAGTTCTAACTGTTGCTTCCTGACCTGCATATAGGTTTCTCAAGAGGCAGGTCAGGTGATCTGGTATTCCCATCTCTTTCAGAATTGTCCACAGTTTGTGGTGGTGATCCACACAGTCAAAGGCTTTGGCATAGTCAATAAAGCAGAAATGGATGTTTTTCTGGAAGTCTCTTGCTTTTTCAATGATCCAGCAGATGTTGGCAATTTGATCTCTGGTTCCTCTGGTTTTTCTAAAACCAGCTTGAACATCTGGGAGTTCACAGTTCACGTATTGCTGAAGCCTGGCTTGGAGAATTTTGAGCATTACTTTACTAGCGTGTGAGATGAGTGCAATTGTGCAGTAGTCTGAGCATTCTTTGGCATTGCCTTTCTTTGGAACTGGAATGTAAACTGACCTTTTCCAGTCCTGTGGCCACTGCTGAGTTTTCCAAATTTGCTGGCATATTGAGTGTGGCACTTTCACAGCATCATCTTTCAGGATTTGAAATAGCTCAACTGGAATTCATCACCTCCACTAGCTTTGTTCGTAGTGATGCTTCCTAAGGCCCACTTGACTTCACATTCCAGGATGTCTGGCTCTAGTTGAGTGATCACACCATCGTGATTATCTGGGTCGTGAAGATCTTTTTTGTACAGTTCTTCTGTGTATTCTTGCCACCTCTTCTTAATATCTTCTGCTTCTGCTAGGTCCATACCATTTCTGTCCTTTATCGAGCCAATCTTTGCATGAAACGTTCCCTTGGTATCTCTGATTTTCTTGAAGAGATCTCTAGTCTTTCCCATTCTGTTGTTTTCCTCTTATTTCTTTGCACTGATCGCTGAGGAAGGCTTTCTTATCTCTCCTTGTTGTTCTTTGGAACTCTGCATTCAGATGCTTATATCTTTCCTTTTTTCCTTTGTGTTTCGCTTCTCTTCTTTTCACAGCTATTTGTAAGGCCTCCCCAGACAGCCATTTTGCTTTTTTGCATTTCTTTTCCATGGGGATGGTCTTAATCTGTCTCCTGTAATGTGTCACGAACCTCAGTCCATAGTTCATCAGGCACTGTATCAGATCTAGTCCCTTAAATCTATTTCTCAGTTCCACTGTATAAGGGATTTGATTTAGGTCATACCTGAATGGTCTAGTGGTTTTCCCTACTTTCTTCAATTTCAGTCTGAATTTGGCAATAAGGAGTTCAAGATCTGAGCCAGAGTCAGCTCCCGGTCTTGTTTTTGCTAACTGCATAGAGTTTCTCCATCTTTGGCTGCAAAGAATATAATCAGTCTGATTTTGGTGTTGACCATGTGGTGATGTCCATGTGTAGAGTCTTCTCTTGTGTTGTTGGAAGAGGGTGTTTGCTATGACCAGTGCGTTCTCTTGGCAAAACTCTATTAGCCTTTGCCCTGCTTCATTCTGTGTTCCAAGGCCAAATTTGCCTGTTACCCCAGGTGTTTCTTGACTTCCTAAAATGACTATACCATGTTACACTCCGTGACAATATCTGTTAGCCTATTTCAGTGTGTGAAAAGATGAATACTGGAAAAAATTGTCAAAAGAAGACAAACGTATTCCCATCTTTACTTAGTTGATAGATGAACTACAACAGTTTACTGTGTTCCTTTATCTCCTTAATTAGTAGTGCGATTGAATGTTCACCTTTATATTTCTTTCTTAGGTGTAGTTCTTGTCTTCTCATTTGTCAGTTCAGATCATTGCCTATTAATTTGCTAAGTTTTAGACATATACGTTTGTTTGTATCAGGATCAGGTTTGGCTGTAAATACCATAGTCCTTTCAGAATAGTCCATGGTTGGTATGGAGCTCTGTATTGTCAGGGACCAAGGTTCCACTTATGTTACTGCTTTGCCACGTGTGGTCTTCATGTCTAAGTTGTCTGGTATGGCTGCTGGCGCTCCAGCCATCATCTCATTCTCATTCCTAGCAGGTTTCCCGGAACCTGGCAAAACGTTTTGTTTGTTGGTCAGAACTTAGACACTTGGCTATACCTAGCTGTAAGTCTTGTTGAGAAATAGTTTTTTGGCTGGGTAGCAACAGGTCCTGTTTAAAAGCTTGAGCTTCTGTTTCTAAGAAAGTAAAGGAGAATGGATGTTGACCAGCAGTTAGAGGTGGCTGTAAAACAAACATAGAGCTCTGAAAAGTAAAAAGTGAATGGCGAGGGCGGGGTCCTGCCCACCCGTTACCCCTGCCACTCAGATAAAATCTTTTTCGTTTGTTTGTTTATAACCATTATTAACAGCTTGATGAATAGTTTCTTTAGGACCTTTGTGTGTGTGTAGTAGAAAAAACAAAAAACCAAATATAGATCTCATTAAACATCTTATAATTCTCTTTCATTCAGTAATATACAGATCATATGTATGAACACAATACATTTGCTATTCTACTGTACAGATATAGCCTCTATATTTTACTTTTTCCTGTTGATGGACAGATTGCCTAGTTATTTCATACTTAAAAATTATGCAGCAGGGAATATTCTTAAGCACATATCTTGGCATACTTTATGCAAATATTTTTCATTGTTTTTCTTTAACACTATTAGTATTAAGCTTTTTTGTTTTTGCATATATCTTCCCAAATTGTTGTTTGCCTTAGATTTTGTTATGTTTTCTTTTTTTAACCAACAGAGGTATTTATTTAGTCAAATCTGTTGATCTTTTTCTCTTTTGTCTTGTGTTTCTTTTAAATGAAGAAAGTAGTTGTGAAATGGTCATATCTTTTTTCTCCCATGTTTTTCTGTGACTTGATTCCATACTTTTAACTCTAATCAACCTAGAATTATTTTCAGTGTATGATGTGAGATAATACTTTCGATTAGAACCTTTCTCTGTGTTTAATGCATGTCTACTGAATTAAATAAATTTTATTTTTGCCTTGTTAATGGCATGCTCCTTATTAAATGAAAACTGACCAGAAATGAAACGAAGTAAATGAGTGTCTTCATTTGACTCAGTTCTATAGGTAATTTTCCAGCCATGGACTTTGTGGGTAAAATGTGCACTGTTTTTGATCATTTAAGCAGATACAGGATTGTCCTTCAGATGTAAGGTCAGCAGATCCAACTGCAAAGCAGATAATTAGAAACAAAGTTAGCTTGCAAACTAAAAATGTGGTGCAGTGGGCAGAAGGCTGCCAATAGACCAGCTGCCCCAGGGGAGAGAAAGGCTGCACGGTCCTCCCTGTTCTCTCCTTGCCCCTCAGGACAGACCTCCTGGGCACTAGCCCCCTCTCCCTTCGGGGTTTCTGGTGAAAGACCCCTGAAGAAGAGGCAGCCATGAGAAGTAGGAGTAATAATAAAAAGAGCATTTGTTGTGCACTTGTAAAATCAACCCTGAATATTCATTGGAAGGACTGACGCTGAAGCTCCAATACTGTGGCCACCTGATGCAAAAAGCTGACTCATTGGAAAAGATCCTGATGCTGAGGAAGATTGAGGGCAGGAGGAGAAGGGGGCAACAGAAAATGAGATGGTTGGATGGCATCGCTGACTCAATGCACATGAGTTTGAGCAAACTCCAGGAGACATGGAGGACAGGGAAGCCTGGCATGCTGCAGTCCATGGGCTCGCAGAGATTCGGACATGACTGAGCCACTGAACGACAGCAACAGGCTCTCAGACTCTGTGCTAGGCCCTTTAGGTTATTTCTCAACCAAGAAGCAGCTCTGACAGATGCATTGTCGTCTGTCTGTCTTTTCATTCTTTCATTTAAAATAATACTTTTATTTGGCTGCCCTGGGTCTTAGTCACGGCATCCTCGACCTCCACTGCGGCATGCGGTGCTCTGAGTTGCAGCGGGTGGGATCTGGTTCTGTGACCAGGGATTGAGCCTGGGCCCCCTGCATGGAGGTGCAGCATTTTACCCACTAGACCGCCGGGGAAGGCCTGTGTTGTCCTTTCACGGAGGAGAGAACTGAGCCCGAGAGCTAGTGACCTGTGCCAGCTTCTTGGCTGCCAAGCCTGGAGCCTCAGGTTCTCCCTGCCGCCTTCTCCTTCCTTCTCTCCTCCCAGCTCTTCATCCACCCTTTGTCCTTCTCTCCTTTTTTCTTTTCAGTAGCCTCATGAATCACTTACAAAATTACATTTTAAATGATGGAGGTAACAGAATTATTATGGAAGTTTGGAAGCAATAGCAGGTGGGAAGAAGGAAAGTCCTGACTGACGCCCTGGACCTCAGTGTGTGTGGATGCCATTTCTCCCGATTTTTGTCAGTACTGGATATCAGTGGGAGAGGATCCTCGTCAGCTCCCCAGGGGAGACTGGGGTTTATGTGTCTTCATTCACACTTTGCTCATTCATGCTTTGGCCCCTCTTTCACGTGGATGGTTTCTCAGTTTTCTTATTGATGTCCCTCCACTGTGCTGCCCAGTGTTGGTTCTCTCATGCCAAGAACCTTCTTCTCAAGTCATAAATTATGCTGCCCATTAGAAGATGGTCATATTTTGCTGACCATTAGCATTTCCTTTTAAATCTCTTAACCTAAATTTTAAGTGAAGTCATCTGTTTACTCTTGTCAGATAGTGTATATTTTCATTTGTTCTCCACATTAGGGCAATCAGTGGGGCTTCCCGGATAGCTCAGTTGGTAAAGAATCCACCTGCAATGCAGGAGACCCCGGTTCAGTTCCTGGGTTGGGAAGATCCACTGGAGAAGGGATAAGCTACCCACTCCAGTATTCTGGCCTGGAGAATTCCATGGACTGTATAGTCCCTGCGGTTGCAAACAGTTAGACATGACTGAGCGACTTTAACTTTCACTTTAAGGCAGTCAGAAGCGTTTTTTGTTTTTTTTTTCTTTTAAAAATTATGCCAGATTTTATATGCAAAATATGAATCTATTCATATGCAAAATGCATAAATAATAGGAAAGTGAAGATTTGTTCACCTACTCCTAGTTTAAGAGACCAAGTCAGTTCTTGCCCGGGTGCTTGTGAGCCCCTCCCCCTCGCGCTCCCCCAACACACACCATTATGCAGTGTGCTGGAGTTTGAGTTCCCTTCCTCAATTTTTTGTTTTTAAATAAGATGGTAGATGGGAAAATGGAGTCTGGCAGTAAAGATAACTATGATACTGGCACCTACATTCTGAGCTGCTAGTAGATCGTTATTTTTTTCTTTCTCTTTTGAAACATTGTACTGTCCGCTCACTTTCTTGGGAGCATGATGTCCTCCTGATCGTCCTAATTTTATCTGTATAGATTTATGAAGAATACCTTCAAGTTGTTTGCAGATAGTGCTTTTATTACTGAGAGTTTTACCTTTGCCTACTTCATACATTAGAAAACTTACCCTGACCCTCACAAAATAACCTGATGGTCCCCCTGATTTGTTTCCATAGCTAGGGTTGCTCAAGGTAATGTCCACGTGATTAATGGGAACACGGTCACCTCTTTTATATAGTCCATGCCGTGACTCCAAGTAAATAAGCATATATTGGAAGATACTTAGTGAGCCTCTCAAAAAACCAACTGCTGGGGATTTTCCACTGCATCTAGTTCAGGTTTTGTTCGTTTTTACAACTCACATCAGCATTCGGGTCACAGGCGTGGACTGAAGGTGGCGCCTTGTGGAACGAGGCCTGTCTGGCCGTCCTGCTGGGCGCAGCACAGTCCACTCCTAGAGCTGAGGTTCCAGATGCTGAGTTGCTTAGTGCTCATCTCGGCTTTTGCTTCTGTGACCACTCAGAGCAAAGGCAGATTGTGGCCACTGGACTCTGGGTACTGGAGGGATGGAATTGTAGGGCTCTTCATGGGCTCTTCGGTGGCTGCCGGGCAGCATGGTACCGTGGCTACAAGCACAGTCTCTGGGGTCACATACCTGTCTTGGCTTTCCCGCTCTTAGCTGTGTGACTTTGGGCAAGTGACTTTACCTCTCTGAGCCCAGCTTGCTCAGCTGTAAAATGGGGACATTAGTACACACACTCTCGGACATAAGGAGTTTAAACAAGGTACAGAGAGGGTATAAGTGAGGTTGTTTGTGTAAAACGCTCCTCTCTTGCGTCAGGCACACAGCGTGCACTGAGAATCTAGCTGCCAGTCAGGATTGCCAGTGTCACTGTCATCGCCATCTTTAAGCCAGCCCCCGTTTTTCAAGGAAGAAATCGAGTCCTGGATCTCCTGGCTGAGACAAGAGTTGCGTCTCTGCCTCCTCGCCTGCGGTGCCTGGTCCACGGCTGCCTGCCCGTCTGCCCGCACCGCGTGGCCTTTGCGGTGTCACCTCCACGGCTCTCCGCAGTGCTGCGCCGGCCCCCGCTCCTGAGCTGGTAGCTCCTAACGACAGATGGTGCTGTTTTGAATTAAAACAATTTAACTCGAGATCCATCAACTGCCAACATCAAACACCCTTAAAAGAAGGAAAGAAACTCATTATCAAGAGTATTTAAGCAAAGTAGGTATTTAATCTATCTTAATCATTTGCATTCTTGAGAAGAAGAAAGTTGGTGGCAGCTGCCACCACAGACCGGACCCCCGAACGCGGCTGCATGTAATTGCTTCGGACTGAATTCTCCCCACTTTTCTTCTCACCACAGAGTACTCATTTGGACTTCGGTCCTAAGTTTTTAAGCCACACTGAATATTTTAAAATTTAAAAACATAATCTTTTTTTTTTCTGGTCCACAAATTCTGTGACTGCACGTTTTTCAGTAGCAGGGGTTCAGCTCCCAGCCGGAGCTTTGTCAACACGCACGGGAGTGCTGCAGGCTGGCCCACGCCTCAGGGGGCGGGGCCCACAGCCCTGGGCGAGGAGGGGGTGAGGCTGAGTCCGTGGGCCCCGCACTCAGGTCTCAGGACAGGGGTGCGCCTGTGCCAGCTGGATTCTCAGAAGCTCAGTGATCTCTCAGTGCTGCCCCGCTCTGCTTTCTGCACCTTGTTCTTTCCAGAGCTGGGCGTCCACGCAGTTGCAGTCGCCTCTGGATCACCACCTGATGGTGGACGTGAGATCGAGGACAGGATGCCCGCTCTGAGTACATCTGTGTGTCCAGCTTGACTCGTTCCCGCCCAGCTCCTCGTGACTGTCTCCCGTGCTGCTCTCTGCTCATCGCCTCTCCCGTCAGCGCATCCCCCGTTTCTGCCTTCTAGTGCCCTGCCCACAGCCCAGGCTGAGGGGTGCTGATGTTGGAGGCCCTCACTTGACCTACCTTTTCTTCTTCATGGTTTTCTTTCTCTGCCCCTCTTCTTCCGCTTTGTTTTGTTCTTTCTCCTTCCTCCCTTTTATCCTTCTTCGGTGCCCCTGGTTTGGTCCGTTGAGTAATGCTGGTCCTGCCTCGCGCTGCTCCACGGACGAGTGGTGAGCGGCACGCCCCAGGTCATGCGGGAACCCCTGTGGCCCTGGGTCCCGGCTCCTGACCATGGTTACAGCCTGGCTTCAGGCCGCAGATCCTTCTCTCAGCCAGTCTCTCTGCAAGAGGAAAGAAGATTACAGAAGGCATCCGTTATCTCTGAAATTGGCAAAACACAGGGGAAATAAAAATGTCTCCTGGCCTTCCCAGAAAATCCTGACGTGTGCCATCATGTGAGTGTGGAGGGGAGTGTGTGTGCAGGGACGCGCTGGCGGGAAGAAGTGAAACCTGCTGTGTCAGTGGAACACTTCGTCACTCTTCATACTTCTCGTTGGACCTTCGTGTCCTCGATCCGGATTTATCCTAACAGGCTGCCAGGCCTGGGTGTCGTCAAGCCCTGCTGTCTGCCCCTTCAGGACACGGCTCGAGATAAACATGCTGCCTGAGTACTTGTTTGCCGCCTCACACTTTTGCCCAGTGTATAGATCTGCAGTCTTATTTATAGCTTTCCTACCGTCCGCGCAGCAGCCTCCAGTCAGGTGACACCCTCTCTGGACCTGGAGCCGCCGGGCTCCCTCACCCCCTCCCTCGCGGCCCCGCCCCTCCACGCCAGCCTTTCTGTGCCTGTGTTTATAAACGGCTGTTCTTAAGTCACCTGCCATGCAGGCTCTTCCCTTGTGTGGTTTCAGCTGTCCTTCCATAAGGAAATAAAGCAGAAAGGGGGTGGCACATGCTTTTATCTCTTAATAATTCAGTTCCCCACCTCAGGGACGAGAGTGAGGCTCCGACGGCTTGAGAAGCCTGGTTTTGTTCAGTGTCGATGGGCCCACGTGTCAGGACTGATGCTGAGCACGAGGAGTAATCAGTTTCTATCTGACAGCATTTTGAAAAGTGACCTGTAATGGTTGATACGGGTGTGGTAGCGTGAGTGAGATCTGTCACACCAGAAAGGGTGCTGGGGGGTAATGCTTATTGTCTGTTTTCTCTTTCTCAAGTTATTCTACCTTTTTGTTGATGCTTTCCCCCTTTCTAAGGTCTTATGAAACAAACAAAACCAAAACAGAGAGTCATGACATTTCAGAGCCAGGAGAGAGGCCGTAGAGGCGGTAGTTTTTATAAGGGCTGGGCCTGTGGTCCCAGAGGTGAAGGGTGTCTGCTGGGTAAGCGCCTTGCGGTGGGACCCAGTGTCGTGGGTCACGGCGTCCCCTGGCCCGCACAGGGGCTGGCTCTGCTCTGGCAGATACCCGCTCCCTGGTTCCTCTTCCTCCTCCTTGGACAGTGGTGTCCTTGTTTGCTCCCTTGAAGGAGGCCTCCCTGCTGAGTCCCAGGCTGGCCTCTGATATCAGACAGCCCAGGCGGGATTCAGCTCCGTGTCCCCAACCCTAGAGCCCACCTCGTTCTCCTCCCTTAGTGCGGTGGCCTGGGGCCTATATGAGGACTGCATTATCGGTGGCAACTGGTAATGACAGTGGCCACCGTTTATTGAGCACTGGCACGTGCCAGGCAGTGGGCTAGGTTTTTTGTGAAGTACCACATTGAACCCCAACAGCAGCCCTAAGTCGTACATACAGTCATTACATTGTTCTCATTCTGGGGGGACTGAGTCTGCCTTCAGAGTCTGGCCCCGGAGCCATGCTGTCCGCCGGCCTCTGAGTCCTCCCACCTCTCAGCCAAGCACCTGCCACACTGCACTTATGTAGTAACTGACAGGTTTGCTGATAAAGCATTTGCACATCAGATCTCCTAAAAGTTCTGTTCGTGTTCTTTGTTTTTTTGAAGCCTGAGAAGTTCACCTCCCATCCGAAAATCATGAACTCTATATTCTACAAGGAGGTATTTTGATCTATGATATTCTTTGCAGTTTAGAATCCGTGTTGAAAGTAAAAGGACGAGAATGTCACCACTGGATCGGAAGCCCTTGTTAAAGCCGACTGACCTCCACGTTCTCATTCTGGACCTGCCCTGGGCTTGGTGGCCCTCCCTGCTTCTCTCGCTTAGTCTCAACCAGCGCTCAGGGCGTGCTTTAGTGGGAAAGTCCAGACACGTCGTGCCTCTGCCTCAAGCCCTGCAGTGGCTCCCGCCTGTCCCAGAGTAAAGGCCCAGCTGCTCTCAGTGGCCCCCACCCCTCCCAGCTCCATGCGTCTCCTCTCCTCTGCGGTCTCTGCTCCAGCTGTTAGCCTCCTTCCTGATTCCAGGACACTGAGGCGTGCCCCATCTCCTCTCAGAGTCCCTGTGCTGACTGTTCCCCCTCTCAATAGCCCATGTTCCTGTGTCCTCATTTTCACATCTTTGTCAGTGTGCACCACACTTGACCTTGCAGCACCCTCACTTCCAGCCACCCTACCCTGCACGTGTTAAAACCATAATATGTTTCATCTTCTCATACACCAGATATTTCACTTAAAAAAAGGAACTTACTGTCTGTCTTTCTCTTCTTGGAAATGTTCTTTATTTCATTACTGTTTCCCAAGGGCACATTTTAGGAAGTGTCCCATAAATATTAGTTGAAGAAATGAATGAATGAATGAATGAAATGATTGAAGATGTCACCTTGGTGAAGTCACTTCTCTTCGGACCTTTTTTTTTTTTCCTTAAATACACAGCATGCGTCCAGGTGAAAGGTCACATCTGTCCGCCTGAACTTCAGCGGATTCTTTGCACCGTAGTTGTTGGCCACTCATCTGTCCTCCCCCCACCCAGCTTGAGGCGCGATTTAGCTGGTGCTGGGGAGGCAGGTGACGTGTCACTGCTGGTTGCAGAGAGCCGTGTTCCCTTCTTCTGGCGAGGGAACACGCTCTGTGTCGGCCAAGGCTTGTGCGCAGGAAACCTGCCTTTCCACCTCCGCGGGAGGCCTGTTTTGCCCTTGGCGTTTGGTGCTGTCCCCGGAGCCTCGTGGCTGCACCGCTGTCCTTCCCCTCGCTGCCCGGCAGCTCCCGTTTGCTCTCGTCGCCCGAGCCCGTTGTTGCCGGGAATGTGTTTGCATATTGCAGAGCCATCTGTTCTTGCTACCATCCAGGCTTCAGATTTAGATATGAATTACCACTGCTCCACGGATTTCAGTGGCTTGCTGTTTGTTTGCATCCCAGCAACTAGTCTTTCAACTGCTAGAACCTCTGTTCTCAAAGCCTACCTTACTCCCGTTTGTGTGTGTGTGTATAAATCCCTGGGGTGATTTGCACTGAAGGAGCTGCTGCCCAGGTACAGAACAGAGCCGCAGGCTGGAAAACCTCACGCAGCTGTTACTGCTCATGCTTTCATTCTAGAGGCGACACTCAATCAGAAAGTCATTTCAGAAAGTGACCAGAATATGACCGCCCCATACATGGTGAACCTGTAAATTAAGAGGACACTCATTTCAAGTCTGCTTATGTGCGTTGTGACTCGGGCTGCCCCGTGCCCACGGTGTATGGAGCACTCCGTGCATGCCATGGGCAGGCTGTGCTGCTTCTCCAGCAGCGTCGGTTGCACCGCTGCCCTCTCTGGAGGGCCCCCTGCTCCCAGCCCTGCCAGTAAACGTTTCACACACGCTTTCTCTTTCCACTTCCACAGGCTCCCCTTACCTCTGCTTTTTCACATGCTGTTCCTTCTGCCGGGAATGTCCTTCTGACCTAAGCTTTTAGCACTGGGCCTTTTTATTGAGACATTGTCACAGAAGCTTGTGAGTTTTTAGTTTTGGGAGTTATCTATTTAATATCTAGCTATACTTACAGACTCAGTGCCAAAGAATTGATGCTTTCAAACTGTGGTGCTGGAGAAGACTCTTGAGAGTCCCTGAGACTGCAAAGAGATCAAACCAATCAATCCTAAAGAAAATCAACCCTGAATATTCATTGGAAGGACTGATGCTGAAGCTGAAGCTGCAGTACTTTGGCCACTTGATGCGAAGGATCAGCTCATTGGAAAAGATCTTGATGCTGGGAAAGACTGAAGGCAAAAGGAGAAGGGGGCAACAGAGGATAAAATGGTTAGATAACATCACCAACTCAGTGGCTATGACTTTGAGCAAACTCCAGGAAATAGTGGAGGACAGAGGAGCCTGATGTGCTGTAGCATGGGGTTGGACGCAACTTGGTGACTGAACAGCAATAATACTCACAGGGTGTACGCTCCATGAGGCTCAAAGCCACATCCCTAGCACCCAGCACTGTACTTGGAGGTAGAGTCAGTACTATTTATACAGCAAATGGTGTGTTTCCGTTTTCACAGACAACCCTATGAAATTATGTGTATTATATGTTTTTGAAACTGGGGTTAAAAAAGAGGTTAAATTACTTGCCCTGAGATCCTTCAGGTCATAAGGGGCAGAGCCAAGATTCGAATCCAAACTGTTAACATCATGTTCATTCTTAATAACCAGGAAATGTTGGCCCTCCTGACATACGAATTACCAATACAGTTAAAACACAGTTAACACATAAACCAAATGACCTGTATTCTGAGTGCATCTAGATGCTTGGAAAAATGAGGTGTTCTTACGTATTAATTGTTAACTAGATAAAATTTTTGTTCTCTGGCTTTTTCAGGTGTTTCCAAAACATCTCTTTTTCCTACTTTAAATAATCCAGCACACAGATACAATGCTTTCGTTTTTTCTTCTGAGGAGTCTGCAGGTCCTTCACAGCCATCAGTGAGTGTCTGCTCTTGTTGGGCCAGACTGAGAAGACGGGTGGGCGGGAGGGTGGGCTGCACGGCCACTGACCCAGAACCTAAGTTGGAACTTACTCTGTTGCTTCTCAGGCTGGGTCAGGGGATGGCGTGCCAACTAGCTGACTGAGGCTTTGGGCCAGTTACTGCCACGCAGAGGTCTTCCACCCCCTTCCCTTCTCAGCTGGCTTCGGGTACCCGCCTAGACGCCGTGTCTCTTTGAAGGGGCCCCCGCTTGTCTGGGTGTTGTAATGCTTTCTGCTAGTGATGCCTGGCCATGGCCATGACACTTCCCTTAAATGTTATGCTTTGAAAATATTTCCAGCTTTCAGAAAAGTTATAAGGAATAATAGTGCATTAAACTCTGTATACTCAACTGGATTCACCACGTTTACTCTGTCTTTGTCATCATGCATATTATCGTTACTTTATTTTTTGCTAAAGCACTGAAGAATGCATAGCCTGTATCCTGACCCTTTACTCCTCCAAGAATGAGGGGATCTTCATTTATGACCACTATCCATGTCAGACATCTTCTTCGGAAAGACTAGTATTTCATCCTCACTGCTCGTAGCTCATCTTTTCTTAAACATCTGCTTATATAGAGTCTCCTCTGTGGAAGTACTGGCTTCTCTGGTGGCTCAGACGGTAAAGCATCTCTCTGCAGTGCAGGAGACCCAGGTTCGATCCCTGGGTTGGGAAGATCCCTTGGAGAAGGAAATGGCACTCCACTCCAGTACTCTTGCCTGGAAAATCCCATGGACATAGGAGCCTAGTAGGCTACAGTCCATGGGGTTTCACAGAGTCGGACACGACTGAGTGACTTCACCTGTGGAGGTACCACACCCAGCTCTCCGCAGAGGGAGTGTAGGTTATTTCCAGTCTTCGCCACAGCAGGTGCTCTGGTATGTAAGTGTGTGCCCAAGGGTCCAGTACGTTTCTAGGGGACTGCGTTTACCATTTCCATAGACCCTGTCCACTTGCCCTTCAGGGTGGTTGTACCCGTTTACACTCTCCACCAACAGAGATCAGGTGCCTGGTTTTCCCCCCACACTCGATTTTATCTAGTCTTCCGCTCTTTGTTAATCCAGTGGACAAACAGAGGCGCATGACCACATCCTTACCCACGTGTGCCTAAGTGTGGTCGGAGTGAGGGATGAGCAGTGTCAGAAGGAGCACTCTGTGTGTGGAATGAGTTTTGACAAGTGGAGTTGGAGACAGAGGAGGACCAGGCTTAGGACCAGCCAGGCTCAGAGTCTCGGGTGGTGACGGTGAAGCCAGAGACCTGCTCAGCGCCCACGGGTGCCCTCGGGCTGGAAGCTGTGAGGGGTGATGCGCAGCTGTCCTGAGAAAGGCTCCCCCTGGAGTTCTTCCAGGCAGACTGCAAGTGCGTCTCCTTTTCTGTCCCAGTTCTCAGACCACCTCAAAGATGCCTGGGTGCCCTTCAGGTCCTGGCTCAGATGGCGCCGTCTCAGAGGGGCCTTCGGAGACCACCCTGCTCAGTGTTGCAGCCTCCGAGCTGCCCCCATCTGCCTCCGTGTCATTTTTCTCCTCGCTCATGATCACATTTATCACCCTGTGTGTTTTACTCCTTTTGTTCATTGTTTTTCTCACACCCCCTCTGGAATGTTCTGTCCATGAGGATGGGAGTTGGCTTCGCTCATTGCTTTATTCCCAGTGTTGTACTAAAGCAGTGTCAAGCGTACTGGATTCACAGTACATATTGTTATCATTCAGTACTGAATGAGTGAAATTCTGTTTATCAAGGCAGTATAGCTTAATAGTTGAACTTGCAGGGTGGGGTTCATTTGGACCTGAAATCAGCTATGTGACTTTAGGCAAGTGACTTCACTTTCCTCAGCTTCTTTCCTTAAAGGTGAAGTGGGGTTTGTGAGAACACCTCCATTGTTGAGTCATGAGGATTAAGTGTCTGGCATACATTGGACACGTATTATTGTTTCATAAGTTATATAGACTTTCTGTCTTTTTTTTTTGAAACTTTTTATTTTGAATTAGCTCATTAATAATGTGATAGTTTCAGGTGAAGACATGTATCCATTCTCCCTCAAGCTCCCCATCCATCCAGGCTGCCTCCTAACATTGAGAGGAGTTCCCCGCACTATACAGTAGGTCCTTGTTGGTTATCCATTTTAAATACAGCAGTGTGTACATGTCCACCCCAAAGTCCCTACCTATCCCGACTCCACGTCATCCCCCAGCAACATAAGTTCACTCTCTAAGTCTGTGATAGACTAGGAGTCTTTCTATGGGAGAGTCTGCTGGGTGGGCCCCAGCCCTCACCTAATGAGGTGAGCTTTTTACTTATTTTTTAAATCTGTTTTGCTTAGCTTTGGCTCTGCTGGGTCTTGGTTGCCGTGCGGCTTTTTCTAGTTGCAGCGAGCCGGGCTCCTCGTCGTCGTGGCGCGTAGGTTTCTCACTGGGGCGGCTTCTCTTGTTGCAGAGCACGGCTCTAGGTGTGCGGGCTTCAGTGCTTGTGGCTCAGAGGCTCGTAGCTCCTGCTCGCAGGCCCTAGAGTGCGGGGCTCAGGAGTGTGGCTCACGGGCCTAGCTGCTCTGTAGCATGTGGAGTCTTCCTGGCCCAGGGATCGAACCCGAGACCCCTGCAGTGGCAGATGGAGTCTTATCCACTGCACCACCATGGAAGTCCAGACTAGGAGTCTTGATTCGTCTTTTCTGTGATGTGCGTTTGAGATAAGTGTGCGTGTATGTGCGTGTACTTGTGCGCTGTGGTGAATTTGTCATGCTGTGAATGAACTAGGCCACCTTCACAGGTAGTTTTAAGAGCTGAAGGCTCAGCACAAACAGTCCCTGTTTTTTACTCGGCAGTCGGATGTTTTATAATAAAGGCATTGTAAATCAACTATATTTCAGTAAAAAACTTAAAAAAAGAATGAAATGAAAAACCAAACCAAACCCTGTATATGACATCCTCCTGCCTTGAGCCTCTTCCTCGCTGACCTGTGCTCGTGGCCAGATGGGAGAAGGGTGGCGGCCACAGACAGCACCCAGCCAGGGGCTCTGCTTGAATCCACTGCAGGCAAAGGGAGGAGCCATCCCTAAGTGGACTTGTGCGTGGGGTTGTTGAAGAAGCAAGGAGGGTGCTGGTCAGTGTCTTCATGGCAAGATAGCAGAGCCCCAGGCTATTGTTTTGAGATTCTGTTCTCCACCACCTGCTCATGTTTAGCCATCTTTGGACCTGGGAATGAGGTATACCTTGGTTTCTTCTACAGACATCTCTAGAGAACGTTTCCCCGGCTGCATCCTCGGACAGAGCACTGGGATGGTAGCGAAGTGAAGGGCAGGCTTTGTTAGGAAACTGGTTCTTGGCGAAGTGAGAACTGGGCTCTGTTTCACTGTCATAATCATAATAGGTGACTTTGGTGACCTTAAATCCTGGAGTCTGATACACTTTGATGAATTTATCATCTCCATTTGTCCATGAACACTTTAAAGCTCACCTTCCCTGTCTTCCTGGAATCTAATAAAGGTAATCTCTTGTTTTCTGTTTCAGATCTGTTTATATTTATGAGAGCTAATGATATGTTGTGCCTTTGGGAAAGAAAGCAAAAATTCTTCCTGATTCTCCAGCTGGGGAGGGCAGAGCAGTCAGCTGCGAACTTTATTCCCATGCATTTAATCAGTTTGCAGTGGTACTCAGGATTCCACGTCTGTTCAGACGGGGCTGTGTGCTGGTGCTGTGTTGCTGCTGCTAGATTGGCACTGTTATATTATTAATAGTACTGATCACACATGCCTTGCATTTAATATAGAACATAAGAGGCTCACCTAGCATGAATGAGAAATCCCAAATTGAAAGTGTAGATGCTATAAAATTTTTAAAGAAGGGAATGTGTTACGATTGAACTTCTGAAATAAAAATAGTGTATTTTTAATCACCAAGTTATGAATGTCCTTGGATTCTTGAATGGGGTGGGGGGCTGGTGTGGGAAAGGGAAGAAGGTGTCTTCCTCCTGCTTTTGGGCCACACAGAATCCAGAGGCTTCCATGGAACACCGAGGGTCTCAGTTACGCCAACAGAAATGAAGAGAAAATTAAAAGGAGTTTAGGGAGGCAGCCGTTCCATTATTAATTCATCTGGTTATGCCAGCAATGGTGGAGATCTCAGAACAGTTGGAGATTTATATACATAAATGTGTGTGCTGAAATACCACACTCTGATGACATTCGATGGAGGGGTAACCTTTGATGATGAATTTTCTTGCCCTTTTTAGGGGAGTGGAAGGGGAGGCGGGTGGTACTTCACAAGACTCTAAATTTACCAAAGTTGTTCAAATTTGAATTTTCTTGGAAAAAATGTCAAATGATTGTAGATCCAAAAATGCCTTTGTTGGCATTTTAATGGTGCCTTTGGAGCCCAGTATGGTGCACAAATGAAAGAAAAAAGGAATTTCTTTTCTTGGTAATAATGGTATTGAATCTGAAGTCCTGGACCAAACAATATCCCAGGAATCTTCATGATTTATATATTGTATGTGATCTTTTCTTAAACGTTGTTAACCTGTGCCCTTTACAGACAATGTCAGGTCAGAAAATGTCAGAGAACCTTCAGCTTTCATAAGCATGTAAAGAAAATTATTGTCCTCAAAATCCAGGAGCTCTGACAGGCATTCTTAGTAGATATGTTCAGAGGGCCAGACACTGTGCGTAAGACTGCTTTTGGCTGGTGGGGAATGAAAAATATTTGAGTGATGGTTTACTTCTGCCCGGGACTCATTGTGAAGGAGAAAATGTGTGTTTGCTACCTGTCAGGCTGCTGTAGACACCTGTTTAATTTGTTGGAAAGGTGAATTCTCAAAGCAGGAAGCCTTCTGAAATGCTTATTCACACTCAGATAGTTTATCACAGACTAGAAAGACGGCTCAGCGTGGGCTGCAGTCCCAGGCGCTGCCCATAAGGAGAGGGGCTTGATCACAAGGCTTCGGGAGCAGAGACGTGATGCTGGGAGGGAGGCTGGGTGGGAAAGAGGCCTGTCCTGGAGCAAGTGGAACGAGGAAAAGGAACCTTTGATGGGGGTGTTCGCCAATCCTGCCGACTAGCTCTACCTGACAGGCTGTCTTAGCTTCTTGCGGTATTAAGAGCTGCAGTGGATAACTTGTTCTGTACAAAATGCTATTTGCATAGGTGAAAACGAAGAAGTGTCTTCTTGTTCATCTTATCATTTGGGTCATTTAAAAAAAGAAGGGTTTTAAGTGAAAGTGAGAAGAGAGACAGTTTTTTGGCAGAGCCAGAAGCGGTATAACTATTTTCAACCCCGTGTTCTGAAGCAACGTTGGTTACTTCGGTTCAGCTCTTTCAGAAAGAAGAAGAAGAAGAAAAATAAAACGTGTGGGCTTGAGAGGCGGTTTTGCCAAATCACAGTCCAGAGTTGAACTCAGAGTGCCACATCCTTTCTTTTCAAAAAGTTTACTTTCTTGGTAAACCCGGAATGAGAACCTATAAAAAGGAGCAGAAAAGCCATGATGCTATTTCATGAGGCGGAGACGGTCTCTCACTCCCTTGCTAGAGTGTCTCTAGAATTTTTCCATTGCTTTTCCCTCTTCCACGGTGGCTGCCCTTATGTTCCTTCTCTTGATTGGAGGCCGGGCCGGTCCTTGGGGCCCGTGGGCTAAGGCAGAGCAGCCTCGGGAGTCCAGTCGGCTCTGGCTTGCTGCTGACAGCCCAGTTATCGCCTCGCCCACCACAGCCACCTTCTGACAGCAGCGTTCACCAGTGGAAAGAAGCTTTCTGCACCTCATTAGTTCTGCAACCTGAGTGAACTTGCAAATTAATTGATGTGTGGGAGGGACAGCATCTGCTATTATAAAACCCTTTAACTGTTGCCATAAAACTTGAAATAAAATTAACTGTTACTATAGTAAGCTAATAGTGCCCAGGTGATGGAGCACGTTTTGTAGAGTGTAGGGGCTTCATGTCTTCAGGACCTGCTTAACTGAGGCTCTGGTTGTTTTTTTTTTTTTTTTCCTATTATAGTTTTTAGTTTCATCAAAGGAATACAAGAAGGTGAATAAGGAAGCCTACAAGATTTATAGCTCAAGCATTTGTCCTTTGTCTGCCTGTTCCACAAGCCAGTCCCTGGAGGGAGCGCCTTTAAACTCTTTTAGTTGCTTCTTTGGATCCCTGCCTGCGTTTTTCTAGACAGCTTGCCTGGTCTGCTGTCTTAGGTGTCATCTGTTGACTCAAGTATGGATGATGAAGATTTAACCCGCATATCCCACCTTCTTCCCATCAGTTTGCTTTAATATTCAGGTTGGACACTGTTTCACGGCTGTGAAGTGTTCACAGCCGAGCCGTGTAGTATACTACGATTGCTGTTCCTTCTGTGCAGACAGTGGGAGGGAGGCTGTCTCGCTATTCAAAGGGCAGGTCTGTTCTCCTGTTTTCAGTTGTCCCTGAGCCTCCCTGGGGCAGCCTCATGAATTCTGATGGGAATAGGGGTCTATGTTTACAGTAGACTTAACCAGTCCACCTTGTTTTTATTCCTACCCCACATCCGGCCTTCTACCATCCTGGGTGCCTCCGCTTCCTTAGTCTTTGCAAATCCCACAGTCCAGTTCCCTTTGCTCTTTCTTGACTTCTACCCTCCTAACCTCCCTAACCCTGCTTCCCTCGTTCTCCCCTCTGCCAGGCAGCCAGAGGAAGTTGCAACACACTGCTCTCGGCTGAGGTAGTTGTGGTCGATGCTTTGTGTTTTCTCAAATTTAGTTGACGTCTCTGTTGTTGTCTCTCTCTATCCTTGTGGGTTTACACTCTGCTGTCGTCTCTGTGGTTTGGGATTAGAGTGTAGGGAACGTGACTGTTCATGCTTACCATGTGCAACAGGAAGACCTGGCTCCTGTAGGAAACATTTTGCTTCTGTTACACATGGGCTTCCAGCATCTTAACTTAGTATTTTAAAAGCACATTTTGATGTAGTGGACTTCTGTTTTCCATGAGGGGTCTCTTTTTCCATTGCATGCTTCTAAGAAATTTGCGCAGACACTTGCACATGGCTGACTTGAAATAGAGGAGTATGTCTCTGTGTCCCTCATCTGCTTTCTAAGAGGATCTGTCTGATGCTAGCATTTCATTATGTAGCAGCAAAGAGAGATGATAAAACACCGAGTTCTTGAGAAGAAAAGACTGACCTTTTCCCCCTCTTTTACCTACAAGCTGGTTTTAAAACCTCTTTCTCAGCGGAGCTCTCTCATTATTTTGGCTCTCAGCAGTTAGCTTTTCCAGAGTGTACAGTTGAGGGCTGGAGTACATGGGGGATGACTACCGTGTTAAAAGCTGAACTTTTCAGAGACTGTGACTCCATTAAAATTAGGGCCACTCTCCTTGTTCTGGGACAGGGGAGGGCCAGCAGTGCTCTAATGAGGGGCTGGGGGACGCTGTCCCCAGGAGGAAGCGTGGCTCTGGAGCCAGTGCACAGGGCCCTTCTTGGAATACTGCTGGAGCGCCAGGCCAGGCCCTCACCAGGCCTGTGCCGTCTTGAACAGACGGACCACATTATGGACTGAACGTTTGTATCCCCGCTAGATGTCTTACGTTGAAGCCCTAATGTTAACCTCATTGTATTAGGAGGCAAGGCCTTTAAGATGATTTAGTTAGATGAGGTCATGAGAGTTGGGTCCCCGTAATGAGATTAGATATCCTTACTAAAAGAGGCACAGGGACCTGAGTGCTGTGAGTATGCAGAGAACAGGTCACATGAACCCATGGCGAGGTGGTAGCCAAGTGCAGGCTGGAAAGAAGGCCCTCACGGCGGGCCAGGTTTGCTGGTGCCTGGATCTTGGACTTCTCACCCTTGTGTGTGTGTGCATGCGCGTGCAATCGTGTCTGACTCCCTGCGACCCCAGGAACTGTAGCCCACCAGGGTGTGTGTGTGTGTGTTCAGTCGTGTCCGACTTTTTGCGACCCCAGGAACTGTAGCCCACCAGGGTGTGTGTGTGTGTGTTCAGTCGTGTCTGACTCTTTGCGACCCCAGGAACTGTAGCCCACCAGGGTGTGTGTGTGTGTGTTCAGTCATGTCTGACTCTTTGCGACCCCAGGAACTGTAGCCCACCAGGCTCCTCTAATACTGGAGTGTGTTGTCATTTCCTACTCCAAGGGCTCTTCCCAACCCAGGAATCGAACCCATGTCTCTTGCATTGGCAGGCAGATTCTTTACCACTGAGCCACTGAGAAGCCCCTCAACCTCCAAAAGTATGGGAAATAAGTGTCTGTTGATTAAGCCTCCCAGTCTATGGCATTTTGTTATGGTGAGCAGAGCTGATGAAGGCAGACAGGTAAAGCCTTTTGCATCTCTTCCTGTCCTTGCAAATGAGGATGTAAGCCACCAGTTTTAGCATGCTGCCTTTGAGGGATCTTTGAGTTTTCTGTCTGGGAATTAAAGCCCATGTAAACCCACTTTTCTTGACCTCTGTGCCACCTTTAGCAGCAGCTGGCACATAGTAGCCTATGTACTTTGATCTACAACTTTTGGATACCTCTCCCGCCCTTCTTTTGCAAGGGTAATGCAGAATGCAGCCCCTAGGCCTGTCTCACACCTTATTAAAACATCATTTCCCCTGCCTGTTCCCACGTCTCTGTGCTTAATCACAGAAAGGCAGCTTGTTCAAATATACATTCCTCTTGTTTGGAAAGTTCTGTTGGCTTGTCTTCCTTCTCACCCTGCCTGCATATTTTGTAACCCTGCCTCACGGAGGCTGTTCTTATTAAATACCAAAATTTGCTCATTGGAAAGTTACTTGTAAACTTAATTAACTCTCTGTCAGTGGTTGAGTTAACTTTCTCCCTTTAATTTCAGCCTCCTTGGTCATGGTTTTCCCTACTCTGACCTGTGCCTGTTAAAGACTTGGTAAATAGTTTTGAAATGCCAGTTGGTGATATATGGGCCTCTTTAGCATTTCTTTGATTTATGTGCAGTGCTGTGGAAAAAGGCAAAGAAAGCAAATTATATGGCAAAAAATGTTGCCAATCTTCACTTTTTTACTTGTAGTTTTAAAAAGTACACTTATCAATCACATCTGATGGATTTTCTTTTTTATAAAGATTGAAAATTTAACTATTTGAAGACTCTTGCCGTGCAGGTTCTGTGTCTGCTTAATCAAGTGCGATTTAGAGCTTGGGGTAGAGTCTCAGAATTCTAGAAGCTCTTTCAGTCTCTGCTGTGTGTCCTGCTAGGACACTCTTCAGCAATATATGCTGCAAACAGATTTTTGTGGAAACATTTTGCATTCATGTTTCAAACCCTGAGTCTGTGCAGTGGACCAACAAGAGTTGTGTCTGTAGAGTAGCTAATTGTGACTGGTCTGAGGTTTCCTTGTGTAGCAGATTCATGGTGAGTTCCAAGTAGAGATTGACTTCGTCAATCAGTGAGTCGACAAATATTTTTTAGATTGTCCTATGAAGTGAAGTGGCTCAGTCGTGTCTGACTCTTTGTGACCCCATGGACTGTAGCCTACCAGGCTCCTTCGTCTATGGGATTCTCCAGTATTCTTGCCTGGAAAATCCCATATACGGAGGAACCTGGTAGGCTACAGTCCACGGGGTCACAAAGAGTCGGGCATGACTGGAGCAACTTTAGCACGCACGCACTGTAGGTGGTTCGGCTGCGGATGGGCTCGGGCTGTTTTGAAAAATGACTTGAGGACTCTAGTGCCCTTTGCTTGTACCACTCCCAGGCCTGATGTCCTCAGGGGCACCCCTCCCCCAATCGTCTACCAAATAAAGTCCACAGAGGGTGTAAAAAATCCATACTGCTTGGGAGGGTATGGATTTTTAATTTGTGTAGGCCGGGTGTGTGGATCTGGCTGGGCACAGTTCCTGCGATGCCTCCGTGCCTCTTCTGAGTGTTTTCTTATTTCTTCATTCATTCGTCAAGTACTTACTGAGCTGTGTGCCAGGCACTTTTCTGGGTGTTGGGGCCCCAGTGGTGATGGAGAGAGCCGGGGTCTGGGTTTCAGGGGTGCTTTCATATCCAGTGTGTTGTTGGCGGGTGTGGCGGGCGAGGGGTAGAGCAGGGGACAGATACACTAAACCCAGAAAGAAACAGTGTGTATCAAATACCTCTTTGGATTTACTGCTGTGGTTAAGGAGAGACCCTGTGGTGTGATGAGATGACCTCCAAGAAGGTGAAGTTCAGGCTGAGACTTGAGTGACAGGAAGTCAGAAGTGCTGCCCAGCCCGCTCGCCACCACGTGTCCCAGGTCCACAGCTCCTCCTCCAGAGCTTCCGCGTCCGTGTTCTGGGTTTGGAATGTTCTGGGTTATTGAAAGGTAGTATGGTTCGTATACCACCAAGTTCTCCAGCAGGGTTGGGGGCAGTACCCTGTAACCAAATGTTGTGTAGCAAGACGTTTGACTGTTCACACTAAGTGAGATAAATTAAGATGTAAACAGACTCACATCAGTTCATGTCAGTTTTTGCTGCCACAGGAATTTTGGCGCCTATATTGATGAGAAAGCTTTTGACTTTCGGAACTTTTTATACATTTTTATACTGCAAAAAAAAAAAAAAAAAAAATATCGTGGGTCTGTAATGCCAGCGCCTTGTGCACCTTTCACCTCTCTGGTGTGAGAAGGCACTCCCTGGGTGAGGGGGTATGCACGTTTGCACCCTCACATGGCGGCGGGCAGGGGCCTGGGTGAGACGCGTCCCCGTCTGCTGAGGGCCTGTCTGTGGGTTCACTGGCTCTCTCCACTTCCCTGGGAGCCTCACAGCAGACCCTTATTAACTGAGTGACTGGGAAAGACCGAGCTGGGGAGGAGGGGAGGCCATGGAGCCCCACCGTCCTCCCACTCTGCAGGGCCTTCTGCATGAAGGTGATTCAGAGTCCAGATTCCCTCCATACTCTGGCATTTAGTTCAGGTCTCCTGGAGCTGTCCCCTGCTAGTTACGTATTCATCTATTCATTTACTTAAAAAAAACACTTTGATACAAGGGTTTGTTTAAAAAAAGCAAAGCAAAAAGGAAATAAAAATGAAAATCCTTCCGGAGAACATGCCAAGTTCTGGAGAAGCCATCGAGTGTTGTGGTTGCAGAGCAGGGACTCTGGGGCCAAGCTGTCCAGATTCCAGGCCTTAACGGCTCCATGACCTTGAGCAGGCCACTTACCATCTGTGGCTCCATTTTCCTCATCTGTAAAATAGAGCTAATAGTACCTGCCTCATAAGGTGGTTGTGTAAGTTACAACGAGCCCTATGTATACAATGTGTGTGCCCGGTCGTTCAGTCATGTCTGACTCTTCATGTGGGCTCCTCTGTCCATGGGATTCTCCAGGCAAGGATACTGGCATGGGTTGCCATTTCCTCCTCTAGGGGATCTTCCCCATCCAGGGTTCAAAACCACATCTCTTGTGTCTCCTGCACTGGCAGGCAGGTTCTTTACCACTAGCGCCACCCGGGAAGCCCATTGTGTACTTTGGCTCATGTTGCTGTTTTTGTGATGCTGAGCACTGTTCTAGATACTGGGGACCTAGCAGTGAAGACTAGGGAGCTCTGTGGAGCTCTTAGCTGCTCTCATGGATCTTGTATTCTAGGCAAGTCTTGACCCTCTAAAAGCCGAGAACATTTCTTTTCACATCCATCCATGTCTAGCACTATACTCGGCATCCATCAAGTCATCCCGTTCTCGGCGAGGATTTATTGAACATCCGTGTAGGCCCCTCTGCTAAGCCTGTGAGGCTTATTAAACGATGTGAGTCAGTCTGGCAAACACAGATACACAGAAAACCATACTCTAGGGTATAGTCATCAGCCCTGTAAAAGGTGCTTCAGAAAGGCTTCTGGACTGGCTTGCACAAGCTTCAGCTCTTTTCAGCTTCTACCTGCCAAGTACTTAAGGGAAAAGGCCCTGTATTTATCGGAGTATCCTGTAGCGAAAGGAGACACTAGGTGTGGTGCCAGTTGCCTATTATTTTCCCATCTCTGGTCCCAGTGGAAGCTGCTTCTGAACATCTGGTTGGATGTAGCTGATGGTAGACGTGTTGTTACTGTTTCTTCTCAGACATTCCTGGCTGCCTGCTGCTGATCCACATTTTGGATTGACTTGTTCTTCATAGCACAGTTCAGAGTTTCAGTAGGGCTGCAAAGCATCATAGAATTAAATAAATAACTAGCCCATCAGAGTAACCCGTTTTGTATCAGAGGTTCAACTCTCTTGTGATCCTGCCATCCCTGTACACTCCCCAGCCCAGATCCACCCAGAAACAAGCCTGTTTTTCATTGGCTCATCTCTGAGGCTTTTCATCAGAGGCAGGGCCTGGCTCAGTCACCCCTCGCACTCAGTCTGTTAGTGGCTCGGCAACCTCAGCGAGCTGCAATCATAGCAGACATTCCTTGCGTCTGTATTTTGTGCCAGCCACTTTGCTCGGTGCTTTCCCATGCTTAGTCTTCACTGATTCCAAGAACCTGACTGTGATGTTGCTTCTTTAAACTCTGGGTTGCTTCTAGGGTAATCATGTGGTATCTAGCAGCAGTATTATCTGTGACAGAAGAGAAGAGAACGGAGACTCCAGAGAGTTGAATAACTCAGCTAAGGTCACAGTTGGTTAAGCGGAGGGTTGATGGTTTATATTCAGGTGGTTGACTCCGTGCTTCCACTCTAATGGATTAAGAAGCTGTGCCTCAGTCCTGTTGATCAGTAGAAATAAACTGACCTGGCGTTCATTTTAAACCAAAAACATACCTGTTGTATGTGTGACTTTTGCCTTTCTTTTTCCCTCCAAAAGAAGATATCTTTGCACCACATTTGTCATAAGAAAAACCTGCATTGACTCCGGCTTTTACCTTTTCTCATATTTCCTCAGTCAGAACTTAAACCAACAGAAAACCTTCAGTAGTCCAATAAAGAAGGAAACAAGTACAGTTCAGTCCACCCTCTGTATCCATGGGTTCTGCCTCCTCAGATTCAACCAACTGCAGAGAGAAAATATTTGGGGGAAAAAATTCCAGAAAGCTCCGAAAAGTAAAACTTGAATTTGCTGTCACTGCAACTATTCACATAGCATCTGCCTTGTTCTTATAACTATTTACATAACATGTGCATTGTATTAGGTGTTATTATACAAGAAACCTAGAGATGATTTAAAGTATCCAGGAGGATGTGTGTAGGTTATATGCAAATGCTGCACCGTTTACGTAAGGGACTTAAGCGTCTGCGGAGTTTGGTACCCACCTCAGGTCTTAGATCCAGTCACCCCCAGATACCTAGGGACAGCTGTACTCAGGAAGTCTGGAGAGAGACTTTGATCTTCCTGTGCTGAGTTCTTTGTCAGCTGACTGGGAAGTGCTCTGTAACTTTCTTGTTTAGTGCATCAAGGTTGAGCCAAGTTTCTGGGCATTTTGATTGTTCGTAACTTTAAGACTAGTCTCCACAGTATCCTGGAAGGAGCTTCTGCATGGATCCTCTCATTGCCTTTGTGTGGAGTGTTTCCCGTGTTTCCACAGGCCCCATACAGCTGCCCTGGGTTCTGTGGAGAGTTTTACACAGAGTCGACCACGAGGCATCACAGTGTGATGGATTCCTTTCCTTGTTTGTACGAGAAGAGCCAGGCTGGGGCGCCTCCTCAGTGTACCTACTGGTTCAGAACAGCCTGGAGGGGGGGCATTTTTCCCTTTTTCCATTACACTTGCCAGTTTATTATCTGACATGTTTAGAGTGACGGTGTTTGATTAAAAGAAGTGAAGTGAAAGTCGCTCAGTCATGTCCAACTCTTAGCGACCCCATGGACTATACAGTCCATGGAATTCTCCAGGCTAGAATACTGGAGTGGGTAGCCTTTCCCTTCTCCAGGGGACCTTCCCAACCCAGCGACTGAACCCAGGTCTCCTGCATTGCGGGCAGATTCTTTACCAGCTGAGCCACAAGGGAAGCCCAAGAATACTGCAGTGGGTAGCCTATCCCTTTGCCAGCGGATCTTCCCAACTCAGAAATTGAACCGGGGTCTCCTGCAGTGCAGGCGGGTTCTTTACCAGCTGAGCTATGAGGGAAGCCCTCATTAAAAGGCAGTGCTTTTACTTAGTTGTGAACATTCTCATTCCTGGTATTGTTGGAAGAGGTGAATTTGGGGGCATAGTCACTTCTGATAATCACAAGACCAACTCTGTCTGTTCCCGGGGCGCTGGGCTCTGTGCTGAATGAAGTCTTTTGCATGCATCATATCACTTCATTCCTACCACTGAACCTTCCATTTCTTCATCTGTAAAAGGAGGCTCCATGGGGTTGTTGTGCTATAAGGAAAAAGCACTGTTAAAGTCTGCTTTAGGGAGTGTGCTCAGTCAACAAGAGAACAGCTTTGTCCTTGTGAGAGAAAAAGAATCCCCCTACCCCTCATTATTGGACTGAGGAAGAAACAGGCTCAGAGGGGAGAGAAAACACCCAGAGATGCCCAGGATCATTTGTGCTGAAGCTGAGGTTTGGACTCTGGGCCATCTGACTACAAAGCTTGTCCCCCTACATGGTAGCCACACTGCCTCTGGAGTTTCAACCTTTCTGCCAGAGTACAAAGGAAAGCACTTGCCTCCTTAGACTTATTGCCCCTTAAGCCACCTGACCTTGTTCCTCCTATTCCTGAAGGGAAAAGGCAGTTGTTAAAAAAGATCAATAAAAAAATGCGTCCTCCTGAATGTTTTCTTCTGTTTCCTGATTCCTGCTCTCACAGGCCTTTGACCTGAGCAGCTCACTGTTTCTTTCCTTCCACTCCTGTTATTCTCAGCTTGTCTGACATCACGGTTATAATCTTTTAAAGTCAGTGATCATGAGCCCACTTCCTGTTCTTCCTCCTTCTGAATCGCATCTGTGCTTCCTTTCCTTCTTCCCTACCTCCTGGCTTCATTTCCTGGGTAAGGGAGGGGTGGGGTGAGGCTGGTCAGACCCCTGATTTGGAGCCAGTTGCCTCCCAGCCGATGACTGGTTGATAGAAGCAGAAGAAGCTGATGGGGGCTGCTTTTGATGGTCATTGAAATGATGCTTAAAGCAGAAATTAGCATTTTCATGACATGAGATAAAGGAAGAGTTAAACTGTCCAACTACATCTAAGCTGACTTTGAGCACATAGGAATCATTTTTTCTACCTATAAAAGAAGTTTATAATAATCTAATTGGAATTTTAAACTGATCAGATTGATCATTTTTTAAAAATCATGTTTACTAGTTTCTTAACTGAAGTCTTTTTAGTGATAACTCGGCAAAGGATTAATGCTTAGAAGTCAGTGGCTAGAATCAAGATGTGGAAGTGACCGGTGATTTTCACGTTACTCATTTCTCAGTTGGAAAAAAACCCTCGTTTTCTTTTAGGGGAGGAAGAGGGAAAAAGAAATAGCCAAGGACATACCTATTATATGGAAATATTCAGTTCCACAGACCTCACCTATGAATGTTTGGGGAGAATAACAAACTAGTGTTTGTCATCAGGCATGTGCTGCTTGCTGGGCCTCCAGCATTGCACACTAGGCTTTGTTTAGAGCAAAGAGCTGACTCACTGGAAAAGACCCTGATGCTGGGAAAGATTGACGGTAGGAGAAGGGGGTGACAGAGGATAAGATGGTTGGATGGCATCAATCGCTCAATGGACATGAGTTTGAGCAAACTTTGGGAGATGGTGAAGGACAGGGAAGCCTGGCATGCTACAGTCCAAGGGGTTGCAAAGAGTCGGACACGGCTGAGTGACTAGACAACGACAGTAAGGTTTTACCTGACACCCGGCCTCAGACACCACAGGGAGCCCTTTCCCCTCTTTAACTGCCTGAAGTGGAGACTTTTGGTGACTGGTACAATGTTTGTGTTTAATAAACATATTTAAATTTTACCAGTGCAAGTTCAGACTGCAGTTTCATAGAGAAATACAGCAACATAGAATTTCGGTGTTTGAGGACCTTCGGCATAATTCCAGCCATCTGTTTTAGCCTCTGGCCCAGGCCTGAGGCATGCAATAACAAGCTAGTGTTGGGCATTTCTGGTGGAAACACGAAGCTGAGTCCGGGATGTGTGCTGTTCCTCTGCCGCTTCTCTTTTGGTCAGGAATAGAAAAAGGGCTAGGACGCACTCTGTGTTTGTGGGATCCAGTGTGGTATGTGAATGGATAGTGATTCTAGGGCGGTCCAAGCCTAATTGCGGGTGGCCCTCCTGACACGGGCTGCTTCCTCTAGTCGGAATGCAGGTGAGCGAGACTGCTGCCACGCTGTCCTCCTCAGAGAGCGTGTTCTCATGTCAGCGCTCGTTAATAAGCTGTTAGGGTGCCCTCATCCGTGCACTGCCAAACTTGCCTTGATCCTGTTTGTATTTCCTGCCTACGTCTTCCTAAGTGGCCCTGTGACCTTCTGCCAAGATCCTTGTGAGCTTGTGCACTGCACTCCGGGACCCTCAGGTACAGAGGCTGAGAGCCTGCTGTGAAATGTGAGGTGGTTCACAGGAGATGGGCAGCACCCTAGTCTGTTGGTGTTTGTAGCTCATCTTTGCTTTTTGGCTTTCTTTTGTCTGCTTTTTCTCTCCCTCTACAAATAGCCCCTGTGATGGGTGTTTCCTCCATTTTTAGCCGCATTCACAGTTTACCTTTTAGTGAATCTGTTTGGATATCTGAGTGATAACTCTTCCGACTGATTGGCATCCTCTCAGTATGATAACGTGCATACAGCTGTAGTGTAAACAGAAGCAGTTGTGGAGAAAGGCCTATTAATAAAGGTGTGAGTTCTGAAACATTCCAGGGGAACAATTCTAAACAAGCCTAAACATTACAGATATTTAAGAAAGAAAAAAGCTGCGGTCTGTCCTCTTGGTTTACTTTTTTGACAGTTTTAAAGTCTGGACCTTTGAGGATTCACGTGCAGGAAGTAGAAACCCAGACGGCCTTCGGGATGTAAATGAGCCCCAGTTGAGCAGAAGCGGGCCCCTTGGTTTGGTGTCCTGCTTTCATGGTAATTGAAAGGCCTGAGCCCAGCTTCCCAGTAGAGAACAAATGGGCAAAGAAATGGGAGGCTTCCTTCTTATGGTTTATTGATGCTGTTTTGCCCAAGTAAGGAGATCATTTACCCATAAAAGCTCAAATCTGAGGGTGTTTTTCTTTCTTTCTTTCTTTTTTTCATACTGGCTATTTGAAAGAAGCATTAGGAGATAAAAGGAGAAAAGAAGCCAATATCATTGTCTAATATTTAGATAAAAACCAAGCAAAACAATTAGATTTATGATATTTTTCTGTAGCTGTTTTCCTTGGCACGGATAATACCAGGCAGCCTTGCTTATTTCTTTCCTTAGAGTTATGTTCAAAAGAAGAAACAGGGCTTTATTGTAAGACATGGTTCTTTCTCATTAGCTGGGAACAAAACACTTTTCAGTAATGAGGGGCAAAGGTCTTTGCAACTCAAAGTGGTGACGAAGTGTTCCTAGTTTTGCACAAATATTGGTTTTAGTTGAAAGCTTAATGGTTTAGGAGAAATATGGCTCCTAAGTATGAGAGTGAGAGTCTCACAGGAGCCTCCCCCACCCCGCAGTGCCGCATACGCACGTGGCAGCTTCACGGCGTGTGGCTCCACCCAGGTGTTGTGGCTTGAGTGGATCGAGGTGCCGCACGTCCCTGGGTTGGCGCCGGGAGCCTGGCGTGCGCTCTTGCCTCTGGGGAGGGTTTGCAGTGCCCTTGGGCCCACCAGCTCTGCAGCGCTGGTCAGTGCTCTGCAGGGGAAGTGGTCTTCCGTGCCTGATGCCCTTACCTGCTACTGTCGTGATGTATTACACAAATAATCAGAGAATCCTAAGTAAAAACAGATGATGCGTGTGGCTGCTCCTGGGCAATAAGATGATTTATAAAAACCCACGAAGCACCCCACAAGCACAGTCGCCCCGTTAGGACACTGTCAAGGCTGCTAGGAAGGTCAGGTGTGTTACTGCTGAGTCTAGAAACGAGGTTTTTGACAATCTTGAGGTGTCTGTGGTTTCTTGATTGTTTTGTCTTTGAAGTTTTTGTTGCTAAATGGTATTAAAACCATAAAAGGAGAGCATTTAAAACTTCCCCAAACTCCCCACCTTAGACATGACTGGAGTCAGTAGGAAGAAAAAGGCATGTGACATCTCAACGCTGAAAGGTGAGAGTGAGGGAGCGGACAGGAGCTGGCAAACGCTGGCGATGCTCTGTGCTCCTTTCCTCAGCTCCGGTTCCTGGCCTGAGAAGAAGGGCCGCATTTCACAGCCTGAGCAGTGATAATAAATGCCCGGTCCCGCGGTTAAAAAGATGCAGCACACGTAAAACAGCAGGACAAAGTATGTGAGTTGAACCCTGAATGGCCTGTTCCCCTTTTACGATGTGTGAGACCCT
This sequence comes from Bos taurus, assembly GCF_002263795.3. Taxonomy (NCBI): domain Eukaryota; kingdom Metazoa; phylum Chordata; class Mammalia; order Artiodactyla; family Bovidae; genus Bos; species Bos taurus. The sequence goes on along the minus strand of NC_037338.1, from coordinate 102,100,691 downwards.
GGGCTGGTGACCACTTTACGATCAGAGTCTCCTCTCCCATAAAGTGGAGTGGAGTGGAGGTGGAGGGTGGCTTCTCCAAGCCTCCTCTGTGACATTAGAATTCTGTGATTTGAAGCAATTGGAGGGCAGTCCCTATGAAGGTCTTTTCCTGAGCTCAAGCCTGCAGAGGGGTTCGACATACCTGCTTTTTTAGCATTTAGAATAAAGAGGGAGTCAGGACTCTTTCGTGGCTCTGTCACGACAGTGAACATCTGCAAAGCCGAGAGTCTGCTTTTGTTAGAAACCAGCCTCGAGAGGGCTGTCTGATGGAGTCGTTCTGTTCTCTAGGTTGGCTCCAGCCACAGCCAGGCCAGGGCAGCGTCACCAGTCGGTCAGCCCACTTATCAGTTGACAAATCCATGAGCATCTCCTGTACTTAACGCACTACCCTGCACACCGTAGAGAATACAGAGTTATCAGTAGTAACAAGGCTGTGTCCTCACGGTATGTCTGCCTCGTGGCCAGCTTCACTCCTGGCCCAAGAAAGAACACCAGGCCTCCCTACCGGGATGCCGCGTCCCAGAGACAGAGAGGAGCTCTGTGCAGGGAGGAGGGGTGGGGTTCTCCAGCCCTTGATCTCTTCTTCCCCTCCTGTGGGCCCCGCTGCACTCAGGCAGCCAGAATTTATCATAGCTTGGCTCTATCACATTCTTCATCCAGAGGGTTTAGTTACTGGAAATGCCAATGTGTCTTCCTAGCGTTCTTAGGAACCTATATGTAATTTTGTGTAAAGTGATTTTTTTTAATGGAGTTGAAATGCCTTAAGGTTAAGGAGAACTCTGTCATTGCTGTTTTTAACTTGCTCCCCCCCGCCCCAAAGGAGCCTTTGATGGAAAAGAAAATAATGATTTTCATGGTAGGAAGAATCAAACCTTGATTGAGCTGGCTTATAAATTTTGAGACTTTGAATGTTAGTTTTCTTAAAGTGGGATTCAGGCCATATGGCATGGGAAGGATCATGTTGCTTATGAATAGATGCTATACCCCGGACTCCAGGGGGGTTCTAGCAAACACATCAGCTTTTAAGTTCTAGGCCTGATTAAATGCCAGTGGCTTAATCAGTATATTGAATGTGATCAGTGGGATGGATTTCCTTCTGTTTTCTTCTCAAACTTCTGTCTATTGCAGAACATGTCCTTTATTTATCTTGGAGCAGGTAGATCATTCAGAACAGTGTGGAACATGGAAAACCAGTTGGAGGACTAACTAAGGGGACCATTGCTCACTTGATTTTCTGAAACTGAGATTTAAATCAGAAACTTTGCATTTGAGTTCTGTTTTTAAAATAAGTTCCTTTCATATTGTTTCCTCTCAGTCTGTTTTGTCTTTGTAATTTGAAGCATATTAAAGCTAACTGGATTTGAGCCTCAATAATTTGGACTTTAAAAATAAAGACCTTAGGCTATCCAGAGGAAAAGGGTTTGCCGTTGTATGAAATTGTAGGGACGTTACTTCACCAGTTTTTGGTGAAGCCAAATACCCTTGTGATGTGTTTAGAAGCCTAGAGCTTGGAATTAAACTTGAGAGTTTGGTGGGTCCTTGGAGAAAATGTAATGCAAATGAGCCATGTAAGATCGCACAGCTTTTATTAGTAGCAGGTCCAGCAGCACATTCTAGAGGCTCTTAGTCTGTACATTGGAATTCACCAGGACCTGATCATGTTCCACGCTTGTGCATGTCTAATATTACTAAAACAGCACTTATTCAGTAAATCAAGGTTTTCCTAATTCAGAGTTGTGTCTCCCTCAGATCATTATGAGGTGTTGAAAATATCGCAGGCATAGAGCTAATTAGTAGGTATAATTGATTAGAAAAGGCTTTAGGTTGAGAACTGACGGAAAAATACGACGTTCGTTACAGAAAGTGGAAGTTTGACATGGATAGGTTTCTCTTGGAACCGAGAAATTTGCTCTCAAAATTCAGAGAACACGGAAATAGCTAGACTGCCAAGCAGCAGCCAGTAAAGACCCCCTCCCCCCAGCTGGCCACGCAGCACTCCCTTTCCCCAGCTGCAAGACGTGGACGTTCACAGAATGGACTGTTTGATTTCTCTCCCACTTTCATTTTACTCTTGCTGGTTAGTGGAGAAATGATCTTGGATAGAAAAACCACATTACAACTTTGATAAGCTGCCTTTTGAAATAGAGTTGTTTCCATGCCACAGACGTTTGGAGCAAAGTATGTTTATTGAAATATATTTTTGTAGAAAATATTACCGAACCTGTAATTGAACACGTATGGCAGTATTTTGAGGAGTGATATGTTCTTAATGTTAATTTGTGGATTAGCTCTGAACTCCCTTCTGCTGTTTTGAAACCATTGGCTGAGTGAACATTTTCCAAGAGTCTTTGCAGATCTACGCAGTGTTTCATGGAATAGAGTATTTAGTGCTTAAATAATGTATAAATCCAGTTGGACAGGAGCTGCCTGTCAGTTTTATTAACTTTGACCTTTTCTCCCATTATAAAGATGCTTTGGTAAATATTTAATGGACCCCTTATAGATCTTGACAGTCGGAGCTGTGTTCCTGGAAACTGGGAACCGTATATATGATTAACAAATGTCGCTTAATCACTGTGAGTCAGCTTTCAAGGGCAGGTTTTTTTCTGGGAGAAGAAAACTCCTTCCATCTCCATGTGCTCTTGGGTGTGGCATACATTGAGAGCATCCAAGGTGGTAGAAGTCTCATCGGAAGCCTGGGAAAGACAGCAGCTAGCATGCATTTCTGCTGTTTGGGGGTTTTTGTTTGTTTGAGCAAATGATCAAAATGATGCCAGGTGGACAAAAATCACCCTGCCACTCTGCATAGTTAGCAGGACTCTTCCACTCAAAAGAGTCAGCAGGGCTGGAATGGCTGAGCTTGCATGGACCCTAATAAGATACAAAGGAGAAGGAGAGCCAGAAGGAGAGCCGGTTCCTGGAGCCAGGAGGGGCCCCTGCCAAGCTGTCTTTCCCTTTAATTCCATAAAGCCCCGTGCATATTGCACTCATTGCAAATTCTGGTGGGGAGGATCGAAACCCAAGTAGCTGACATTTTGAAACATTGTCTTTCAAACTTGTACTGTCCCTTGCTTCCATTGATTTCCCATTTAAGAAATCTGTAGGAGAAAAATAAATTTGAGCAAAATTCATTGGTCTGCGATGAGTTGTTAGAGCCAAATTGTACCCCCCTTTTTCCACCTCAAGAAGAGCTCCGTTTTATTATGAATGTGATATGTCTCTGTCTCGTATTGTGCAGCCATGAGGCTCCCACAGCAAATCGACCAAGTAAATCAAGAGCCTGTTAAAAAGCAGTATGGATGCTCCAAACACAGACATTTCAGTCTTTGCTGGGTCGCTGGATATCTTCATTTTTATAGCCACTTCAAGAAGCAGATCGTTTCAGTTGGTTGTGTTTTCTTTCACTCTGTTTGTGTGCAGCCCAGTGGCTTTATGGGAGGCCATTTATTTTTCAGGACGTTATTACCCTTTGCATCCAGGGCCCAACCCCTTTTATATGGTGGTCACCGATTTCATTACCATGAGCTTTAATGTAGCTGACTCTGCAAAGGAAATCTATGCAATGGAAGAGCATTTTGAAAAGAAATTCAGAGTTACAGAATGAATTACTGTTTGTATATTCAGTTAATTCTAAATAAATGTTTGAAAAACCTTGCTTAATTTGAGGAGGGAAAAAGAAACATGTTGGATGTTATAAATGGTCTCAATCCAAGTTTCTTAGCTTGGTGTTTTCAAGTTCGAATGTTTTATTTACATCTGTTCAAAATTGGGATACCTTTCAAGGATAATTTTGTTATAGAGATGGATGACAACTCTTCACATCTAAAGTACAAAAGTATGGGATTTTAAAAGGAAAACGGGTGTCACTGTCACATGTCAAATTGGAGATAAGCTTCATTTGGTAACGAGCGAGAGTGATGAGCTGTATTGTAAATCAGAAGATCCTGATGATCTGAGTTGAGGGCAGGGGGAGATTGCCTGAGTGGGGCACAGGGGAACTTTCTGCTGTGATGGAGGTTGCACCTTGATGGGGGTGACAGTGTCACAGGCGTATGTTACCAAGACATCATCACACTGGACACCTAAAATGTATGCATTTCATTTTATATGAATTATAACTCAATAAAGGTTTTTTTTTTAGTCCTGTTTGGTTTAGAACTAGGCAGTGTTATTTCTCTTTTCCAATAGAGAAAGTCTAGAGAAGTAAAATGATCTGTCCTGAGTAACCTCGAAGCTCAGCAGTTTGTCCAGAACAAAGCAAATGATGCTGGCTCTGAGCCCGCTTAGAGTCTGCTGCGTCCTCACTTGCATTGTTCCAACTGCATGTGCATGGAGTGGAATTAACTTCTCCAGCCAGTTCTCTTCAGTGAGCCTGTATCCATTTGTGTACATTGTCATGAGATGCATTTCTATGCTTATTTTTGTGATCGATACTTGGATCTTAACCACTGGGAACAGCAGCCCAGCTGTGTGTTTGAATCTGTTTATGGTCAGCCTGTTGCGCTGCTGTTGACCACAGTGGTCTGTGACTTATGTTCTTTATTACAAGCAAGACATGACAGTAGCAAGAGTTCCTATAACTAATTTTTTTTTAAGGAAACCCACTGGATCCTCTTTTTAAAAACCATTTACATAAAGCAGATGTGAACAGGAGTGAAAAAAGAAGTAAAAAATTATCACAGTTCTCCTCAGAAATACACTGTTAACCTTTTGGAGAGCACGCTTTAACCATCTGGAGAACGTTTAAGTACCTCTTTGTTTACAATGCCTTTTCTTTTAATTCAACAAAATGATGTCGTAAAGTTCTTTATGTATTTACCCAATTTCCCTCTTATTATTGGGCATGTAGATTGATTCCAGCTCTTTATCATTTTGTAATGCCATGATGAGCATCCTTATTCATGCTTGTTTTCCTGTTTGTCTGATTATCTCCTATGAATACATTTCTTGAAGCAAGATGTTAGCAGGTATATTTGAAATTATTAAAAATGTTCTGAGCTGGTAAGATGTATCAAGTACTGATAGTTTAATAGCCCTTGTCCTGCTTTTACCAAATGTTATTTTTCTTCCCCTTTTGTTTGGTTCTCCTCTGCAGTTGCAGTACCACGCTGGTCTGGCATCTGGCCTTTTGAATCAACAGTCGTTGAAACGTTCTGCTAACCAGATGGGAGTGTCTGCTAAACGTAGACCAAAGGCTCAACCCACGACTCTCGTCTTACCGCCTCAGTGAGTGATGGGTTGGAAAAAGTTCTTTTGTCCTGGGTGAACTCTAATTTGTGCTTGTTTTTGGCTATTGGAAACTCATTTTGGCAAGATCGTTCTTTCTTTTAAAAAGGTTTCTGTTAAGATTGGAGACCCTGGTCACCTATTTTGCATAGGTCTTCAAAGAAGCAGTGATGATGTGCTTCCTAGTTTACCTGGCCTGTGTGTGTCTCTAGGACTTGAAGATCCCTCATGGCTTATTCTTTGTTTCCGTTCACACTCCCTGAGTTGGCAGCGTGTGAGTGCAGTTCTCCATATTTCACAAGTGAGGCCACTGAGGAGCACGTTTTGATAAACTGCAGGCCGTCTAGAAAATCTGGTAGCACTGGGATTAGAATCAGTGCTGGGCTCACTTGCTCTTTTTTAAAAGAGAAATGTATGTGCTCTTCTTTTTCCCAGTAGGAGGGAGAGCAGACACTGTGAAGTTTACGTTTGGATGGATGGTTTTTTCACGTGTCTGCCTCTGTGTAGCTCCCCTAGATCAGGCCACTGGCCACCACTTCCAGGACTCCCTGAGGGTTCTCACATTCCCACCCTGTACACAGGCTGCCACCTCCCTAAGTTGACCACTGTCCTGACTTCTTTGAACAGTTAATTTGCCTTGTTCTTGAACTTCATATGGATGCAATCACACATTATGTAATCTTCTATAGGAGCTGTCTTCACTCAACATAATATCTGTTAGATTGCTTGTTCTTTTTTGTTGCTGCATAGTATTCCTTTGAACATGCCGTAGGTGTTCCACCCATTGGATTGGCCTTTACTCCAAACCTCAGTAGTTGAGAGCCATGGCTCACTCAGTGATGTAGAATCAGAAATTGAACACACCAGTCTTTGCTGGCAGTTTTTCCATTCCACACACAGACTCCCCTGGAAGGGGTGCTGCCTCCCAAAGGCTTGACCTGATTTTTAAACACATTGCCCAGCTCAGCCTGTTCTCCTGTTGTACCCTCTTTCCTTAATATCCTCAGTTACAAACTGCATTTTAAAGTTTCCAGTCTGAAGGGGGTTTGCAGGGGAGATTCAGTTGTTTGCCTTCACACAGGATCTCATTTATGTTATGTTTGGTTAGCAGATATTTATTATACCTCCTGTCTGCCATGCACTGTCCTCAGCTTTGGGGATACAGTCACAAGCAAGACAGACATGGTCCCATCTTCCCAAAGCTTTTGATTTACTGGGGAGGAAAGGCAAAAAGCAAGTACCCCTAAACCAATAAGTAAACCAGTACAGTAATTTCTGGTTATGGTAAGTACTTCTGAAGGGAACACATAGGATGGTAAGGAGGGGAGGCTGCTTAAAACAGGTGGTCAGAGAAGGCCTCTCCAAGGCGCTGGTGCTGGGGGAGACTTGAGAACAGGGAGGAGAAAGACCAGTGAGGAGCTGGGAAAACTACACGGCATGATTCTGGGGGGGTCTCTTCTCTCACCAGTGGATGTCATAGCCCACCATTTGTATGACTTTCAGGGTTTCTTCACCCGTAGCATTTGCTTCCAGGGTGGGATGAACATAACCAGCTGGCCTCCAGCAAGTTCCTTTCTGTCTGCCACACACACAGGCGCCATCCTTTCCAGAGCCAGCAGGGCCCGCTTCCTCGAGTGATGCAGGAAAGAGGGAGTTTTCACCATTTGGCAAAAAGCTTCCTCTGTCTGATGTTTTGCACATGTTGACTTGGCGATTCTGCACATCTCAACTTTTGGCTCTCAGAAGTCTAATGGGCCTTATAACTTGTCATCCTCCCTGCCTGGCTTGTCTTCTGAGGCAGGATGTGTGGCGAGAAGTGAAAGACTTTCTAATGGTCCCACAAGACTGGAGCCAGAAGTGTTTGTTACTAACTCTCTCCCGACAAAAGTCAGTTCGTAGTCCATCTGTTCACCATTTGTTAATTTGCATTGGCTTGAAACCTGTTTACAGGTGACATGCTATTATGAGGACACTTAGAAACTATTTTAAGCAGCAAGGCAATCAACAGACTCTGTTCTCCTGCCAAGAAAAAAAAAACTGGGTGTTCACAACTGTCATTATAAATTTATAATAAATCACTCAAAATACTTAGTTTCAAAGAGAAAAGTGGTTCCCGTGCCCTAAGAACGCAGTGTTGAAATGATTTTCTATACTTGATAGCCTCTTTTCCTGTGAAAATTGACTGTAGCCTTTTCATATCCTTGAGCTTTGTGGATTCACATTATCTTGACATCCCTTTTAGAGCAACTCTCCAGTAGGCGGGATCTATAACTAAAGGACATTCTGCTCACTTTTACTGAGCACCTACTATGTGCCACTTACTGTGTTAGTTGTCAGGAGTAGACACACCAGTATATGGCATAGCTGCTGACCTAATTGGATCATACATCATTAAAAAAAAAAAAAAGAAGAAACTAGTAATATATACATATTGTAGATTTTGGAAAAAATCAAAGGTTATTAAAAAAGAAAAAATAATAGTGCTGCACCCTGATAAAGGTATTGTTAAAGTTTTGAGGGCTGTTCTAGAGTTTTTTCCTATGCATGTGTAATATAGAATTTTTAAAAACAAAAACCAGCCTTTAAGAAGAATTGTCTTCTGATACTGTTCTGTATCACATCCCAACATTTATTGTAGTTGTTAGTTTTAAGGTAGTATAATTTGACCCATGGAGTATTTAAAATTGCCTGTTGATCCGCCGTGTTGTGGTTTTATCATAGGACATTTCCTCATTACAGAATTCTTACTATAAACATGGTATGACCATAAACTTTATCTTTAAGGAAATCCCTTGAACTCCCTTATAAGACAGCATCTACGTGCTCCAAGGTTGCTGCATTTCCATCCATTGCCACAAAACAAATCCCCCCAGACTTAGTGGGTCTAACGACAATAAACATAATCCCCTCTATTTCCTGTGGGTCTGGAGACTGGGAGTAACTTGGTTCAGAGCCTCTCATAACATTGCTGTCAGATAGCCAGGACCATAGCCATCTGAAAGTTGGGCCAGGGCCCAAAGGCCACTTCCAAGGTGGTCACTCATGGCTGTTGGTGGGAGACCTCAGTTCCTCCCCACACCTCTCCACAGGCTGCCTGAGTGTCCTCTGGACATGCGGTGACTCTCCCAGAGCAGGCACACTCAGAGAAGGCAAGCCGGGCAGAGCCTGTCCTTTTTATGGCCTCACCTCAAGAAATGTAGCATCAGTTCCACCTGTTCTGTGGATTAGAAATGAGCTGCCAAGTCTGACTGACGCTCGTGGGGAGGGGGTGAGGCGCTCGCTTCTGAAGGAAGGAGTGTCCAAATTTGCAGACATATTTTAAAACCACCACGATTGCCAACAAGGAGACACTGCACAGAGAGTAGGGTGGTAGGGCCTGTGAGCCCAATTCTCTTGTTTATCCAGCAAATACTTACCTGGGGCCTACAGGTGCTTGGTTCTGTGCTCCGAGCTGGGGATTTGGAGATGAATAGGATAGGATTTTCAGAGAAGGCAGTGGCACCCCACTCCAGTACTCTTGCCTGGAAAATCCCGCGGATGGAGGAGCCTGGTGGGCTGCAGTCCATGGGGTCACTGGGAGTCAGACACGACTGAGCGACTTCCCTTTCACTTTTCACTTTCATGCATTGGAGAAGCAAAGGCACTCCACTCCAGTGTTCTTGCCTGGAGGATCCCAGGGACGCAGGAGCCTGGTGGGCTGCTGTCTATGGGGTCGCACAGAGTCGGACACGACTGAAGTGACTTAGCAAGATAGGATTTTGGCTTTTGGGATGCTCCGAGTAGAAACAGAGGAACAAATGAGCAGCAAGGGATGACCATACTGCAGCATCATAGTCAAGTGTGCCAAGTCCTAAGGACTGGATCCTCATGTGCCCGAGAAGGCCATGGCAATGCTAAGAGAGGCCACGCGGGGACCAGACTTAACCGAGTCTCTCCGCTGCCGGCCGAGAGGGATGGAGGCTTCCTTGTGGAGAGCTAGGAGCTTTCTTGCATAGGCCTACAGAATTCTGAGGAAAGGGCTTATTTCTAAACAGTGGAGGAGGTGGTTAAGGGCCGGGGGCTGGTCTCCTCACTTGCCTTCCCCTAGAATTCTGTGTGCCTGTTAGTGCGGAGGCCCTGGGGCTTCTGCATTGGCTCGTGTCAGCAGTTGGGTGGTGTGGAAGCTGCTGCCCCAAAGCCTCTTCCTGAGCGTGCTGAGACCACGGTTGTGTCAAGAATGCAGGAGATTTGTACCATCATTGATGTGTTTGTTTTTAAAGTGCAGTTGGCTTTAAAAGCAATAGTCTTTGAAGACTCGGATTCCATGCCTCACCACCACCCCCCACCCTCCAAGTTCCCAGAGGATTAGTGATTTGTGGGATTAACGATTCATATCTTTCTCCCCCTCCAAAGACGCTTGTAAGGAAACAAGATGCTGTTCATGATGAAAGATCTCTGATCCTATATTAGCATTCAGAGGGCCCTGGTGAAGCGACCTCACTCCCAGATTCCCGAGTGTTCTTCTTAAGTCTTTTGCAGAAGGACAGACACTATCGTTTTCATAAGGAGGCTGTGTCCCCCGTTGCTGGGTAAACATGGTTCGCCTTTGACCTTGTGGGACTGGTCTCAGTCTAGGAAGCGGCTATCACACTTGACTGACCTGTAAGTTGCATCCGGGGATCCCTGTGTCAGCTGGCGCCTTATTTCCTTGTGCCGTCGTGGACGGCAGCTTCCGCTCTACAAGACCTTGCTCCGTGTACTCTTGTGGCAGCGTGGGGTGTTGGTTTTAATCATTGTGGCCAAGTCACACACAATCACTGTGACTCCTGGGTTTCATCAGAGGTGAAAGACCCTTGTGTGTTCTTATTTTGCACATGTAGATCTCATTCGGGTTTTTTTTTTTTTAATACTTATTTTCATTTATTTGGCTGCACTGGCGTGTGGGATCTAGCTTCCCGACCAGGGATTGAACCCGGACCGCTGCATCGGGAGCTTAGAATCTTAGCCACTGGACCACCAGGGAAGTTCCAGGTTTCACTTAGGTTGGAAGGAAAAAAAAAGTTATTTGTTTTACAGAAAGGTTATTTTTAAAAGTATTAGCTGCCCTCCCCGCCACCACCCCGCTGGAGGTTGTGACGCCAGGCACTTTCTGGGTATCACATTATGGTTTGTGAAGAGGTCCTGCCTGTGAGACTAGGGGCGCTTCAGAGGCCGCCTTCGCTCTTCACCGGGGATGCTCCAGCCCTGCTTGCAGCCCAGAGCAGCCCTTCTGCTCATTCATGGGTCCAGTGCCCCTCACCTGCTCCCACACGTTTCTGCAGGGGCCTCCTGTTTCTCTCCCACCCCGTCCGTGTTCCCTTTCTCCTGCTTCGTTCTTGGTTGAATGGAAATGGGCGAACCCCAGAATCATCTCCTGGGAGAACACTGACTCCTAGGACCTCCTCCATTCCCCACCCCCGCTCCTCTCTGCAGCACAACTCCTGGAAAGACTGACTGTACTTGTCCCCGGTTTCTCAGCCACCCCAGGCGACAGGCATTGGTTCCGACCCCCGTTCTCTAGCTTTGCCTCTTCTAGGGCTCCACGTAAACAGGGTCATGTGGAGCACAGTGCTTTCCCCCTGGCTTCTTTTGCACGACGTGATGTTTTGGAGATTCATTCATGGGTGTGTCAGCGCTCTGCTCGATTTTATTGCTGAACAGGATTCCTCGCTGGTCTCCGGAGCACACCAGTGGCACTTCCTCGCCGTGTGGCCTCCGCCTCAGTGTTGTCTCATGCCTCTGAGAGTGTAGGGCATCTTCACTTCCTGCCCCTGCTCTTGGATGACCTACCTCAGGTTTGAGTAACAACGACACATAAAAACCACGTGCTGGGACACGTGTTGCTGGGGAGAAATGCCACTGATGGAGACAGGCACTGGCATAACGACACCGCTTGGCCACCTCAGGCTTCCAGCGTTTGAACAGCAGATTGTCTCGGTATGGCCACTGATTGGATTCTGGAAGTTGAACTGAAAGAGGCTCATATTCTGCCATTGCCTTGCACACTAGTCCCGTGAAGATATGGACTTGAAATCACACACGGTACTTGTATCAGTGACTGGATTCTCTCTAAGACACGTGGTAAGTGCTGCCTCTGCTCTTGAAAGGGAGAGGCTCCTGTTGTCTCTCGCTTAATGTGCAACTGCCGGGAGACCCGGAAGGCAAAGCGGAGACGTGGATCCGTGCTGGGCGACAATGAGGAACGAGGGGGCCCACTCTTCGTCGTCATTGACGTTGAAATCGAGAAAGGCAAATATTTGCCAGGATGAGCATACAAAACCCAGGTCTCTTCCTGTAGCTTCCTGGCCATTACATCATTCTCTCTCCTGTTGCTGATTTTCCCAGACCTTTTCTTTGAGTTTTTTTCTCAGCCGCACAGAGATGAAACTCCAGGTTTCTGTGTTTGCTTTGCTATTACAGAAGCCTTGATTTAGCCGTCATTTGATAGTGACTATGACCCTGCTTCCTTGGAGGTACCTAACCCTTCTCTTGATTACTTAGGCTTTGTTTTGTCTCCCGAGGATCTTGATATTTTGTTGAGGGCAGCATTTGGTTGTATGTTGATAGGTTTATATTTAAGTGCTTCAACTCAGATGGTGAGAGGAGCCCTGAACAGGAATGTTTGGCATCTCTTTTCATGGGAGTTTAGTTTGTCTCTGAGCAAAGGAGGCTCAGATGATAAAGAATCCGCCTGCAATACAGGAGACAGGGGCGGGAAGATCCCCTGGAGGAAGACATGGCAACCCACTCCAGTATTCTTGCCTGGAGAATCCCACAGACAGAGGAGCCTGGCAGGCTACAGTTTATGGGGTTGCAAGGAGTTGGACACGACAGTGACTAAGGATTTTTCACTTTTCACTTTCAAAGCATCAGTTAATATACCACGAATGAGAAGCAAACCGATTGATTGCTGTGGGTTTTAGAAATATACAGCATCGCCTCCTATAACCCCCTCTTCCGGGTTGTTTATTTGCCAGGCCTGCACTCTCTGGGCCTCAGCTGGCGAGCAGAGCCAGTGCATTGTTGGCTGTTGCAAGTGTCCCCGAAATGAAACAGAGAACTTTGCAGCTTTTAAGTTTCCTTGAGGTTGGCAAAAAGTCATCAAAACTTAAGTAGAGATTCACAAAATTCCCCTTTCCCCTACTGGCATGTATTAAGTAACAATATTCATTAGATACCACTGAGAGGCTGTGTAATAAAGAAATAATCCTAGGCCTTGGTGGCTCTCACTCTCCAGAAGAGTTGAAATTGAGAATATAATTAAAGATTAAAACATTGTTTGCATTCTAGAACATGGAGAAATCTTCCTCTCCATTGCGGGACCATATTAATAAGGAAGAGATCAGTTTCCAATAACCAAGACTACAGAAGCTCATTTATTAACATCAGTCATATTGAAGCTGTCTGACTCGTTACTTCTTTGTCTTTTTCCTACAAGACTGGAGCTGTGTCCAGGAATAGTGAGGGATACCAGTCTTATCTCAAAAAAGATTTTATCAAAATTGATGCAGCATCCTGAATTTGGATGGGAGTGTTCACGGGGAAAGGGTGCGGCAGAGGATGAGATGGTTAGATCGCTGACTCGGTGGACGCGAATTTGAGCAAACTCCGGGTGATAGTGGAGGACACAGGAGCCTGGTGTGCCCCAGTCCACGGGGTTGGAAAGAGTCACACACGACTTAGAGACTGAACAGCAGTTCAGTGCAGGCGCTCAGTCACGTCTGAGTCTTTGCGACCCCGTGGACTACAGCATGCCAGCCTCCCTGTCCATCACCAACTCCCGGAGTTCACTCAAACTCATGTCCATTGAGTCGGTGATGCCATCAAACCATCTCATTCTCTGTCATCCCCTTCTCCTCCCACCTTCAATCTTTCCCAGCATCAGGGTCTTTTCAGATGAGTCAGTTTTTTGCTCATTGGCCAAAGTATCGGAGTTTCAGCTTCAACATCAGTCCTTCCAACGAATATTCAGGACTCATTTCCTTTAGGATGGACCGGTTTGATCTCCTTGCAGTCCAAGGGACTCTCAAGAGTCTTCTCCAACGCCACAGTTCAAAAGCATCAATTCTTCGGTGCTCAGCTTTCTTCACAGTCCAACTCTCACATCCATACATGACCACTGGAAAAACCATATCCTTGACTAGACTGACCTTTGTTGGCAAAGTACTGTCTCTGCTTTTTAATATGTTGTCTAGGTTGGTCATAACTTTTCTTCCAAGGAGTAAGCATCTTTTAACTTCATGGCTGCAATCACCATCTGCAGTGATTTTGCAGCCCAAAAAAATAAAGTCAGCCACTGTTTCCACTGTTTCCCCATCTATTTGCCATGAAGTGATAGGACCAGATGCCATGATCTTGTTTTTCTGAATGTTGAACCTTAAGCCAAGTTTTTCACTCTCCACTTTCACTTTCATCAAGAGACTCTTTAGTTCTTCTTCGCTTTCTGCCGTAAGGGTGGTCTGAGGTTATTGATATTTCTGCATGTCTGAGGTTATTGATATTTCTCCCGGCAGTCTTGATTCCAGCTTGTGCTTCATCCAGCCCAACATTTCTCATGATGTACTCTGCATATAAGTTAAATAAGCAGGGTGACAATATACAGCATTGATATACTCCTTTCCCGATTTGGAACCAGTCTGTTGTTCCATGTCCAGTTCTAACTTGCTTCCTGACCTGCATACAGATTTCTCAAGAGGCAGGTTGGGTGGTCTGGTATTACCATCTCTTTCAGAACTTTCCACAGTTTGTTGTGAGACTGAGCAAAAGCAACCTCAGTATGGCGCTTCAGTTCTGTAATTCACTGTATTCCTCTGTTTGTCAAAAAATAATTTTCACGCTGTCAGGTTCAGCCAGTTTCTTATGCAAAAATAAAAAGTTGATAGGAACTTGTGTACCTACCTGTGTTGAGGTTGTATCATTGAGGCTGGGAAAGAGGCAAGAACACCATAAAATGTTGTCAGACCATCTTGACACGGTGACAAAAGAAACCTCGGCAGTCAGATACCTTGTACTCCGAGCTCCTTGCAGCCCACTGCACCCTGGACCTCAGAGAAGAGCCTGGGGCCTTGCCCAGTTGGATTGTAAAAGTTTAACTGCACAAGCACCGTTTCATTTTCTCTCCGCTTTTTTGTTGCTGTTCACATTTGTTTGTTTTCCATGTGCCTCAAAATCGAATCTGAAGGCATTCAAGGCCAAGGGTGCGGGATAGTCTTGTGCATCCAGGCGCCGCTGTCGCCTGTTCCTGCTCTCTAGAGCTTTTGAGGGCCCAGAGAAGACGCTGTCAGTAATAGTTCTTGAAATGTCCTTTTTTATGTTTATTCCTAGTGTTATTGGCAGGTGGAGGAGGAGAATGTGGTTCAGCGACTGGGCAGAAACTGTCCGCTCCCGGCTCTGTACAGCTTGCATTTGGTAGCCAAATGCCTCTGGCTTTGCCACTCTCTGCCTTGTGTTTTGTTGAGACTGGAAACTCCCTGGGGACCAGGGCTCCCTGCATCCCCTTCCTGCCTGGTCTTGGCTCCCCTGAGTGAACCAGCCCTGAAGGCTAGTTCCCCTCTGTGCCTCCCTCCCCGCTCCCCGCCCAGCTGCTGAGGCAAGAATGTCTTTTTACAAGATGCGCTGGTCATCATCCTTTATACTGCTCATGGCTCTCAGTAAACTGGAAGCGTTGAGCGTTGGGTATTTAAGTGGATGGGAACCAGGACTTCTCCACTGGTTAGGAGTCCGCCTGCCAGTGCAGGGGACACGGGTTTGATCCCTGGTCCGGGAAAATTGCATGTGCCTCCGGGCAGCTAAGCCTGTGCGCCACCGTGACAGGAGCCCACACTCCAGAGCCTGCACACAGCAGCTAGTGAGCAGTCCTCGTCACCGTACCTGGAGAAAGCCTGAGCACAGCAACGAAGACCCAGCACAGCCGGAAGTTTAAGAAATCAGTGGCTGAGAACCAGGTGCAGGGGTGCCTGCAGGTGAGCATGCGAAGATGACTCTGCTGTGTTGGGGGGACAGGATTGGATCTGCAGGCTCTGGCAGCAGGCAGGGCCAGAAAGGCAGGCGGAGGCCTCATAGTGGCCACCGCTGGGGGCAGCAGGCCCTGGGGGCTCATGAGCAGGCCTGGTGTGTGCAAAGTGGTGTTTTAGGACAATTAATCAAGTGGAAGAATGCAGCTAAATAAGGTAGTTCTTTGTAGCTGTTAAAAAGATAATTGGTTCATGTTACTTATCTTTTATCCCTCTGTTTGGGCAGGAGAAAAATTTCCAGGAGAAATAAACAAGGAATCCCTCATAAATATTAATGTAAAAATCTGTCTATGGAGAATAAATATAGGGACATTTTGCTTTAAATGCTCTATGTCATTGTGCTTCATTAGCATATGTGTTGTGAAAGATCCTCCTTTCCCCTTGAGAAAACCGTATTTAGTTCAGCTAATAGCTGCCTGCTGAGAGCCGCAGGTTGTCAGATCCTTGTACTTCAGACGGCCAGGAGAGCTGCTGTACTCCGTGTCAGCCGGCCGGTTTCCTGGGCTCTCCGTCCTCAGGAGTGCTGGGCCCCGGCAGGAAGCCAGCAGCAAGTCCTGGATCCAGTCTCGTTTTCTGGATCCTTTTTCTGGACCTTTGCTTCATGCCTAGGTTCCTAGTGTGTCCACGTGCACGTGTGAGTGCACAGACACACGTACTTGTGTTTTGTACTCTTCAGTTTGCAGGCATTCATCAGGCCCTCTCTGTACGCTAGGCTTGTGCTTAATCAAGCTGGAACTGTAAGGTGTTCAAGTACTCCTGTCTGTATAAACAGACAGAAAAGAGAACGAGTTGCCTGTGAAGCTGGTTAGGTTGGAGGCCCCCACAAGCCTCGGGAGAAACAATATGATGGACTTGCCTACACTCCATGCCTCCCACTTCTCAAAAGTGTTGGGGAGGAGACTTCCCCTGGGGTCCAGCCAAAAAAAAAGTCCTCTTCATTATAGGGGACTGGAATGCAAAAGTAGGAAGTCAAGAGCTACCTGGAGTAACAGGCAAATTTGGCCTCAGCATACAAAACGAAGCAGATCAAAGGCTAACAGAATTTTGCCAAGAGAATGCACTGGTCATAGCAAACACCCTCTTCCAACAACACAAGAGAAGACTCTACACATGGGCATCACCAGATGGTCAATACCGAAATCAGATTATTTATATTCTTTGCAGCCAAATGTAGAGAAGCCCTATACAGTCAGCAAAAACAAGACCGGGAGCTTACTGTGACTCAGATCATGAACTTCTTATTGCCAACTTCAGACTTAAATTGAAGAAAGTAGGGAAAACCACTAGACCATTCAGGTATGACCTAAATCAAATCCCTTATGATTATACAGTGGAAGTGACAAATAAATTCAAGGGATTAGATCTGATAGAGTGTCTGAAGAACTATGGATGGAAGTTCATGACATTGTACAGGAGACAGGGATCAAGACCATCCCCAAGAAAAAGTAAAGCAAAAAGGCAAAATGGCTGTCTGACGAGGCTTTACAAATAGCTGAGAAGAGAAAAGACAGGAAGGGCAAAGACGAAAAGAAAAGATATATCCATTTGAATGCAGAGTTCCAAAGAATAACGAGGAGAGATAAGAAAGCCTTCTTCAGTGACCAATGCAAAGAAATAGAGGAAAACAGCAGAATGGGAAAGACTAGAGATCTCTTCAAGAAAATTAGATACCAAGGGAACATTTCATGCAAAGATGGGTACAATAAAGGACAGAAACAGTGTGGACCTAACAGAAGCAGAAGATATTAAGAAGAGGTTGCAAGAATGCACAGAAGAACTATACAAAAAAGATCTTCATGATCCAGATAACCACGATGGTGTGATCACTCACCTAGAGCCAGACATCCTAGAGTGCGAAGTCAAGTGGGCCTTAGGGAGCATTGCTAAGAACAGGGCTAGTGGAGGTGATGGAATTCCAGTTGAGCTATTTCAAATCCTAGAAGACAATGCTGTGAAAGTGCTGCACTCATATACCAGCAAATTTGTAAAACTCAGCAGTGGCCACAGGACTGGAAAAGGTCAGTTTTCATTTCGATCCCAAAGAAAGGCAATGCCAAAGAATACTCAAAACTACTGCACAATTGCGCTCATCTTACATGCTAGCAAAGTAATGCTCAAAATTCCCCAAGCCAGGCATCAACAGTACACGAACCATGAACTTCCAGATGTTCAAGCTGGATTTAGAAAAGGCAGAGGAACCAGCGACCAAATTGCCAACATCTGCTGGGTCATTGAAAAAGCAAGAGAGTTCCAGAAAGACATCTACTTTTGCTTTATTGACTACACCAAAGCCTTTGACTGTGTGGATCACAGCAAACTATGGAAAATCCTTAAAGAGGTAGGAATACCAGACTACCTGACCTACCTCCTGAGAAATCTGTATGCAGGTCAAGTAGCAACAGTTAGAACCAAACATGGAACAACGGACTGGTTCCAAATTGGGAAAGGAGTAAGTCAAGGCTGTATATTGTCACCCTGCTTATTTAACTTCTATGCAGAGTATATCATGATAATTGCTGGACTGGATGAAGCACAGGCTGGAATGAAGATTGCTGGGAGAAATATCAATAACTTCAGATATACAGATGACACCACCCTTATGGTAGAAAGTAAGGAAGAACTAAAGAACCTCTTGATGAAAGTAAAGAGGAGAGTGAAAAAGCTGGCTTAAAACTCAACATTCCAAAAACTAAGATCCTGGCATCCAGTTGCAGCACTTCATGGCAAATAGATGGAGAACCAATGGAAACAGTGGCAGGCTTTTACTTTTTTGGGCTACAAAATCACTGCAGATGGTGACTGCAGCCATGAAATTAAAAGACGTTTGCTCCTTGAAAGAAAAGCTGTGACCAACCTAGACAGCCTATTCAAAAGCACAGACATTACTTTGTCAACAAAGGTCCGTCTAGTCAAGGCTATGGTTTTCCCAGTAGTCATGTATGGATGTGAGAGTTGGACTATAAAGAAAGTTGAGTGGAGAATGAGATGCTTTTGAACTGTCGTGTTGGAGAAGACTCTTGAGAGTCCCTTGGACTGCAAGGAGATCCAGCCGGTCCATCCTACAGTCCTGAATATTCATTGGAAGGACTGATGTTGAAGCTGAAACTCCAATATTCTGGCCACCTGATGTGAAGAGCTGACTCATTTGAAAAGACCCTGATGCTGGGAAAGATTGAGAGCAGGAGGAGAAGGGGACAACAGAGGATGAACTGGTTGGATGGCATCACCGAGTCAATGGACATGAGTTTGAGCAAGTTCCGAGAGTTGGTGATGGACAGGGAGGCCTGGTGTGCTGCAGTCCTGGGGTCACAAAGAGTCACACACAGGTGAGCGACTGAATTGAACTGAACTGAACTGAATCATGGGCACTGGGTCATGATACCTTCATACTGTCAATGAGCTCATTATAATATACTGTTTTTGTCTACTTTTGTGTATATTTTAAGTTTTTTCAGTGTTTTTTTTTTTTTTTTTTTCTTATTTAAATATGAAGCTTGGGAGCTTGGATTATTGTTGAAGAAGTGGAGTTTCAGTGTGGGGATGGTAGGAGAAGTCTTGGGAGTGGGTGCCATCTACCAGGGGCGGTGGAGGGAGCGCCGAGGGGAGGGCACACAGGGAAGGTGCTGGCGAAGGACACTGTCACCCTTCCCAGCCCTGCCCTGCCCCGCCGCCAGGGCACCTCAGCCCTTTGCTGTCAGGTTCTGGCCCCAGCCTCACTCTCAGCTGATCTGTCCTATATTTATCTCAGGCCCTTTGTGACACAGACTAAAATTTAAGACTCCATGTCTTCCATAGATACTGAATCAAAGAGAAATTGCATAAAGTGGAAAACTATAATAAAGAACCTGGCCATTAAGCACCAAGTCGAATGTGGCAGCCTGCGAGATCAGTTTAAACTTATATTTCATTGCATCCTCTAATTGCATTTCTCCTTTACAAGGTGATTTTATCTAGGAAGACAGCTGTCTAGTGTGGTTATTACATCACTCCGGCCAGTCCTAGGCAAAGGAAGAAAAGAAATGGTGGTTGTATAGTACACTCATCAAATAGAAGTTGGGTCTTTTTTTAAATCCCTTTTTGCATAACAAAGAGAGCTTCAGGATTGTTAATATTTCACAGGATGCCTTTCCCAATCCACAGTGGTTCTAAGTGAAGCTTTTTTTTCGTTTCTCTGCTCTTTCTTGGAATGGACAGTCATTTCAGCGGTCTCTTGAAGGGTGTCTCTTCTTTCTGTGCCGTTGAGGCTATTAGTAACCCATAGATTTTGACCCAGAAAGTCCCTGTTTAGAGTCATAATGGTCTCTGTTCATCTTTCCTGAAAACTGCTCTGTTAGCTCTGACCGGTACAGTGACCTCAGTAACGTGGAAACACGAAATGGCTTTGTCTATTAGTTTGAGTCTTCTGGGGCAGAATGGATTTTGATCTGGGGTACCAATCACTTTGATAGTCCTCATTTATGGCAGATTCCCAGGGTTTTTTTTTTTTTTAATGATAAAACACAAAAACAACCTGAGAGACCTTTTTTCAGCCTAGATTAGACTTATTTCTAGCTTCCTGAAACTTGAGTATCGTCTCCTTAAGTGTGCTTAGCATGAAGGAATTGGTCATGGTCTTTCCGTTTGGAAAGTTTTTCAACCCGGATTCAGCTCTGAGCTCAGGGCCCGCTGGTCCTTAGGATGAGCTGTCAAGGTCAGTCCTCACTCTAGACATTCTGACAGCAGGGTAGTACTGATCTGGAACGGGATCCCGAGAAAAGGGACCCGTGGGCCAGGTGTGGGGGCCAGCTCTTCCTCGGAGTGAGGGAGCCTTTGGAGCAGTGATTCCCACCCCAGATGCACGTTAGAATTTTACTGGGAGCCCTCTGTGGGGAGAGGCCCAGACACTCACGTTCTTAAACAGCTCCCAGGGGGATCCCTGTTTGCACCTGAGATTCAGGACTCCTGCTCCAGGAGGGGTGAAGGGACACTCCAGGGACAGAGCTATCTTGTCAGAACATTTGCAAGATGAGGGGAATAACTGTTGTGGGGAAGAATTGGGGAGAGCCTGTTTGCTTAAGGCCACCAACAAGAACCTGCTGCAATTTAAAACTCAGAAAAAGGTGCATCCTGACTTGGTTGCTCATCAGTTCCCAGATACATCGTATGTCTCAATACCTGACTTCTCTGACCAGCTTTATTGAGCTTTGTGGCTCTTTGGTCCACAGAGTAAGGTAGTCTGGTGATCCTTTACTTTTTTCCTTTAAATGTATTTTTATATTAGTGGTTTGGTCCTTCAGATTAAATTGCAGTCTACAACGAAGCATGTTGCATTGTCATTTTGTACACTTTTAAAGGTATTGCTATAAATTAGAAGTATACAATTTAGTTTATTGTTAGTCTGATATATATTACTTTTCATTATAGCATTTTTGAACAACTTTATTGGGGTGTACAAAAAATACAGTAAGTTGCATGTGTATAAAGTATGTAATTTTTGACACTCGTGAAACCGTCACCTTATCATAATCAAGATAATGAACATATTCCTCACCCCTGCATTTCCTCACACCCCTTTGTCATCTTGCTCACCCTTTACCTCCATCCCTTCACAGCCTCTGAACTGCTTTTAGTTGCTATGGATTAATTTGCATTTTCCAGAAGTTTATATAAATGGAATCATAGTATATACTCTTTTTTCATTGTGACAATTTTTACTCAGCATTGTTTTGAGATTAATCTATATTGTTGCAGGTATCAATCGATCATTTGTTTTTATTGCTGAATTATGTTCCACTGAATGGATATACCACAACTCATTTATTCCTGTTGCTGAACATTTTCATTGATTCCAGTTTTTGACTACTGCAAATAGAGCCAGTATAAACATTCATGCTCAAGTCTCTGTATGGACATGTGCTTTCATTTCCTCCTGGGTAAGCTCTTAAAGAGTACAATATCTAGGTCAAATGGTAGGTGTATGTTTAATTTTTTAAGAAATTGCCTAACAGTTTTCCAAAGTGACTGTAGCATTTTCCGTTCCTGCCAGCAGGGCATGAGAGTTCCAGTTGCTCCCTGTCCTCACCAACACTTGGCATAATCAGTCTTTTTAATGTTAAACATTCTAATAAGTGTGCAGTGGTATCTCATTGTGGTTTTAACCTGCAAATTTCCTTAATGACTAACGATGTTGAGCATCTTTCTTGTGCTTATTCACTGTATATGTATCTTCTTTGGCAAAGTACAAACATTTGAGAAATGAAAGTTTCCTTTGATGGCTTTGAAGATGCCTTAATATAGAGCCTATCATAGATGTTACTATATATTGCCTGATTGGTGCGTATCTGTCAGGTACCTACTGTGTGCTCATCATGCTACCAGTTGCTCTGGGGAATTGAGAGGTAATAGTAGTCAGGACCTTGGGGATCAAACACTGCAGGTTTTACTTGAACGTTTCATGGTGTTTCTTCACCTTGTCCATCTTCTTTCCTGTGCTTGTGTCATGGCTGTGGGTCTGGAGTTGATTGGTGCTGAAGAATAGGTATTTAATTCAGTTCGTGCTGACTTTTCTGGTAAGGGTACTGGTCTCTGAGCCACTGCGGTCTAGACTCTTGCTGTCCTTTATCTTTAATTGGTATTTATTTATGGTCTGCTCTGCTTTTGTTAATTTTAAAAATAAAATCTGACGTCCATAATGCCAGATGCCGGATATCCAGTGATGAATAAACCTTTCTTTAAAGAACTTAGAGTGTCCTGAGGAGACAAGTGCAGAGGCTGTTAGAACTCAAAAGGACATGAAATCAACTCCAGGGAACCAGGAATGCTCTCTGGATGATATGGACTCAGAAAAGCTGAAATTCCCTATAAACAGACTTAAATATAATGTTGATGGCTCGTATTAGAACAGCCTAAGACAGGCCTACTGGGCTTCCCAGGTGGCTCAGTGGATAAAGAATCTGCCTGCGTTGCAGGAGATGCAAGTTTGATCCCTGGGTTGGGAAGATCCCCTGAAGAAGGGAGTGGCTACCCACTCTAGTGTTCTTGCCTGGAGAATGCCATGGACAGAGGAGCCTGTAGGGTCCATGGGGTTGCAGAGAGTCAAAGAGTTGGCTACAGCTGAAGTGACTGGACGCGCACACAGCAAGACAGGTCCACTGCCCGGTACTTCCTAAGAGGAAGGGGTAGAGGCAAGACTCTAGAAGTAGAAACTGCTGGGTTGGACCACCCCATTTCACTTCTCACTCTTCTACCCTGGTCCACTCCCGGAGCCCACTTCCTGAAGTAGTGGAGAGAGACCGATCCCTTCAGCTCTCTGGGAGACTCGCAGGGGCCTAGAGCAGCTGCCTGTGTCCCTGGTCCTGGGGCCCCGCGATGTGGAGATCGGCAGGCTGCTGTGATGGTGGGCCTGAGACCCAGTGCTGCCTTCTCCGGCTCTCTTTCTGAGGTGGTGGTTCTCCCTTCTCTCTATCATCCTTGTCCCTAGAAAGCTTGTAGGATTCTTTGTTCTCCCCCCACTATTTAATCACCCCGGCAGTGGACCTTGCCAGGCTTCAGATGAAGCTTGCGTAGTCTGCAAGTGCCGGTGGGCGCTCAGGAGGACAGAGCCGCCGTTGGTGGTCCCCTGGCGTGCTCTGACCGCAGACCGACTCCATTATGCACTGCTGAGCTGGGTGTCCTCACACCCCCTCCGTCTCCCCTACCCTGCTGCATTTGGGGCTCAGGCACAGACATTCGCAGGGAGGTCTTTCAATGAAATGTTAATTCTTGGCTCTAAGAACTTTGTTTTTGTACGATTGCCCCAGTTTCCCCCCACCCACCCCCTGAGTTAGATTTGCTGGGACTTAAATGTCTCCAGAGAAGAAACCTAGGGGTTTTTAGCCGTAGATTTAATATCCTGTCCCCTCTCCCATCCTAGCTCCACCCGTTGCAGCCCCACTCATGTTTCCTGGGGTCCGTTCCTTCCACTCATCTGCTCCTACTGTTACATCTCAGTGCCCCAAAGAGGAAATCCTCAGAAGTCTCTCACAGTCTTAAATAAAATTTCATTTCATTTTTATCATATTGTTAAGCCAATGTAAATCCCAAGCACAGTAGCTCCAAAAAGGCGTTCATTTCCTATCTGACACATAACAAAATAGATTTAAATTTTTGTTGTTGTTGTTGACTTGAGCACCTTGGGAAAAGTAAAATAAAATAACTGAAATTAAGTAAATAAAAGGCACCAAATCCCTTTTCCTTCTCTTGGCCTAAACTCTCGTCTTCTATTGTCAGTTAAAATGGATCCCCCACTCCAGATGTGTTGTGCACAGAACCCAACTTCACAGATCAGGTGTGGGGCCAGGGTGGGGTTTTATAAGTTAACTTCCTCTCTCTTTTAAAAGATTTTTGTTGTTGTTGCACTTTTTTAACAAAGGGCACTTAAATATTTAACGGTCTCCTAAGACCAATTAATTCAATACAGTTCATCCAGCAGACATTTAGACAGCATGTGGCGTTGTCCTCCCCATTAAGGCGGCTCTGATGTTGTTGAGGACCGTGTCTAGAGTGTCATGAAAGCCCAGACTCAGAAGAGCCAGGAGGCAGCTGCTTCCCCCAGATCATTTCACTGTGAAGAAAGCCAAGGGTGCAGGTAGGGAGGTATTTCTCCTGAACAAGTCACAGGGGTTCTTAGCAGCAGAGCCAGGACTGGACCGTGTTGATTGTTCTGCCCCTCTGATGCTCCTGCTGGTATTCTGCTGCTGTCTCCTGACTTGGTGGGTGGTGGCAGTGGAGGAGGAAGAGAGAGAGAAACCTCAAAAACAAGATACAAAAAAACCGTGGGAATTTCCCTGGCGGTCTAGAGAGTCGGACCCTGAAGAAGGCTGATTGTCAAAGAATTGATGCTTCTGAATTGCGGTGCTGGAGAAGACTCTTGAGAGTCCCTGGGACAGCACGGAGACCAAACCAGTCAGTCCTAAATCGAATCAACCCTGACAGTTCATTGGAAGAACTGATGCTGATGCTCCCATACTTTGGCCACCTGATGCAAAGAGCTGACTCATTGGAAAAGACTGTGATGTTGGGAAAGACTGAGAGCAGAAGGAGAAGGGGGCAGCAGAGGAGGAGATGGTTAGATGGCAGTGGACGTGAATTGAAGCAAACTCCCGGAGATAGTGAAGGACAGGGAAGCCGGTGTGCTGCAGTCCAGGGGGCCACAGAGTTGGACAGGACTTAGCGACTGAATAACAACAACCAGTGTTTAAGGCTTGAGCTTTCATGCCGTGGACCCATGTTAGATCCCTGCTTGGGGAACTAAGATCCCACAACCCCATGGTGAGGCCAGGAAAAAAAAAAAAAAGCATCTTTTCTAGGTAATGTTTTTGGATGGTGTTGTAGAATCGCCACACCTGTTTGCTGTTCTGAGATTTCCCACATGGGTTACTTTGCTGATTGCTCTTTGAGTCTTGTGTGTGTGCCTCATGGAGGCCACGCAGCCCATTGCTCCTGGTTCTTTGCAAGAAGGGGACAGTTTCAGCATTTGTGTGCTGAGAATTCCAGCTTTCTGCATCACTGCTCCTTGTGGCCCTGGAGCTATGCCCTGTTAGCACTGCTTTTTGGCAGAGAAACAATACTTTTATCAGCCAGTACGAACAGATATTTCTGTTCTACAAATGAGCTCAGATTTATAGACTCAAGGTTCAAAGAAAGGAGGTGAGAGATCACCAGCCACAGCCGAATCTACAGCGAGGAAAGAGATAGCATCAGGCTGGTTCATAACGAAAGCCAGTGCACAAGGCAGCCGTTCAATTCTGGCAGTTTTTTCCTCTGAGAGGTATTGTCACCCTCCTGCCTTTACCTTGTCCAGTGTCTCCCAGCTGGGTGGTGGTGGGACTCCAGAGCCCACGCATCTGAGCTGCATTCACCTCTGTCATCGATCAGGTGTTGTGGGAGCAGATGCTGAGATGGAGTTTGGGGTGCAGTGTATGTATTAGGGAGCAACACCTGTCTGAGGAAGGAGGACAGAGCAGGATTGGGCAGGGGAAGATGGTAAACTGTGATGAGCCCTGACAGAGCCTGGGCCAACCCGGGAGATCTCTGGAGCACACATTGCCTCTCAGAGCCGTCCTGCATCGGCCAGAAGCCTCGGCCTTCTCATCCTTCCTGGCTCAGCCCCGGATGCAGGTGGCTCCAGGAGGGCCAGGACTGTCCCTGGGTGAGCTGGCAGCTGGGAACCCAGCGCTGACTGCACTCCCCTAGCCGGGCAGCATGCTCCTCCTTGATGAGGGGATCGCCGCGGGTCCTTGTCAGCCACACCACCATCACTGTTCGGCTCAGCACTGGTCTCTGCTGCTGGAGTTTGGACGTTTGCTGGCCTCAGTAGCTATTACAATAGCAACTTTTCTAAGTACAGGTCCGTGCTATCGGGCCACTGCTTCCATGGGTCCACCATGCTGACAGCAGTCGACTGACAGTAACTGCTCAGGTCACATTGTCCCCTTGGGTGTTCAGTGCTCTTCCGTGCTTGGTGATACAAGGGTCTCCCGCCCTTCCTGCCCACCTCCTGTGTTCGTGCATGTCTGCACCCTAGACTTAAAAAAAAAGATATTTAGGCCGTGCTGAAGTGACTTAGCAGTAGCAGTAGCAGTG
Organism: Bos taurus; assembly: GCF_002263795.3. Lineage (NCBI taxonomy): Eukaryota > Metazoa > Chordata > Mammalia > Artiodactyla > Bovidae > Bos > Bos taurus. Next base: position 102,074,793 of record NC_037338.1, on the reverse strand, counting down.
TGTTTTAAAGGAGAAGGCAATGGCACCCCACTCCAGTACTCTTGCCTGGAAAATCCATGGACAGAGGAGCCTGATAGGCTGCAGTCCATGGGGTCGCTAAGAGTCGGACCCGACTGAGCGACTTCACTTTCACTTTTCACTTTCATGCACTAGAGAAGGAAATGGCAACCCATTCCGGTGTTCTTGCCTGGAGAATCCCAGGGACTGGGGAGCCTGGTGGGCTGCCGTCTATGGGGTCGCACAGAGTCGGACACGACTGAAGCGTCTTAGCAGCAGCAGCAGGCCTAGTTGCAGCGCGTGGGTCTTCAGTTGTGGTGTGGGAACTCTTAGTTGTGGCGTGTGCAGTGTCGCTCCCTGACCGGGGTGGGACCCAGGCCCCCTGCACGGGGAGTGAGGAATCTCAGCCACTGGACCACCAGGAACGTCCTTGCACCTTAGACTTTCTTGTGCTGACCTTCCAGCCTTTCCCTCTAGGCCCTTGACCGAATGACTGGACCACTCGTCACTGCCCATAAGCCCGTGGATCGTCTTACCTGTGCCCCTGGCTCTCCATACACGGTCGACACCTTGCTACAACTGCTCAGCACCTTACCAGTCAGGAGGCCTCTCTCCCTGCTGGCTTTGTGCCCCTCCTGAACAAGGCTATACTATAGCTGCCGGGCACTTCTGGCTTGCACCCACAAAAGGAAGGCTTGGGCTTCTTCCTCCTCCTCTGGATGATCCGTGGGGTGCCCTGTAGAGACCAGTACAAGGTGCAGAAGGGAGGCTGAGGCCACGCGGGTGCCCAGAGCCGGAGGCCTGCAGTTCTGCCCGTGCTTCGTCCAGGGTGTACTGCTGCTCTCTCCGCGCTGGCGGTGGCTGGGCCTGAGCAACCTGACAACTGGGTGCGTCTGACAGCACCCAGCGAGCTGCACCAGACGTGATGCTTCTTTCCCCGTGCTAAGAGATGCAAGATGCAGTCGCTTGTGTTTTACTTTATATAGGTGTAAAGAGCTGTGAAAGGTCTGAGACTTTTACTGGCCTCTCCCCCCACCCCTTTTCAAGCTAAAATGTTAGCTTATCGCAGTTACATGATGCTGACAGAAGTCCCAGCAAAAGGAGTAGCCAGACTGTCAGCAGGGTCTTGTTGGGCCCCCTGAACCCCATGAGGGGTGATGTCGGTGTCCCCAGATGGATGCCTGCATTCACAGTGGGTTACATCACAGGAAGGGACACTGAGTCTGGGAACTCACTGCCTTAGGGCAGCCTGTCAGCTGCTTGCTCTTTATTTGCAAGGAGATGTTATCTTATCCCTTGAGGCTGCTCACAGCAAACAGGACCTTGAGAGACGCCCCAGACCAAGAGTGCTCTGGGCCCCACGTTCTCAGCGTACCGGTAGATGTGTGGGGTGTGGGAAGCCTGCAGAGGGCTGTCTCTACAGTAAGGCGTCCTGCCACGCATCCGGCCTCTGGACCCCTAAACGTTTTCATGGATGGGGAAGACAGCACGTGTTTCACCAAGGCCTCCAACTACTTGGCCGCCTCATGTTCATCTGACTTGCTCAGCAGTGTGTCATTATGTCATGGATCCCTGTGATGATCAGAGAAAAGTCCAGGCATCCAGACATCTCTTCCTACTGTATTATGACAGAGGGCAGAAGTCTGCCCTCAGGCAGAGCTGCGAATGTACACTGTTTTGTGGAATATGGACTGTTTCTGATCTTTTTTTGATTGATTGAAATAAAAAAATGCATTCACTAAATCAATGACTTTGTATAATCAGACATAGTGTTACTGTGTCCTAGGAAAGATGCTACGGAGAAGGCGGTGGCACCCCACTCCAGTACTCTTGCCTGGAAAACCCCATGGACGGAGGAGCCTGGTGGGCTGCAGTCCATGGGGTCGCTGAGAGTCGGACACGACTGAGCAACTTCACTTTCACTTTTCACTTTCATGCATTGGAGAAGGAAATGGCAACCCACTCCAGGGTTCTTGCCTGGAGAATCCCAGGGACGGGGGAGCCTGGTGGGCTGCCGTCTCTGGGGTCGCACAGAGTCAGACACGACTGAAGCGACTTAGCAGCAGCAGCAGCAGCAGCAGCGGGAAAGAAGCTACATCTGACACAGTGGCTGTGGTCAGGGCTGTCTTCCTGGTTGACCTCTCAGTAGTCCACAGTCTTCCTCCAGTATCCATCTGGTTTCTGCAGGATTCAGGCTGGCGAATTAAACCTGCCTGGGCAGGATGGGAACCACTGCCCCTGCATCCAGTTTCTGCTGTTGCCCTGGGATGCAGTGTTATTTTTGATTTTCTATCTTGGCTGGGAGACAGGGGAGGGGCAGGGCAGGGTGGTATCAACCTTGTACTTGGCCTTCTCCACTCTGATAGGTCTTACCCACAGACCAAGGACCTAATGCCGTGGTTGTGTCAACTGCCAAGTACGTTCATCTCAACTGCGAGCTTCCAGCTGGTCTGTAGACGCCGTGGACAAACCCACTATAAGTGGGGCCTGGGCTCGGGCTCCATCTACTTCCTGGCCCTCACGCACCTCTATTTTTAACAGGGAGAGAGCGATGAAGCTGTAGGTCTCTGGGAACTGGTGTTAATGCGGAACAGTGGCTCTCTATAGCTGACACTGACCCAGAATGAGTGGACTACTGGAGGCTGACTGTGATGCCCACAGCCCGGCAGCCAGGCCTTCCCAAAGGGCAGCTGAGAGGTGTGGCCCCTGTCTGCCTTAATCTTCCTTAGCCATGAGACTGTTGCTGTATGGCCAGGACCCAGAATCTTCTTTGCACGAGCATACCTTGGAGAGTCAGAGGTTTGGTTCCGGACAACCCCAATAAAGTGAGTATCACAATAAAGTAAACCACATGTGTTTTTGGTTTCCCAGTGCATATAAAAGTTACATTTACACATAGTGTAGTCTCTTAAGTGCAATAACATTATGTCTAAAAAAACAATGTGCATACCTTATTTCAGTTCAGTCGCTCAGTCGTGTCCAACTCTTTGCAGCCCCATGAATCACAGCACCCTAGGCCTCCCTATCCATCACCAACTCCTGGAGTTTACTCAGATTCATGTTCATCGAGTCGGTGATGCCGTCCAGCCATCTCATCCTCTGTCGTCCCCTTCTCCTCCTGCCCCCAATCCCTCCCAGCATCAGGGTCTTTTCCAATGAGTCTTGGCATGAGGTGGCCAAAGTATTGGAGTTTCAGCTTTAGCATCAGTCCTTCCAATGAACACCCAGGACTGATCTCCTTTGGGATGAACTGGTTGGATCTCCTTGCAGTCCAAGGGACTCTCAAGAGTCTTCTCCAACACAACAGTTCAAAAGCATCAATTCTTCAGTGCTCAGCCTTCTTCACAGTCCAACTCTCACATCCATACATGACCACTGGAAAAACCATAGCCTTGACTAGATGGACCTTTGTTGGCAAAATAATGTCTCTGCTTTTTAATATGCTGTCTAGGTTGGACATAACTTTCCTTCCAAGGAGTAAGCGTCTTTTAATGTCATGGCTGCAATCACCATCTGCAGTGATTTTGGAGCCCCCAAAAATAAAGTCTGACACTGTTTACACTGTTTCCCCATCTATTTCCCATGAGGTGATGGGACCAGATGCCATGATCTTAGTTTTCTGAATGTTGATCTTTAAGCCTTAAAAATACTTTATTGAAAATTCCCTGGTATTTCAGTGGTTAGGACTTGGTGCTTTCAGTACTGGAGCCTGGGTTTGATTCCTGGCTGAGGATCTAAGATTCTGCAAACTTCATGGCACAGCCAAAAAAATTTAAAAAACACCTAACTTTCTTGTTAAAAAATGCTAACCATCATCTGACAACACAGGGTTGCCCCAAACCTTCAATTTGTGAAAATGCAGTATCTGCAAAGCTCAGTGAAGCAAAGCGCAATAAAACGAGGCATTCCTGTATAACCTTTCAACGTGGTAAATAAGGGTTTGCAAGGGGAAAGCTTGACTGTTTTGTTTTTTAATGAATACCAAATGATGTTAAACTGCTGTGCTGTTTATTAATCAGCAGACGTATATAAGGCATGGTGGTAGACTCTGGGAACAGAGAGAACCCTTGTTCCTAGATGTTTATAGCCAAGGGGATTTAGAACATGGTGCATGTGAGACATAAACGAGGAAGTACAGGCTGAAAAAAGTAGCTTCCAGAGTCCATTTGCTTGGGTTTGAACAAGCCTGGATCTCCCGTTAACTACCTGTATGCCTCTGGGCTTCTGAATTAACCTCTCTCACCGTTGGTTTTCTCATTGGTTAATGGAGATAATACTAATGGGCCAACAGGACAGTATCGCTCTGTAAATGCTTGTTGGCTATTTACTGTGGTAAGTGTTGTGACTTAGATGCTAGTAGTACATACAAAATGAATATTATGGGCCAAGAGTTCTAGTGAGGGGCAGTGAAGAAGGCTTCGTGGAGGAGGTAGGCTCTGAAGAGTTATCCTCTGTAGGAATACATGCCTTTCTCTTAAGAGACAGCAGTAGAAGAGATACAGTATTAATGCACTGGAATTTTGTAGATTTTTATCCCTGCTTGCAAGCAGCCATTTTGCATATCCACGTCCTATGAGGTAAAGATTCCCAAAGCAAAAGAGTCTGTCATCACTGTTCCTGGTGATGCAAACAGAAACAGGTCTTCCTTTCCGGATTTTGTCATCACTTTAAACTCTCTGAAATGGTGTCTCCTTGTTGGCTTGTGTGTTTTCTGTTGCATGCAGATACACACATCACACGCAGTGTACACACAGGGACATTGCTTTCTTTCCAGATGACATCATAGGAACTGGCCAATGAAGAACAAGAAAAGGTCAGGAGAGGTCACCAGAGGAACTTACCAAAAGCTCTGCTAACAGCCTTGTTTTGTAAATGTCCTGATTTAAATTAACCCAAGACACTGGGAAGTGTGAGTTCCATTCTGAACCTACAGAGAAAAATTAAATCCTGTTTTATGTAGTTTATGTTGTGTGTTTTATTTTGAAAATGATTGACTTATATTTAAGTGTCATAGCAAACACCCTCTTCCAACAACACAAGAGAAGACTCTACACATAGACATCACCAGATGGCCAACACCAAAATCAGACTGATTATATTCTTTGCAGCCGAAGATGGAAAAGCTCTATACAGTCTGCAAAAACAAGACCGGGAGCTGACTGTGGCTCAGATCATGAAGTCCTTATTGCCAAATTCAGACTTAAATTGAAGGAAGTAGGGAAAACCACTAGACCATTCACGTATGACCTAAATCAAATCCCTTATGATTATACAGTGGAAGTGAGAAATAGATTTAAGGGACTAGATCTCATAGAGTGCCTGATGAACTATGGAATGAGGTTCGTGACATTGTACAGGAGACAGGAATCAAGACCATCCCCAAGAAGAAGAAATGCAAAAAAGCAAAATGGCTGTCTGGGGAGGCCTTACAAATAGCTGTGAAAAGAAGAGAAGCAAAAAGCAAAGGAGAAAAGGAAAGATATACCCACTTGAATGCAGAGTTCCAAAGACTAGCAAGGAGAGATAAGAAAGCCGCCTTCAGTGATCAATGCAAAGAAATAGAGGAAAACAACAGAATGGAAAAGACTAGAGATCTCTTCAAGAAAATTAGAGATACCGAGGGAACATTTCATGCAGTGATGGGCACAATAAAGAACAGAAATGGTATGGACCTAATAGAAGCAGAAGATATTAAGAGGTGGCAAGAATACACAGAACAATACAAAAATGATCTTCATGACCCAGATAACAGTGCTGGTGTGATCACTGACCTAGAGCCAGACATCCTGGAATGTGAAGTCAAGTGGGCCTTAGGGAGCATTCCTACAAACAAAGCTAGAGGAGGTGATGGAATTCCAGTGAGCTATTTCAAATCCTAAAAGATGATGCTGTGAAAGTGCTTCATTCAATATGTCAGCAGATTTGTAAAACTCAGCAGTGGCCACAGGACTGGAAAAGGTCAGTGTTCATTCCAGTCCCAAAGAAAGGCAATGCCAAAGAATGCTCATACTGCACAGTTGCACTCATCTCACACGCTAGCAAAGTAATGCTCAAAATTCTCCAAGCCAGCCTTCCAACAGTGAACTGAGAACCTCCAGATGTTCAGCTGGATTTAGAAAAGGCAAAGAAACATGAGAGCAAATTGCCACCATCCTTTGGATCATTGAAAAAGCAAGAGAGTCCCAGAAAAGCATCTATTTCTGCTTTATTGACTACACCGAAGCCTTTGACTGTGTGGATCACAACAAACTGTGGAAAATTGTTCAAAAGACGGGAATACCAGACCACCTTACTGCCTCCTGAGAAATCTGTATGCAGGTCAAGAAGCAACAGGGAACAGATAAGGAATCAGACAAGGAACAACAGGCTGGTTCCATATTGGGAAGGGAGTACATCAAGGCTGTATATTGTCATCCTGGTTATTTAATTTCTATGCAGAATACATCATGTGAAATGCCAGGCTGGTTAAAGCACAAGCTGGAATCAAGATTGCTGGCAGAAATACCAATAACCTCAGATAGGCAGATGACTCCACCCTTATGGCAGAAAGTAAAGAGGAACTGAAGAGCCTCTTGACGAAAGTGAAAGAGGAGAGTGAAAAAGCTGGCTTAAAGCTCAACATTCTAAAAACTAAGATCATGACATTCAGTCCCATCACTTCATGGCAAATAAGGGAGAAACAGTGGAAACAGTAACAGATTTTATTTTCTTTGGCTCCAAAATCACTGCAGATGGTGACTGCAGCCGTGAAATGAAAAGACACTTGCTCCTTGGAAGAAAAGCTATGACCATCCTAGACAGCGTATTAAAAAGCAGAGACATTACTTTGCCAACACATTTCCCGTCTAGTCAAAGCTATGGTTTTTCCAGCAGTCATGTATTGATGCTTTTAAACTGTGGTGTTGGAGAGGACTCTTTAGAGTCCCTTGGACTGCTAGGTGATCAAACCAGTCCCTCCTAAAGGAAATCAGTCCTGAATATTCATTGGAAGGACTGATGCTGAAGCTGAAACTCCAATACTTTGGCCACCTGATGCAAAGAACTGACTCATTGGAAAAGACTCTGATGCTGGAGGAGAAGGGGATGACAGATGGACATGAGTTTAAGCAAGCTTTGGGAGTTGGTGATGGACAGAGAAGCCTGATGTGCTACAATCCATGGGGTCGCAAAGTCATGACTGAGTGACTGAACTGAACTGAATATTTAAGTGTGTTGTGGTAAAAGAGGAAGTTAAGTCACTAGCACCTGGCTTTATAAGAGGACAGATCGTGTACAGAGCTCAGCGGAGATTTGCCCGTTACCCTTATTGAGTTTGATTCACATCTTTGTGGGCTTTGGGCAGGGATAAGTCAAAGGTATTTGTCTTGCTTCCAGTAGGGAGTTAGATTGTTTTGGATTTCTACAGCAACTAATAAAATTAGGTTGTTCTGTCTGTTCGGTAAGGGATTCCTGGCTCATTAGAGAATGTGGAATTAATAGCTCTGCTTTACGACGGAAGTTCTGAGCTGTGGTGTCTGGTGGTATCGCAGCTCGCTCTCCACAGGTGCAGAGTTAGGTCTCTGATGGCACCTGCATTTTTTGAAATGCAACTGTACTTCTGTATAGCAAGCATCTGTTGTTTTGTATGTCTGCCATAAAGATATTTGAGTAGGTGAAAAACTGTCCCAAGTTGTCTTGGAAGGGAAAGAGGCTCTTTCAGTGCCTCTGGTTTATGATTTGAAAGACAACACTTTCTTGGTTGCTCTACTCTTCAGCACACCTCCACATTTCCCATTGTTCCCTGCCCCTGTAATGCCAGTGGCCTGGAGTAATTAATTGACCACGCCTGTTTCTGGATTTTCCACCCTGTGTCTGATTAGTGCACAGAGTCATGTGCCCTTGACTATGAGGAGCTTGCAATCGGACTGAAGGACGAAATTATGTTCAGAGGCAGAACAGAGAATATCATGATAGTCTCTGTCCCAGATAATTTGTACAGACAGTCCTTCATGAGATTACTGTGAGCTGTAGTCCTCTGGGAGGTGAGATTTGGCCAGGTCCCCTCCTCTAACGGAAATCCTCCCTGTAGTCAGAACCTGAGACCAAGGCAGGACTGACTTTCAGACTGCAGCACATGGGGTTCAGGGTGACCCAGGAGACCACACCCTCTCAGAGGTCATGCTTTAACCAATGACCAGGTGGGCCGTTTGACCAAGGCATAGATCCAAAAGGACTAGACTGGAGGGTCTGGATATTTTTTTTGTATCAGAGACATCCCCCACATTTGGAAAATGTATGGGATGCTCGATAAACATTGGTGGGATCGGGTACTCTTCTAGGCACAAGGGATCTGGGATGCCTAATCAAACAAGATCCCTGGTCTCATGGAAATTGTAGTCTTGGGAGCAGTAGAAACTTGCGTGCAATTTCAGGACCACAGGTCAGGCAGCCTCGGGGTAGATCAGAAAGAGGCCCATGGACAAAGCAGAAGACACCCATCAGAGCAGGAAGATTCCAGAGGGCTCGACCTCTCAGAGCATCCCTGCGTTGTTGGAGATGTGCCATAGGTGCCTGTTACAATGTATCCATGGGCTGCAATGTACCCTGGGAAGGAGAGCGCCCATTCAGGTACTTACAGAGGCGGTGTGAGGAGGAAACATGAGGTGGTGCGTTGGAGAAGGGCCGCCTCAGGGAAGTTGGCGATGGAGCTGACTCTCTGGGAACGGGAGAGATGGTGAGCTGCCTGGTTTGTGGGCAGACCGGGGCCTGATTGGGTGCTGGTGAAGGTGGCTTTTAACTAGTGGGTGGTCCATAACAGTATTTTGATTAGGGAGCTCCTGGTTCAATTACTGTAAAGATGAATATGTTGCTTCCTAGTGGTGGGTGTTAAAGTACAACTCTGTCATACTACAGTAGATTGTAGGTGAATTGATCATTTGTGTTCCTCTATTTTTTAAAGTATGGTTATGTAGAGGGCGGATAAGTAAAATAGGATGGGTAATTGCTAGAGCTGGCTGAGTTTATTATATGGTTCTCTCTCCTTTTGGATATATTCAAACATTTCCATGATAAAAAGTTAAAAATTGTATAGCTAGCTGCACAACCTTACGCAGGTACTTAATGCCATCAAACTGTATACTTGGAAATGGTAAATTTGTGTTATGTATGTTTAACCACATAATCTACAAAGGAGCAATAATAGATTGTGGCTAGCAGCCATAGGACCCACTGCTGAGGCCTCTGAAGACACATTTTTATGGGGTGAAAGGTCAAGGGAAAAAATTCCGGGCTCCTTGTTCTTGTCCTGAGAGGGAAGTTCCCAGGTAAAATATTAGAACCACACCAGTTCCTTTGCTTCATGATTTTGTTAAGAGGAAACTCAATCGTAGTGAAGTCTAAATAAACGGAATGTTTTCAAAGTGTTATAAATCCTTTTTTCTGATGTTCACCAGCTACTTATATAATTACTGTAGCCTTGGTTTCTTCACCCACAAAATAGGGATGATAACACTTGTTACCATTTATCAAAACAGGGATGACAACGTTCACAGTTGTTGTGGAGTTTGCTGTGAAGTTTGAATGAGATAATGAACATGAGGAAACCCAGCACCGTTCTCATCGCCCCTCATTTCTGAATATCCTTGTTCAGAGCTAGAATGCAAAGTTAATAGCTTCTTTAATGGACAAATCTCAGTTGATCCATTAATGACTATTCCTGTGTAAACAAGCATATCCAACTGTCACTTTTTTTTAAATTAAAAAATCTGAGTAATCATTATGCTAGAGAATTTTTAAAAAAGGAAAAAGAGCTCATTTTTTCCCCTTTAATACCATGATTTTGTTTTACTTTATGACTGTGTTTATAGAAATAATTTTCCTGGCTCGTTTTTTAAAAAAATGTAAATCTAAAAGTCAGCTGATTCAGTCCATGTCTTAAGAGATACAAACTCTGACATTTTCCAGTAGTTTTCGCTGCCCAGGACTTCAGCATGTACTCTCATGGTCTAACTGGGACCTCTGTCATTTACATAGGATGAGAGTGGAGCCAGAGCTAATTCCACTACCCCTACCCCTCCACACACACACCCCAGTCCTGAATCCTAGCTGACTGCTTTCTCTGTTGCCTCAGCAGAATCCAGATGGCTCAGTCGGTAAAGAATCCTCCTGCAATGCAGGAGACCCTGGTTCGATCCCTGGGCCAGGAATATCCCCTGGAGGAGAAAATGACAACCCACTCCAGTATTCTTGGCTGGGAAATCCCATGGGCTGTAGCTGTCCTTGGGGTCACAAAAAGTCGGGCCAGACTTAGCAGCTAAACCACCACCACTTCTGATACTTCTTCCAGTAGGAAGAGGACCAATTTCATGCATAATTCTTCATGACTGCCCAGAACAATTTTAATTGCTTGTTACTGTGTCAAAATACTGTCCTCCTGACAGTTGGGATAATGTAAACAGAAAGCAAGAGGGGATAGAAAATTGAGTAAATTTGCAAGAAAATACGAATGCCTTTGAAATACCTGAAAGACTGACTTAACGTCATCAGGAAGGCATCTTGATCTAGTGCACTGTCAGGCGTGATTTGCAGGGGTGGGGAGTGCTTTCTGGAAGACAGGGCCTGTTGTAGTGAAGGAAAAGCGCTCTGGCCCCTGCCTGTCCACACCCCGCCACCCCACCTGCCCCGCTCCCAAACGGAGTGCCTTCCTCTCTGGGCGAGTTCGGGACACGTGTGTCCTGTGTGACCGATGGGGTGCTTGTTCACGCTTCTCTCTGCTCAGTCTCATCTCTCTGCCTTTGCTTATTCCCTGTTTCAAAAACTGCCCAAATTTCTGGTCACTCCACCAGGCCTCTACTCATGACACTTAATGAAAGAAACAAACAAGAAGTTGAAATTAGCAAAAGATGCACCAGTCAATCCAAGGAAGGGCCTTAACCTCCTTGAAAACCAGTGTCCAGGGAAAGTATCACACTTCACAGGAATCGTTCTCTCAGGCTCTTTTCTACAGCATTCATTCAATGCCAGGAGAGTGTACCACAGAATTTGGATGGAAAGTTTGACCCAAGAATTCAGCCAAGTGTTGTTATATAGAAGGACAGCACTGTTGGGACTTCCCTGGTGGTCCAGTGGTTAGGACTCTATGCTCTCAGTGCAGGGGGCCTGGGTTCAATCCCTGGTCGGGGAACTAAGATCTTACATGCCGCAATAAGACCAGCATAGTCGAGTAAGTAAATAAAATAATTTTTTTTAAGAAAGTGGTGTTAGCAGTGTTCTTTTTAAAAAAAGGGGGGGGGGAGGCGGGGAGAGGAGTGCGGAATAAAGCATGGACTCTGGGAAAAGCCCATGAGCTTTTCTTTAAATACCTCCTCAGTGACAACATGCAGTGAGTCGGGATCAGCCAAGTCTATTCATTGTCAGCAAATGTGTATCAACTGCCTCTTGTGTTCAAGTGGTGTTCTAGGCACAGGGAGTATAAATGTTTACTTTCTGGTGAATAATGGCAAAATGATCGCTCGTTTTGAATGTATAATCAAGGCCATATCATTGTCAAGACTAATTATATATCAGAAGGTAAATGTTATAAAACATGGGGATGTAAAAACATTCACAGAGCAAATAGAATCAAATTTGGTAGGCATGTTTTCTCATCTTATTTGGGAGCCAGAAATATGTCTAAACATCAAGAAATAGAGGTTTAAGTGTATGATGTAAAATTAGAAAACCCTCGAGGGCAAAAAAAAAAAAAAGAAAGAAAATGCAGTATAAACCCCCAAGACAACAAAAAGACAATCCATGTGACAAGAGGTTTTTTAAAAAACCAAAATGTTAATAGGTAAAAACACAAAATAAGATGGCCAGTTTTAGACTGCACATCTGTATTATTAATAAATACCCAATAGAATAAACACCTATTAAAAAGTCTCATCAGATTGTCCCCCAAACCAAAATCCTACCATACATAGCATTCAAGGAATATTGGACAAAGATAGATCCTGCATTTCTAAGTAAGAGAAAAGTAGGTGTGTGATAGAAATACCAGAGAAGTTGAGTTCAAGGCACATGGCCTAAACGGCTGCAGAGGGAAATGTCGAAACGACAGAGTGTACAGTCCAGAGTGAGGCCATGACAGGTAAACCTGGGGCCGAAGTGCTGACTGTACAGAGGCAGGAAGTGCCAGGAGGAGCAGAGCCCAAGCGTAAGTGGGGGCTGTGCCTGCCCTAGCCCATGGTGTACTGGACGACAGGAAGTCAGAGGAGCATGTGCAAGAGTCTGCTCTCTCCTTTTTGTGCAGTTTTTTAGCTGAAATGTCACCTCCGAGAGGCCTTCCCTGACTGCAGTCGAAAGTAGCTTCTCCCATCATTCTCTCATACTAGCTTTTAATTATCTCTGTAAGACTCATGACCATCAGCTGTCCTCTTACTGGTGTGCCACTGCTGCTGCTAAGTCGCTTCAGTCGTGTCCGACTCTGTGTGACCCCATAGACGGCAGCCCACCAGGCTCCCCCATCCCTGGGATTCTCCAGGCAAGAACACTGGAGTGGGTTACCATTTCCTTCTCCAATGCATGAAAGTGAAAAGTGAAAGTGAAGACAGTCGTATCCGACTCTTTGCGACCCCATGGACTGCAGCCCACCAGGCTCCTCCGTCCATGGGATTTTCCAGGCAAGAGTACTGAAGTGGGTTGCCATTGCCATTTCCACTTACTGGTGTATTATTTTGGATTTTTTTTAAAATTTTTAATTATTGGGCTGAAATCTCTGTGCAAGAGGGACCATGTTTGTCTTGTTCACTGCCATAGTCTAGAACGGTACCCGGCAGAGAAGTCATTCCTGATTAAGCAGATAGCTACTGAATGCCACCTCTTGGATTGGCCAACAAATTCGTTTGAGTTTTTCAGTAAGATCTTAAAAAAATCCAAGCAGACTTTTTGGCCAACCTGGTATATGTATGTGTGTAGATGTATGTGTACATATGGTTCTAGGTGCTCAGAATACTTCTATCAACAACTTTCCTCCCCTCCTGGAGTCTACATTCTAGCAGAGTGTGTGGAAGGAAGTTACTGTAGTAAATAAGGAATATACAGTGTCAGAAGAGCTGAGAGAGCTGGCCTGAAAGGAATGGTGAGGGGAGACCCTGGAGCTGATTACATTCGAGCGCATGGAAGAAGAGGGTTAGGCCTGTGGGCCTCTGAGGGGAAAGGGCTCCAGGCAGAGCAGTACAAAGAATGGGGAGCATCACTATAAGGCTGTGAGGACAAGTGGGGACCTGGAACAGAACAGCAAGTGAAGATGGCGGGTCTTATTGGTGAAACTTAGAGATAAGAAATGGCCCCAGATAGGGTAGAGTCAGTTGGAGCAACATACGGAATTTAAACTGATACGTGACCTTGAGCCAAGCTGCTGCTTGTGGGCAGTTCTGCCTTTGTGTAACATAAACATTCGTTCTTGTTTTATAGATCATTTCGAGGGCTACAATATGTGCTGATTTCAATTATTAAAATGTCCATTTAGAACATTTATTAGCACAAATGAATTCAATTATTTCAAATATAGAAGCAAAATATTGTACAGAGTGAAAATATATGATATAATTAGACTATTAATGAAAACACTTACATATCCTCCATGATTGAAAATGAAAGCTTAACAGTCTCAAAAGGATGGTGCTAAATATTTACATATCTGTCTGAGATGCACATTTTTAGATGCTAAAAATATTCATTGTTAATGACTGGAAGGGAAGGCTAGGTTTAATGTAGTAATAAACTTCCGTATATTTGTCTCACAGCAAAGTCAAAGCCAATTTTGTAAAGTAATACAGGCAGCCTTTGAAATAGAAACTATGGCTGAAGTAAAAGGAGAATATTCCCAGGCAGTTAACAGTAACTATTTAGTGAGGGAAAGGTTTGCAGGATGATTAGGAAATGAGAAAGTTTACTTGGCAGGTTGGCTGATACATCTAAATTCTGTATACACATCTTAAACTTTTCCTTCTAAAGTGTGACATGCTTGAGGCAGTAAGAGGAGACTGAGTTATACTGAAGTACAGCCACATTTTGTGGGCTGAAGCAAGTACCAGAATCAGCTGAGACTTAAGGAGAAGGGACTGGCCAGAACAAGGGTGTGCATGACAGTGCTCCACCGGGGCCATCAGCGCAGCCGACTACTGCGTGTGGAAGGACACAGGAAGTGCACAGCACACGCGCCTCGCCCACTGCCACTGCTGCTCCTGCCCCAGCACGTGCAGGTCCAAGCGTGATAGCGCTTTTCTGCACATGCTTTCCTCCTGATTGGAGTCCCTTTTCTCACCTTCCCTACCACTTCAAAATAAAGGGGGAAGAAAACAGATCCGTGGTCGGATGTGATTGGAAATCTGAGGCCCGTTCTTGTCTGAAAGCCTGCTAATTCCTTGCCCGGCATCGTGCCCCGCCTCCGAGCTCCCCTTGCTGCCTCCGGGTGGTAGAGCGATGATCCTGGGCCCACACGGCCGACCATAGCCCGCCCTTTCATGCTGTAGCCTTACTGTGTGGTTGGGTCAAGATGGTGAATCGCCTTCCTGCCATTGTGTCTGCAGACCAGCCTTAGCCACCCAGGTGGTTGTAAATCCTGTGAGCCCCCTCTGGTCCCCCTCTTTGGAACTAGTCATTTCTTCTCCTTGGAGGGGTCGATGGAAGAAGAGCTGTGCTGTGTGCATGAGTTAGGCGTGTTTCTCACAAATGGCCACATTTTAAAATAAACAGACTGGGGAGAAAGGCATTTGGGATCATCTGTGCATTTTCTTATGTGTTTGACTTCTTCATGATTGGAGACGGTATTTTCGTTTCATTTCAGCACATGGGCCCAGGCTCCATGGAGCTTACACTCGTCTTATTGCAGTTTTGAGGGAAAACGTCTTTAGCTATCACCCTGTGCAGAAATCAGAAGCATGTGATTTATTGTAATTTAGCTAAAACAAATAGTGGTTTTCCTTAGAACTTGCAACAATTGCTGTGAATGAGCAACTGTTTATACAAGGTGTGAAATTAAGTTTCATACAGTCACAAAATGTGAGTCCTCGCCAACAGCTCTGAAATCATTTATATTTTGGGTAACAATTTCAGTGGTGTTCTTTGTCACAATTAGGAGCCCTGCTGCTTTGAGAAATGATACCATGTCCAGATTTAGCTCTTGATGAAGAAAGCTAGGCTAGAGCTTCTCCAATCTGGAGATTGGAGTCCCACCTTTGGGGCTGCCTTTCTGTGAGCATGAAAATCAGATTCCAGGGAGGGGGAACCCCTAAAATATTTCTGGCTTGCATTCTGAATTTGCCTGCTTTCCTGGAAGGTGTGTTGTAAGCAAAGGGTCTGACCTTGCTCAGACCATGTGTGCAGAGCTCTGGGAGGCCTGGGACCAGCACTCTCTCACTGGGGACCAGGGTCGCCAGGATCAGGGCAGGGGGAACAGAGGTGGTGGATGCCCCCAGTGGTTCTCTTCTCCAGATAGGAGGGTGCGAATAAAGGGTTTGGTGATTTCATTTATTGAGAGGTCTCTCTGCAAGCAGGCAGTCAGAGCTGAGGGCCAGTGTCGGGGTAGGAGTCCAGCTGGGCTCGTGGTGATGGTTCAGAGAAGGCAATCAGGAGGTGGAGACAGGGAGGTTGGCAGGAGGGACAGGAGGCTTTGTAGAGGGGACTCACTGGAATTTGTGTGTGTATATTACACTGGGAAGAACCGAGTTCATTTCAGAGGGTGAGCTGGAGTGCTGAGCTGAGCAAAAGCTCAGCTGTAAGAGGCAGTAGAACCTTGGGCAAGTCCCAGCTGCTTGGTTTCTTCAGCAGTTAAATCCAGATGAAAGTATGGACTAGAGCAAGGGTCACTTGTTAATAGCAATTAGAGCTCATAAACAAATTCAGCAAAGTCTCAGGGTATAAAATCAATACAAATCAGTTGTATTTCTATAAACTAGCAATTAACAACCAGAAAACAAAACAATTCCATTTATAATAGCACCAAAAAACAAACAAACAAAAAAAAACCCCCAAAAACCTATGCTGACTTCTGGTGAAAACCTGGGATTTAATCCTTGCTTTTAAAATGTGCAGATTCTGTCAAACAATTTAGGTGACTGAAGCTCTTCCTCCAGGGTTTTATTTCCTAATCTGCTCCATTGAACCGTTTCTCCCACTAACAAGGAATTAAATTGTGTCTTTGCTGAATGCTGTCTCCTGCAAGAAGTGTCAGAATTCATTGAACTAAGAAGGTTCTCCTTAACAGCAGTGAACTAGTTAAAGCTCAGCATCTCTTGTGCCTCTTTGAAACAATGGGACCAGGCAGGCTCATGTTTCTATACAGCTTTTCCACCAAAGAGTCAAAACCCATTTTCAAGAGAGTTTCCAAGAAGAGCAAAATTCACAAAATGAATATTGTGCACTGATTTTTAGGAATTAATTGGGAAGCAGAACTGTCTCCTGTCAGACTCTTCTTGGTAAGTGAAGAGTGATGTATTATTTTGTACCCCTTACCTTTTTGCCCTAAGGTCCCGTTTGTTTTATGGAAAGACACAGTGTCGACACATGAAATGGCTTACTGTGAAAGGGGAGCTGGTGCCGCCAGGCTCTTTCCAGCTCTCGCGAACGCTAGAATCTCTTAATCGGTGCAGTCTTCTGCTGATTGCAGTAGTCTGTGTTTGGGGGTCAGAATCAGGTGTGCCTCTGAATGAGAGGAAATTTTTGCCTGGTCCAGCATTTGATATTTAATGATTTAGGTGGCTGGTTCATTTCAAAAGCAGTTTTGTTCTGTGGCTCTTGTTAGGCAGCAGCTCGATTTCTCTCCTCTCCCCTCCCCTCTGCCCACTTGTTAAAGGCCATTTTGTACATCTGCCTCTCCACAAGAAACAGCGATTTTCTTGTTAGTGATGTGTTTGTACTTTAGGCAATTTGCAGACCAAAAGTCATTTAAAGAAATAGTTACAGTTTGAGCTGGGATTCTGAAATGGAGATCCATATAGCTTTATTATGTTTTCAATAAAAAGTTGAAATGTCAATTTGGGCAGACCCAGTAGCTTAAGGTTCTGAGAAAAAGGATCCTAGAGAATCCTGTGGGTGGGGTAGATTTTATGGTCTGTCTATCCATTCTTCCGTCCCTCTGTCTTCTAGGGCCAGGTGTTACTCTGCAAGGACGTAGGTAGCAGGGTCTAGTGCAGAGAACCCTGTTTGAAGGTGAGGAGTATTCTGGGATAAGGGGCTGGGCCACTGAGGAAGTTGTGTTTCCTGGGGGTGTCACTTGATACGCAGGCTTCGCTTACCAAAGCTCTGCTTCTTTCTTGAGTAACTGCTGCATCCCAGGCACTGGGCGGGGGCGGGGGGTGGGGGGTAGCAGATAGCAGGAAGCCCACAAGTATTGATCTTGTTTCAATACTAAAATCCAGGGGTGTTAAAAGAACGGTTTTTACACGTTAGTAGCAAGTAAGTAACACAATTGAATAAACCAAATATCTCCTCATATTTATTGTATGCCTATAATGCAGGAAGGAAGATACACAAGCATTGGTTAAACTTCCTAATCTGTTTAAAACCAGAGATTCCCAAGATGCCCTGGATCTTATCTGTCTTAATTCATTGGTTGGTCATTCTTTAAAACGACGGGGCAGAAAGGAAGGTGCTGGGTCCCATTGTTTGACCTAGATTGGGTGGCCACGGCCTCTAGGCCTCCGCCACCGGAGAGCCAGAGGACACTCAGGGGAGCGCCTGAGGCCCAAGGCCTGGGTGGGAGGGAGACAGAATAGGCAAGTGATGCTGGTGACAGCCGTCACCTCTGCAGGCATCATTCTCCCGTTTAGGCTCACGCCCCGAATTGTCACCGCATCGCTGTTGCTCAGTGATCCAGTGCATGTAGAGCTTAGGATTGTAATTCATTTCTGTGTGTAGGGCTCTTTGACGTGATTTTTAGGGTTTTGTGATATAAACAATCTGTGCACACCACAAAGCCATAAATTTTAGGGTTTTGTGGTGTGCATGGATTGTGAGGGGAAAGGGTAGAGATGATCTAGTTATCTTAAAAGCAATAGAGTTTTCTTTGCTGGAAGTTCTTTATATATAAAATTAAAAGCTGAATGCTGGGCCCCCTTGAGGTGGCTCGTTCAGACCCGTGATTGTTCTAAAGAGCAGCCCATTTGAGCCCCAGTGCAGGCTAGTACTGTGGGTTCTGAGGGCCACGTAGAACTGGGCCTGAAACAGTCTTTTATCATTATTATTATTTTAATCAACTGAATTCTCTCATAGCAGTGTTAGGTACACAGCAAAACTGAGCAATAAGTATAGAGAGTTCCC
Source organism: Bos taurus (assembly GCF_002263795.3). Taxonomy (NCBI): domain Eukaryota; kingdom Metazoa; phylum Chordata; class Mammalia; order Artiodactyla; family Bovidae; genus Bos; species Bos taurus. The sequence goes on along the minus strand of NC_037338.1, from coordinate 102,056,517 downwards.
ACACACTTCCTGTCCCCCTCCAGACTGGTGTGTTTGTTAGAATGGAAGAAACTAGACTGACACCTCATTATCACCCCAAATCCATAGTTTATAAAGAGTTCAGTCTCGGGGTTGTATATCCTGTGGGTTTTGACAAATGTATAATGACATGTGGCTGCTATTATAGTATCACACAGAATATTTCCACTGCCCTGAAAATTATCTGTCCTCTACCAATTCTTCCCCAATAATTTTGTTAGTGTTATTTTTTTTTAAACTTTTTAATGGAGAATTTCGAACATACACAAAAGTAGAGGTAATTGTAATTAACTCAAGTGTAAATCCAGCAGCCTCGTATTACTTTGAAGCAATCTAAGACATATCATTTTCTCCATAGTATGTATCTTCAAAGTATAGAGATACATAAAGTCTTAAAAAAACAACAAACCTGTTGTCTTATTTAAAATAAAAGTAAGAATAGTTCTGTAACTCCCAGCGTCCGGTCAGTGTCCAAATTTCCAGTTGTTTCCTAAATGTCACAGATTTTGCTGTTGTCGTTTAACAGTTCATCTGAATTGGGAGCCACATAAAATCCACATCTTGTGATTGGCTGATGTGTCTTTTGTGTGTGTTTCAGTGTGCAGTTCTTTCTCCGTCCTCTCCTTCCTTCCTTCCTCCTCACAATTTTGTCGCTGGTGTTGAAGAAACCAGGTTGTTTATCCTCTAGTTTTCCGAGGTCTGGATTTGGCTGGCTGAGTCCCCGTGGTTTCCTTGATCATGTCTGTCTATCCTCTGTATAATATCTGTATAGACAATATATGTATCTATCTCCTCTATGCACTGTATAAATTGGCACTTGGATCAAGAAGCTTGGTCAGCCGTGTTTGACTTGCTTGTTAAGGCTGCTTCATCTATGGCCTTGTCTTCTGTCAGGAGGCACAAAATGTGGGGTTGTCTCTCTCTCTCTTGATGACGTCACCAGCTGTTTGTGTTTCGTGTCCAGATTCATTAGGACACAGAGAGGTGATATATTAATGCCATCGTTCCTGTTCATCTGTTGGCTGGAATGCTTCTGTAAAGACAGCCTCTGCCGTATCAACTGTTTAGTTAGCACGTGTGTTCACGTGTGCTCAATTGCTCAGTCGTGTATGACTCTGTGGCCCCGTGAACCGTAGCCTGCCAGGCTTCTCTGTCCATGTAATTTTCCAGGCAAGAATACTGGAGTGGGTTGCCATTTCCTTCTCCAGGTGATTTTTCTGACCCCAAGATAGACTGGTGCAGCTTATATAAGAGGCAGAGTAAATATTTGATTTCCATGTATTCATTTGTTTTCAAAATAAAGTTGATTCTCTAGCATCCTTCAATAATGACCAATTCACCTATTTTTTAAATTATTTTTAAATTAAAATTTAACATTTTTTGTTAGGAACGTTCATTTTTGAGACGGCTTAGGTCCTTCCTGTGGCCTAGAACGGCCCTAACTCTTGGGGAGCTGAAGGGTGGAGTGGGTTCCAGAATCCCCACAGGAGCCCAGTACGAAGCTCCCAGAGAGGGGTGAGGCCTTCTTCAGAGGCCAGCAGCAGAGCACCACCCGAGAACCTATACGGGTGGGTTGGATAAATCACATGGCCCTGATTGTGGCTTTTAAGGATTTGAAACACGCCTTAGCAATTATCTGAACCAAATTACTGTTTTTTTTATCTTTCTCCTTTTTAAAAATTGTGATAAAATACACATAAACTAAAGTTTATCACCCTAACCAGTTTTAAGTGCACCGTTGATTGGTGTTAAGTACGTGTGCATTGTCATACAGCCACCAGCACCGTCCATCCCAGTACCTGACCAACTCACTTTTACAGTCAAGGAAAATAAGACCCAGAAAGACTGTGTAAGGCTATAGCAGCCAGGGCGAATGGAGACCACGTTTTCCAGCTTTCAGTTCAGTCCTTCCAAGAAGCCAGGCTTTGACCTGACTGCCTTGGGTCCTAGAGCTGTTGCTTCCGTACCGGACAGACTTACTCAGTTGCCACCTGACTGCTGTGTGACCGTCGCAAAGCAGAGACCCCTGTCAGAGGGTGTATCACGTGAGAGACGTTCCTGCAGAAGCAGCTTCCGAGTAGGGGCTCAGAAACCGTGATGGAATAACGAGCGGCCTAAGGGTTAACAACCTTCCTGACTCTGGCTTGGCAGGGCCATAAAGAATTCTGCTCAAGTTCATCCTTGCAACTGACATCAAAGTAGTACAGCTGCTGCTGGAGTCCCAATTAGTGCTTTTCCTGTTTAATGGAGCTCCTGCAAGTTGAGTCTTGAAATGACTGTGTTGTGATTGGGGTTTGGGAGAGCAAAAAGGGGAAGGTCTCTCTTATAATTACAGTGTTCTTAAAGCATAATGATCTGTTTTCCAGTCTTTCCTGATTAGATAATAGCATTGTGGATACATTCATAACCACCTTAGTTTATTGCTGTGCTCATTTGTTATTTGGTTGGATGTCTTTTGGTAGCTATTTCCATAATCACTGTCAAGTTTGTATTTACAGATTTTTTCTTAAAGCAAGGGATGAGGCAAATTGGTCAAAAGTTCAGCTTATCAAGGAAGAAAACAGACTTTGAAGGTATTGCTTTTCTCACTTGCCTAGATTGCCTTCTTTTTCCCAGCAGGATTGGTTTTAATTCATTGGCAAGGCTTGTCAGTAATGGGAGGTTGAATTAGTGATAACATTTGTTCACAGTTGGTTTCAGGACTAGTATTCAGGAACCTGGGATTAATCCTGTCACTTATCCCAGTATTAAAATAACCTAATATCCCCCCTGCCCAATGTCTATCTTCATTTTTGTCTCCCCCCCCCGCCCCCCCACTCTCTCAGCCTTTGATTTTAAGCTCATAACTTATCAACTGATTAGGATAATAGGGAAATAACTGAATCTCTGGGGTCCTAGCGTTTTAGAGCAGGGGTGTGGTTACGTTCCTGGGCGGAGTGAGAGACCAGAAGCTGGTCCTTTCTGAGCTCTTTGAATTTAGCTGGTGACCTTGAGCCCACAAGGCTTGAATTTACCCCCAGTTCTTCACTTCTGACTAAGAGAAGTTGAACAAATACAGTTCTAAGATCTCTTTTAACTCCTCTCTATGATATCACTCAGGTTCTTATAGAACCTCTGTCTCCTGGGTGTGACAGTTATTGCCTGCGCCGATTGCTCAGCCCTCACGCCCCTTCCTAGAGGAGCTGCCGACCTTACACCCTCCTCTTCCATCACAGACCCTGCTGAGTGGGGTGGTTGTTGGCCCTGAGACAGAGAGATGGAGATGCTGCCTAGATCCTTAGCAGCCCCTCAGTTCCTAGGCCTTCTCGCTTGGAGCACTGGCAGCTTTCCTGTTACCTGGGTCTGCAAGAGACATCTCGGTGTCCTGCCAATGAACGCCCTGTTTTCCTTTAGTTTTAGTGAATTCCTGTCCATTGTGCCCAGTTGATTCCAAAAACATCTATATCCTCGTCATCTCGCCATGTTTCTTGTCTGTGTGATTCCTTATCGTGTCCATTTTTCCATGTCAGTGTTTCTCCTTGCCTTTCTATACTGTGAACTCTGAGGGCAGGGATTGCACCATGTTCATCTTTGTGGCCCCAGTGCTTGTAATCGTTCAGGATATGGTAAACATTGGTTTAAAAATGAATGACTCTAGACACAGCTACTTTTTAAACTGAAACCAAGTCCCTGATGCTGGGAAAGATGGAGGGCAGAAGGAGAAGGGAGTGACAGAGGATGAGATGGTTGGATGGCATCATCACCTCAATGGACATGAGTTTGATTGAACTCTGGGAGATAGTGAAGGACAGGGAAGCCTGGCGTGCTGCAGGCTATGGGGTCACAAAGAGTCAAGCAGACTTAGTGACTGAACAACGATAACAAAGAAATATTTGCTCAATCTTTTAGAATCAGCAACTGGATGAGAACTCAGGATTTTTTTTATCAAGCTTGCACTTTCTTGTAGTCATTTTGGTTTCCTTTCTTCTCTTTCATTCTTTCCTTGGTGTTCTAGTGAGACAGGAAGGGGGCAGGACACAACGTTTCAAAGAATGACAACTATCGAGGACTTGACACAGACTGGTTAGAATCAGCTAGATCCAGGGCGGCAGACAGATCCACTTCCACTAGACCTTGAACCTCATTAACACTTGTGATAATACATTAGCTTAGGCTAAATGGCACACCTACAGGCACCATGACAGTTCCAAGGCTGTCAAAGATAAAAGGTCAAAAAGTGGGCAACGACCCCATTCCTGAAAATCTCCACCCTTTCCCCCAAATAGTTGGAGTAATCCTCCCACTCATTAGCTATGAAATCACCCAGCCAATGAGAGCTGACCACCCCATATTTCTGGGTCTCTCACCTTCTGAGATGGCCCACAGTCTGGAGTGTTTCTCCCAGGGCTGCTCTCACTTTCTGAGACGTACCACATTCTATGAAATGTGCATCTCCCTCAATAAGCCTGGTTTTACTTTACTGTGGTTCTTTCTTTCTTGTGCGAAGCCAGGAGCCCACAGTTGGCAGCCAGTCCCAGAGACTAGCCTGAGACCTGGGACACGACCACCCTCGTGAGTCCCACTCTCTGCTGCAGCACTAGCATGTAGCAAAACTTGTCTTTGCTTCTGCCCACTGTCTGTTGGAGGAAATAATAAGCAGTGGGGTTGACCAGCAAGCTTAAAGGAAAAATGACGTGGTCTGGATGGGCCACTAACCGCATTCCTATGTACTCTTTGTAATACAGAGGGGTGACTGCTTACAATACTAAAAATTAGGTGAACCTCTCATAGTAGAGGTGTGATACTAACCTGCCATTTATTCAGTGCCCATCGTTCAAAATGGGCAACACGTTCCTTTTGAAAAATAGAGGCTCCAACATACTACAAAAACTTGAGTATTCAGCAAACCTTCTCCAGCTCACGTATTTAAAGGATAAAAAATAAAACAGTAACCAAAACAAGTTTTAGGAATGACTACAAAGTAAGTTTCTTTTTATGGCTTTTTACATTGGCTTAAAGGTCAGCATGAAAATAGATGAGAGTTAAACTCAGAACTAAGCATCTCAGACAGAAAATCACTTAGGTCCCATTGATCACCCCCTCTCACCAAAGTTTTTATACCTGAATTGCACAGTTCTCCCTGGCTGGTCTTTAAAAAAATCTAGGTGCCCTTCTGAACTGATGGAAAACAGGCAAGATAGTAGAAAAGCAGCCTTGAGGAAGCGACCAGTGTAGGGACAGATGGAGGATGGTCATGGTAATGCAGTTGACGCGATGAGAAGCCCGGGATGAACTTGGACGAGAATTTACAGTAAAACACCGCTTGGGTCAACCGCCATTCTTCTGCACGACACCTTTGGGCATGTGGGCACAGCAGGCCCCAGTGGGTGTGCCAGGCAGCCTGGATCACAGTCAGCACTCTCAGATTCTGTCATTGACAGGCCCTGTGTCTTTGGACAGGTCACTTCCTTTTGGGCCTGAGTTTTCTCACTTTTTAAATGAGATAATTAAATTTGACAACTTCTAAGGCCCCTTCCTCACTGTAAAAAATAAAAACAAAACCTTGTCTACATGGTTAGAGATAATCACACATCCTGATTAAATGGGATGGTTAACAAGCTAGCCTAGTGGTAGTACAGGTGGAAAAGAATGGAAATCAGTGTATGGACTCGGTACCACCCAGGAGCCCCAGGTCATTCCTGTTTGATCTGTAAGGTAGGCCCTCTGCATCTGCAGATTCAACCAACTGGGGACTGGAAATATTCAGAGGAGAAAAAAAAAAATCCTAGAAAGTTCCCTGAAGCAAACCTAACGTTTACATTGTATTTCCAACTATTTACATAGCATTTATATTGTATTAGGTATTAAGTAATCTAGGAGATGGTTTAAAGTATACAGGAGGATGCGAGGAGGTTGTGTGCAGATACTGCAGCATTTTACATCAGAGATTTGAGCACCTGCAGATTTTGGTGTCTGAGGAAATCCTAGAACCGGCCCTCTGGCTACAAAGGGACAGCTGTACATCAGTTACACCTGGTACCTTCTCCACAAGTATCGGAAACGCCAGTGAACTAACTTAAGCAGTAGGACAGTCTGTTTATCACAGGACAATTCATTATGAAAGGTTCTGAGATGGAGTAGCTCTGGGGAGTGTACTGTGGTCTGTGTGCATATTTGCTCACGTATTTTCATGTCCGACTCTTTGTGGCCCCATGGACTGTAACCCGCCAGGCTACTCTGTCCATGGGATTTTCCAGGCAAAAATAGTGGAATGGGTTACCATTTCCTCCTCCAGGAGATCTTCCCGGCCCAGGGATCAAACCCAAGTCTCTTGCATCTCCTGCATTGACAGGCACCCCTTGGGGAGCCCACTTGTGGTGCACCATATTTAATCAAATCTAGGATGTCACCAATGGTAAGATGTACCCTCATTTTACATTCCACTGAAAGAGAATCATCTCTGCCAGTTAAACTATGACATACTACTGAATAAAAGACATCTGATTTGACAGATAATTAAATGTGGGGGAAGAATGTATCTTGGAATCCAGTGAAATACTAATTCACTAGCGGGTGGATATCATCCTTCCAGACTGCCTTCTCGGCCTGTTGACCTTATCCATGGCTGTCTCCCTTCACGGGTGCAAGACAGCTGCAGTCAAGGTGAAGGAGCGATGGAGGTGGGCCTGCCTATTCTGGCACCTCCTGTTAGGAAAAAGGGGACCTTCCCCAGAAGCCCTGCAGCTGATTTCACCACAAGTCTCATTGGCTGAAAGGTCACAGGTCACACAAATGCCCCCTGGCATCTAGGTCACTGCCCAGGGGCCCATTAGAGTCAGACTAATTAGGATTTACCCTACCACGGGGGATGATTTCTGACAGGAGAAAGAAAGAGGGAGTGAACAGATCATTAGTTTTGGAAAAAATTTGTAATCTTTTTCATTCCCTGTTTTATTGAGATGTAACTGACATACAGCATTTTGTAAGTTTAAGGTGTACAGCATAAGGTATACAGGTGTGATTTGATTTACACACACCATGCAATGATTATCGCAGTAAGTTTAGTGAACATCCATCATCTCATATAGATACAAAATTAAGGAAAGAGAAAAAAATTTTTTTCCTTGTGATGAGAACTCTCAGGATTTACTCTTTTAACAACTTTCATATATATAACATACAGCCATGTTAATTATATTTATCATGTTCTACACTACATCCATAATATTATAACTGGAAATTCGTACCTTTTGACCACCTTCATCCAATTCTCTGTCCCCAGCCCCCTGCTCTGGTAACCACAAATCTGATCTCTTTTTCTATAAGTTTATTTTTGACCTATAATTGATCTGTAGCACCATTAGTTCCTCTTACGCAGCATAGTGATTTGATATTTCTATACATTTCAAAATGATCCCCACTGTAGTTCTAGTTGCAGAATGTTTACCATAAAAAGATGCTCTCCACACTGTACATTTCAAACCTGTGACGCAGTTATTTCACAGCTGGAAGTTTGTGTATCTTCGTCTCCCTCACCTCTCTCCTCCTCCCACCACTCTCCCCTCTGGCAACTGCCTGTTTTTTTCTGTATCTATAACTCTTGTTTTTGTTTTTTATTTGTCCATTTGTTTTTTTTTTTTTTTTTTCTTTTTTTTAGACTCTTCAGATAAGGAAATCATTTAGCATAATACCCTCTAGGTTCATCCATGTTGTCCCTAATGGCAAGATTTCTTTTTCCTTTCTTTTCTTTTTTATGGCGGATACTCCTCTATGTGTGCGTGTGCGCATGCACGTGCGTGTGCGTGTGCGCATGCGTGTGTGTGGATGTACATACAATATCCTTTTAATCCACTCATCTATTCTTGAGCAGTTGCTTCCCTATTTTGGCTGTTGTTAACTATGCTGGCGCGAACAGAGGAATACAGAAACCTTTTCTAATGAGTGTTTTCGTTTTCTCTGGCTGGATGCGCAGGTGCGGCATTGGCGGGCCCTGTGGTCGTCCTCTCTTGAGAGTTTGAGGGCCCTCCGCACGGTTTTCCACAGCGGCTGCACCAGTTCACATCCTCAGCAGCAGTGTAGCAAGCTTCCTTTTTCTCCACATCTTCATGAACACTTGTTATGTGTTGTCTTTTTTATAATAGCCATTCTGATAGATGGTATCTTATTATGGTTTTGATTTGCATTTCCCTAATGACAGTGATGTTGAGCATCTTTTCGTGTGCCTCTTGGCCATCTGTATGTCATCTTTGGAAAAACTTCCCAATTTTTTTAAGCTGTGAGGTTTGTTTCTAAATTCTTGCTGGTTGATTCTGTTATGACATGCTGTTCTTAAAATTCCTTTACAGGTGGATACTAGATTACTCATGTTTGAACATTCTTACTTCATACATTTAGGCTTAATTTTGTCATTTTAAAATGCTTCACAACAATGCAGTATGTGTTCTTAATGCCCCACTTTTATTTGGACTAATGCAGCTGTTTATTCTTTTCCTGATAAAGATCTGGAACATTTTAGACACTGTGGCCCCCTTGCTTCTTGATAGACGGTATCCAGCTCATCCTCTTGGCCTTCACCTTTGTGCCCACAGTCCCTCTTTACTTAGTGACTGGGAGGTGACCCATTTCTTTCACGTTTCTCCTGGAAACTTGCCCCGATTGCATCATATGTTTCCTACTTCTCCTCTTTGTATGTTGGTGCTTACTTTGTTCCTGATTTTCTGAGTAGAGTGGATGGCACAGACTCGGGAAGGTGCCCAGCGCCCAGGCTGTTGCTTTTGTGGTACAGCAGTTCTTCCCACGATGTCAACCGGGGTTTTCTTGACCTGTGTCCTCTGGAGCATTGCTCTGAGTTGAGCCTCTCTGCATTCAGCTCAGGGACTTGAAGCATTCAGGGGAGGAGGGCCGTTAAAGTCAAAGATCGCACTTATTCATGCTCTGAGCCCTCTGTGTCTACAGCGCCCAGTGCCGTGCGCTGAGGAGGACTCACCGCAGAGGTGACATGGATGTGTCACCTGAGACTTCGGCACCCTCAGGAGGAGGGTCTGGCTTTTGAGGAGCTTATTGCTGGAGTTCACTGTTCTTTGCTGCCTGGCGGGTACTTCTGTTCTTTCTCCCTTGAGTGCACAGGCATCCTTCTTGACTTTCTCTCCTCTGTTCTCAGTGCAGCATTTCTGAGAATCAGTATATGACAGAGGAATGACTTAACGCCTGTTACGATACTGTTTTGTATTGAGGACTTGTTCTAAAAGGACAGATCATTGTAGTATTCATTCCTCCAAAAGTATCTAAATAAGTATTCAATGGTTCAGACCTCTTATATGTGAAGCCTTTAGGTTTGTGAACAAATCCAAGTAGAAGTCATCTGTACTAGACCCACAGTGCTGCTTGGGCAGAAGACAGTAATTGCCAGTGTAGGAATTGTTTTTAAAGTGAGAGTGTGGAGGGCCGTGCAGTCTCCTCTCACTTGTCACTCACCTGCGTAGTCTGCGTGTTTCTGGTCTCATTTTTTGGATATAAGGAGTGGCCTGAGCCAAGGTACGTGTAAGTCAGACTTCTGATGGTGATTTAAATCTGACAGTGCTTTTGAAAATTTCTTTTAGAGAAAGAGGACCCTTGGCATGGAGCACCGTTTAGAGATAGACAGAAAGAACTGGGACATTTTCTTCTCATTTCTGAGGAAAGATTACGATCAGAGAGATCATTATGATGACTACAGTCCAAGAAGGAACATGTCTTTTCTTCACCTCCTCTCCTCCTTTCCCCCACTTCAGTCCACCAGCAGTATCTCTAAATCATATCTTACACCCCACCCTTCTCTCTGTCACCACTGATGGGGTCCAAGTCACACCTGGAGCCCTGCAAACCCCTCACTGGTCTCCCTGCTTCCATTCTTGCCCCTACACAGAGCAGTTTTTTCCAGCTTAAATTCAACTTTGTCCTTAATGAGGAGCTTCCCATCAGTTTAAAAATAAATTCCAGACGCCTCCTCTGGGTTGACAAAGGCCAGGCCTGCATAACATGGCCCCTGCTTGGTTTCATAGCTTCAGCTCCATCCACTTTACCCTTGACCTCCCCCATGACCTCTCTCCTCTTACCCGCTGCACCTGCCCCCCAGCTACAGGTTTTCCCCTTGTTTCTGGAAATCTCCAAGTTCATTTCTGCCTTGAGCCTCAGCACTGTTCCTTCTGCCTGCCTGCTCTGCCCTCCCCTGATCACGGGACAGGTGCCCCCTCCCCCCATTAAAGTTTTAAATATATGTAAAAGAAGAGAAAAGTAGGGTGAACTCCATGGGACAGTCCCCTAAATCCAAATCACCAGTATTCAGCCATGCTTTCCTTTTCCTTTTTTTCATTGTTTAAAATTGTTTCTGCTGCAGGGCTTCCCTGGTGGCTCAGTGGTACAGAATCCGCCTGCCAGTGCAGGAGACATGGATTCGATCCCTGATCCGGGAAGATCCCACATGCCTTGGAGCAACTAAGCCTGTGCGCCACAACCACTGAACCTGCGCTCTAGAGCCCGTGCTCCACAATGAGCACAAATCTCTCCGCAACAAGAGACGCCACCACAGTGAAAACCCCGCACGCTGCAGCTAGAGGGGCGCCCCCGTTCTCCACAACTAGAGAAAGCCTTCACACAGCAACAAAGACCCAGCACAACCAAGAACAAGTACAATTATTTTTTAAATTGTTTCCACTGTAACTCTTGAAAGCAAATCTCTGACATCATGTCATCTTGCTCCTGAATACTTGTCTCTACAAAATAAGGACATTTACTTTATAATCACAATGTCATTATCACACTTAACAAAATTAACAGTAATTCCCTCACACCATGTAACACTCAACTCTTATTCACATTTCCCCAGTTGTCTTGAAAATGTGCTTTTACGGTTTTCTTTTTTTTTTAACCAGCATCCAAACAAGCTCCACACGATACATCAGATTCTTGCATCCCTCTCTTGTCTCTTTCTTGCCTCCATTCCTCTTACTGTGCTTTCTGTGATGTCTCTTTGCTCTGATGTTTCTTTTAATTTGGTCTGATTTCTAAAGAATATTTCTCACATTTTGCTGAATTTTGTTAGGTCTCATTATATATGCTCTTGTTGTCTAGCTGTCTCACTTCTGAGAACTTCTGATTTGTGTTGTTTTTCAAAGCTTTGGTTGTGTTCCCTTAATTTCTTTTAGCTCATTTTGAAATAATTGGTTAGTTTTCATCTGCTTGTGGTCACTTTTTCATGGCTTAGTCTGTTCACTCTACTTTTTTTTCCTTGTCATACTGAGTGGGGCAGGATCACATTTCTAATGTGTCCCTGTGTGTGTGTGTTGGGGGTGGACCTCCTGTTCTGTGGGGGGAGCATGGCAGCCAGGGTGGCCTCCCCATCTCATAAAGGACCCAGGTGCTGGTCTGCCTCTCAGAGCTCCATGCTGTGCAGGCCTTCAAGGGTGCTGGCTGCCCAGCCTTTTGATGCTGTTTGCCATTTGGCACTTGCTCTGGATGGCCCACCCACCTACCTTTAGGGGCTTTGATTCCTGCTTCCTGTGATGGCCGTTCCCAGCGCGTGCCCTCAGCAGGAGGGCTGCCTTCTGAGTGGAGTGTTTGCCGGATGGCTCTGTGGACCAGGCAGCACTGGCCAACCCTCCTGAGTCCCTGAGGAGCCCCTGTGAGTGAGTGCGATCTTTCTTGCTCAGACACTGAGAGGATGCACTCGGTTTGCCAGCATTTCCTAGCCCCAGGTTGCAGGGCTCCTGCTCAGGTAGGACCCCTGTTTTTGGAGGAGATGTTTCCTGGTGGTTTGGGGATCTGTGGCCCTGGGGCCACTCAGTTGTCCCTTTTCCCTCCCACCACCCAGCCTCACAGCTGTTGACCCTGTGCAGTCCTGCACAGCTGTATTCTGTGGTTTGGGGGAATTTTTAAAATCAAGTTTTACTGAAGATTTCATCTACTTCTCACTGTTCTAGTTACTCTGTCTAGTTTCCAGGAGGAAATTTAGAGAGATTCTAACAATTCTGCAGGCTCCATCTAGTTAAATGCTGCCTCAGAGGCCTTCCTGGCCACCCTCGACACAGCAACCCCTGTACCCTGCCATCTCACCCACTTTGAACTCTGTGCATGATGCCCATTGCCACCAGAATGGAAGCTTCTCTTCCTTCTCTGGTCATTAGTCAGGGCTCTCTTGCTCGCTCCTAAATCCCCAATGGGCTAGAACAGTGGTGGCCCCATGACAGTAGATGGTGACTCATGGGCACTTAAGGCCCCACCCCTCCCTGCTCGCACTAAAATTGTGAAACTTTCCCTAAAAGCTCTAACCCTTTTTACTATGATTATATTACCCTGAAAAATAACTAAAAGAAAAACATTTCTCTAAAATGTTTTGAAGGCACATAAACTAAAAAATAATCCAAGATATTAAAATAGTAATGTGATATACACTGACTTAAGTATCATCAAAGATTTTAAAATCTGGTTTTACCATGTCCCAGCAAAGAGGACTTTTCTGTTATAATTTCTGTTATAGAGTCTCTCATTGCACTGTGTGTGTGTAGACTTACCATACTGTGGTCAAACACAGAATAGTAACTGGTGTTTAAGACAGTGCAAACTCTAGATTCACAGAATGTCTGCACTGGGGAGCCTTCTAATATTAGAGTGGGAAGAAAGATGGCCTTGGAGCCAGAAGCGAAGCAAGATCCTCGCCCCACCTCTGCCATTGGTAATTACATGACCCCGGGTCTACCACTTACTGTCACTGGGTTCCACCCATCACTAAGATACGGGGGTTGGGTTCCTTTCAGCTCTGAGTACTAGGATTCTTGTAATCATAAATACTTGTTAGCTGAAGACCCATTCCAACCTCCCAGTATAAGAGTCCTGAGACACAAGTGTTTTCTGAGTTGAAGTCTCCGCTGTAAACGTAACCTGATAACAAAAGCAGGAGTGATATCTTAAAAAACACATATGCACTTCAGTTTAATTTTGCAGTTATCCATCTGCAGATAACCACTGAATATATTTTTTGTTGATTCACAGCCATGGTGTCATGGGGGATACGTTTAGGAGATTTCCAAAAATAGTAGTACCAAGCATTTTTGAAATTTTTGAATTAACACCCACAAATTGGAATGGCCCAGGGTTTGTGTCCTGAGTAAGTGTATGGCATATTGTTTATTCAGACACCAAGATTCTTGAATGAAGTAGAGCATGGTGTGAGCAAGTGTTCAGTTCTGATCACTGTGATGGAGCACGTGTTGTGTACTAGACTCTGTGCCCAGCACTCATTACATGCAGTGTGACTTAGCCACGCTGTGAGGAAAGTATTGTGCTTGTTTTACAGATGAAGAAACTGGGATGCGAGAAGGGGAGCCAGGGCCACACAGCTAGTGAAGAGCAAGCGGTGTCAGGTTGTAGTGAGCATTCATTCAGATACTCCACGCTGCTCTCTGGTCATAGGATTCGGCATTTAATAAGCCATTTAATCCTTACAAGATCCCCGTGAAGCTGGTACTATCATGTTTCCTTAACACAGGAGGAAACTGAGGCACAGAGAGGTTGGATGACTCGGCTAAGGTCACACGGCTGTGTGGTGTCAGAGTGCGGATTTGAGCCAGGGCGGTCATTGTCCAGAGTGCAGGTTCTTGTCTTCCGGACAGTGTTGCCTGGCAGCAGTGTGGTGACTGACACAGAGACTGTGTCACTAGGAGTAGCACTGGAAGAGCAGAGAGAATCGTCAGAGACTGTAAAACTTGCCCTTCCTTACGTTAGGAACAACGTTGTGTTTTTGGCCCTATTGCACATGACTTGAAATTCGACAAAATAAAACTTCCTCTTTCCCTAAAATGTGAAGTTTGTGATTAGCAAGATCGCACTCTTCATCTCAGTTGTCAGAGTCACATGCCCCTCTAGATAGACATGGTTACCAAGGATCATTAGACTCCCAAATCTCTGATTTTCGTCATGCTTGGTTACTCTGTGCTGAAGGGTTAGTGTTTGACAGATGCTAATTTAAAAAGAGAATTCCTCCGGATTTGTGGGGAGGAGGGATGGTGAGATCTAAAGTTGGTGACATTTTTTATGAGAAGTTTGAGAATACGTATCAACGAGTGAGGGTGGCCTAGGCTTTAAAATGGAACCCTTTGTAGTAGTTGTTATTTGGACTGTTTATTAACTTTGGGTTTGTGTTTAAGAAAAAGTGAAACCCAGCTGTACTTTTCAGTGTAAGGTAGCCTGAGATTTTGGTGGACGTGTAGACCCCACAGGGAGAAATTCAGGCTCTGTGTCTTGCTGGACTCTGCTCCAGTGCCACCCACGAGCCAGAGCACTGAGCCAGGGGCCGGAAATGACAGAGAAGGGCCGAGATCAGCAGGTCCAATGTGACTGCCTCGCCCTCTGGCTATTGAGCTGATTGCTTGGAAAGTCTTCAGTGGTTTTTCAACTTGAAAAGAACAAATTTGAAATAAATAAATTGATCCATTAACCTGTTACAGGAAGGTTCCCGCTGTGCTTGGGACCCCAGATCATCTCAGACAAGGTTGACTAAGCCACACCATGATAGATTTTCAGGGTAAGATGTGGACCATAAAGTGACCATTAACCAACTTGCTTTGTTTATGGGAGGCAGGCTCTTAATGCCACTGGCCTCGTGCTGGAAGCACATTCCACTGTGGTCTGTTTCATCGCTGTGAAGTCATTGATCAGATGAAAATGACCAGTTAGCAAGTAAGTGTTTCCTGGGTTGCAGGCTTTATGAATAATGTGTTCTTCAGTTAAAAACAGCACTTTAAGCAATTGTTTAAACCTAACCATTTGGGAATGAGGCAGAGAGCTTCATGAATAATTTATTTTCAAAAGAAAAGATTAAGGGATCTGAATTTTTTTCACCTTCCCAAACCCTTTTTAGATTAAGTGAACATATCTATAAATGATAGCTAGATCCAGATAAATAAGATTCATAATGCATACGTGGTATCTGTAAGTTTATATGCTTTCCCTTTTAAAGAACCTTTACTGAGAAAAGTACAGTCATGTAAATACAGTGAGTTTAAAATAAGAACTGAGAATGGAATTGCTGGAAGGGTTGCGGGATTTTAGAATGTAGCATTGAGCGTGCATTAGCATAGTGCCGTGGGAAAGCTTGAAATGTGGTTAATATGTCCTTGTGTCGAAAAGGACTCCATCAAAGCAGACCAGTTTGATCCCTTGTGCTTAGACATTATGCTTTCCACTTCCTAAACCAGATCACCATCTTAGGAGAATTTGCACATCCTTGCTTCAAGGTTCCAGTAAGAGGTTGAGGCGGAGTGGGTACTAGCATCACAATCCAGCCCCATCCCCCCCCGTTCCCTCCCACCTTGCCAACTCCCCTCTTCTTCCTCTGGTTCTTAATATCATTAAGAATCCCCATGGTGTTTTGTTTGTGAGCCTGATAGATGATTTGCCTCAGTGGATGAAGTTTTCATCGAGCATCTTGGCCTTGAAGGCACCAACAGAGGCGTAGAGGGGCCTGGACACTGCCTCACCACTCATACTGCTGTCGCCACGACAGGCAGCTGTTGGTTTTCGAGTGATTACCTGGTTTCAGGCGGTTTCAGGCCCCATTCTAAGGACTTTACACCTTATTTAATCCTAACAACCTCCTGAGCTAAGTGCAGCCATTACCCTCATTTGCAGTTGAGGAGACGGAGACAGTGTTTACTTACCTGCCCAGGTTCACCGGAGCCCATGTGTTTATCCCTTCAGCACCTCTGCTGCCTTCTGCATCGCCTCGCGGTCACACCCAGGGCCTCAGTGCATCATCATTCTATGATGCCGGCTGGGCCGCCAGCAGCATAGAAGGGCGCCTTCACTTGGTCACCCTTTGGTTTCTGGCCCCGTAACAGATTGGAACCTAGTCAAGAACCGAGACACATGAGAGCAGGCCCCACTGATGTGGCTCTTGTCAGTTTCCCAGATGTCCAAGACCCTCTCACAGAGCCCATTTCCTTTGGGTTGTCAGGGTAACGCGTTTGGAAACACGCAGCACACATTCTAACAACCCAGCCAGGAGCCAATGCTTATATAACAGGAGAGAAACAGGAGAAAAAGAAAGAAAGGAAACTATAAATATAAAGCACAGGGACTTGAATTGGTGCCCACGAGGTTGACTGAATACATTGTTTTCTTATTAGGAATAATATATCTTTGTTTTCAGAAGATAGTCATAAAAATGGATACAGTTAAGTTCAGGTATCAAGAGAGACAGGTGGAGGCATTGAAACCTTTGAGGGGCAGTCCCAGATGAGGGACAACCCACTGTCTGGCAGTGGTAGCCAAGTTGGGCGCAGCTGCCAGTATTTAGTCTCCCTCGCCCAGCTGTTGGCATCAGAAATACTTTTGCCATGATATAGGAGTCTTGATTGTTCCCATCTTTTTCTGCTTGATGCTTCTGGGGGCTTTAAAATGTCCTGTGTAAGATGGCAACCCTCCCCTTTTGAGCCAGTCACACTTGAAAAATATACCCTGAAATTATCCAAACTTAATTTCTGGCCATTTTGTTTCAGAAATACCAACCCCAGGGGTTCTCTGTTCTTTCCACTAAAACTTAATCTATTTGGAAAAATTCCATTTACCCTCTGTAGAAATCGACTGGACATGGCTCCTGTGAATTATATGGTTGCTATTATCCCTGAACACTGTAAAAATGAACTTTGAAACAGTTGGGTCGGACCCAAACAGAAAGTGATGTATGGCTTGAAAATGGTCTCATTGAACAGCATGCTTCAATATTTTACTGGTCAGTGTAGCACTGGTTTTCAAAACACATGTTCAGTTTTTTAAAGTTGTGTTTTTAGAGTGGAAACTTTCTCACAAACCAAAATAGATGAATCAAGCATGTTTGAATCAATGCTGAAATGTCATGCACGTCTGCGGAGTGAAAATCATTAACCTGTTTCTTGAAATCCACATCAAATAAAACCATTTTACTCCATTCTTCATCCAGCCTCACCTCCTCACTGAAGGAGAGAGTGCTGAGAGTCTACGAAAATGCGTGTAACTGGATGATTATTTTTTCCTGAAAGGTTTTAGGAAATGCTGAAGCCAGGTGTTCATCGAGCATGGGGCGGCACCCTACCGGGACTAGTCAAGGACGCCCAAAAGTGCGCTGAGCACAAACTCATCATTTCTCAGAGTCTGTGCTTGAAAATAGATCGGGACTATTTCTTCAAACCGTGGGGCATAATTTCAAGTACATTTAAACTGTGACCAGAAGGTACTGTTGGAAAAGTGAGAGTGCATGAGAATATTGTGAAAACCACAGTGTAAAAGTACAGTGACAACTTAACTCTAAGAGGCTCTTAAATCTGTCTTTTGGAAGAGTTTGTGAAAGTCACTCAGTTGTATCCGACTCTTTGAGGTCCCATGGACTATTCAGTCCATGGAATTGGGCTCTAGGCCAGAATACTGGAGTGGGTAGCCTTTCCCTTCTCCAGGGGATCTGTTGGTTCATTATGTTTAGTAGGGCCTCACTTGTGGCTTAGTGGTAAAGAATCTGTCTGCAGTGCAGGTGTGGATTCGATCCCTGGGTCAGGAAGATCCCCTGTAGAAGGAATTGGCAAGCCTCTCCAGTATTCATGCCTGGGAAATCCCATAAACAGAAGAGCCTGGCGGGCTACAGTCCATGGGTCAAAAAAAGAGTCAGACATGACTTAGCGACTAAACAAACAAAAACTGTATGTTGGTAACCATATGTTTAGGACCTGAAGAGACTCAGAAGGTCTGCGTTCTAATCCCAGCTTTGCCTACAGCCACCTAGAAGGCTTTATCCAAACCCGTCAGTTTCCGTGCCCCAGTTTTGTTTCCAAAGAGTAAAGAATTTGGATTAGCCATTCTCCTACGTGCATTCTAGCTCTGGAATTATATGATTTGTGGGAGGGGGGCTATTATTCCGATTCTTAAATCTGTCAACTCTTGGAATGTATTTCCAAAGAGGGAGATAAACTAAAGTACCTTCCTTTTCATGGGGGAAAAAAGTGCTGGAAGTGACATTCTCCACCTTGTCATCTCAGAAAGTGAGCAGAAAACCTTTTAGTCTTAGAGCGTTCAAGTCCCAGTGGACACGTATGGACTCTGCCAGCCTAGATGAGAAGCGATCGTGGAAAGCAGAGTCTCCCCGCCAACACACATGGGATTCCTTGGCTAGTTAATGAAGGTGGGAGTTCTGATCTGGACCCTGCTGCCTTCATTAGGCCTTGGAACACAGAGGCTGATGGTCAGTGATCATTTACAGTAGAAATCTGTTTAAAACAAAACAAAAAAACAGCCCTATTTCCCAGACTTGTTAGCAGGCGCTTAGAACCTTCCTGAAAATGATGAAAAGTTTCTGGGTCATGCTAATCAAGCCTAAACACTTTACATTGCTTAACAACAAGTAACATGCCCCTGTTTGGAACTCAACAAAGAAAGCAAGCTTTGAATTAAGACTGGGAAATGTCAGAGAGCGTGGCAGGCAGGGAAGAAGTGCTGTTGTCTGGGTGTGCTGTGTATTACCCAGCGCCACCTTCCAGAAAGCCCGCCTTTCTTTTCTCCAAAACAGTCGCCATTGTGTTGACTTCTTGCCCGCCGCAGCAGATGCAGAGCGTTTTCAAAGGCATGTGATGGGTTTAAGGGTCAAGAGTTTTGCCCAGTGGGTAAAACCCTCACTTATACCGGAGGGTTAAAAGTGTTGAAAAGCGGGAGTTTAACCTCCTGTTTTCTTCCTCCTTTAGATCAGAGCAGACCTCTCTGGTGGCACATTTCTCCCGTTCTCCTGAACTGTGGCAGGAATAATTCGGGTATAATTAGGCAGGTGTCAGGTTTAACCCTGAATGTCTCTACAGGCGGTCATTTCCGTGCCTCTCCTGGCAGCCTCTCTCCTCTACTAGCAATCCTTCTACTTGTAAAGTTTTGCCTAATATTTAACCTCAGTGTTCCCTGCTGGAACTCTCTTCTTATTCTCATCGACCAAGAATAATTGATCTGTCTTCACTCGGCGACTTCCTTTTGCATGTTTCAGGAGTAACCGTGTTATCTCTGTTAGAGACAGACTCTCTCCCCTTGTGAAGTCTTTGTACATCTTGCTTCCAAAAAGGATTACTCGGTGTGTTCATCTTCTAAGCATACTCTCCAATTTGTCGTCCATTTATTATCATGCACGTTGGTACTGCAGCTGTTTTTACCACGATGGACTGATTCTCTCTCCTTTTACACATAATTCTCCAGGTTCTGAGCGTTTGATTTGGACCCATTGTGTTGTCAACTCATTTGCAGGGTGATTCGCCAAGTCCTGTGTGTTGAGGACTGCTGTGAGATCCTAGCAGGAGAAACATGTTTCATCCCTATAAGCTGTGTCCCCAGCTTTTGAGCAGTCTGTTCTGCCCCCGGAAATACGTGTGTGTGTGTGTGCATGTAATGCATGTGCACACCTGTGCACACACACTCGCCTTGACAGGTCAGAGCTGCCTTACAGCCTTCATGGGTAATTGTATATGGGGATATTTGGAGCGTTACATGGAGTGACTTTTTCGACAAACAAACCTGAGTACATTTGCATCCGTTGGTTGTAGCAGGTCTTCTGTTTGTGAGAGTGGGCGTCTGAGGTTTGAGCATTTAAGGACCTGGATGTTTATACTCCTGGCTTCTATTCCTAAAGCCATTAGCATTCAAGTAAATGCTTGTTTTTATCTGTTTTATTCTGAGATCAAGTGAAAGATATATTTGTTATGTGCCCTTTAATTATGCATGCCCTCTGAGTATGTTACTCGCCACGTTAGGGCAGCCCACTCGGCCGCAGTAAATATTCATGTGTGAACTCTAGTGGAGAGAGTCCTTCCTGAAAATTTCCTTGATTACAGAATTGCTGTTTCTTGGGGTTTTTGTTAAGAGACTCATCTTGAGTCCTAAGACTTGGTTGTGGGAGTCCTTTCTAGTTACACGTTTCTTCAGACATTTCTAGAAACGGGCCCCACTAGACAGTGACAAAGGCAATGTGTTTTATGCCAGGACTATATATTTGAAGTAGTCCTGCTGTTAAAACTCTGATAAATTTTTACCAAAGTACAGTAGATTTCAGTTATTCACAAAGGTTAAGGAATAGGGTGTTCTGATTCATTGGATTTTCTATAATGATTACCGTATGTACCATTCAAAGACGGATAGTCTTTGGAAACTGTGAAATCACTTCTTTGTGTATGTACTAAGCTCTTAGGAAGTGGGTGCTGAATTGACTAGATTTGGAAGGACCTGTTGAGTTCATCTCGTCCAAAGAAGAGGAGACCAGAGCTGGAAGGGCTAGATGTTTTGCCCACTGTGGCCTCTGAGTGAGCGGGAACTAGGAGAGAGCCCAGATCTTTCCACACCCGACCCAGGATTCTTTCAGCCATGATTTGAAAGACTACTGCAAGATCTCTCAGTGTAGGGTAATATGATGAATGTTGAGTTGGCTCTGGTTCAGTGAGGCCATCATAATCCTGTAGGGGGTGCCCTCTCAGAGTGTGTTCAGGCTGCCTTAAGCATCGCCTGCTATGGGTGGGATCCTAGACTCAGCTCCACTGGAGAACTATGTTCTGGTCCAGTTTTTCACTCCTTTTGAGGGTGGCAAAAGGAACTCTGGAGCTGGTGGCCATGCATGCTGGTGCCGGACTGAAAGCCATTTTATTTTCTGTGAAGGAGGCCTCTGTCTCTTGCTCATGTGGCAGATTCCCAGACACACATTCTTGTGCAGTCAGCGCCCAGGGTGATTGATCAGCACGGCCCTTGCTTCACCGTATTGCTGACCTAAACACCTCGCCCCTCTGAGGATGTGTATCCATATCCTGTTTTCAATAGCTCCAGATGTATGAGTGACAACAGATTTTTTAAGGTCCAAAGTGAAGATTCATTTAGAATTAAAAAAAAAAAACACCCCACAATCTACAAAGACAAGCAAAACCTTTCAAAACAAAGCTGTTTAATTACCTGGTTTATTTGAAGGGTGTTTCTAAACTCAGTCATTTTTAGTCTCTTACAGGATGTTTGCCATAATCTTTAGTCAGCTATTCTATTAGTTCCATGTTTTTCTCTAAATAAACTCATTTTTTAAAACGTACCCTCATTCTAAGAAATAATGCCTGTGAAATCACAGGTTTTATTTGCTACTTACATGCTGTTCTATATGTTGTTGCTGTTGTTGTTCAGTGGCTAAGGCGTTTCCAACTCTTTGTGACTCCGTGGACTGCAGCGTGCCAGGCTCCTTTGTCCTCCACTGTCTCCCGGAGTTTGCTCAAATTCACATCCATTGAGTGGGTATTGTGTTCTGACCGTCTCATCCTCTGTCGCCCCCTTCTCCTTTTGTCTTCAATCTTTCTCAGTGTCAGGGTCTTTTCCAGTATACATATATTTAAGTTGAAAGTGTTCATCCATATGGGACGGCTCTCGTGGTCCAGCAGTTAAGACTCTGCATGTCCAATGGAGGACATTTGTGTTTGATTCCTGGTCAGAGAACTAAGATCCCGCATGTGCTGGTACAGCCATCAGTAAATAAATAATTTTTTTTTTTTTAAGGCAAATGTTTGTCCATACCACATACCAATCTGTGAGTGTCACGTCGCGTTGTGAAAATTGTCGCTCTGGGGCCAGTGTGAACTGGACAGTGGAGGGGAAAGCAGACTGTCGCTCGGCAGGGATCTGTGAAGGAGCGGTTTGTGTCTGCGGCGTGGAGGGCCATGGTGCATTTCAGGAGGAAGGAACCGCAAGAGGAGGAGCAAACTGCTTCTCAGGGAGGCAGATACTTTCATTATGATTCCATAATTCTGTTTAAATGCCATGAATTTCAAAACTAGCCACATCCCATGGTTATAACACCCCAGGAAATACTTGTTGACGAATGATGTTGCATTAAGTAAGCAGAGTGGCTGTAAAGTTGTACTTCATTACCAATTTAGAATAGTCATATCAGTCTTCTCAATTAATTGAACTGTTTTTCAGCTTTCTTACTCTAGCAGGAGAATTGCAGGGTTGGTTTTAATGTCGTAGGATTTGTTTGAGAAGAATCTTTATTGTTCCGGGAGGAGACTCCAGCAGAGGGACGATTTCCAGGGTGAGAGGTCTTTAGTAAAGGGACCAGCGGGTGTGGGAATCCCAGGGACCCGTGCAGTAATAGCCCAGGCCAGCCCTTCCCCTGCAGGAAGAGTTTGGTTACTGGAGCCCAAAGTGAGAGAGTGAGTGAGCTGTGAGCTGTGAGAGTGAGTGAGCTGTGAGCTCCAGGGGTCATTTTTGCAGCTCTGACATAGGTGACCAATTTAACAACTTGTTAATTGGTCTTGTTGGAAAGCTCAGTGTGGATTTTTGTTTGGGAATTCTTTCCCCCCTCTGTGTAACATGGAAGGGCTTGCAGAGGAGGTAGATCCCGAGTGAAACTGTAAATTCTTCCCTAAGCTTAATACGTTGTTTAAACATTTTGGGGAAAACTAGGACCCACCAGTATCTGAATGAATTTTTTAATGCAAGAAGAACAGAAGTTGAGGAAAACGTTTACCTCCTAGTTATTCAGTTCAATTCAGTCGCTCAGTCGTGTCTGACTCTTTGCAACCCCATGAATCGCAGCACGCCAGGCCTCCCTGTCCATCACCATCTCCCGGAGTTCACTCAAACTCACATCCATCGAGTCAGTGATGCCATCCAGCCATCTCATCCCCTGTCGTCCCCTTCTCCTCCTGCCCCCAATCCCTCCCAGCATCAGAGTCTTTTCCAATGAGTCAACTCTTCGCATGAGGTGGCCAAAGTACTGGAGTTTCAGCTTTAGCATCATTCCTTCCAAAGAACACCCAGGGCTGATCTCCTTCAGAATGGACTGGTTGGATCTGCTTGCAGTCCAAGGGACTCTGAAGAGTCTTCTCCAACACCAGAGCTCACAAGCGTCAATTCTTCAGTACTCAGCTTTCTTCACAGTCCAACTCTCGCATCCATACATGACACGGGAAAAACCATAGCCTTGACTAGACAGACCTTTGTTGGCAAAGGAATGTCTCTGCTTTTGAATATGCTATCTAGGTTGGTCATAACTTTTCTTCCAAGGAATAAGTGTCTTTTAATTTCATGGCTGCAATCACCACCTGCAGTGATTTTGGAGCCCCAAAAAATAAAGTCTGACACTGTTTCCACTGTTTCCCCATCTATTTCCCATGAAGTGATGGGACCAGATGCCGTGATCTTAGTTTTCTAAATGTTGAGCATCCTAGTTATTAATATAAAATAAAACCAAAAAATGTATTCACTTTTCTGCCCCTTCCTGTAGCCTACAAACTTTGCACTTTAATTTTCCTCCTGACAGGAGAATCGAAGGAACTTTAATTTAGCTGTCCTGGTTTTTCTGAAGGAAGATGCCTTGTAACCAAATGAAATGTAAGCCCTGAGAGGGTGGAAACCACCAGAGCATCCCTGTGTCCCTGGGCCCAGTGAGGCACCAAGTGGGTATTTACTAAACGATTGGGAGAGAGAAAATCATACACTGATTATATTTTGTCAGTACGCTACCTCTCACTTTCTCAGTTATCTTCTAAAGTCTGGGGAATGAGAAAGGGGCAGTCTGCCTTTTCCGTGCGGTCCTCCCAGACCTGTAAAGTACCGCAGGGGGCACGGCAGGGAAACCCTGGGGTGGGGATCAGAGAGGTCCAGTCTGAGGCCGGCTCAGCCACTCTGTGCTGTCACCTCGAACAGGTCACTTAACCTCCTTTTTTCTGTTGTTTATAAAGCAGGAGTTTTGCACTTGCCCTTCTTGTTTTACAGACTTAGTGAGGGATCAAACAAGATAAAGAACACACAAGTGCCTTGGAAACTGGAAAATAAGGCCTGCTTTCCTGCTCAGCCTGACTCCTCCAGCAGAAAGCACAGGCTGGACCCATCCCTCCAGAGAAAGTCTGCTGGGAGCCAGCTAATACGATATTTTTTTTTAATTAATTTATTTTTAGCCAGTGAGTGAGTTGTGTCTGAGCGACTTTGCGACCCCATGGATTATAGTCTCCCAGGCTCGTCTGGCCATGGGATTTCCCAGGCAAGAATACTGGAGTGGGTTGCATTTCCTTCTCCAGGGATCGAACACGGGTCTCCTGCATTGTAGGAATTGCTTTACATTATTCTGTTGGTTTCTGCCATACATCAACATGAATCAGCCATAGGTGACACACACATGTCCCCTCGCTTGTGAACCTCCATCCCACCTTTCATTCCAGTTTTGTTTTTTTTTTTAATCCTTAGATACTTAAGATCATTCCCTGAACACAGTAATTATTGACAACTGTAGACATTCATTAAATATTTGTTAATAGATACAATAGGGATAGTTTACAAACTAAACTCGTTACCTCTCCTCTTTTTTAGTCCATGTGCTGCTGAAGTGAGCGCTACCTCTCTGTTTTGATGGTTTAGTCACTCAGTCCTGTCCCACTCTTTGTAACCCCAGGGACTGTGCCCACCAGGCGCTTCTGTCCATGGGATTTCCCAGGCAAGAATACTGGAGTGGGTTGCCATTGCCTCCTCCAGACGATCTTCCCGACCCAGGGATCAAACCCATGACTCCTGCATTGCATGTGGATTCTTTACCACTCAGCCACCAGGGAAGCCCAAGGCACTCAATAAATATTTGTTAATAAATATAATAGGGATAGTTACAAACTAGGATAGTATAGGAAAAATTCTGTCTTGTGATGGTGTTTGCTATGTGTTCCAGTTTGTACATAACCAGGGTTTACTAGGCTGCTTGTACCTAATAGAAGAAGAGAGGTTAGACTCTGTATGAGTCTAGGTGGTGAGTGCACATTTATTTCACCTTATGGAAATGGAGGTGGCTTTTGTTTGCCTGCCCAGGTGATTCTTCAGGTTACACACCGATGTAGTTCAGAGTTCATCGGCTGTTCAGGGAGAAGAGGAAGAAGCTGCTCTTCTACATCCGTGGCCTGGCTGCAGCTCCCCTCCAAGGAAGCATGCCTTCCTGATCTGTATCTCCTTAGGTGTTGAGTTTCCATAAAGAAATTTTGAAGTTTTGAGTGTCTTTTCTTTCCTATGGTAAGAAACAGATCCTCAGGTCTATTACTTATTTATCTTTGGCTGTGTGGGCTCTTTGTTGTGGCACAGCAGGAGGTGTTCACACCTTAGGGCTTAGTTGCACGTGGGATCTTAGTTTCCCAGCTAGGGCTTCGAACCTGTGACCCCTGCATTGGAAGGTGGATTCCTAACCACTGGAGCTCCAGGGAAGTCCCTGTGTGTCTTTTCTTGAAGGGGACTAACAGTAGGCAGGCCGCTAGGTGGGTAGAAGTGGTAAGGGAGTGGGTGCAGTGAGAGAGAGTAGAGGAATCTAAGCTGCTCTTCTTGTCTGTAACTCATCTGCTGCTTACGACTTCCCTCATAGCTCAGTAGGTAAAGAATCTGCCTGCAATGCAGGAGACCCAGGTTCGATTCCTAGGTCAGGAAGATCCTCTGGAGAAGAAAATGGCAACCCACTCCAGTATTCTCACCTGAGGATAGAGGAGCCCATTAGGCTATAGGCCATGGGATCTCAAGAGTTGGACACGACTTAGCGACTAGACCACCATCTGCTGCTTAGTTGCTTCAGTCATGTCTGACTCTGTGCGAGCCCATGGACTGTAGCCCACCAGCCTCCTCTGACCTTGGGATTCTCTGGTCAAGAATACTGGAGTGGGTTGCCGTGTTCTCCTCCAGGGGATCTTCCCAACCCAGGGATCGAAGCCACGTCTCCTGCAGTGGGGTAGGCAGATTCTGTACCACTGAGCCACCACCAGCTGCTACTGCTGCTAAGTCGCTTCAGTCGTGTCTGACTTCTGTGCGACCCCATAGACAGCAGCCCACCAGGCTCCCCCGTCCCTGGGATTCTGCAGGCAAGAACACTGGAGTGGGTTGCCATTTCCTTCTCCAATGCATGAAAGTGAAAAGTGAAAGTAAAGTCGCTCAGTCGTATCCAACTCTTAGTGACCCCGTGAACTGCAGCCCACCAGGTTCCTCTGTCCATGGGATTTTCCAGGCAAGAGTACTGGGGTGGGGTGCCATTGCCTTCTCTGCTGAGCCACCAGGGAAGCACCCAACTCATCTGGTCTTCCTTCTTAATGTACAGTTAGAGAACAACCAAACTCCTTTTATAGACATGTCGATTCAATATTTTACAAACCTAAGAAGTTTGACCAAATTGGGAGGAGTGAGCAAGTTTGACCTAAGTTCCCAATCCTGTTTCTTCATCATATTGAGATTAATAGTTGGAGTTTCAGGCAATCTCATTCTCACAAAGTAATTAAACAAACCCCTTTCTGTTTTCACCCACCAGCAAAGTCCACTCGGTCTCATCATTTTTGGACAGGTGTAGAGGAAAATCTTAAATCAATTTCAGATGGTGTAAATTGCTCCCTTTTTGTTATCTCCTGGGCATCACCCTTTCCCCAAGAAGGTGGTTTATTAATCTATGCATCCCTAACTTTCAGGTTTTGTATGGGGGAGAAAATGAACAGCATGTGTTGTGTGCCCCGTGTGGGGTAAATGCTATTTAAATATCTGGTTCGAGCTGCTAAGCATCTCACTAACACGGGATCACTGGCCAGAGTCCAGCTTTGTTGGTTGTTTTTTTTCTTTTGAGGAGGGGTCAGACTTTATAGAGAGCTAAGCCATCTGTCCAGCAAGTTATTTTAAGGCTTTAATGACAAATGCTTTGCCATGTATTTCATTGTGCAAGGGAGAGAACTAACATTTTACAAAACCGGTATCTTTAGAAATGTCTTCCACGTTCTGTCTTGCTATCGTTTGGGGGTATTGTGATCCCGATTTGGTAGCACGCATCTTTGTACTAATGTTTTTGCAGAATTAATTAGTTCATTAGAAGCAGCATTTGAAAACTGGCATGTTGATAACGCAGTGTACATCTTCAGAAGGCTCCTGCTTCCAGGAGGCATCGAGCTTCTCCTAAAACAGATGCAGGGGTTTTGTAGCCACGTCTTAGGCAGTAAGACTTGGAAGCGTCTCCTGCCTGCTTTGAGGTTGCTTCCGTGGGGCTCTGTGGCTGCTGCTGGTAGTGATATTGCTGGCTAAGATGATGAACTCCTCAACACCTCAGATCTTCATCTGCTAAAGAGAACTTTGTGTTGAGTCGTTTCATAACTGCCCGACTGGTATTTGCATAGCTTACTTCGAATGTCCTGTCTCTTTCTTGGGCACATATTTGAGGAGTGTCTGGTGGGTGCCAGGTACAGTTGGCCATGTGCTGGGATTCCGCCTTTCTAAAGAAGGCAGAAATGTGATTCCATGGAGAGACCTGTTGGGGAGATAGACATTAAACAAATAATCACCCGGAAAAGTTGCTTAATTACAGCTGGGACGGGAGACACAGAGAGGATTAAAAGGTGCCACAGAGGTGAGATGAAGGCCACTGAGTGGTGGGGGGCCCAGCCCAAAGCTGAGCATAGAGGTGAGATGAAGGCCACTGAGTGGTGGGGGGCCCAGCCCAAAGCTGAGCTGGGTGTGGGGTGGGGGGGTTACCAGACGGATCCTCCAGGCAGAGAATGCAGAGCGCGTTGCAGGGCGCTGCGAGCCTGCTGGGGTCATGGGGGGAGGAGGCGGGGCCAGACCAGCACCTGGACTTGGCCCTCCTAGGACTTGAGGTTGAGTTCACCGCTGACTTATGCCTTAAGGGGTGATGCAGAAGGCAGGGGCTCTTTCTTCATAGAAGCACGGAGTTTCCGTAAAGCCCAGGTGTGACGTGGCTGTCAGGGAGGAAAGGTTTCCTTACTGTCAGGTGACCTCTACGGTCAGAGAAGTAGGTTTTTGCCTTTGTTGAAAAGATTAGCAGTGAGAGGCAGTAGTTTAAGAACAAACATTAACCTTGGGCTCCAACGTGGAGCCATGACTTTAAGATAATCAGAGCTAGGAGATCCGGTGTGCCCCATGCAGCACTCCAGTGCGTTCACTTGTGGGCTGATGAACATGTGTTTCTAAGATGAAGACGGCTTCATTGAAAAATACTACAATTTACCATTCAGAAAGGAACAAAGAGGAAAACCAGGCGCCTCATTCTAGAACAGGTCCAGAGCAGCTATTCTGAACTTGGGGTCCATGAATGGTCTTTAAGGGACCTATAAACTGCAGAAAATTGTATGGAAAACTGTGTGTAGACATGTATTTTTGTTTTCAGCACCTTCTGAAAGGAATCTGTGATCCAAGAAAGAGTTAAAAGCACCGATAAGCCGGAAGCCTAATAGTCTTTTATGTGTTTGCAGAAAGCCTTAGATTTCAGAGGAAGCGCCTGTATGTGGCTTCACAAGGCTCAAGACTGAAGGCGGGGGAATTGGGTGAAGACGCTGGTCAGTGGGTTGGAAGCAGCCTGGTAGTCCAGTAGTGAGTGGGGCTGCCTTGTGAGCCGTGCTCCAGGATGGTGGACTTAAGCAGACCACCTCTTGGAGATGTTGTTAAGTCCCTAGAGTGACAGGGACGTTGAGTAAGAGGACCTCTGGGGTCCCAGTGTTAATTCTCTGATTAAAGACACTTAGAGAAGGAGGCCAAGCTCCTTGAAGAAAATCAGAAGAGAGCAAGGTTTATAGGGCTTCAGAGATGAACATTAGGAGCCTGAGAATGGCGTGATTGTTTCTGATGAAGCAGAGATGTGGCAAGAGTTGAGACTGAAACTTGGTGCTAAGGATGCCTTTGGAAACCCTGAGAAGGAACCGTCAGATGCGCTAAGGAAATTGAATCAGAAACCATTGAGAGTCTGACTGTAACGGGGGGAGGGCAGGCCAGGGAAACGAAATTCTCTTAATTGCTGAAAGATTCATTTTCTACCTGAAAATACTGAAGCTATGAATCACACCTTGATCTGAACCTGTGATTTCTAGGAGTTTATGTTTCTAAAAGTCTGGTTCTTGGCCCAGCCAGCCCGCGGATGGGCTGCGTGCTTCATGGAGGGAGAACGAAGCAGCTCTCCGTTTTCGAAAGGCCTCTGTAATGTAAATAGGAACAGCAATCTTTCCAAGTTATTACCCTGTTAACAGGTTGACAGATATGTGCAAATTGTGACTCACTGCTCAATTTGGCACTAAATTAATGTCGTTCCGCACCACGTCTGCTCAAGTGTAAACTAGTCACCGCTGCTGTGTTAGCGCTTGTTTGTCTATATTTCAAAGGTAAAAATTAAAGTAATTCGATCCTGCCGCAGAGCGGAGTGGAACATATGGTGGTGTGTGGGAGGGCGGGGAGCGCACTGTTCCTACCTGTCCTGGCCCTTCACGCCCAGCTCTGCACGCACTGGCATGGCTGGCGGGGCACACCGGCCGGGGGATGCTGCCAGAGAGGAAACCAGGACCCCCTGCCAGGCCAGCCCCCAGCCCCGGCAGAAAGAAAATGTCATCTCCTCAGCCTCCAGCTTTTTAGCTTGCCGTTCCAAGCTTTCCTTATTTCTGTCAAGTCACTAGTGGTGGATTTGCGTTTTGAAGGTTGGGTCTACTTGAAAATGAAATGTTTTGCTTCTTTGCTTCTAGGATTTAGACACTGTTTTCCTCAGTGAAAGATGCAGCTGACTTTTTCTCTTTTTGGCAAATACATAATGTCACCTGTAAAAAGGAAATTTGCATCTCCTTTATGTTAGGCACGGGAAGGAAAAACAGTCTCCTTGAAATGCATTTGTGCTTAATAAAATCTTTGGATCGAGCTTGCTGAGCTTTATCTGAGATCACTGGTTGGAGAGGGAACAAAAACTACTGCCCCAGACCTCTCTACTTCCCTGTGTCCACGTTAGATATTTCTCCTAGGAACTCTTTTTCTCCCTCCATGGCCTTCCTTTGCAAGTAAAGAGTTCACATATAAAGGATTCCAGAAATGGCCAGAAACATTTATCGTCTGCCCTTTCAGAACGCTGGCTCCTGCTGAAAGCAGGTCAGGTAGTTGGCTTAGTATCCTGGAAGTCTACACCCTGAACTTGGTTCTGGAATCATCACCTAGCCTATCTATCCCCCAAAGTTCTTAGCCTATTAGAGACACGAGTGTTCTAGAAAGTATTCCCTTCAAGGTGAACAGTACACGGGAGAGCAGATTAGGATACCTTTGTGCTGAAGTTCTGCACGTTCATTTGCATTTTGCTGTCCAGAGCTATGATGGCTATTGATTGAGGATTCGTTCAGAAGGCATTGCCAGCCCCCCTCCCCATTAGCATATACTTAGCAATGACCTCCGTCCACACAGGACAGCAGGTTTTTGCTTCCTGCTGAGTCTGAAAGAACAGAGTTTAAGCCATACACATAGAGTTAGCAAAGAAGTATGTAAATGCAGAGATGTTTCCAGTGACCTGGTGTCAACTTTTGACATGAATCTTGCCACATGTCTTCCACCATCTCCAGAAACAGGAGGTAGTAATGAAAAATGTGTTCATTTCCTCCTCTCTTCATCTTTTCATCTCCTTGTAGCATTTAAGCTGAGAGCTGAGGTTGTGCATCCGGAAGCTGTAAATCTAGGAAGGACCATGGACATGATGTCTTTGTCAGTCTTCCTCTCAGCCATCCAGGAAAGATTGTTTCTTAACCATTTTCAAAGTCCACAGAAATAGGGCCTTGTAGGGCCCTGCCTTTAAGCAGTACCTCTTACACCTCTTGTTCTTTCTGAGCTAGTTTGCTTTTTAGTGCCACAACCTCCTCTTATGGTCCTTTCTCAAGGTGGAAGATGACTGTGTGGTACCTGAGTTTGTTAAAGTTATTTACATGCTTGAAGAATACGTTGAGTCTTCCTGCAGGCAGCCCTCTTCTGCAGGGGCAAGTAGCCTTGAAGGCTTCTCCACCTCTTTTCACACATCTTTGCTCTGGTCTTCCTAGCATCACTCCTCAGCACTGGGCCTTCTGGAGTTCTCCTCCTTTGTCAGCTTGAAGTCTAAAGCTGCATGGAGCATTCTCTAAGGAAAACCTGATAAGTTAATCAGCAAGATTACTTTCTAACTTCCCACAGTTGGTATGTTGATATTCACAGCATTGTGTTGTCTGCTCTCTCTTGTGAGCGCCAGGTTTCACACTAAAGTCTGTTCATGTTGCGAGTGGAGAGCTAATCTCTCTCTTTCCCCAAGAGAACATATCTTTTACATGTCCCTGATCTAATAGACATGTAATTTGTCATACCCGACGGGTATAAAATCAAATGTTAAAGCCTTAACAGGTAGTTTTGAGTCTCAGCTGTTGTGTTCTGCAGCCCCTTTGTGTCATGTGACTGTGGACAGTGAGCACGAGTGCTGCTGTGATTCTCCTCTCAGGGGGTCTGAACCAGACCCAGCCCTAGCTCTGCTCAGGCTGTGGGTTGGCATAGCCTCAGTGGGCTTCCACTGGGGTGGTGGAGGCGGGAGGGAGTCTTCCTGCAAAGAGAGGACATCTTTGCAGACTACCCATAATGCCCATGATAGTCCAGTGAGAGTGTTTATAATTTTTGAGGTTTTAGTGTATGCCACGCTGAGTGCTTAGTGTCGGTAATCTCAATGATTATTAAATCTTAAGAGATACAAGTTCCATTTGGGTCAGAAAAACAGAAGACTGCCTTTCAGAGGAATGTTTCCAGAAAAAAAATGTAAACTGATAGAGTGTCTGATATGTTTGACCATAGTGAGAGAAGTTTTAGAGTCAGGCAGAGAGTTTTAAGGGAAAAAATTGTAATAGGTACATAGAAAACTAATCAAGTAAAAATTCAGTAAGACAAAAATAACTGTAAATTACCCATGAGCCACTGTGTGGCTCAGTTATTAAAAACATATGCAGATGGGATGTCCCTGACAGTCCAGTGGTTGAGACTTCGCCTTCCAAAGCAAGGGGTGTGGGTTCAATCCCTGGCCATGGAGTTAAGATAGTCTGCATGCCTCGTGCAAAAAAAAACCCAAAACATAAAGCAGAAACAATACTGTAACAAATTCAATAAAGACTTTAAAAAAATTCCCTTAAAAAAATAAGCAAATATTTTAGAATGTGAACAATAAATACTGATTTAAGCAAAAATTGTGATGTAATTTGAATTCATTAGCCGCAAACCAGAAAAATGGGAATGACTTCAGGTATTTAAAACAGAAGGAATTTAATCCAGAGAATTGACTGTTGAGGTGATTGAGATAAGAAGGAAACAGGAAACAAGAAGCAAGCAGAGGTGAGCAAAACAGGAAGCCACTTCCACCCCTAAATCAGGGGACAGAGGGAGGGGCCCCGTGGCCAGGAGGGCGGTGGAATTAAATTCTGATCTATAGAGGAAAGCCACAAGGTCATACCTTAAAATGAAAGACCAAGAACTGGCATTAAAAATACATCACATGGAAATGCGGAGGTAAATAGCAAAAGAAATCACTAAAAAAAAATGGATGGTTCTGGAAAACAAGAGGAGGAACTAGGGAGTCATATTTTTGCTTTAAAAAAAAAAAAAAAAGCCTCATAAATCCCACTGGCCTTCTTAAAAATGCATTTCACTAATGAAAACTTAAACTGAGAAGAGAAGCCTCTGGTGCACTGTAGATTTTTCTCTCTCAGTTGGGGCTCCAGCTCTTACACATTGTTTCTTCCTCTCAGATATGTTGACGACGTGATTAGCCGCATCGACCGGATGTTCCCTGAAATGACCATCCACTTGTCCAGACCCAATGGGACATCCGCCATGCTTCTGGTAAGTTCTGTCTGACCTGTCTGTAGGGACATGTGCATGTTTCTGTGTTGTCGGAGCTCAGGAATGGAAATTCAGTCCCAGTTAGATGGTGAAGAGTGTGTTTCTTCTCCTTACTGGCATTCTCTAGGTTAAAAATTCTGAATGCTGATTCCTTGCTTTTGAATGAAATCCCAGAGCCCATCTAAGAGTTCCCAGACAGGAAGTACAGTGTAAGACTCCCTCACCTATCAGTTTATGAGTTTTGGTGAATCTGTTTTGTAGTATCCCAAAGACAATGGAAATGCTCATCTGTTGGATCCTGCTGATAAAAACAGCCTCTTAAAACAAAAACAGGTTTTATAGGAAGTCATTTATAAAATTCATTCTGTATTTGAAGCAAGTGTCTGTGACCTTACCACTGACGGTTTCTGATTTTGTTGTTTCTGATGTGACTCTGCTCTGAGCAAGTTGGCCCTGTGACCTCACCACTGATGTTTGTATTCGCATAAATTCACCAAAGACAGGTGTGTTTGAGACTTCAGTGATGAGATGTTTTTCTGGTGCTCTGTGTCCTAATACACACTTGAAGAGCACAGATATTGAGGAGCCTCCACATTTGCAAAAAAGGAGCATTAACTGAGTGAGAGCAAGGTATTTGATGGTCATCATGGAGGCAAGCTTCAGGATTGAGTGTTTTTTACGTCTCGCCAGCACTGCTGCTCTGGGGCCTAGTGTGAATTTCTTGGACTTCAGCATTTTACTTTTGTGAACTTTTATAAATATCCAGTCACCCAGGATGAGTGACTATTCACTCAGTCCATTTACCTGAAGAGGACAGACTTATTGTGTGCGTAAATAACTTTGCTTGTTTGTGGCTGTGCTGGGACTTCATCGCTGGGCAGACTTTTCTCTTGCTATGGTGGGTGGGGCTGCTCTCTAGTTGCAGTGCGCTGGCTTCTCAGTGCAGTGACTTCTCTCGTTACAGAGCACAGGCTGTAGAGCACGAGGGCTTCAGTAGCCGTGGTGCATGGGCTTAATTGCTCCAAGGCATGTGGGATCTTCCAGATCGGGGACCGAAGCCATGTCTCCTGCACTGGCAGGCGGATTCTGCACCACTGAGCCACCAGGGAAGCCCCTCTCTTAAGAGGGGGAAAAGACATAGGATTATTAAATGGGTGGGATTTCATGTGAGAAAAAATTAAGTGACATTCATCTGGGTGACATGCTACTTTTCTTTAAAATTCTTCCAGTTAAAAAATATAGTGAATGAGATAACATGGTGTTCTTTCACTCGAAAAAGAAAACAGTTTGTACCTGTCTACAAAACATGCGGTATTTTCTGCCCCCTGTTAAAGGTACAGATTGTCTACATGTTAAGATCCTCTAAACCCAGTGGCCAAAACATAAATCCTGCTCCCAGGATGCTTGACAGGGACCAAAGAGTTAATGAAGATAAAAACGAAAGCGTCTGCAGCGAGATAGGTTTGCTCAGATTATTTCTGGGTCGTTGGGCTTCCATTTCCTGATGAAGGTAGGAATTTGGCGTTGATGGGAATGAGCAGAGAGAACAGGATTCTGGGTAAACAGGGTTAAGATATTAGAGTTACTTCCACGTGAGAGAGTGGGCTTTTATTTCACCGTGACCTGTCAGACTCATCTGCTTTCTCACCAAGCTTCTCTTTTAATAGGCTGATGAGAGTTTAGGGGCTTGAGTCAAGGGCAGAATTCTATTTTATACACACCATTTTGACTGCCATGAGTGGCTAATTCAGATCACTGTGCATCTGGCCAGCTAGCTGTCATCTTCCCCAGTTGACATGGGAATTCACACGAGGTGGGGCCTATTTACAGGAAGAACACTGGGTGATCTGATTCAGAATCAGATTGCCAGGTGGATAATCATACTTTTAACATGATGGCTTTATTTGGCTTTTACTTTTAAAAGATGGTATTTTATTAGATGGCAGGTTTCTGTTCCACTGCTGCCACCCACGTCTCTGAGGTCGAAAGGAATTTTCCCTGGGGTGGAGAGCAGGACCGGGGCCTGCCACCTCCCCTCCTACCCTTGCCAGTCGCCTCTTCCCTGGGGCGGTGGAGGAGGTGTGGGGCCCGTGCTGTAGGCAGTGGGGAACCACTGCATGAAGTTCAGGCAAGAGGTCAAAGCTGTTTTCTGGAGCGTCTTCTGAAGTGAGCTTTGTGAATCTGGGAGGCAGGTACCCTGAGAGTTTGGGAGGCAAGTGAGATTGAAGGGGAGGCCAGCCAGGCTTCCGTGAGTACAGGCAACAGAAGCCTCCTCTGATGAACTTAAAGACGAAAAGCCTTGCCTTTTGTCTTTGTTTTGCTCTTTACTGATGCTGGCTGGTCACAGACATGAAGATAGAGCTGCTCTGTCAGGAAGAAGAGAAAGCAGGATGGCTCCAGGGTGTCAGGAGCAGGACTGCATCCCTGGGGACCCTGTGGCCCAAGTGATTGGGCATCAGCTGCCTTCCATCCTTTTGCCCATGCCTGTACTCATGCATCCAGGGAGAACACTGCCGCTGGCCTAACCTGGGGTTGGGGGGGGGGGGTCCTGCTTTGGTAGGCCCCCAGAACCACCGTGGAGTAGAGGGGGTCATTCCCCCCAGGGAAGGGAAGCAGGGCCAAGAAAGCAGCAATCGCTGACACAGTAAGTGTCCCCGTCCCTGAGGAGGCTGGGGTTTACCTAGCCTCATCTCCTCTCACCCTCATCATGCCCTCGAGGGAGGCAGCACCGATTGTTTTCATTTTACAAGTGAGGAACCCGAGGTGGTGGTTTCTCCTGGGTCGTGGGGCCAGGACACTGCTCCCAAGCCTCCAGGATGCTCCTTGCTCCCATCCCTGATTGTAGTTCATGGTGGTGCTGAGTGAGATTTGGACGACCAGGGGACTTCCCTGGTGGTCCAGTGGTTAAGACTCCAAGCTTGCACTGCAGGGGGCACGGATTCAATCCTTGGTCAAGGAACTAAGATCCCACATGCTGCACAGTGTGGCCAAAAAAAAAAAAGAAAAAAAGATTTGGATGACCAGAATTACCAGGCAGGTAATTTTTCCTTATTATTTTTTAAGTCATGTCATTTGTATGTCAGTTATAAAGTCTAATGTTGAACACCTGAGCTCACATCCAACCTAAGAAGCAGAGTATAACCACTGTGCTCTTCTCCTCAACCCCCACCCTTCCCAACAACATCACCACCATCCTGATAATCATCTCCTCTTCCTTTTCTAAGTGTGAGTTACCACGTGGACATGTATCCCCATATGTATCCCCGAGTAACGTATCATTGAGTTCTGTTGAATTTTGAACTTTATAAGAACAATATCATATTGTGTGATTGTTTCTAACATGCAGCCATGTTGGTGGTTGTGTGTGACAGTCTGATCATCTTCTTGGTTGTGTGATGGTTCAGTCTGTAACCATGCACACTTTATTCTTTCTCCAGTCACTGTGTGTTTGGGTGGTTTCTGGTTTTGCTTTTTAAATAATGGTAGTATAAGGACTTCCCTGGTGGTGCAGTGGATAGGAGTCTGCCTGCCAATGCAAGGGACACAGGTTCGATCCCTTTTCCGGAAAGATCCACATGTTGCGGGGCCACTAAGCCCGTGTACCGCAACTACTGATGCCTGCGCGCTCTAGGGCCCGTGAGCCACAGCTACTGAATCCTGTGCGCCCTAGAGCCAGCACATCGCGACTGCCGAGCCTGAGTGCTGCGACTCCTGAAGCCCACGCTCCTAGAGCCTTGCCCCACCAGCAAGAGAAGCCACTGCAATGAGAAGCCCACACACACAGAGATCCTCTGCAGCTGGAGAAAGCCCGCATGCGGCACCGAAGACCCAGCGCAGCCAGAAATAAGTTAAAGAAATAAATAGAGCCGTGTGTACGTGTCAAAAGTAAATAAATAAATAATGCTGGCATGAGCATTCTTGTGCATACACCGGGATGTATTTTTAAGCTTTATCCCAAGCCATTGAGCCAGTGCAGAGCCCTGTCTAGCAGAGGAAGGGGCATGTTGGGAGCACTGGGGTAGATAGCTTTCCAAAAGTCACACAACTGTAAGGTACAGCGGTGTGCTGCCCACGTCCAGAAATGACTAGTTACTTCTCCACGATCAGCCTGTTCCCTGGTTTTGTCATCAGTATAGATCTCTTCTGCTTTTGGTATGTGAGTGCACAGGGGCTTTTGGATTTTTTTTTGTGCACGCATGGGGAAATGGCATAAAGTCACTGAAGTCTAGAGCATTCCGTGAACAAGAGGCAGGCTTGGTGACCCCGTTTGGTTTCCTCCTTCAGCAGGCAGTCCCTGCCAAGAAGCAGCAGAGTGCCTTTGATCTATAGACATCGGTTCCTGGGAGTCCCAACCTGTCATCATAGCTTCTTTACAGTGTAGGAGGGGAAAGG
This sequence comes from Bos taurus, assembly GCF_002263795.3. NCBI lineage: Eukaryota > Metazoa > Chordata > Mammalia > Artiodactyla > Bovidae > Bos > Bos taurus. The sequence goes on along the minus strand of NC_037338.1, from coordinate 102,019,485 downwards.
AAAAAATGAGGGCTGTATATAGAAAAGGTGCGTTGTAAGGCAATTTGGGATCAATGTGGCTCCTCTAAAAGCTCAGCCTGCCTTTCCTTGTCCTGGAGGCATCAGGCTTCAGAGCCTGTGAGACTTAGGAGCAATCACTTGTGGGCCCGGGCTCTGTGCTTGACCTGGAAGCCCAGGCACACACCTGCTGATGGACCCACGGGGAGCAGGGCACAGGAGACAGGGTGGAGGAGAGAAAGGGGGACCGACAGAGGCGGAGTCAGGGTTCGCTGTGTGACCCCACGAGTGACACAGAAAAGCGTCCTTCCCTTCTGAGTGTGTCAGTCTCTCCCCACTGCTGCAAGGAGGACCTGTTGCTTAGGGGAGATGGAGCAGGCCTCAGTACTAGCCTGCTTCCAGAACTCTCCGGGCAGTTATCATCTGAACTGCTCCTGGCGTCTCTGTGAGCCTGGGGTCACCACCGACTGGAGCCTGGACAGCCCAGTCGTGGCTAATGCGAAGTCTAAACTTTCAGCCTCTTACGTAAGCCTTAATTGCTGTGGCCGGCTCTGTTCGGGGGCTGTTTCATGTTGTGTAAGTTAATAACTTATGATACAATGAATCCTGCTTCCGTTCTTTGAAGAGATGAGCTCAGTCATCCAAAAATAAATCTAGCTCTGTTGATATTTAGTTTCAGTTAATCTACCGCCTAACATCCCATTATTAATTTCTTCAAACAGTCAAAATATTGTAAGAGCTTAACTGAGTCAGACTAGAACAAGCAACTGGCTCCTTTCGGCATTTAAAATATTAATCCACAATGTTTTACTGATCCACTAGGTATGAAAATGCAAGAGAAGGAAAAAATGAACCTTCAGCCGTGATATTTGGAACATACCTTAATGTCTTATAAATTAATCTTTCTTTATATGTTACATGGTTTGCAGCAGATAAAACTCATTTATCAGTCTCTTTAATGTGCATTTTTACCAACCTTCAGTTTCTTTAGCATATTCGTGCCTTGTTTTTGAATGATACATCTGTTTTAAACCGTGAGACTCATGCGTCTTATTTTGCTGTATCCCAAGCTCTCTGAAATGGGAAAGACCATTGAACAGCCAAACTGCTTAACTGTTTAGGGCATTGATTCCTCTGCTGGGTTCAGTAGTTCTCAAACTTGAGAGGTTCAAGAGTCACCAGTGTAGTTTGTGGACAATGCATATTCCTGGCAGGATGCCCAGAAATTCTGATTCAGTGGCTCTGGGGTAGAGCCCCAAAGCCGCATTCCCCACCCGTGTCGGGTCGTCTTGGAGCTCGTTTCAAACAGCATGATGTTAAACCATGGTGCCCTTGGAGTTCCAATGAAGGTGGGCCTTTTGGGTAAGTCCCAGATCAAGCGTCAGGCTCTTTTGTGAGCTAGGTTGCTAAAGCATTTGTGTATTTACTCAGTAACCTGAGCATCAGGGAGGAAGGCGTAGTTCTGGGTTCCGTTCAGCACTGACCACCATCCCTGCTCTCAGGGCACCTGCATTGCACTCACGGGTGGGAGACCAACCAGGCATTGTATAATATGCTGGCTGTGGGGATCTGGGGGAGAACAGGACAGGGGGTGGAGAGAGACAGAGGGCGTGGTGTGGGGAGCAGAAGCAAACAAAACTACAAAAACTGTGGCAAGTGAGGCGAGCCGGGAGCTGGGCCCAGGAGAGGCAGCACAGCATCAAAGACCCAAGCCCAGGCCAGTGGGCGTGTTCAGATCACACCCAGGAGGCCAGGCAGCCAGAGTGCGGGCAGCGAGTGAAGACAGGGAGGAGGCGAGACGTCCTCACAGACTGTGGTCGGCTGGGCAATTGACTCTAAGTTTTAACTTCAGGTTAAAGTCAGTCATAATCCTTAATTGATCACACTGTCATCACTGATCCAGACATGGCTCATTCATATTTATTTATTTAATAATATACAAATAATATTATAAAATAATGTTTTATATTATTATTAATTAATATTATTGTTTATGATAATATTATAAAATAACAAATAATAAATCTACCACCCAGCCTCAGAGCTAGAACATTATCTGCAACCTGCACCCCTGTGAGGGCCCCTCTGCCCACCCCGCCCACCTCTGTCCTGTAGGAACTGTTATCCCTTCATATTTGGTCATTCTCTTTCCTTTTATGAGGGAGGGTTTGACACAAATATATGTATTTCTAAATACGTGTGCGTGTGTGTATATATATAATGTATCCTTTTTTTTTGGCCTGCCAAAGGGGGCTTAGTTGCATCATGCAGGATCTTTTGTTGCGGTGCGCGGACTCTAGTTGTGGCATGCAGGCTTCGTTGCTCTGCAGCATGTGGAATGTTACTTCCTTGACCAGGGATCAAATCTGAGTGTGGCAGATTTTGGTAATTTTTAAATTTGGGTGAACATTAGTCACTCTGTCTTCCTTTATGTTTGAAAATGTTCACACTCAGAAGTGTTATGAATGGTTATTTAAATTTAGGTCTCTCTACATATCCTCCAAAGAGTATGGAAAAGCAGAAACAAATAAGACTACAAAACCACACCTTAAACATGACCAAGAGACCAGGAACGCCCACACTCCAAATCCTGTGTAAGTAAAAAGCAAGCACATCCTAGTGAGCTGTTGCTTGCACACCCGTTAGCTTTCCTGAGGGAAAATATCTCTTATAGAAGAGTATGTACGTGTGATGGCATTGCATGACCTTTCAGGACGGATCAAAACAAGGCGAGTAAAAGTCAGAGCTGTGTGTGTGTGACCGGAGCCCCACCCCTCACCAGGAGGCACAGAGCAGACACACGTGTGTGTGACCGGAACCCCACCCCTCACCAGGAGGCACAGAGCAGACACATGTGTGTGTGTGACCGGAGCCCCACCCCTCACCAGAAGGCACAGAGCAGACACATGTGTGTGTGTGACCGGAACCCCACCCCTCACCAGAGGGCACAGAGCAGACACATGTGTGTGTGTGACCGGAACCCCACCCCTCACCAGGAGGCACAGAGCAGACACGTGTGTGTGTGTGACCGGAGCCCCACCCCTCACCAGGAGGCACAGAGCAGACACATGTGTGTGTGTGACCGGAGCCCCACCCCTCACCAGGAGGCACAGAGCAGACACAGATTGGGAGGGGCATGAGGAGATGGTGGTGGTAGTGAAAGTGTTCTGAGTTTCTATAACATGTGATTTACGTGGCTGTATGCAGTTGCCAGAGTTCAGAGAATGGTGCTTTCTAAAGATTTATGCACTTTACTGGAGGTAAATTTTACCTCAGAAGATACTGTTTTAACTAACTCTAAGCTGCCTAATGGCATGCTTGCTTTCGTGTTTAGGGATGAACTGTACTAATGTCTGCAACTTTCAAACTCTTCCAAAAACTAAAATAGATGGCCAGACAGATGAGTATATATGTTAGAACAAAATGATAACAGTTGTGGAATCTAGCTCATGAGGATACAGGTATTCATCTTAAAATTCAATTTTTGCGATATATAAAGTTCTTTGTAATAAAATGTTAAAGGAAATAAATACTTCAACTAAAGAAATGCAACCCCCAAGGAAACAAACACCACAAAGCAGAAGGAAGCTATTTAACACAGACAGCACTCTAAACTGGCTTTAACATCCTCAAGCATTTGGAGAGGCAACAAGACAAACCCTTATATCAGGAATCCAGAAATCAGAAACAGGCAAAAAGATGAAGAAAAGAGATGGATTTACTGTACAGGAAAAATGATAAAATTCTATCTGAAATTAAGGCTAAATCTCAAGATGCTCAAGGAAGAATAGATTCACATGAGATTTAATAAAGGGCATTGAAGAAAGGCTGAGAAACAACCAAGAGAGAAAAATAAGGTAAAGAACGAAGTAGAAGGGTTCACAGAAAGTGGTTCAAATGAAACCCAGGGAAGAAACAGCATGTACATAATTGGAGCCCGTGAAGAAGGAAAAGGAATTAATGGAACAGAAGCAATGTGTAAAGCTGCAAGCTAAGAATTCCTACAAATGAAAAGTCTACATTTGCACAGTGAAGTGTCTCACTGTGTACTTAGGACACTGACCAACAACAGTCAAGTCTGAGAGGTCTTCTAGTACTGCTAGCTGACTTTAAAGATGAAGAACAAATCCTCAAGGCTTCCAAGCAAAAACAAAAACATAACTTACAGGGCGAAAGATTTGAACTGGCTTCAAATGTCTTGAAAACAGTATCCAAAGCAAGACATCGACAGAGCAGCATTTTCAAAGAAATTGTTAATCAAAGATAAATGTGTCTTTCAAGTATTGAAGAAAAACCATTGTAAATACACAAGCATTCTGTACCCATTAGCCAGTCTCAAGGAGTCTTCCGGACAATGAGATTCATGCTCCAAAGAGATGAATGGGAAAACTTCAGCCTAAGGACCAAGAGTGAGTGTGTAATGTATTTAATTGTTGAGATAAGATGAAAACAAAGGTCATGATGAGGCCAAAGTATTAATATATAAATGTTATGTGTTCTAATACAGTGGAAGTAATCTAAGCAAAAAATAAGGTAAGGGATAAAGATGAAAGTAAAATGAACTCTCTGATTGTTAGGTATGTAATAGATAAGACTATTAAAAATTGACAAAATGCTAAAATGATATCTAAGAAAAGGGGAATATAAGGGCTTTAAAATGTTATAGGTACAAAGATAAGCATGAGAACAAATATACAAACATTCCTAAATACAAACAGAATATACAGTGGAGAAAAGATAGTCTCTTCCATAAGTGGTCCTGAGAAAACTGGACAGCTACGTGTAAAAAGAATGAAATTAGAACACTTCCTAACACCATACGTAAAAATAAGCTTAAATACAATCAGTCAGTGAGTGAGAAAGCAAAGAAGACATCACTTAGAGAAAAAGCAGCGTTGTAAATATGAGGCACATAGTAACTGTACTATCGTGTGATCATATTGAGACCACATGTATCAGTCATATCAGTAAATGTGAACAAATATGATACAGTCGTTAAAAGATTTCATTCTAGTTGATATTAAAGTTCATATGTAAAAGAAGCATGCAAGAAAGAATGGAAAAGCACAAAAGCTACCAGGGAACTTACCCTATCGGACATTGAAGCATACTATAAAGCCCCTATAATTAAAGCTGTATGGTGCTGACTCATGGCTAGATAAACAGGCTGGTAGAATAGACTATAAGTAAATTCTACTTCTAGAATCAAATTGACCTTATGGACTATAGCCTGCCAGGCTCCTCTGTCCATGGAATTCTCCAGGCAGGAATACTGGAGTGGGTAGCCATTCCCTTCTCCAGGGGATCATCCCGACTCAGGGATCGAACCCAGGTCTCTCCTGCATTGCAGGCAGATTCTTTACTGCCTGAGCCACCAGGGGAGCCTGAAGTAGATTCAATTACATAAAAATTTAGCATGTGATAAAGGTACTACCTAAAATCAGTAGGATCTCTACCATAAAAAAGGAAAAAAAAACCAACATAACAAAGTCTAAAGACAGCTGACTTGCTGGGACATGTATCATAGATACAGGACTAGTAAAGCTAGTCTTACAAAGGGTAGAAACTCTTACAAAGGTAAAAGACCAAAAATGGAATGGAAAATGAGGAAAGGAGACAGTCCCCCGAAAAGGGATAAAAATGGTACTTAAACATATGAAAAGACGTTCAACCGTACCCATAATTAGAGAAATGCAAATTAAAACTGCTCTGAGGTGCGGTTTCTCACCTACCAGATTTGCAGAAATTAAAAAGTATAACAACACATTCTGTCGGTGGACCTGTAAGGAAACAGCCAGCGTTGTATGTTGCTGGGGGGAATGCAGAGTGGCACAACCACTTTGGAGGGGATTTGGCGACGTGTGATAGAATGATGTGTGCGTGTACCTTCTGACCCAGCTGTGCTACTAGGAATTCACCCTGAAGACACACCTCCAACAGTGTGAAAATATACACGTGCGCAGGATTAATTGCACCTTGTTTGTAGTTGCAAAATACTGGAAATAACCGTAATCCCTGTGCAGGGGAAAGGGATTGAATAAATACAGCTGCACAATGGAGCCACCTGTTTCTTTTTTCCATCTTTAAAAAAAAGAATAAGAAGGACCTTTATGACTCATTTGAAGTGATTTCTGGGGCACATTAAGAGAAAAAAATCAAAGTGTAAGAGGGTCCTTAATATGCTTCCTCTTTTGTAAGAAAGGAGATTAAAAAAGAAAAATACCCTTTATCTTATTTGTAGAGGAAACACACAGAAAAGATGATCAACTGGAAACCAGTTGATAGAGTGATCAGGTGGCAGTAGGTAGGATGGGTGTGTGAAGGGAGGGGGCGTTTCTCCAAGAACGTCGTGTTACATGGTTTTGACTTTTAGAACCATGGTAATGTTTCACATATGCAAAAAAATAAATAATCGACCAGAGTGGATTTAAAAAAAAAAAAAAGGAATGCAGATAGAAATAATAACTTAACTATATTTCAAATGAATAATGTAATCGCACTTTGGGGAAGGGATAGAGATGGAACCCTGGTAACCTTTGAACACAGCATTGTGACTCCAGATTCTTAGACTAAGGATTGTTAGACCTTGTGAAGAAATACTGAAACTCCTGGTACTTTGCCAGTTTTTCAGAGAGGGTATGGGTTAACAGTTCTGAAGCCGCTCTGTGTGTATTCTTGGATTGAGCAAATAAGGAAATCAATTGCAGATAATGGAAACCAAACTTCTCCCTTTTGCAGAGGGACATTATTTAAAAACAAAAAAAGGAAAAGGAAAGTGCTAGAATAAGCCCTTGGTATTGGATTGAAACCAGAAGTATCAGTGTGAACTAATTGTTTTGAATATGTACATGCAGATAGATCTAGAAAGAGATACAAGCGTGTGCACACATACCCCTGTGCACGTGTGTCCCACTCTGTCTGCTGAGGTCTACAAGCGTGGAGACTCTAGGAACCATGAGTGAATCTCTTTTCCCCATCTTAGTTTCTAAACGTCATTCTCACTAATAAGAACCAGGCTCCTTGGAGAAATGGCTGCTTCCAAGACAGGGACAGAGAAAGGACAGGGTGAACTAGAATATCTTCTCAGGCCAAAGCGAGGCGAGTGCTCACAGAATGACGAGGGCATGTGCCCTGGACACAGAAGCCAGTTTGGCTCCTGCGGGCCACGCCTGGGCCCGTTGAGCACCAAGGTGGACGTGACGGTCATGGATTGCAGTCCTGAGAAGCCATTGTAGCCCATGTGTTGTCCACGTTGATTTAAATTAATAAAGCAGTAGAGAAACAGGAGGTGTTTGTATCACATAAAAATAGCCACAGGAAAGCCATTCCTTCAGGAGAACATGAACTAGTAAATGCAGAAGGACTTAGAAAATTTGGCAGCCACCATAGTAATAATTGCTTTACATAAGAATCAAGAATTACCAGTGAGTGCTAAAATTAATGGGTAAAAGGTTGATGACAGCCAGTGTGAGTGTGGGTGTGCACGTGTGTGTGTGAGTATGTGAGAGAGAGAGAGAGAGAGAGAGTAGGCCCACGGTCTGTTTAAAGGGAAACTCGAGTAGTGTGTCCTCTGCGCTCAGCCCCATCAGTGCCTCCATGTCACTCCAGTAGAGGCCCCCGTCCTTCTGAGTCTCTGGTTCCACCTTCAGTCTCCCCCGCCTGCTGGACACTCTGCTGCCTTGGGGCTGGCCTCATTCCTCACAGCCTTCGAGGTTTGCTCTGGGGTCGCTTCTCCGTGAGACCTCTCCTGACCAGGATGGGCTACTCCTGCCCCCTTATCTGCTTGAATGTCCTTTAATTTTTTAAAAATAGTTCTTTTTACTTTCTAAGACAGTACCTGATTTTCTTGTCTGGTAGAGCCTCGCAGCTTGTCGGATCTCAGTTCCCTGTCCAGGGGTTGAGCCCAGGCAGGCCCTTGGCAGTGACGGTGGAGAGTCCTAACCACTGGACCACCAAGGAACTCTCTGGGCTTATTGTCCCTTATCCGTTTCCTTCGGAAAGACTGTGAGCTCCACAGGAGAGAGATTGCGTCTTGGTTCACTGATGTGAATCGGTGCCTGGCGCATAGTAGGTGCTCAGTAAGTGTGTGCTGACTGAACATTCGTTCACTTTCGTGTGTGTGTCTATAAAAGGAAACTGAACAGAGAGGTTTCCTAAAACACTGAGATGAGCTGTTAGGGGCTGATGTGAGCCTGGAGTAGACGGCATCGCGGGAAGTGGGCGTGCACCGTTCGTAACTTCATTTGTGAATGGTCCAGGGGGGCTGTCTTTACCTCCTGGGAGAGTAGTGGTTGTCTCATGGTGGAGGGGGGAGAGGAGTTAGTTCTTGAACTATTTGCTTGAAACACTTAAATATTGTCTGGTTTCTTTTATTGTAACCACACATTATTCTTCGGATTAAATTTTATAGAAGAAAAACTGCGTTTTTAAGTTTAAAATTCATTGGGAACAGAAATACTGGCCTGATGTTACCGATTTCCTAAGTATCTGCTTAGTCATTGTGCTCTCTGTGCTGGGCACCAAGCTCAGGTCTTCACGTGCCCCGCGACCCCAGGAGGTGGGGGCTTTATCCCCCTTTTCCAGATTAATAAGCTGGGACTTGAAGAGGACCAAGGTCACACAGCTGGAAAATAACCCCAGTCGTGGGTGACAGTTCAGCCCCTGGTCTGCTTGACTCGAGAGCTCAAACTTTCAGCCATTAAGCAGTGAAACAGTTGCGTGAAGTTGCCCAGGTGTCGTTTCGCTCTTTCCTGGCCCTGAGGCGTGTTGCTCCTGCTTTCTCAGGGTGCTTTCTGCTCTGGGAGCATCCAGCACCCAAGGTGCTAGAGACAAACTCAGGATCCAGCAAAGCGAGAAGGAGACTCTTCTAGGGACGTAGGGAGGGTTCATGGGCTCTGTCATTTTGCAGGGCCCACTGGGTCCCTTGTGGCTCAGCTGGTGAAGAATCGCCCGCAGTGCGGGAGACGTGGGTTTGATTCCTGGGTTGGGAAGATCCCCTGGAGAAGAGAAAGACTACCCACTCCAGTATTCTGGCCTGGAGAATTCCATGGACTGTGTAGTCCATGGGGTCGCAAAGAGTCGGACACGACTGAGCAACTTTCACTCCCTGGATCCTGAGGTTTCTTAGGCGAAACATGTGTAGTGCTTCTGGCTGAACATGCAGCCAGAGTCATGCTGGGCTTGATCTTCTGAAAGCTTGTGATTTTGAGTACTGTATAGATACAGTGTTCCATAAGACACACAGATGTTTTTGTGGGGAGTTCCCTATCTGGTTCTGACTCAGTTTTTGAAACTAGCTCTTGTCATAACCACAGGGATCATAAGCTTGGTTCGTGAACTCCCAGAAGGTAGTGGATAGACTTCAAGAAATCTCTAAACCCCTGCAGGTTTTGTGTGTAGGTGTATTTATGTGCCTTTTTCTGAGGAAGAGGGTCTGTGACTCCCATTAGAAAAGGCAGTTAATTCCCGGAGAGGGTTAATGACGTTGGTCTGAAGCCCTGGTGGAACTCTGGTCCTTTCTCAAGGCTCTCCAGTTACCTGTTGATTCAGCCTCTTATCTCCATATTCTTGTTTTATATTCAGTATATTCTAGCATCCATGCTTCATTTCCATGTGAATTTCTTGTGGCTTCCAGGTTAAAGCACCATGCTAGAGATACTGCTCTTAAAAGAGAACTGCCGTGTGAAGGAAGGCATCAGAGTGGAGCAGCTTTAAAATGCTTGGCCATTAAATCCGCTTTTCAGTTTTCTGACAACCAAAGCAGAAAGCAAATTTTTTTTAGTCACATAGATTTTGTATTCTGATAAAACCATTTTTTCCTTTTAGAACTAATTTCAAGAGTAGTTTATATCTTTCCCCTTTTCTTTCCTTTTCTATTTGTTTTCTTTTCTCCTTCCCTCCCTCCCTCCTCTCTAAATACCATTTGCTCAGTATATGTTGTCTCTTTAGTTTCTTTAGCTATCAGTTCAAGACAGTGGCTCCCAGAGGCAGTGGGGCACTTCCATCTGTCATATGAATGTGTGCTTAGGGCTCAGTGCTGATTGTTAGTGTCCCTTAGATTATCTAAAAGTATGTAGTCTAAAATAGTGATAGCCTAGTTAGACGTCCCAGAATTCCCCCCTAAAATGCTAATATGCCAGCAGTTACTGGGATCCACCATTTCTTATGATACTTTGGAAGCTCGTGATTCAGACCTCTAGTTTCCCCCAACACCTCTCAACTGCGTTTATCCCCCCAAACTTGGGAAGTACATTCTGCCAACTCTACCAGGTGTATTTCACTAGGCTAGCATCTACAGTAGTGAATTTAAATGTTGGAGAAAGCTATTCCAACTCCAAGGGAGTTTTATTGGATTTTAGTTTTAAACTACTATGAATTCATTTATAAAATTCATGTCTGGTAGAAACCTGTGACACTTGCCTTTTTGGAGCTGAGTGAAACTGTGTTTTCAAAAGTCAGACAAAAAGGAGATTGAGTAAATGCACAGTTACCTTAAGAAGTAGTAGTAAAAACCACAACTATTTTTTTTTTTTTTTTGGTCTAATTCAGATTTATTCAATGGCTCTGTTTCCAGGGCACCTGAGTTCCAGGCTTCTTGTTTTATCATCTGCTCCCAGTGTGGCAGCTCTCTGTCACATCACTTGTCTTCATTCTTATAGCAAATATTTATTGATGAAATACTATGTGAAAGACGACCCCGCGTTGTGAGCCATGCACACAGAGCGCCACATCCATACACTTCCTGACATGCTATCTGCCTTGTGCCTTCCAGGCAGCCGCTCTGCCCGCCTCCCCAGCTCTCATTTCCTATAACCTAAATTCTTGCCGGAGCCTCCTAGCTGATCTGCTGGTCTCCTTGTTTCTAGCCGTTCAGCCTCCACTCCATCTTCCAGACTTAGTGCTTGTCCCAAAGGGTAGGTCTCCACAAGCCAGTCTCCTCCGTTGCTTGCAGGATGAAGCCATCCTCCTTAAGGAAGCTTCAGTTCAGTGCAGTCGCTCAGTCGTGTCCAACTCTCTGCGACCCCATGGACTGCACCACGCCAGGCTTCCCTGTCCATTACCAACTTCGGGAGCTTACTCAAACTCATGTCCATCAAGTCGGTGATGCCATCCAACCATCTCATCCTCTGTCGTCCCCTTCTCCTCCCGCCTTCAATCTTTGCCAGCATCAGGGTCCTTTCCAATAAGTCAGTTCTTCGCATCAGGTGGCCAAAGTATTGGAGTTTCGGCTTCAGTGTCAGTCTTTCCAATGAATATTCAGGACTGATTTTTTTTTTTAGGATTGACTGGTTGGATCTCCTGGCAGTCCAAGGGACTCTCAAGAGTCTGCTCCAGCACCACAGTTCAAACTCATCCATTCTTTGGTGCTCAGCTTTCTTTATAGTCCAGCTCTCACATCCATACATGACCACTGGAAAAACCAAAGCCTTGACTAGACGGACCTTTGTTGGCAAAGTAATGTCTCTGCTTTTTAATATGCTGCCTAGTTTCATAGCTTTTCTTCCAAGGAGCAAGCGTCTTTTAATTCCATGGCTGCAGTCACTATCTGCAGTGATTTTTGCTTCTCTTCTTTTCTCAGCTATTTGTAAGGCCTCCTCAGACAACCATTTTGCCTTTTTGCATTTTTTTTCTTGGGGATGGTCTTGATCCTTGCCTTCTGTACAGTATCACCAACCTCAGTCCATAGTTCTTCCGGCACTCTGTCTATCAGATCTAATCCCTTGAATCTATTTGTCACTTCCACTGTATAATCATAAGGGATTTGATTTAGATCGTACCTGAATGGTCTAGTGGTTTTCCCTACTTTCTTCAATTTAGGTCTGAATTTGGCAATAAGGAGTTCATGATCTGAGCCACAGTCAGCTTCCAGTCTTGTTTTTGATGACTGTATAGAGCTTCTCCATCTTCTGCTGCAAAGAATATAATCAGTCTAATTTTGGTATTGACGATCTGGTGGTGTCCATGTGTAGAATCTTCTCTTGTGTTGTTGGAAGAGGGTGTTTGCTATGACCAGTGTGTTCCCTTGGCAAAACTCTATTAGCCTTTGCCCTGCTTCATTTTGTACTCCAAGCCAAATTTGCCTGTTACTCCAGGTGTTTCTTGACTTCCTACTTTTGCATTCCAGTCCCCTGTAATGAAAAGGACATCTTTTTTGGGTGTTAGTTCTAAAAGGTCTTGTAGGTTTTCATAGAACCATTCAGGTTCTTCTTCAGCGTTACTGGTCGGGGCATAGACTTGGATTACTGTGATATTGAATGGTTTGTCTTGGAAATGAACAGAGATCATTCTGTTGTTTTTGAGATTGCATCCAAGTACTGCATTTCGGACTCTTTTGTTGACTATGAGGGCTACTCCATTTTTTCTAAGAGATTCTTGCCCACAGTAGTAGATACAGTGGTCATCTGAGTTAAATTCACCCATTCCAGTCCATTTTAGTTCACTGATTCCTAAAATGTCGATGTTCACTCTTGCCATCTCCTGTTTGACCACCTCCAATTTATCTTGATTTGTGGACCTAACATTCCAGGTTCTTGTGCAATATTTCTCTTTATAGCATCAGACTTGACTTCCATCACTAGTCACATCCACAGCTGGGTGTTGTTTTTGCGTTGGCTCCATCTCTTCATTCTTTCTGGAGTTATTTCTCCGCTCTTCTCCAGTAGCCTATTGGGCACCTACTGACCTGGGAAGTTCATCTTTCAGTGTCCTATCTTTTTACCTTTTCGTCCTGTTCGTGGGGTTCTCAAGGCAAGAAGGCTGAAGTAGTTTGCCATTCCCTTCTCCAGCGTAGGGAAGCTTATGGGGTCTTTAAAATGCAACCTCAGTTTGCCTTTTCAACCTCTACCCCTGTTACTGTCTCCTGGCCACCTGGGTGTCCAGTGCTCCTCAGCAGAGGCACCCCTGGCATTTTGGATGGGACAGCCCCTCCCTGTACAGAAATGTTTGGTATCCTGCAGAAGAACTAGCATCCCTGACCCCAGACTGCTAAGTGTGGGCAGCTCTCTCCACTCAACGTGGCAAGCAAAATGCGTCCTCGTTTCCAGGGGCTCCTTAGGACCCACCGGATTCCCCCGACACCCCGTGCCCGTTGCTCCTGCACCTTGTGCCTGCTTTTCCCTCTGATTGTGGCATCCTTGTCCAACCCCTGACCCTTCTGGCAAAACTGCTGTGCCTTTCAGACTGGGGTCTAATGGTAACATTTCAAGAAGCTCACCCCTACTTCTTCAGGCCAAGGTAGTTCCTTCCTTCGTGCTCCTAAAGTCCTGTTTGTGCCTGTATTAAAAGAGTATACTGTGTGCAGAGGTGTTCTGGGTTGATCTTAAGAGGATCTCTGCTTTAAAATGCATTTGACAGGGACTCCCCTGAAGGTACAGTGGCTACAAATCCGCCTGCCAATGCAAGGGACACGGATTTGATTCCTGGTTGGGGAAGATCCACCTGCTCTGACATAATTAAGCCTGAGCACCACAACCCATGAGCCCATGTGTTCCCGAGCCCATGTTCCACAACAAGAGAAGCCACCACAAGGAGAATCCCGTGCACAGCAGTGAGGACCCAGCACAGCAGAAAATAAACATTAAAAACGTTAGAGTGCCTTTGACAGGGCCTGCAGCATCCTGTGCCACTGTGCCCAAAGCCTTTGTGAAGAGCCTGAGAGGAGGTGCTCCGGCCAGCCGGGCACCTGTGAGCGTCTGTTCTGACCCCCTGCGTGTGTAGCACTACGCAGCCCTTGGTGCTAGACGTGGGGAACTTTAAAAAGATGAACGGTCTCCTGGGGCATCATGGTTTCCGTAAGACAAAGAGACAATGTAAATTGTTGTTGTTGGTCTTGTTATTAGAAGAACAATAATATTGATCAGTAGATTCTTTGATGAATCCCTGGCAACTTATCTCAGGGTTTCTATTTGACCAAATGGAGCCGTTTCTCTCAGTACCCCCTGCAGTCAATAATATGACGCAAAATGATGTTACTCTTTCCGAATCATCGTCTTTGTTTCGAAGAGTTATTAACACAAGAGCCCAAGCTGCTATTTTCTTTAGATACTCGGGTTGTCCTGCTTCAGATTTATACACAGCAATTGAATCTCATTAGCCCGGCTTTACACTGCATAGACCAAGCGTGTAAATAATTGAAACTTTCCAGGGCTGCATTAAATCTTCAGCTGATTTTAAAAGCAGTTTTATCTTGGTATCTTACTACTCCCTAACCCCAATCTACACAGTTGATTTTTCCCCCATTCAGTCTTTCCTTTGTGTCTGTGCACTGAGATAAAACAGTTGCTTGATTCGAATAAAAGTGACATATACAATCCATTTTGGTTGGCAATTGAATTAAAAGATGAGCAGGAGTTTATACTAATATGGTCTATGGTATTATTGATGATGTAAATTACCTTATATTGAATTTTAATGAAAAGTAATGGACCTAACTGTGCTGCGTGTAGTTGTAGGAGTAGTGATTGTCATCATTCTCATGCCCCTCGTAATTAACTCAGCTCCTAAGCAATCCTGGGGTCAGTCGACTAGGTTCAGCTCCTTTCTCTGCTGATTCTATCTGTGTGACGTTGAGTCGTCACTTGACGTCTCTACCGTCCGTTCCTCCTGGGCAAAACAGAAGGGGCAAAACTCTGGGCTGATCAGAGTCCCCTCCTGGGCTTGTTGTGAACATCACCTGGTTAATCCTTGGAGCCAGACCAGCTGCTGGCCAGCTCAGGAAGTCAGCCGGCCAGGGTCAGGGGTGCGGGTGGAATTCAGTGATGTCTGCTACACATTTGTTGAAGTTTACGAAATTGTATAGGCCTTTTCCTGACTTAATTACCATGTTGACTGTTGCTCATAAACACTATGAAGATAAGAAAAAAAAATTGTTTATATTCAAAAATCCTTTACAATAATGTGGGACCTGTTTTTTAAACACAGACAAAAATTCTCACCTTCCTTTTTCTCCTCATTCTTGAATTATAATTTTAGTTAAACTCATCTGGTGACTTTGTCTTTGCGTCTGCTTTTATGGCGACTACTCAGTGATCATGCTTCATTTGGTTCAATTACAGATGTGACAATTGTCAAATGGAATTTTGGAGTCAGGGTTTTGACAGGTTTTTCCCTAAAAGTAGCACTCATAATGTTTGTTGTGTTGTTGTTCAGTCACTCAGCTGTGTCTGACTCTTTGCAACCCAGTGGACTGCACAGTCTAGGCTTCCCTGTCCTTCACCATCTCCAGAGCTTGCTCAAACTCACGTCCATTGAGTCAGTGATGCCATCCAACCATATCATCCTCTGTCATCCCCTTCTCCTCCTCCTCTTATCTTTCCCATCATCAAGATCTTTTCTAATGACTTGGGTCTTCACATCAGGTAGTCAGAGTATTAGAGTTTGAGCTTCAGCAGCAGTCCTTCCAATGAATATTCAGGGTTGATTTCAAACCGGGATGGACTGTTTTGATCTCCTTGCAGTCCAAGATTCTTAAGAGTCTTCTCCATCGCCACAGTTCAAAAGCATCAATTCTTTAGCTCTCAGCCTTCTTTATGGTTCAACTCTCACATCCATAGACGACTACTGGAAAAACCATAGCTTTGACTAGATGGACCTTTGTCAACAAAGTAACACGTCTGCTGTTTAATACGCTGCCTAGGTTGTCATAGCTTTTCTTCCAAGGAGCAAGTATCTTTTAGTTTCATGGCTGCAATCATTGTCTGCAGTGATTTTGGAGCCCAAGAAAATAAAGTCTGTCATTGTTTCCATTGTTTTCCCATCTATTTGCCATGAAGTGATGGGACCAGATGCCCTGATCTTAGTATTTTGAATGTTGAGTTTTAAGCCAGCTTTTTCACTCTCCTGTTTCACTTTCATCAAGAGGCTTTTTAGTTCCTCTTCGCTTTCTGCCATAAGGGTAGTGTCATCTGCATATCAGAGGTTATTGATATTTCTCCCAGCAATCTTGACTCCAGCTTGTGCTTCATCTAGCCCAGCATTTCACATAATGTACTCTGCATAGAAGTTAAATGAGCAGGGTGACAATATACAGCCTTGTTGTACTCCTTTCCCAATTTGGAGCTAGTCTGTTGTTCCACGTCCCATTCTAACTATTGTTTCTTGACCTGCATACAGATTTCTCAGAAAGCAGGTAAGGTGATCTGGTATTCCCATCTCTTGAAGAATTTTCCACAGTTTGATGTGATCCACACAGTCAAAGGCTTTAGCATAGTCAATGAAGCAGAAGTGGATGTTTTTCTGGAATTCTCTTGCTTTTTCTGTGATCCAGTGGATGTTGGCAATTTGATCTCTGGTTCCTCTGCCTTTTCTAAATCCAGCCTGTACATCTGGAAGTTCTCAGTTCATGTACTGTTGAAGCCTAGCTTTTGAGCATGACCTTGCTAGCATGTGAGATGAGTGCAATTGTGTGGTAGTTTGAACATTCTTTGGCACTGCAGTCCTTATTGGGGATTGGGATGAAAACTGACCTTTTGGGATTGGGATGCAAACTGCAATAGTGTGGTAGTTTGAACATTCTTTGGCAGCCCAATCCTTATTTGGGATTGGGATGAAAACTGACCTTTTCCAGTCCTGTGGCCACTGCTGAGTTTTCCAAATATGCTGGTCTGTTGAGTGCAGCACTTTAACAGCATCATCTTTTAGGATCTGAAATAGCTCAGCTGGAATTCCATCACCTCCACTAGCTTTGTTCATGTTGATGCTTCCTAAGGCCCACTTGACTTCCCGCTCCAGGTTATCTGGCTATAGGTGAGTGATCACTTATAATCTTAGCTGCTTTTTATTCCGGGCCTCTTCCCACTTCCCTGGTTATTCCTTCTTGGTCTTCTCTCTATTATAGATTCCTCTTCCTCCTCCCAAAACATTGGCGTGTCCCAGGCTCAGTTCTTGGGTTTGGTCTCTTCTCCGTTCATACTCTCAAGGTGATCTCATCCATCCCAGGATTTTAAATACGTTCTAGTTGCTTCTGATGCCCACGTTTACACCCTTGCTCAGGTCTCTACCCAGACTTCAGCTCAAGTGCCTGTAGACGTCGCCACCTCATTTCCACACTTGTGCTCGGGCAGCAGTCCCATGTACTAAATGACTCCTCTGTGCATCCTGTTGCCCAGACCAGAAGTCTTGGAGTGGCCTCTGCCTCTTCTGTCTCATATTTCCCAGCCAGTCCTTTGGTAGATTCTGTGGGTTCTTCCTCAGAAATACATCCAGAACCCATTCACATCTCACCAGCTCCAACCCATGCCCCAGTCCAGGCTGCCGTCTCGTCTCACCTGGCGGACTGCAGCCCCTCCCAGCTGGCCCCACTGGCCCCACCCTTGCCCCTCTGTAGCCTTTTGCATGCTGTAGTCACTTTGCAGCTAGGGTACTGCTTCTGAAATGCCACTCTTCTTCCTAGAAGACTCTACCAGCTTCCATCGCACCTTCTCCAAGGCCCCACACAACCCCTTCCCTCCCCGACTGTGTCTCAGACCCCCACCTCCCGTCACTGCCCTGGCTCCCTCCACGCCAGCCCCTCTGCCTTCCTCACCGCTCTCAGAGCACGTCAGGCCTGCCCCGGCTCCCTGCTTTGCTTTCTTAGAGTTTCTAGGTCTCCCCTGACTGCAGTATTTACAATAAACCAGCACCCTGCCCCACCCCTTGCCATTCTGTCCCTTATCCCTTACCCTGCTTCATTTTCCTTCATAGCATTCTCACCATGCAGCATGTGATTCGTTAGCTTACTGTGCATGTCCACCCTCCAGAATTCGAGCTCTTTGAAGGCAGAGACTTTGGTTCCCTGCTGTATCTGCAGTGCCTGGAATAGCGCCTGGCCCGTGCTGAGTGCCCGGCAGTATCAGTGAGTGAGTGTGCTCTCTGCAGTGTGCTCTCACAGCAGCCCTGAGGTGGGTGAGGCACGGAGAGGCGGAGGAAGTTGCCCAGCTTGCCCAAGGCACGTAGCAGGTAAGTAGCAGAGCTGGGGTTTAGTTAGTCTCTGCCAGTTTGACTCCAGAGTGCACATTCTTTCTGTTCTACTGCCTGTCCTCCTGTTTCTGAATGTTTCCAAACCGCTGTCAGATCTCTGAGAATCTTATCATGCCTTCAAAGCTTACCATCTTGATTTTGTTTGTTGTCATCAAATTGTGTTTGAGTGTCTGGCTTCCACAGGACCTTGGCTGTCACAAAGGTAAAGGAAGGTGCCTAGCCCCTGCCCTTCTGTTCTCTTCCTGGAGCAAATCCCCCATGAAATGGTGAGTTTCCCCAGGAAAATCTCTTTCTTGGTTCTTGTCATCTTTATGACCAACCTACACAGCATATTAAAAAGCAGAGACATTACTTGGCCAATAAGGTCCGTCTCGTCAAGACTGTGGTTTTTCCAGTGGTCATGTATGGATGTGAGAGTTGGACTATAAAGAAAGCTGAGCACCAAAGAATTGATGCTTCTGAACTGTGGTGAGACTCTTGAGAGTCCCTTGGACTGCAAGGAGATCCAACCAGTCCATCCTAAAGGAGATCAGTCCTGAGTGTTCATTGGAAGGACTGATGTTGAAACTGAAACTCCAATGCTTTGGCCACCTGATGTGAAGAGCTGACTCATTGGAAAAGACCTTGATGCTGGGAAAGATTGAGGGCAGGAGGAGAAGGGGACGACAGAGGGTGAGATGGTTGGATGACATCACCGACTCAATGGACATGAGTTTGAGTAAACTCTGGGAGTTGGTGATGGACAGGGAGGCCTGGCGTGCTGCGGTTCATGTGGTTGCAAAGAGTCGGATACAACCGAGTGACTGAACTGAACTGACCTGAACTTCCAGGGCTTAGCAATATGCCTGGCAGAAAGCGGGGCACTCCCTTCCTAGCTGTGGGATGAATGAATGAATGGATACAGGGCCTGAGGAGGTGCTGTGAGAGCACATATTCTTTGTCTTTGGCCAACTGAGCACTGCCTGAGTTGGGTGCCTCCCGGGTGTTGAGAGACTCACTGGACTCTGGTGCTTGTCAGAAATGTCTGTTCCACTCCAGAGCTACTAGGGTGACCAGGACTGGGGTGTCTGATTCAGATGGGGTTGTGGTCCACACCTTGAGAAACCCACTGCTGCCCAGTGAAAATACAGACCATAGGAGAGACTTCCCAGCTAAACCATCGAGGAAGGGCTGAGATTCGGGAAGCCAGTAAGAGGCCTTCCAAGCAGGGAGAAATAAAAGTGAAAAGAGAGACTTGTTTTTAGATCTTAGAGAAGTCTGCCCCTGCCACTGTGAATATAATAGTTCTAATAATTGCTACCACTTCCTGTGCCTGCCATGTGCTGGGAACTCTATTTGGCTCTTAAATATACGCCTATTAATTTGGTTTTCACACCAACCCCTCAACACAAGATGTTATCACCATCTTATAGACAAGAACATCGAGACTCAGAAGGTTAACTCACTCGTTCAAGGTCACACGTAGTGGTAGAGCTGGGATTTGAAGGGAGATCTGGGAAGCACCAGAGTCAAGGTCTTTTCCGTCATCCTCCGCGCTGTCCATGAAAAGGTCTCATGGACTCAAAGAAGTACAGGAAGCTCCTAGTACATGTAGGGAGCTGGAGGAAATGTACTGAAATGAGTCAAGTTTTCTTGAAAGTGCCTTAAAAGAATAATGGTTTTGATAGCATTTAATTTTGGTCAGAAATACTTTTTGAATATACTCCTGACTTTCCCAGTTCTTTTTTCTTCTTTCACACAAGCTTTATCAAATGATTGTTTTGTTGATAAATTTAGTGTGCAGTTGGGACTTACATGTAGATTATACCTACCCTCAAAGGGAGAGAGGATTTTATAGTTTCCATTCATTCTCATTAAAATCAGAACATTTGCATCTTAACTTTTACATCTTGTTCCAGGAATTTTAAGCAGTCTGATTGTATGGAAGTGGGTCGTATTAATTGCAAATGGGCTAGACATCTGCTCAGTAACACGGAATGATTTTTTTTAGCTCGATTTTGTTTTTATATATGATCTACCAGAGCGATTAAGTGAAGGCTGTATGAGCTGCTGTTACAAGACCAGGATTTTCAGAGACTTATAATGATACAAATGAACTGAAGAGTGAATCTTTGAATGGTCTTGAACTGAGAGCAATTAAACATCTTACAGTTGATAAATTTTTGTCCACAGTCTGTTTTCCATTGTTGGGCCTCTGTTGGTCTGGTGTGCAGCGAGCCCAGGTCCCTTGGGCTCTCGGTTCTGGGGTGAGTGGTGCTGTGCTTTTTCTGCCTGTGGGGAGGAAACTAGGCAGGGAATGAGCTGAGGTGGAGCATCAGACTGGAAACACAGGATCCAGCCTGCAGGGGACTGGCTGAGTAGGCTGGGTATTTCTTTCCTGGTAGTAACCTAACAGTGTTTCCTAAGGTGGATTTCTTGCAACACGAATTCTTTGTATATGTGTGTGTGTGTGTGTGTGTGTGTGTGTGTGTGTGTGTGTAATGGAGCTTCCCAGGTGGCGCCAGTGGTAAAGAACCTGCCTGCCGAAGCAGGAGACGTAAGAAATGCAGGTTTGATCCCTAGGTTGGGAAAATCCCCTGGAGAAGGGCATGGCAACCCAAAAATTCTCCAGTATTCTTGCCTGGAGAATCTCATAGACAGAGGGGCCTGGTGGGCTACAGTCCATGGGGTTGCAAAGAGTCAGACACGACTGAAGCGACTTAGCATGCCTATTTGTAACGTATTTATTTATGGTTGCGCTGGGTCTTCCTTGCTGTGTTTTTCTAGTTGCAGCTACTCTGTTGCGGTGCCTGGGCTTCCCGTCGCAGTGGCTTCTCTTGCGGCGGAGCCCGGGCTCTAGGCACACAGGCTCAGTAGTTGTGGCACTTAGGCTTAGTTGCTCCAGGGGATGTGGAATCTTCCCAGACCAGAGATCAAACCCGAGTCCCCAGCGTTGGTAGGTGGACTCTCATCCACGGTACCACCAGGGAAGTCCCAGAACACGACTTCTTAAGGAGGGTGATGTGGACAGTAAGTTTCGGAAGCACTCACTGGTTAAACCATCCTAGTTAGGCATGTTCCTTCATTGCAGCCTTTCCAGCACCTTTAATATGCCCATGTACACTGTGCATCTGTAAGAGGAGGACAGTGTCTACACAGTTTCTGGGACACACTTGGCCAGAATCCCCCTTCTTATTGATCTCAGATGGCCTCGGCCCTCAGCAGCCTGAAGCAGGACCTGAAGTTAGGCCGAGGCAGTGAGAGCATGAATCTTAGCCACCAGGGCCCAGAGGCCAGTGACGAGACCCTGGGCCTTCAGCTGTGTAGACATGAATTTCCAAATAGAGACGGAAAGTGTGAAACAAGTAGTGTTTATTAGGAGGAGAAAGGGTGTGTGTGGATAGACACGTGGGCGAGCTCAGAGAGTCACACCCTTATGGTGGTTTGAATCACTTATATGGGGCGTTTCTTCCAGATTTTCCTTTGCCCAGTCATCTTGCTTTGCCTGGTTCTGAGTCTGTATTTGGTTTAACTCAGGATCCTCCCCTGTGTGCGTGCATCTCTTGGGCAAGATGGATTCTAGTGAAGAGGCCTGCGGGTGGGTTGGCATTGCTCCCATTTTGGCCTTTCTGTACATGTGTATTCGGGAAGGTCTCCTTGACCTTGAGGAGGAGAAGTATGTGGCCTCTTGTCTCAGCAGTTCCTCCTCCTTTGCATCTTGGAGTGTCCGTCCACAGGGGACAAACTGGCTGCTGCTCAGCCTGGGGCCCATCTATCTCTTGCCTCGTCATGGGACTCAGTTCAGGATATGTTGCCATGGAGAATGTCCCAAGTTTTATCTTAAAACCAGGAGCTGGGGAATCTGGTTGAGGCTCCCTGGTCAAATAGTTGAATACAAAGTCTCAAGTCCACAGGGCAGCTGCCTCAGCCATCTTGCCCCTCAGGACCTCCTAGGACCTGTTTTGCTTTTTTTTTGTTTCAGAGTTGTGGATTCCAAGCCAGTGGCACCACCGGCCCAGTCAGGGAGCAGGAGGGAAGCCAGGGCCCGTGTGCATCCATGCATGTGTGTATTTGACAGAGAGGAAGATGGTACAGAGCTTGGCAGCAGTGGTTAGGGAAGGACAAGTAAAATACACAAGAGACGAAAGAGTTGTTTGCTAAAGGGGTCTCCCGACCCTGGTCCCGCACCTGCTACCCGGAGGGGCACAGTCCATGTTTGTTGAATGAATAAATTGTTGGTACTCCAAGCCCTTCGCAAAAAAGATAGCTAATGTTGGGACAGCATCATACTCTGTTTCAGTGGAGTTTGGCTGCCAAATGTGTGTAATCTTTCACTCACCTGGAATCAGAGGTGAAGCCACCAGAACTTTTCTTTCCCTCACTTCACCGAGGCCCCTTTCCTGGAGCTCTCTGCCAAGTACTGCCTGGCCGCAGAGCACGCGTCCCTGGATGTTATTATTCTAGGGGTGGGAATGGACGTGAGCCAACTGATCCACACCTTTACTCCTTCTCTGTTGGGACCAGTGATAGAAAGCTAATAAATGTGAAGTGGTGACTTGGAAAGGAGCAAAGCTAGTCGACTCAGAAGAGGGGTGAAGGCCACAGTGTGAACCTATGACCTTGACCTCATTAGCCTCAGGCCTCTGAAGCACCAGCTGGTGGTGATGGTGTGATGCCTGTCTTACTGCTGAAGTCCTCCTCCTGCTGCTCAGTGCTGCTGTCTTCCCATCTCATCCCCTCCTTCTGCAGAGCATGGCTTGTTACCCAAAGGAAGGATCGCTGGCTCACCCTTAATATGGGGAAATCATTTAGAGCACTTAATTTGTGTTGACTCTTTATTGGTGCACTATTGCAATTAAGTTAGATTAATGAAAGGTAAATTCCAGTCTATACATGAGGAAAAAAAAAATCTCTTGTAAAGATCCTAATTAGTATGTGTGTTTACTTAGTCTCTCATGGTTTAATTGCATCCCATCTTGCTATTTACAAACAGGCATCATTAAAGAATAATGAGTGTGTGACAAGAGCATTAATGCTAGCAGCAGATGAGGTGACTGGCGGCCGGTGGGGAGAGGGAGCTGGGTGGGTGACGTCTGCCGGTTTGTGTTATTTCCCGATGAAGGAGAACGCAAGGCGGGAGGACGGAACAGACACTGCGCAGCAGCAGCTCGTCCTTTGACGGCAGAGCCTTGGGCTGCTTTTCATCCGCTGCTACAGTGTCAGCTGGAAAGGTGAACACACACTCTCAGGATTGTCTCAGGACCTCAGCCAGCAGCGTTTAGGTTGGAGCTTTCTTTTCTACCCCGCGTTGCAGGATATCTGCACCTGAACTCCGTGAGGGTTCCCTGGGATGCTGAAAAGGCCACCCAACGCGGGCCTTTCCTCCTGCAGTCCAGCTCTTCTCCTCCAGCAGCCTCTTTTTGAAAAATATCCAGACGTAAAATAAATTAAGCAATAGGCTTGTGAGATTTCCCTACTGCTGCTGCTGCTGCTGCTAAGTCACTTCAGTCGTGTCCGACTCTGTGCGACCCCATAGACAGCAGCCCACCAGGCTCCTCCGTCCCTGGGATTCTCCAGGCAAGAATACTGGAGTGGGTTGCCATTTCCTTCTCCCTGGCATCCTTCATATCATTCCAATTTTACATAATTTGCAGTTGTTCCTCAAAATTACAAAGCCGTTTTATCTTTTTAGGTGGATGTGTGTGATCATTTCTAGTCTATTCTAACCTGGACTAAGGGTGGGGAAGCTGAGAGTCCACGTGGGATAGCAGTGAAGTTGAAGGAAGAACAACCCAGAAGAAGCCAGGTGCTATAGTGTCTTCCTCATTTGCTGCTTGATTCTCTGGTTCACAGTACAGAGTAAGCACTTCTCTAACGTCAACCCTGTGTACGAGACAGCAAAAGAGACACTGATGTATAGAACAGTCTTATGGACTCTGTGGGAGAGGGAGAGGGTGGGAAGATTTGGGAGAATGGCATTGAAACGTGTAAAATATCATGTATGAAACAAGATGCCAGTCCAGGTTTGATGCACGATACTGGATGCTTGGGGCTAGTGCACTGGGATGACCCAGAGGGATGGTATGGGGAGGGAGGAGGGAGGAGGGTTCAGGATGGGGAACACATGTATACCTGTGGTGGATTCATTTTGATATTTGGCAAAACTAATACAATTATGTAAAGTTTAAAAATAAAATAAAATTAAAAAAAAAAAAAGAAGAAGCAAATGTGGGACAAAGGTGGTGAGTCTGAAGAGAAGGTGTCCTGGAGCCCGGGTTGCCTTCCTTGTTGGAGTCAGGCTCGGGAATACCTGCCTCAGTTTCCCCTTACATTATGGTTATCATTGCAAGCAGGCTTGTGAGTATGTTCTATATAAATGTAAATTGCCACTATTCAGACTATATTAAAGCTTTAGCTTTCTCTAGGGATTCCTGGGTGAGCTGAAGTCCAGGGTTTAATTTATTTAAAATCAGGTTATAGGAATTCAGTTTTTAGTACATTTTATGTTTTTTTTTTTTTAAAAAGAGAAACTATAGTTTAATTTTAAGCTACCCTAAATAGAAGCCTATATTTTTTTTTTCCAGTGTTCTTAGTACTGCCTGTATCTAAGGGCACAGCAAGCCGCATTATCAAACACAGAAGGGCCCAAACAGGCCTCTGTGGCTGTCTCTTTTGTTGTTGTTAACTTGCAACTATTCCATTTTCAGCTCACAGAACTGTGGGGCATATTGTCCCATTCATATTAATTGGATTTTAAAGTGACCTTGTCCAGGTATTGATTTGAATTAAAATTTTCTACATCAAGGTCAAGTTGGCACACATTGTACAGTCGAAATATTAAAAAGCCAAGTCCTGCCTAACAGGGTATCGACAGAAGTGGAGATGCGACGGGACCGTGTTTGCCTCAGCGGACACTGTGGTCCCTTCCACTGCAGGCGGCAGATCTGTGTGGGGGTCACTTTCACCTGGACTTGCGTCGCCCATCAAAGGGACGGTTCCTGTTTAAGTCCACAGACTCACCTTTTCCCAGGAAGAGTGTCCCTGAGCAACTCAGAGCTCCGATAATGCTGCTCAGGTGCGCGAGTTTAGGGTGAAGTTTCAGCTCATCTGAATTCACCCAGGCTGCCTTGAAAACGAGGGCCTGATACGATCGTTCGTAAACTTGAACTATCTAGCCCTGACCTCAGCCGTGAGTCCCAGTTTCCAAACTGCCTGTTTAATATCTCTCTGCTGAGACATTTCAGAAATAATCTTAAACTTCATAAAAGTGAAGTAGTTTTCCCCTCTCCCTGTCTTACCGCTCTGCTTCCCCCTCTTATCTCATTAAATAGCAAAACCATCTATCTGGTGCTCAAGCCAGACACCTACAAGCTTCCTTAGTGTCCCCCTTTCTCTCACCCCCAAGCCCGTCTCTCAGCAGACCCTGTCTTCAGTTCCTCTTCATTCTCTCTGGAATCACTCGGCATCTCCTGCGCCCTGGCTCCAGTCAGAGCTGTCACCGTCCTCTCTTGTGGCCCCCATTTCTTCTCTTGATCTCGCCACCACGCAACCAGGGACATGTTCTTTAAAGCATGCACATCAGCCGTGCCATTTCTTGGCACTGACTTCCCTTCACCCTGAGCACAGCTACATCCCTTGTCAGAGCTGCTGCCACCAGCAGACCTGGCCCGTCCTGGCCTGGCACCTGCGCTCTGCTGCCCGCCCCGCCCCGCCCCCAGGCCCCCCACACAAGGCCTTCGCTCCAGCGCCCCCCACGGCTGGGCCCTCTGCAGGAGTCTGCACAGCCCAGCCCAGCCCAGCCTTGGGCAGCAGGTGTGCACCCAGTGTGAACCTCTCCCCTCACCAGCTTTATTGTCTTCCCAGCCCCACGCGGGTCTCGTAGTTTTCTTTACTGTCTGCCCATCCCCATCCCCAAAAATGCACCCTCCTGAGGCGCTTCGTTCACTGCTCTGTCTCTAATCCTTAGACCAGTGCTTGGCACAACAGTGGATGTCCAAGAAATATTTGAGTGAATTGAATGAACAAGGGAATAATCGACTCATCTGGTCTAAATGTCATCTTGGGGCACACATTGGTATTGCCTAAATCTCTCTTTGAGCTGTCCCCTTTCTGTTTATTTCCCTTAAAACTCCTTGCAAATTATACATTTTTATTTACATACAGATTTGTTGCCTTTCTTCTCCACTAGACTCTTAGCTCTCTGAAGTGTTTCATCTGCTAACCTAATGCCTAGCCTACACTTGTTTCAAATTAACAAGTAATTGTCAGATGGAAGGTTGGGGGGACTGGAAGGCAAGTCATTGCCCATCTAAGGCAGCTCCACGTTCCAGTATGTCCATCTGTCGGTCCATCTCCCCTCCTTTCCCCCACCCTTCATTCGTTCCCCATTTCTTCCGGCACAGCCACCTTCTCACCGGAGAACTGGTTCCAGTTCCCAGTCTTCTCCATGTTCTCCAATCCAGGTTCTAGAAGGAGGCAGTGTACGTCGCCTAGCCAGCATGGGGAGAGCCTTCTCTCAGACCGGTGTAGGGCAGCCTTTGGACCTGGTACCTCCCCCTGGGCCATCTGCTTCTGCCCAGGACAGGAAATAGCAGCTGCTTCCTGGGCAGCAGGCCCACCAGTGAGACAGGAGCGCTGGGTGCAGTGGCTCTCCTGCCGCCATGTGCAGCGTGGGGGACAAGTAAAGGGTGTGCGTGCACGGGGATTCCTCTTCACGTCCCTATGAGAAGCTTCACGTTTCAGCCTGTTGGAGAAAACAGTGGTCGGCGTCTCCTTTTGTCAGCGAACCCATTTCTACTTCACTGCCACATCTTTTTGGAATCTCGATGCCCTGTTTTTATACAGCCATCACATTCTCCTTTTTCCCAGAGGGGTTTCTGTTATATACTTGAATGTATGTTTTATAAATGAAAACGAACTAATTCTGTTTTGACAATTCGGGGGTTTTTCACAACACTGCTTCTTTACATCGTGTGTGGATTTTGTTGTGGTTGAGAGGAACGGGAAGCCAGATGAGAGGGGAGAACTGTGAGAAAGGTGGCATTCAATCGTATGAAATGCAAACTTACTTCTTAAACCTTCCGTGTCATGAAAATGGCTAATGAGGCCTGGAGAAGGAGGAGGTCCTCTCTGCTGAAACTCCCCTCCCTCCGGGGCAGTTTTGACTATTGAAGAGATGAATGGATGCAGGAAGAGCAGAAGTACCCTGAGCGTTAACATTGATGGCCCCTTGGGAAATGATTCAGAGTCACTCATCCAGGGAATAAGCCACCTAGTGAAAATAAACCTCATCTTATCAGGCAGGTGCTTCATAATTGTTAAAAAGAATGACTTGCAGCGATACTAACAATTGCTCCCACGTGGTGAGTGACAGTAGCGACTCCCCTGGACACTTCATAGCCCCAGCCATCCAGTCCTTACAGAGGGTTCTATTTTAGAGACAAGGAAGCGAAGCTCACGGAGGCTGGTTTTCCCCAACCCACGCTGGTTTACCACGCTGCTCTGTACGTGGCAGAGGCAAAATTTGAACTTGGGTCTCTCAGGCTCCAAAGCCCCGGCTCTCCCCCCGCCCCCAACCCCTATGCTGTCTGTCCCCCGTGACAAAGGCAAGGAGGCAGTAACCCAGCCTGATGGATGGCAGATGCCAAGTTTGAATCCCAGTGCTAAGCCCTTCCAAAGGCTGGTGTCATTTCCTCCTCCCAAAAGCCTCATCCTGAGTCTGCAGGCCAAAAATCTGGGAAGTGACAGTCCAGGGAACTTGCCTCAAGTCACACGGCCATGGGGCTTCCCTGGGGTCCAGTGGTCAAGATTCTGTGCTGCCACTGCAGGGGGCACGGGTTTGAACAACTGAGATCCTGTAAGCCGTCTCATATGGCCAAAAAAAAACAGGTCACACAGCACCGGGAAGAGGCAGAGCTGAAATCTAAACTCGGGTTTACTTTTTTCCCCAGTCTATACATGTTAACACTCGAGCTTGCTTGCCTTAGTGGCAAGTTGATTTTCTAACTTGTTGGTAGACAGAACCTAAAGTGAGTTTATCTGCCTTATGTCTCCTGGGTCTTTGTCAGAAGGGAAGATGTAACTCACCTCTTGAGGCTGTAACAGCTCCTCAGCTCCAGTCTAGTCCATCATCCCTGGAAGTTACCTTCCAGTTTGATTTTCCCTTTCTGAATCACACTGCATTGAACTGAGTTTTATCATCAGAGATGCACTTGAACCCCCCACCCCCACTGCCCGCCCCGACCCCGCCCCGTCGCATTGAGCAAAAAATAAGTGACCTTCAGCGTAGGAAATACTGGTTTTATCTTAGAGGATCCCTCGGTCTGACCTCCTGGTTTCCGTGTCACGTAGCCCGTTTCTTGTGGCGGGCTCGTTACTGTCCAGCTCTCTGCAGTGCCAGCAGCCTCGTCCAGCCGTGACGGCAAGTTTGTTGTCTCTGCGTCCGCCTGGCAGAGCCGCAGCCTCTCAGGGTTGCTCTGTGTCCATTTCCCCTTGGCTGTTTCCAGTTTTACGGTTTTCCTCGAAAGAAGCAGGAGCCGGTTTCCCTTGAGCTCCCGGTCCCCCTTGGCTGCACCTGCTTTGGGAAGCCTGCTGTGAGGACAGCCCGCCAGCACGGTTCTGCGGACGGCACACACCTAGCAGCTGTGCAGAACTCAGAGCGCCAGGTTCAGAGAGAAGCGAAACAGCAGAACACTGAGATTAGTCAAAGCCAGTGTTTTAGTGGCGTCTCATGGATGGGGTTGGGGCTTCCCTGGTAGCTCAGTGGTAAAGAATCCACCTGCCAATGCAGGAGAGGCAGGAGAGGCATCTTCGATCCCTGAGGGGGAAAAGATCCCCTGGAGAAGGAAATGGCAACCCACTCCGGTATTCTTGCCTGGAAAATCCCAGTCAGACAGGACTTAGTGACTCGACAGCAATTAACAATAGCTGGGGTCAGGAGTGTGAGTATAAAACCATTTGGGAAGGAGGCCAGGAGCTGTGTGAAGCAAGATTTTGAGCCACTTACCAGAGTCCCCGAATATATGACTGGAGTTAGAGGATTAGATGGTCCAAGGCTCTGTGGTCGCCCTGTCTTACGATTTAGAGATGCTGCTGTGGGGCCAGGGACCCGGCACAAACAGCGGAAATAGTGAACAGCAGGCCCCGCGCAGAAACCTTAGCTTCCTGCCGTTACGAATGAGAGTAAGACACCTGCCTGGGGCGCAGCACAGGGTTCTCAGATGGAGGAGGGAGCCGCAGCCCTGTGGGCACACCCTGGTTCTTGTCCTCGAGTCAAGTATGTGTCCACACTGTTCAGGGAAGACCCCCAGGTGTCAGAGGAAAGTTTGGAGGAACGTTTTTTCCAGATCACATTCCAAGAACATCTCCTGGAGGAACGTTCTGTGGGACATCATCTGGGGAGTGCTCATCCGTATAACCCCTCCTTTCAAGACGTGGGATGCATTGGACAGGCGCCCAACAAGCATTTTCCAACCGCTCAGTGACACAGCACCTTCTCCCCAGACTCCTCGGGTACATTGAGCCGCACGTGCTGAAGCACTGTGCCCCCCATTACTGCAGGCACAGCTCACTTTAACCACTTTCTTCAAGGTTGATTGTCATTCAGTCACTAGCTCGTCTCCGACCCTCAGCAACCACATGGACTGCAGCATGCCAGGCTTCCCTGTCCTTCAGTGTCTCCTGAAATTTGCTCAGACTCATGTCCATTGAGCTGGTGATGCCATCCAGCTATCTCATCCTCTGTCGTCCCCTTCTCCTCCTGCCTTCGATTTTTCCCAGCATCAGGGTCTTTTCCAGTGAGTCGGCTCTTAGCATCAGGTGGCCGTAGTATGGGAGCTTCAGCTTGAGCATCAGTCCTTCCAATGAATATTCAGGGTTGATTTCCTTTAGGATTGACTGGTTTGATCTCCTTGCTGTCCAAGGGACTCTGAAGAATCTTTCTCCAGCACCACAGTTCAAAAGCATCAAATTTTTCAGCACTCAGCCTTCTTTATGGTCCAACTCTCACATCCATACATGACTACTGGAAAAACCGTAGCTTTGAGAGCTTTATGGACCTTTGTCAGCAAAGTTATGTCTCTGCTCTTTATTACACCTTCAAAGCGGGAACCGTATTTGATACCTCTTAACCTCTCAAGGCTTCAGTTTACCCCCTTGAAAATGAGACAGTTGAAAGTGACTTTTTTAAAACTCCAGCTCTAAAGTCACGTAAATCTGCATCAGTGTCCTAACCCAGAGCTTCACGTAATACATACACTTATATACTCAGTGAATAAATGCTTATCAGGCTCGTTCCCTTTATCCCCATCTTTCTTTGTAATTAGCACAAAGGGGAAGGTTCTTGGTTCCATACTGAGAAGAACTGTTCCTGAACCTCCTGTAGGTGCCCAGGTGCCCCTCCCTCTCTCCCTTCCCCTTTCTAAGTATACTTGGAAAAACATCACTGCAAGTACAGCAGACCCCTTGTAGACACTTCCACAGTAAGCTTTTCCCTTGTTTGTACCTGGAAAATAATGTTTGTGTACACATGCGTGTATGTGGTTGGTTTTCCCCCAGTGTATCCCTTCCCCAAAGCAGAGCTCAGCCATGCGTCCTTTGTCTTTGTGACAGATACTGTGCTGCCCACTTCACTTCCCAGTCACGGGGTGTATGCTGGACCTGAGGGTGCAAAGAAGCCATTGGTCAGCTCGTCCCCCCTGCATCCTAGACAGCTCTGCTTAGGCTCAGGGTGCCTGCTCCCTGCACAAGCCCAGGGGTTCAGGTTGCAGGTGATTGGCTCCTCTCCCCTTCTCAGCTCACCTGGTCTTAGCTACAAGATTTGTTACATTTGCATTGGGTAGCAGTTGGTGGCAGAGCAGAATGAAATATTTTTGCTATCCTCAACTTGCCTCCCACTTTGCAGCTTGCCTTGCCATAGTGAACTAGAGATTTTTCCAATGTCATACCGCTTGGCAGATGAATGCCAGAGAAGAGACAGAGAAGACCACCCATTCAGCTCCCACGCCCCTGCAAGGGGAGGTGCTCTGACAGGTCTCTAAGGGCACTTCCTGGAAGAGTGACGGCCTGCTGGGCAGACCCCCAGCAGCTTCATCTCCAAGCGCACCCTGGTTCTCTCTGGAGAAGCACAGTGCTCCCCTTGACTTCACGACTTGCCGTGTGAATGCACGGAGACCAGCACTGGAGGGCTGGTGAGAGAGCTGCTCAGTGCAGAGGGTTACCTTGGCAACCGCAAGCCCGCTTCATTACCAGATGGCATTAGTGTTATTTGTGGGATCCCATGGCAGTTGCCAAGCACAGACCTGTAGCCCCATCTCTGGACATTTTGCTCCGACCACAGCCAGCACTGACTAGTACGTAGAACAGTGTCCGTCGGCCGGTATATGGTGCCCCACCATATCAGTCTGCCAGAACTCCAGGGTCATTACAGCCTGCTGCGTGCAAGTGTGTTAGAACTGGCACAGTCCAGACACGAGAATATGAATCATGATAGAGTGCCATGCAGGCTGGAAAGAACATTAGGCGCACAAAGCCCCTTCTCGAGGGCCAGGGGATGAAGGGCTTACGGACCCTCTCAGCTGCATCACCTCTGAGTTGAACGAAGACTGAGGGCTAGAGCATCGTATGACTCAGCATGCCGTCGGCCACGTGTCTCCCAAGGATCATCCCATCTCGTTGCTCCGCAGGCCCCTCTGTGCTTCACAGCTGAGTGAACAGGCACCAGCGGTGGCTGGACTTCCCTAGGTCGCCCTGCCTGTAAGTGGCAGGTGTGGCAGAGTCCAGTGCACTTGACCTTCATAGTCAGTGGCCTCCTTTGGAAGTCAGCGAGGTCAGCCCCCGTGGCAGCCTCATCCTGTCCCCACAGCACCCGCACCTCAGGCTTACCAACTCAGCAGCCATTTAACAGGAGCATGCTTTTGTTCAAACTTCAGCGCCCACACAGCTGACACCCCCTCTCTGCAGCATCCCTTTCGCCCAGGTGTGACAGCACGAGGGCAGATTAGCATAAGTGGTAGTTTCACTGGACCAGAGGCAGTGACCGTGCTTGTTCCAGCTTTGATGTTGACTGGCTTCAGATCATTTCACCTCTGCAAAGTCCAGATGAGGGTGTGGGCCGAGCAGTGAGGACTGCCCCAGGAACGTAGTCTGTGCCGGGCCCTCTGCCGCACCCGTATCAGTGAATCGACTCCTCGGGGTTGTTCTCAGAGGGCACTCTTGGTATCTCCATCAGATGGAGGAAACTGACGTCCAGAGAAGGCAAGTGATGGGCCAAGCTCTCCCGTAGCAGAGCCCAGACCTCATTCCAGATGCACCTGGTTCCAAAGCCGCGAAACGGTGAGCTTCAAAATCGCATGTGTGGTTTCATTGTGACCACGTTAAAATGCAAAAGGCCATAAATCTGTGCATTTTCAGCCTAGTTGAGTACCAGAGTCCTTTCTGACTATAAAAAATGAGATTTGATAAACTTCGTAGCGCATGACAGGTTTGAGAGAGAATAAAAGTGAACCGGAGCCAGACTTCATAGCACTGAATGTCTGGAAGCATCCAGCTCAGGAACAGCATAGCCGAAGAGATGCTGGTGGTGAGCCTCCGACATGCGTGCGCCCTCCCTTACGGGTGAAGCCGCGGCACAGGAGCGGGGCGTGGAGAGTCTGTCTCAGGACTCCGGAGCGACCAGGCAGGGGACTGGGGGGAGTGTGACTGGCTGAGGGCGGGCATGGAGGTGGGAAGTATGATTGGTGAGGGAGCGGTATGCCGGTAGAATCTCGTGTTTAGAAAAGAAAACACTTAAACCTCAATATATAAATGAACATAGGAAAAGAAAAAAAGGGGGTGGTAAAGGAAAAACTATCCTAGCCAGATTCATAAAATGCAAAACAAAAATTTTAACCTGTCGAACAATGATCTGCCCCTCTCGCCCTGGTTGTGGCCTTGAAATACCATTTCCCACGAAAAGAACCAGAGCTGCTTATGGAAATGGCTGATCCGTGACCTCAGGTGGGACTTGTACAGGACAGGCCTGGAGTATCGTGTACAAGACAGCAACTGTCACAGAGACCACGGTTACAACCCGACAGGCCTGGAGTGCCATGCGTCGGAGAGCAAGGAAGCCGCCTCGGAGACCAGGGTTACGACCTCACAGAGATGCCCGTAGGCCACAGACAGGACGATTTGAGCGCCCGTGCAAAGAATTGCATCAGATACATATACCTCAGATCTGCTTCCCTTTTTGAGTTTATGCTAATGTTAAGGGGGAAAAGCTAACCCATTTGTTGATACATTGGAAGTAAACTAGAGAACTAATGTGTTATTTGAAAACTGGCAGATAAATGGAAAGAACTGACCTTTTAACTTGTCTTTCCTATATAATAAATTCACCCATGAGGTGACCAATTAGTAGGTAGGTGGAGTTTTTCTTTACAAAAGTATTCCAGCTAATACCTGAAGGCTGGGTTATCCCCTTGGAGTACGACCATCTGTAACCCCTGGTGAATTTAACGGGTCAGCAGCTGCCAGCGTCACACACTGAGATGCCTGACCTCCCATGCTTCCTGTTGGCAAACTGACACCCCCGTGAAGCAGGCCTGCCAAAAATAACAATAACAGTAATCAGGCCCGCATCTCATACAATTACCAATTTATAGGAAGTACAGAGTAAGAAAGACCATGTAAAGTACACCACCAGGACGCCATCAGCAAAATCCAGGCTGGAAAACTCTACAGAGAAAATGAGCCAGTTTCTTCAACAAATAAAATGGGAGGGAGGGGATAGAGAGAAATTTTTAGTTTAGGAGAGACTTTTGAGACATCAGCCAGTCACGGGGTGTGGACCGTATTCAGATCCCAAGTCAAGCAAACTTTTTTAAAATGTGGCCTTTGTGAGACTGTTGGAAATTTTAACACTGACTGGCCTGCAGATTTGATAACACTAGAGAATTCCTATTGTTTCAGATGTGGATTGGTAGCACAGCTATCTGTTTTGTTTGTTTTCAAATCCTCCTCTTTCAGAGATCCAGACTGAAATATTTACAGATAAAGTGATATCTTGGCTGTTATTTGTTTCCAAATAAAACAGGAAGGGAAAAGTAGGTGCTGCTGCTGCTGCTTAGTCGCTTCAGTTGTGTCCAACTCTGCGACCCCACAGACGGCAGCCCACCAGCGTCCCCCGTCTCTGGGATTCTCCAGGCAAGAACAATGGAGTGGGTTGCCATTTCCTTCTCCAGTGCGTGAAAGTGAAAAGTGAAAGTGAGGTCACTCAGTCGTGAGGGTGTAGGTAAAACAAATCTGCCAAGAGTTATTGCCATTGGGGTGGGTCCAAGGAGGTTCTTTATACTATTTCATTTACTTTTGTATGTTTTCTTTTAAGGCTTCCATAATAAAAACTTTAAAGAAAGTAATTAAGTCAGTACTTCGGGGCGGGGGGTGGATATTATTTTGTTCTGTTGAGGTTTGCTTGTTGTTCAGTCCCTAAGTTGTGTGTGACTTTTTGTGAACCCATGTACTGCAGCACGCCAGGCCCCTCTGTCCTCCACTGTCTCAAGGAGTTTGCTCAGATTCACATCCATCGAGTCAGTGATGCTGTCAAACCATCTCATCCTCTGCTGTTCTCTTCTCCTCTTGCCCTCCATCTTTCACAGCATCAGGGGCTTCTCCACTAAGTTGGCTGTTCACATCAGGTGGCCAAAGTATTGGTGCTTTAGCATCAGTTTTCCAGTGAAGATGCAAGGTTGATTTCCTTTAGGACTGGCTGGTTTGATCGCCTTGCTGTCCCAGGGACTTATGTTTTAATAGCACCCATTGCTGATGGGAGTGGAGAGCAGACAGTAGTGTTCTTAACCCTTACGGTTAGCAGTTGGTAGATTGTATCAGAAGCTGCTAAACATTTGTACTGGTCACCCCGGTAAATTACAGCTCTACAAACCTATCCTCAGGAAATAAGCCCAAACACAGCAAAAGCCAGGTGAACAAAAGTACACATTGCAGCCCAATATTAATATTAGGGGAAATTTGGAAGCGACTAATGTCCAACAGTAGGTTAAAGAAATTACAGTATATCCACTCAGTAGAATGCTAGACCCACATGTCTTGCCATTTTTGAAGACTGCACAGCAATATGGAACAATGCTTACCTCATAATTTTAAATAAACTTTTGACTTGAAATTATATATTTAGTTTCAGTTATAAACGTGAAAAATTCAAAACCCATGAATCTTTGATAGTACAAAGATTGAAAGGAAGTACCCCAAATGTTAATGGTGATTCTCTTTGGATGGAAAGACTATAAACAATTTATTCCTTTTTTCTCTAATTTTCAATTGCCCCCTAGTAAGCCTTTATTAACTCTTACTATTAGTTAACTTTAAAATATCAAAATTCTCTTTTTATGAGTTAAAGTCAGCTAGATCTTGCTTCTTTTAAGGAAACAGTTGCTCAGTTTTCTGCTTATTAGCAGAAATTCTAAGAAATTCTATGCTTATCAGCAAAGAGAGTTAAAATATGTTGGAAATGGTAGCCCCGTTGGAGGAGGTGTGCTGGACCGTCACTGTAGCCCAGCAAGAGACAATTAACTTCAGTGCTTATAACTTCAGTGCTTATGACTTTAATTCTGTTCAGTTCAGTCGCTCAGTTGTGTCTGACTCTGCAACCCCATGGACTACAGCACACCAGGCTTCCCTGTCCATCATCAACTCCCGTAGCCTGCCCAAACTCATGTCCATCGAGTCAGTGATTCCATCCAACCATCTCATCCTCTGTCATCCCCTTCTCCTCCTGCCTTCAATCTTTCCCAACATCAGGGTCTTTCCCAGTGAGAAAGATCACATAGGTGGCCAAGGTATTGGAGCTTCAGCTTCAGCATCAGTCCTTCCAATAAATATTCAGGACTGATTTCCTTTAGGAATTGTTGATATTAATATTAATTAGTATATTAATATGAATATTGGGCTGCAATGCATACTTTATTTCCTTTAGGAATTGACTTCGCACTCTAGGATGTCTGGTTCTAGGTGACTGATCACACTATTCTGGCTATCTGGGTCATTAAGATCTCTTTTGTATAGTTCTTCTGTGTATTCTTGCCACCTGTTCTGAATATCTTCTGCTTCTGTTACGTCCATAGACCTTTAGGATTGACTGGTTTGATCTCCCTGCAGTCCAAGGGACTCTCAAGGCTCTTCTCCAACACCACAATTCAAAAGCATCAATTCTTCAGTGCTCAACCTTCTTCATGATGCAAATCTCACATCCATACCTGACTACTAGAAAAACCATAGCTTTTTATCTAGATGGACCTTTGTCGGCAAAGTAATGTCTCTGCTTTTGATTATGCTGTCTAGGTTGCTCATACCTTTCCTTCCAAGGAGCAAGCGTCTTTTAAGTTTGTGGCTGCAGTCACTGTCCACAGTGATTTTGGAGCCCAGGAATATTTGCTACTGTGTGAGATGAGTGCAGTTGTGCGGTAGTTTGAACATTCTTTGGCATCGTCTTTCTTTGGGACTGGAATGAAAACTGACCTTTCCCAGTCCACTGGGAAGTTTTCCAAATTTGGAAAATTTGGTCACTGCTGAGTTTTCCAAATTTGCTGACATACTGAGTGCAGCACTTTCACAGCATCATCTTTTAGGATTTAAAATAGCTCAGCTTGAATTCCATCACCTCCACTAGCTTTGTCCGTAGTGATACTTCCTAAAGCTCACTAGACTTCACATTCCAGGATGTCTGGCTCCAGGTGAGTGATCACACCATCGTAGTTATCTGGATCATGAAGATCTTTTTTGTACAGTTCTTCAGTGTGTTCTTGCCACCTTTTCTTAATATCTACTGCTTCTGTCAGGTCCATACTGTTTCTGTCCTTTGTTGAGCCCATCTTTGCATGAAATGTTCCCTTGGTATCTCTAATTTTCTTGAAGAGATCTCTAGTCTTTCCCATTCTATTGTTTTCCTTTATTTCTTTGCATAGATCACTTAGGAAGTCTTTATCTCTTCTTGCTATTCTTTGGAACTCTGCCTTCAGATGGATATATCTTTCCTTTTCTCCTTTGCCTTTCACTTTTCTTCTTTTCTCAGCTATTTGTAAGGCCTCCTCAGACAACCATTGTGCCTTTTTGCATTTCTTTTCCTTGGGGATGGTTTTGTCACAGCCTCCTTCCTGTACGATGTTACGAACCTCCATCCATAGTTCTTCAGACACTCTATCAGATCTAATCCCTTGAATCTATTTGTCACTTCCACTGTATAATTGTAAGGGATTTGATTTAGGTCATACCTGAATGTTCTAGTGGTTTTCCCTACTTTCTTCAATTTAAGCCTGAATTTTGGAATAAGAAGTCATGATCTGAGGCACAGTAAGCTCCAGGTCTTGTTGTTTTTGCTGACTGTATAGAGCTTCTCCACGTTCGGCTGCAAAGAATATAATCAGTCTCATTACGGTACTGACCATCTGGTGCTGACTATGTGTCGAGTCATCTCTTGTGTTGTTGGAAGAGGATGTTTGCTATGACCAGTGCGTTCTCTTGGCAAAACTCTGTTAGCCTTTGCCCTGCTTCATTTTGTACTCCAAGACCAAACTTGCCTGTTACTCCAGGTATCTCTTGACTTCTTAATTTTGCATTCCAGTCCCCTATGATGAAAAGGATATCTTTTTTGGGTGTTAGTTCTAGAAGATTTTGTAAGTCTTTATAGAACCATTCAACTTCAGCTTCTTCAGCATTAGTGGTTGGGGCATAGACTCAGATTACTGTGATATTGAATGGTTTGTGTTGGAAATGAACAGAAATCATTCTGTTGTTTTTGAGACTGCACCCAAGTATTACATTTTGGACTCTTTTGTTGACTATGAGGGCTACTCCATTTCTTCTAAGGGATTCTTGCCCACAGTAGCAGATGTAATGGTCATCTGAATTAAATTCGTCCATTCCAGTTGACTTTAGTTCACTGATGCCTAAAATGTTGATATTCACTCTTTCTGTCTCCTGTTTGACCACTTCGAATTTACCTTGATTCATTCCAGGTTCCTATGCAGTATTGCTCCTTGTAGCATCGGACTTTACTTCCACCACCAGTCACATCCACAACTGGGCGTTGTTTCTGCTTTGGCTCCGTCTCTTCATTTTTTTTTGGAGTTATTTCTTCCACTCTTCTCCAGTAACATATTGGGCACCTACTGACCTGGAGAGGTCATCTTTCAGTGTCCTATCTTTTTGCCTTTTCATCCTGTTCATGGGGTTCTTGAGGCAAGAATACTGAAGTGGTTTGCCATTCCCTTCTCCAGTGGACCACGTTTTGTCAGAACTCTCCACCATGACCCGTCCGTCTTGGGTGGCCTACACAACATGGCTTCTAGTTTCATTGACTTAGGCAAGGCTGTGATCCATGTGATCTTTTTGATTAGTTTTCTGTGATTGTGGTTTTCATTCTGTCTGCCTTCTGATGGATAAGGATAAGAGGCTTGTGGAAGCTTCTTGATGGGAGGGACTTCAGTGCTTATGACTACCAAACTATAACTGGGTTCCTTTCCTTCCCTTGCTTCCTTCCAAGACTACACGTAAATTAAAGGCAGTTTCTGTTCCTGCCTTGGCGGTTTATTGGCATCCTTAAATAGTGATTTCTCATTTTACAAGAAATGACCCATTAAATGTTACATGGTATAGCAGAATTTAGAAGTACTATGCAGATGTAAGATGCTTTTATTAACATTCTCTTAAATATAAACAAAAGTATCATGTCTTTTTCTTAACCTTTTTGTATTCTGTACCATTGAGGGCATATAGAAATACAGATCAACTCAGCATTATTGAAGGAACCTGGTATTAGTAATGTTCACCAACACCCAGGACTGATCAAGGGGAGAAACTGTTGTTGGGGACAGTAGGGTGAGGATGATGCTGTGAAAGGGCTGCACTCAATATGCCAGCAAATTTGGAAAACTCAGCAGTGGCCACAGGACTAGAA
This sequence comes from Bos taurus, assembly GCF_002263795.3. Lineage (NCBI taxonomy): Eukaryota > Metazoa > Chordata > Mammalia > Artiodactyla > Bovidae > Bos > Bos taurus. The sequence continues at coordinate 101,980,607 of NC_037338.1, read as the reverse complement.
AAGGTCAGTTTTCATCCCAATCCCTAAGAAAGGCTATGCCAAAGAATGCTCAAATTACCGCACAGTTGCACGCATCTCACATGCTAGCAAAGTAATGCTCAAAATTCTCCAAGCCAGCCTTCAGCTGGTACGTGAACCATGAACTTCCAGATATTCAAGCTGGTTTTAGAAAAGGCAGAGGAACCAGAGATCAAATTGCTAACATCCGCTGGATCATTGAAAAAGCAAGAGAGTTCCAAAAAAACATCTACTTCTGCTTTATTGACTATGCCAAAGCCTTTGACTGTGTGGATCACCACCACAAACTGTGGAAAATTCTGAAAGAGGTAGGCATACCAGACCACCTGACCTGCCTCTTGAGAAATCTATATGCAGGTCAGGAAGCAACAGTTAGAACTGGACATGGAACAACAGACTGGTTCCAAATAGGAAAAGGAGTACAGTCAAGGCTGTATATTGTCACCCTGCTTATTTAACTTACATGCAGAGTACATCATGAGAAACACTGGACTGGAAGAAGCACAAGCTGGAATCAAGATTGCCGGGAGAAACACCAATAACCAGATATGCAGATGACACCACCCTTATGGCAGAAAGTGAAGAAGAACTAAAGAGCCTCTTGATGAAAGTGAAAGAGGATAGTGAAAAAGTTGGCTGAAGGCTCAACATTCAGAAAACTAAGATCATATCATCTGGTCCCATCACTTCATGGCAAATAGATGGGGAAACAATGGAAACAGTGACAAACTTTATTTTTGGGGGCTCCAAAATCACTGCAGATGGTGACTGCAGCCATGAATTTAAAAGACACTTGCTCCTTGGAAGAAAAGTTATGACCAACCTAGACAGCATATTTAAAAGCAGAGACATTACTTTGCCAACAAAGGTCCATCTAGTCAAGGCTATGGTTTCTCCAGTAGTTGTGTATGGATGTGAGAGTTGGAGTATAAAGAAAGCTGAGTGCCGAAGAATTGATGCTTTTGAACTGTGGTGTTGGAGAAGACTTTTGAGAGTCCCTTGGACTACAAGGCGATCCAACCAGTCCATTCTAAAGGAAATTAGTCCTGGGTGTTCATTGGAAGGACTGATGTTGAAGCTGAAACACCAGTACTTTGGCCACCTGATGCGAAGAACTGACTCATATGAAAAGACCCTGATGCTGGGAAGGATCGAGGGCAGGAGGAGAAGGGGATGACAGAGGATGAGATGGCTGAATGGCATCACTTACTCAGTGGATATGGGTTTGGGTGAACTCTGGGAGTTGGTGACGGGCAGGAAGGCTTGGCATGCTGCGTTTCATGGGGTTGCAAAGAGTCAGACATGACTGAGCGACTGAACTGAACTGAACTGAGGGTAAAAACTGTAGGAAATGGGGAATAAGGGAAGGCTGGCTGGAGGTGGCACCTCCAGAAACAGTCTGCACACTGGAGTTGCAACATTAGGAGTGCTGTTTGCAGGGAGACTCTGGTCTGAGCCCAGAGGGTTCCCTGTAGCCAATTCTGTGATGTCAGAGCTTCACGGAACAGCCTAGACAGTGGGCCTTGGTTTGGGTCCTGTGCCCAGTCTGTCTGTAGGGTCTCATCTAGGAGATGAAAAGAAGAGGCTTGACAAAGTATCGAAAGGGTTACGTGAGCCCCTTAAAGAATGGAAGGTGCTGTCTGTCTTGTGGGCTGAGTCTGTTCAGCAAGCACATCAGGTTGTTTTTCCCCTTTGTGATTGTCTAGTCTCTCAGTTGTGTCTATCTCTTTTGCAGCCCCGTGGACTGTAGCCTGCCAGGCTCCTCTGTCCATTGCATTCTCCTGGCAAGAATACTGGAGTGGGTTCCCATCACCTACTCTAGGGGAGCTTTCCCACCCAGGGATCAAACCAGCGCTTCCGGCATTGGCAGGCAGATTCTTTACTACTGAGCCCCCTGGGGAGCCGCTTTCCCCTGGCGTGTATGAAACTGCACTTTTTACAGCTGGTGTTGGTAATGTCTGTCTGTCTTTGGCCGCACCGCATGGCCTGCCAGATCTGAGTTCCCCAGCCAGGGACTGAACCTGTACTGCTGCAGTGGAAGCACAGTCTTAACCACTGGACCACCAGGGAAGTCCTGGTGCTTAGGTTCAAGAGAGGAAAAACGCTTAAATGCATTTACAGGATCGTGTTCCTTTTTGGAGATAAGACTCAACTACTTCTCATGTACCTTCAGAACCGCCCCACTTTTCCACCAGCTGTTAAAAATAGACAGTTCGACCAGGGGGTATGTGGTGTCTGTATTGTACTCCCTGCATATTCCGTGAGTGTACGAAGGGTCATTCCATCGTGTGAAATAAATGTGCTCACTAACTCCTGCAAGGCCTCCGTCGTAGGGTCACCTTTCAAGAAAGTAATCTTAAGACAGAAAAAAATAAAAGGGAAATTTGCTTTATCCAGCAAACAGACATTTAGAACTTATCCTGAGAGTTTATAAGTCAAAATTATAAGTAAATTCAGGGTTAGATGAGCTGGGACCTGCACCACCTTAAATGCCTTAGGAGGCTGGCACAAGGGTGACTGCCATGCCTGCCGTCCTCCACGCGTCCACTGGTGCATCTCTTGGAAGCAGACAGAGGTGGCTTTCTGCTCGTTGTGTTGCCAGCATGTGTGGTTCGCGTGTGCACAGAGGAGTGTTCAGGTTGCCAGCGTGTGTGGTTCGCGTGTTCATGGTGAGCACTCAGGTTTGCCCCCTTTCTTTTGCCAGGTGACCTTGGGAAAGGTGTTGAAAGTGATCGTCGTCATGCGGAGCCTGTTCATCGATCGAACGATAGTGAAGGGGTATAATGAAAACGTCTACACAGAAGATGGCAAGGTAAGCATGCTGGCGTCTTTTGTTTTCTCCGTTATTTTCTGTATCCCAGAACAAATGTAGTCGAGTCCCAGATGAATGACATTAAACACTGGCAATCATAGCTGAAATGATCAACAAGCGTAGATTTATCAGTGTGAAGCCGAGTGCTTTACAAAAAAACATTTCTCTCCCCTTGCATTTTTCATCAAGCTTCTGCTTTTTTCCTTTAAGCCTGAAACCCTTAGTTGAATTTCTAATTTATCACCTTGGACCCCAGTTGCCTCATTAAATGTGTCTTCTGAGGAAATGGATTTCTTTCTTTTCTTTCCTTTTTTTCCCCCCTCTGCCTAGTCATGCAGCACATCAATAGCCTAGGGTTCAGCATTTTGCTTTTCCGAGAACCATGAGGAAAATTCAAGTGAGTCTGACACACAGCCTGCCGACCGGCCTTTCCTCAGAACTACGGGGCACCCCAGAAGCTGCTTGTCCATAGTGGTGCGTGCTGAATACTGCTGTTGAAAAAAGAGGAGTCATTTCCATGGCTGAGCTGCTTCACGGGACGCCCACCCGTGTGAAGCCCTGATTCCTCTGGACTGCACACTCTCCGTATGGAGATCGAGCACGAGAGGATGCTAATAGAAGCCGACAGGCTGCATTCGTGTTTGCTTCCAGAGCGTGATGAGCGTTCTGCCAGAGAAACCACCCAGGTGTGCCCTGGTCACTTCTGGCACTGAGCCTCCGTCTTCCCCTCTCCCTGGAGCTTTCCCTTCTTTTCATGAATCCCATTAAAATGTAAAAGTTTGTTAGTACCAGCACTTAGCACCCAACGGCCATGTTATAATGAGGATAGGACGCTCTCCAAAAACAGGTGACGAAGGTAGCTTAGCACATACCTGTGCATTATGTAAGAGGTGTGACCCATACAGTAACGAGGTCTGTATTTTGATCAAGGAACCCAGCATTTTCGAATTTCCACATTCCGCTCCAGTGTTGTCACCGTGGGCAGCTATTCTCACTCCCAGGGCTCTGCCAGGTTCTTGTGAATCTCCCCATGGAGAGGAAAGCATGCCTCAAGGGAAGCTTTCCCCTTTCTTTTTGGAAAGACCAAAATGCCTCTGGAGCAAGGGCGGAGAATAAAGTAGGTAATCGGGGGAAGCATGACCCATGGAATGTGACTCATCAACTCTGATGGTGAGTCTAAGCAAGAAATCCCAAACTCCTTCGCAACAGTAGAGACAAGACTGGGTCAGGGGAGACTCTGGCCCAGAGCCCGAGTCAGTGGTCATTTTTGTGGCTTCTGTTCGTGATTTACAGCTTCATAGTCACCCCTGGTGTGAGTCTCAGCCTGTGCTCTCCGAGGACTTACAAATATGTAAAAGCTGTGTACTAGAAGAGAAACTGAATTCAGGACACAAGTGAAGCATACTCTGAACTTAGAGTACAAGGAGTAGTTCAGTTCAGATCAGTCTCTCAGTCATGTCCGACTCTGCGACCCCATGAATGGCAGCATGCCAGGCCTCCCTGTCCATCACCAACTCCCGGAGCTTGCTCAAACTCAAGTCCATCGAGTTGGTGATGCCATCCAGCCATCTCATCCTCTGTCGTCCCCTTCTCCTCTTGTCCCCAATCCCTCCCAGCATCAGAGTCTTTTCCAATGAGTCAACTCTTCGCATGAGGTGGCCAAAGTACTGGAGTTTCAGCTTCAGCATCATTCCCTCCAAAGAAATCCCAGGGCTGATCTCCTTCAGAATGGACTGGTTGGATCTCCTTGCAGTCCAAGGGACTCTCAAGAGTCTTCTCCAACACCACAATTCAAAAGCATCAATTCTTTAGCGCTCAGCCTTCTTCACAGTCCAACTCTCACATCCATACATGACCACAGGAAAAACCATAGCCTTGACTAGACGAACCTTTGTTGGCAAAGGAATATCTCTGCTTTTGAGTATGCTATCTAGGTTGGTCATAACTTTCCTTCCAAGGAGTAAGCGTCTTTTAATTTCATGGCTGCAATCACCATCTGCAGTGATTTTGGAGCCCCCAAAAATAAAGTCTGACACTGTTTCCACTGTTTCCCCATCTATTTCCCATGAAGATGGGACTGGATGCCATGATCTTCATTTTCTGAATGTTGAGCTTTAAGCCAACTTTTTCACTCTCCACTTTCACTTTCATCAAGAGGCTTTTTAGTTCCTCTTCACTTTCTGCCATAAGGGTGGTGTCATCTGCATATCTGAGGTTATTGATATTTCTCCCGGCAATCTTGATTCCAGCTTGTGTTTCTTCTAGTCCAGTGTTGCTCATGATGTACTCTGCATATAAGTTAAATAAGCAGGGTGACGATATACAGCCTTGACGTACTCCTTTTCCTATTTGGAACCAGTCTGTTGTTCCATGTCCAGTTCTAACTGTTGCTTCCTGACCTGGATACAGATTTCTCAAGAAGCAGGTCAGGTGGTCTGGTATGCCCATCTTTTTCAGAATTTTCCACAGTTTATTGTGTGATCCACACAGTCAAAGGCTTTGGCATAGTCAATAACGCAGAAGTAGATGTTTTTCTGGAACTCTCTTGCTTTTTCGATGATCCAGCGGATGTTGGCAATTTGATCTCTGGTTCCTCTGCCTTTTCTAAAACCAGGTTGAACATCAGAAAGTTCATGGTTCATGTATTGCTGAAGCCTGGCTTGGAGAATTTTGAGCATTACTTTACTAAGAGTTGACTCATTGGAAAAAATTCTGATGCTGGGAGGGATTAGGGGCAGGAGGAGAAGGGGACGACAGAGGATGAGATGGCTGGATGGTATCACTGACTCGATGGACGTGAGTCTGGGTGAACTCCTGGAGTTGGTGATGGACAGGGAGGCCTGGCATGCTGCGATTCATGGGGTCGCAAAGAGTAGGACACGACTGAGCGACTGAACTGAACTGAATTGAGATGAGTGCAATTGTGCGGTAGTTTGAGCATTCTTTGGCATTGCCTTTCTTTGGGATTGGAATGAAAACTGACCTTTTCCAGTCCTGTGGCCACTGCTGAGTTTTCCAAATGTGCTGGCATATTGAGTGGAGCACTTTCACAGCATCATCTTTCAGGATTTGAAATAGCACAAGGAGTAGAGGTTTTGCCTACTCTGCAGCACCCACATCAGTCTTAACATGATATTTATTTAACTGCCCCATACTGAAAGTGTCCAAAATCTTGCGAAGGCTTTGCCACCTAGTTGATACTCAGTAAGTGGTAACTAGTATTATTTTTATTCTGCACTTAAATCCGGTGGTTAGAGAATGATCTCACGTGTATATGTTCTAGAATTTCTTTCTGATTCCTCCTCCTCAGCTGTTTGAGGTAGTCCTTTCCTCCCCTCCACCCGCTTGCCTCCCAGACTCCCCAGGGGCTCCCTCCCGGCTGCACTCCTGCCTCTCAGCCACCCTCGTGTCCTGGTGGTTTCCCGTGTCCCCTCATGGAGATACCTGCTGATGTGTGTCAGAGTCAGACCTCCTCCCCAGCTGGACCTCAGGTGCAACCTGTCCAAAATCAGCCTCAACACCCCTGGGCCGGTCCCCACCCAGGGTGACTGTGCCAGCCAACTGCTCAGGCCTGCCTCCTCCATTCAGAGTCTGTTGGCAGGCTCTAGCGAGTCTCTCTCTATCCCTGCAGCCGGGCGCCTCCCGTCCATCTCCACTTGTCCTCAGTTCTCGTTTCTCCACCAAGTTGCAGCCTCGGCCTCCTCACTTCCTGTGTCTAGTCCTGCTTCCCTCCCGCATCTGTCCTTCACTTGGCCTCCAGAGCCGTCTTCCTGAAATACACAGTCAAGGGGGTGATTTCTTGCTTTTTGCCATCTCCCCATTGCCCAGAGCAGAAAAGTGGCATGTAAGTAGACATTGGGCACAAAGCAGTCCATGATTGAAAGAGTTTGGGAAACTCGGGGTTAGAGAAAGTTCAGTGGGACTCTCTACTGTAGAAATTCTTAGAGATTGGAGTTTGCCCATGTGCCTTGTGAATCTCCCAAGACGGGTGTGTAGTATACAATCTCTTCCTGACCAATTTGACCATCCGTTTTTTTTCTTCCCTTATTCTCGGAGTGTATGGTGACATTGGCGTTTGGCAAAACACTCTTCTGAAATCTCTGGCTTGTAGAATAAAATCCAGACCCCTTAGCAAGACACAGAACTGCCTAGTGACCTGGCGCCTGCCCCCTGTCCTGACCTCATCTGCCGTCATTCTCTGCAGGTGTTTTGTCTTACCTTCCGGCCTTTTGTGCTCCTTGTGGCTCTCAGAATGTTGCAGGTTCTTCCACACGCTTAACACCTGCTCTGCGCCCTTGACCTGGGATGTTTGCACCTCCTGCTCAGCTGACATACTTACTCTTCCTTTTGCACTGACCAAATGCCATCTCTCTTCTCGTCCTGTCCCCCTTCCCCTGCAGGCCTCTTCTGTGTGCACGGGCTCCAGAGATAGCAGGCCTGGGTTTCCCTCAACTTATAGCACACATTATCATCATTCTTACCTCTGTAGTGTTTTGAACAGTCATTTTCTGGTACTGGAACTAGTACATCCTAGTTGTTTGTTGACACGTCTGCCTCGTAATTAATAAAAATACTGGCGTACTCCATGTTTGTTCTCGCAGGCCTTGTACAAAGCAGACTGAACCTCCAGTGGTCACAGAATCCTAGGGACCACTGTTAGACTCATGTTTCTGATAAGGAACCTGAGACCCAGAGTGGGAAAGTGGCTGCCCCCACTCACACACGGAGCCAGTTCTCAAACCTCCCTCTGCCAGCAGCTCCTCAAGGGCCCAGGCTCTGTCCTGAGTGTCTTTCCCTCCTGTGGATATACAGCAGGGCCTGGAACACCGTAGAGTAATAATGTGTGGGAGGGGATAATGAAAAAGCCCCCTGGGGATGTGAAAATGCTTTAGTTGGGATGGAAAAGTGGAGAGTCAGAAATTAGAGACAGGAAACAGGGAAATTAGAGATGGGTATTAGACAAAGCAGCGGGGACTGACATCATCACTTCAGTCCAGTGGCTCAGTCGGGTCCGACTCTTTGCAACCCCATGAACCACAGCACGCCAGGCCTCCCTGTCCATCGCCAACTCCCGGAGTTTACCCAAACTCACGTCCATTGAGTCGGTGATGTGATCCAGCCATCTCATCCTCTGTCATCCCCTTCTCCTCACGCCCCCAGTCTTTCCCCGCATCAGGGTCTCTCGTCATAAGTAAAGAACAAAGGAGGCACACACACGTGCACACGGGTCATGGTTTCCGGATGAGAGATGAGCGTGGGTCTCTGTTCCCCAGAAGGAAGGTGCATGTGTGCCCGGGAGCCTGAATTCTCCTGAGTCATTTCACAGAGGGGACCCGGGAGGCCCCCTGCTCCCTGCTACAATGGCATACTTTGGCCCCAGTGATCTGCAGGGACCCTGAAAGTCAAAAGAGCAGGGCTGAGAGGATGGAGTCCCCTTGTTATTTTAAAGGCACATCTACCACATTTGGCAGAGAAGCGCTCACACGACTGCTCTGCCCAGAAACTACACCTAGCCAATTTGATCAGCGCCCCCTCCCCTTTTTTTTCAGAGTACTTTACAAATGGTAAAAAGAAAGTCATGCAGACATTATTAGTGTTCTGTTTTCAGAAGTGATCCTGGTATATGTGAACTTCAGTATTTATATACACTTGCATCAGTGTCATCTGTGTGTTGAACCGTCTGGCGCATCCCAGATGAAACGTGGCATTCGGAAGGACATTGGCGCTCGAGGTGTGGTCCGTGAGAGCCAGTCTCTGCCTGCACTTGTGCTGTTCCAGAGGCACAGCCCTGCATTTGCTGAGCTGGTGCCTGAGCGCTTGCCTGGGGCGGGCCGCTGCCCGGACCCAGCGGCTGTGGCTTCGAAAGCCTTGCCTCAGCTTCCAAGGGTCTGAATTCCTCCTGCCTGCAGTTGTATCTTCCAAATCCAAGGCAGCCAGCGTCTAAAAGGTTTACTTAGCTGCTCTGGCACAACAGCAGCCCTGAGCCACCCCCAATTCCCAGCTCTGGCAGGTCCCCCCACCCCATTACAGTCCCACCAAGCCTAGCTGTCACTCTGCACTAACAACCACCACCTCTACCCCGATCATCCTCTTTACCTGGACGCATATTTTTGATGCCAAGGACCAGTAGATTAATTCCTCTAATAAAATATAAAAGTGCTGCTAAGACTTGCTGCCCCGCTCTGCGCTGTCATCAGGGAGGAGCCCAGAGCCCTGACTCAGCATGCCAAGAGTCCGCTTGAGGTTGACTACCTGGCCGTTGTTACGGCTTCACACAGTCAGACCTAGCCGGAAAAAAATGCAAGTGTCTCCATTGAATTTATCTTATTAGGGGATTTAGGTTATGTTAATGCTATAGCTTCATTAATTACTCCATATCAATAATAAAAAAAAAAAAAAGCAGCTTTTAGCCTCCTAGCGCAAGAGAGGAGAAGAAATGGTAGTATCAAAGGGAACCTTCAAAGACAGCCAGAGCTGTCTCCAGGGTAATTTCTGATCCCCGCATTCTTCCCACTTCAAAGTTGGATGTGTGTGTGTGTTTGGGTCGAGGAGGCTGGGGGAAGCTTGAATCTGATTTCTCTAATAAGTGTTGGCATCAGCCCCGTTTGATATTAGATGCAGGGAACATTTTGATTTGTTATAGCCTTTGAAATTGTTCAGACGACCTTCAGAAAAATGGCCTCTTGTTACTTTGGGGGAAGGGTGAAAGCTGGGGAAGGGGAATCCGGTTTAATTCGTATGCCGAGGATGCCCTGAAATGGTGCTCTCAGCAGTTTTTTTAGTAACGAATGTATGTCCTGATTGAAAGTGAAAAGTTGAAGAAGAACAGACCTGTAAAACTCCTTCACTTTTCTATTCTCTGGGGGAGAGTGGGCAAACTTAAGCGGATGACCCAGTAGAAGTTTGTGGCTTGACTTGGATGGCCGTGGAGGAGTCCATCACCGTTGCAGGTTTATAGCTCCCTGCCTCTCCTGACCCATCACCTGTTGACCTTGCAGGATGAAGCTACTAGGAAATGAGAGCTCTAGAAGTTGACGTCTCTGTAAGGCTTACAAGTTTTATTTGAAAGTGTCAGTGTAAGATCATTTATAGTTCATTGTAGTATTTTTTTTTGAAATGAAGAACTGATAACTTTCTGATGAGCTGCCGTCATTTTCACTTGCCACTAAAGGGATTTTAGTGCCAGTGGTGTCACATGACCTGGCCTGGAGGGTTTGTCATCTTGAACTTTGCAGGAATGCCCCCTGCCCTTTGAACTGACAGCTTGGGGAACACCATGTGAGTCCCCTTCCATCTGGATTATAGCTGCAGGGCTCTTTTACTCCTGGGTTAAGAGCTGAGGCCTCTTTTTTGTTAACTGTTAGTTTTGTATCGGGGTACAGCCAAGTACCAAGATTGTGGTAGTCTCAGGTGAACAGGGAAGGGGCTCAGCCATATATACACGTGTATCCATTCTCCCCCAAACTCCCCTCCCATCCAGGCTGCTGTATGACATTGAGCAGAGTTCCCTGTGCTATGCAGGAGGTCCTTGTTGGTTGTCCATTTTAAATAGATGTGTACATCTATTTAAATAGAGGAGCAGCCCGTCAGACTCCAGGGACCAGAGTGAGTATCTTACAGGTGGGAAGGGGGCCTCTCCTCAGGTAAAATGGAGGAGCACCTCTATTTAAATAGAGGTGTACTTGTCCATCCACGCTCCCTGATTGTCCCGTCCCCCCATCCTTCCCCCAGCAACCGTAAGTTGGTTCACTAAGAATCACTGACCCGATTTTGAATTCTCTACCACATATTAACTGTGTGATGTCAGACAAGTCCCTTAACTTCTCTGAGCTTCAGTTTCCTCAGCTGTGAATTGGGAATAATTTTATCATCACCATGCAACTGCTGAGAGACTTTAGAAAGATAGCACAGGTCAGTGTAGGCTAAGCACATAGTCATCAGCAAATGGCATCCATCCTCCCTGGTGGGGCCAGAGATGCCGATGCTGGTGGCCACCATCATGGTCAGCATTCGCTGGCCTGCTGATCTGGGGGTGTTCGGTTTTTTCTCTTCGGTGAGTAAAATTGACTGTGACTGCTGTCACCGTTTCTTCCTGTGCCTCAAGAGGACCTTTGATGTCTGACGTGAAACCTGAGAGCAGGTGTGTCTGTGCTGAAGCAGTTGGTCGTTGAGGGGTGCGTTCCCATTTTACCTGAGGGGAGGCCCCCTTCCCACCTGTAAGATACTCACTCTGATCCTTGGAGTCTGACGGGCTGCTCCTAAGATGGCAGGTTCAGCCCCAATTACCAGAAAGTTGACTTTTCCATTTTAAGATCTGTCTAAGTCCTGCCCAGAATACTGAGGGGATGCTCTCATTTGTTTTTCTTGACACTATAGTTCAGAATCATTTCTCATTCATGGGGCTGAAAGTTTTGTAGCTTCCAGAATCCTCATTTTTGAGTATCACAGCCAACAAAGAATCGGTAGCCATGCCCTCCTCTGCGACAAATAAGCTGAAGCTAATAAATATTCACTTGGCTCTGTCCCGGCTCCCTGAAATGAGTTTCTGAAATCTTCCCGGCCCTGAGGAGAGGCAGGGCACTGACTCCAGAACACTTGGTTAAACGGCTTTCTTCGGCATAAGTCTAGCAGAAAATCAAGGACAAACTGGCTGCTGTGCCTTCCCAGCAAAGCGGGAAGCCATTGTCATCGGATTCCTCTCTCAGCCCCGCGCACCTGGGAGATCATTGTATTGCCTAATGTCCTTCTATCCCAGATGGTCAGAACCAGTCCCTGGGGTCCTGAATAATATGTTTAAACTGCCTTCCAAAGAGCAGTGTGCTCACTTGGAATGAGCAAGTATGTTTTGAGAAGTCAGTTTAGCTAGAGGGTCCACCTCTTAATTAAACCTGTGCATACTTCTCTCTGGATAATTTTTCTATTTAAAACATTTTGCAGGTTCTGAAGGGTTGGGTTTTTCTTTTTTTTAATATGTATATAATTTTCTCTTTTAAATGAAGACTAACTTCTCAGTCTCTGTGCGGATTTTTCCTCTTTTCTCTTTCCGTGGCCCTGTGTTTGTGTCTGCCTGTGTATGATGGGAACGGCAGGAAGGATCAGCAGCAGAGAACTTCAGCAGCAGCAGCAGCTGTGGGCTGAAAATGGAAAGAGCTAGATTCGTTCCAAGTTCAGGCACTGATGTGACTTTTCCCAAAATTTAGATTTAGAATCTTTGGCACCTCCCTGTCATCTTGGCACTAAGACTAAAAGATACAAAAAGTCGTTCTCATTCCTTTCACAATGTCTGAATAGTCTTTAAATGTAATGTTTGTGAAGCTCTAGGCTAAACCGCGACACTAAGATCATGATATGAACCTGACTTATCCTCCCAGATATGACCGGCTGCCCAGCAATTTTCTTCAACAGAACTGCTAATGTAGGAAATTAATAATTTTGTATGTGTATTTGGAGATTTCCTTCAGAGTTATCTGGGGGTAACATGTCACTTTTCTCCCTTCAAGTTGCTAACCTATCCAATTAAAACTCTAATGTCTGAAGAGATTTAAAATTCTTACTCTATCCATTAGCTTAAAGTGAGGGGCAGTGACTAAAAACTGACACCCTCTTTCTGGAGAGCAGTTCAGCCAGGGTAGAAGGAGAGCGGTCAGGTGGGGGCTTCTGTGGAAATGCAGGAAGGGGGTGGTTCCGCAGTGGGTGTGGCGGGAAGCAGACCGATTGAAATCAGTGTTCAGTCACAGCTCTTCCTTCATTGTTCCTGGACTTGGATCTGCTAAACTTACCCTCTCCAGCAGGAACCTGCCAAGGGCTGGAGAGGGTGGGGGGCTCCTCTGTACCACCCAGGTTCTTCTACTTAAGACCAGGAAGAACCAGAAGAACTGCACGCGTGCCTGTTCCCAGCCCAGCCTTTCCCTCCTGAGGACGGTTTTCAGAAAACCCTCAGCCTGTCCCACATGAGGTGCAGCACTTCCGGTCTTCCTGGAGCAGTCTTCCCAGCTGCTAGCTCCTGATCCTCCTAGGCGCTCCAGAGTCAACACACAACACACAGGCTGAAGTAGCCGTGTCTCAGCTTCCCGCCGTGACCACTGGCCAACCTCAAAGGCGAATTTCAAGAGGCACACTGACCAGGCGTTTCAGTTTGCTCCACTCTTGAACCCATATATTAAAGCTGACTTCTGAGCACCCATGGGACCTCCTGACGGCCCCTCTTTTAATCTGCAGGTTCCTCACTGTACTGGGGGTGGGGGTAATTCTAGTTTTCCATACTCCCTTTTGTTCTAACCTCTTGAAACAGTGAGAAGGCATTGATTTAATTTCTCTTACAACCTGTCAAACCAGAGTGGCTTGGTTAGACTGAGCCACGGAGCATCCCATGCAAGACCAACTGTGGCCCGAGGACTGGACTCTGAACTCTGCCCACATTCCATCTCAGACCGCTGTTTCCCTGACCAAGGGTTTCTGACATAGGGCTTCATCACAGTGAACCTGTGGAGCCCTGTGAAAACAAGTGGACAAATCAATATATTCTCTGGCCCACTCCAGACCTCCTAATTCAGACATTCCAGGGAAGGGACCAAGAAATCTGTAGATTAAAAAACAAACAATTTCCTCAGGGCCTCTGATGTCAGGCATGTTTGAGCACCACCAAGCGAGCCCATCCATAAGAAGCTCCTCCAGATTACTGTCGGCAGTCAAATGGCTCCAAACGCAGTCTCACCATCTAGGAAGAAAGGTTGCTGATGGGACCAACTCCCCAGGCTCATCCTGGGGATGGTAGGGGAGGGCACGTGGAAGGCCCAGGGCGTGCCTGGCAGGGGGCAGGTGTTCAACAGCAGGGGTCTGCTTTCCTCCGCACGTGCCTGGGACATGGCCCTATCCTGTGCCAGGATGGTGTAAACAGAATAAATAAAAGCGTCAGTCAGTTTTAAGTGTGATGGAAATATTTAATTTTTGAAAGGATAAAGAGAAGCAAGACAACAGGTATGGGAATGATATTTTAAAACAGAGTAACTGGGCAATGCCTCTTGAACAAGTGACGTTTGAGCCAAAGGAAGTATACGAGGAGCTGTGCGAGGGTTTGTGGGGGAAGCAGTCCAGGCGCTGCAGGTGCAGAGGTCCTGGGGCAGGGCTGACCGAGGCGGTCGAGTGATGCAGGAGCACCGAGGAGGAGTCAGTGTTAGAACAGTGGGCACGGAGCCGTGGGTGTGGCAGGTGCCTCACGCTGACTGCTTTATGTCTCTTCAGTTCATCTCCTTAAATCACCACAGCTGATAAAGAAGAAATCCAGCATGTGTTTTTCTTACAATCATAGGGTTTTTCCAAGCTTAGTAACAGTAGTTACAGTATCATTTCTTAGAGTCCACAGTTCTAAAATTGATGCTGATATTTTCTCTCTTCCCCCCCACAGCTTGATATATGGTCCAAATCCAACTATCAAGTGTTCCAAAAGGTGAGTTTTCCTTTTTGCTTCTTCCTTAAGAGGCTTTTAGGGAAATGCGATGACTTCCAGGTGGAAATATTGGTCTTAAATCAGAGACCTTTTAAAAAGTGAAAAAGCCAGACACAGAAGCCTGCTCAGTGTAGGATTCCATTTATGTGACGTTCTAGAAAAGACAACATCAGTGACAGAAATCAGAGCAGTGATTGCCAGGGCTTGGGAGTGAGGGCAGGAGATGGTCCCCGGAGGGCTGTCGAACAACATGTTTGGGTGATGGAAATATTCTTTGTCATAATTATGGGATCACGCAACTGTATGTTTCAAAACTCACAGACTAAATGCCTACAAAGGGCAAATTTTGCTATGTATAGATTATACGTTTAAAGAAAAAGGGCTCTTGAGTTCCCCCAAGATTAACCCACGGCTTTGTTTGTTCGTTTAGTATTCACTTCTTTTTGGCTATGCTGGGTCTTTGTTGCCGCGTGTAGACTGTCTCTAGTAGCGGGGAGCAGGGCTACTCTAGCTGTGAGCACAGGCTTCTCGCTGCGCTGGCTTCTCTCGCTGTGGGGCACTGGGCTCCAGGGCCTGCGGTCTTAGTGGCTGTGGTCCTTAGCTGCCCCCCTAGCGTGTGGGATCTTCCCGGACCAGGGATTGAACCTTTGTTTCCTGCCTTGAAGGTGGGTTCTTAACCCCTGGACCACCAGGGAAGTCCCACCGCAGTTTTTAAATTCAGTTTCCCACAGCCCTGTAATCCACACATGTGCCTTAAGGACGGGAAGGAGGCAGGCTGGCCCCCTCACCCTGCTCCACCCCACTCTGTACTACAGTGACATCTTTTCAGGTGTCGGGCTTCCTGAAGGAGAAATACTATCTGGGAGATGTCAGAAAAAAAGGAATGTGACCAGAGAAAATCCATTTCCCAGCTCCCAGTGGTGGAAGGGTCCCTTCGCTGGACCAGCTCAGAACCTGGGGCTTCTGAGGGCTCCTCCCACAGCACTCAGGCCAGCTCCCCGGCAGGGCATCGGCCTCCTCCTCCTGTGCCCCCGTCCTGTCTGCTCCCATCCAGCAGTGCAAATGATAGGGGAGGCTGTCAGCTTGCTTGTTGCTGCCTCGTTCAACAGCAGTTGTTTATTTACCCCTTTGCCATGTGCAGGTTCTGGGCTCAGTGCTACAGGGGAAATAAGACAGACAGGGAGAGAGGGTCAGGGACCCCAAGCTGTTACCTGGGGCCGTGGTCGAGGACAGGAGGGCCTCCTTCACATCAGAGTGGTCGCAGGAGTCCTTGATGCAGCACGAGTTAAACTGAGACAGGAGGCAGGGGAAGAAGCCAGCCATATGGAAAGCCACGGAAAGAGGGTCCCAGGCTATGAAACTACAGCCCCGAGCCCCGTGTGGACGGGGGACTTGGCGTAGCCCTGCACACCACGGGGGCCCGGGAGATAGCAGACAGATGGAGGGCAGGTGGGAGAGTGGGGATTTTTGGCCTGGCCAGCAGGCGCCCCTCAGTCCTGGTGCAGAACTTGAATTTTATTCTCAATTCAGTGAGGAACCACTGGAGGGATTGGTGTGGAGGAAGGACACGATTTTCAGGGCTGGGCCCGAATTACCCCACTTGAGTAATAGCTGTGTCCGGGGTGTGCCGGTAGCTCAGCATAGGATAGTGGTGGTGGTTTTTTCAATTGAGGCGAAATTCATATAACATAAAGCTAACCATTTCTAATCATTTTAAAGTCAGCAGTTTCATAGCTTTTAGTACTTTCACAGCATTGTACAACCATCACCTCTATCGCATTCCAGAACATTGTTCTCATCCAAAGGGAAACCTTGTTCCCATTAAGGCGTGGGCCCTGGGCTTCATGGGCTTCCCTGGTGGCTCAGACGGTAAAGCGTCTGCCTGCAGTGCAGGAGATCCAGGTTCAATCCCTGGGTCAGGAAGATCCCCCGTAGAAGGAAATGGCAACCCCCTCTAGTACTCTTGCCTGGAAAATTCCATGGACTGAGGAGCCTGGTAGGCTACAGTCCATGGGGTCACAAAGAGTCAGCACAACTGAGCGACTTCACTTTCTTTCTGGGCTTCATATCAAAGAAGCATGATGGACCAGCCTCTGATGGTGACTAACGTGCCTCAGTTCGTAGTGCTCCCTGGACCCCTCTCCAGTGAAAGGGGGAAGCCAGGGACAGGTGTCCAGGGCTGGGGAGGGTCTGAGGCTCACTCCCTTGTCTAGGGAGTGTGTGCAGGCAGGAAAATGTCCTGGTCTTATCACGGCTGCGGGCACTGTGCTGCCCCGGACTGGATCCAGAGCCAGGAAGGACTTATTAATGGAGAAACTGATGAAATCCAAATAAAGTCTGGGCTCGACTCAGTAATAAGTTAGCGACATTGGTTTCTTCGTTGTGATGAACTTACCTGATGATGACAGATGCCAACAGCGGGGAAACTGGGTGTGCGGTCTGTGGGAACTGTGTGTGCCGTCTCTGCAGTGTCTCTGTAGACCTGAAATTGGTCTGAAGTTTAAAATTCATCTTAAAAAGAAAAATCATAGTGTTTACTCTTCTAACACATCTTTACCCAACTGAGGTACCCAGACACAGAAAGGAAAAAACAGCCTCCCTCCCTGGGTCCAGCCCCTAAAGCGAAGACGTCCATAGTCACACGGGGCTAGCGTGGGCGACACCGTGTTAATCCAGGCACTCTTATCTAAGTGACCAGACCAACTGTACCTGTTCAGCTCACATAGAGCCTCGGCCTTAACTGCTAACTCTGTCCATGCCAACGGCTCTT
This sequence comes from Bos taurus, assembly GCF_002263795.3. NCBI lineage: Eukaryota > Metazoa > Chordata > Mammalia > Artiodactyla > Bovidae > Bos > Bos taurus. Next base: position 101,963,561 of record NC_037338.1, on the reverse strand, counting down.
GTCGTTTCTCCCCCAGCAGCTGGTTGAAAAGCATTCTGAGGTGAAAGAACACTGCTCATTATCTGTATCTTGTTTCCCTTTCACAGTGAGGAACACTAAAATGTTTTGGGTTTGTTTGTTTGTTTAACCTGGTTTATCTTCGTGGCTTCTGGGCTTGCAGGTGGTTACTTTCTGGCTCCAGGGAAGGCAGGCGATGACTTCAGCCCCTCCGCCGCCGCCCCCCACTTCCCAGCATCACAGAACCACAATCTGGGATTTTAACTATGGTCCAATTTCCATTCAGATACCCTTCATGAGGGAGGGCCTTGCCTAGGCTTGCCTTGGCAAATACATTTTTTAACGTTCTGTGTGGTATTAAGTATTTTTGAATGCAAGCGGAAAGTTTATTAGGAAGTTGTAAAATGTGTGAAACACAGATTTGGTGAAGCACAGATTTAGAGAGACAGTGCTATATTTGTATTCTACTGCCCCTAAAAATAACCTGCCAAGCGCTCTTTATATGTCTTTAAAACTACAAACACGGTGCGGCAGGGTTTAAAATTTGATATTAGCTAGTTGGGGAGACTCCAGAGCACCCACCACTTTCCTCCTTGTAGTTTATATAACCTGTTCAAAGCAGCAGAAGTGGAAGAATTTGTAGAGATGGGAATTTTATTTCGGCCAGTGAATGGCTTGGTGCCTGTTTGTGCATCCCTCCCCTCACCTGTATTTTAACTAAATGGACTTGACCTCTGAGACTGACCTGCACTAGATTCAGTTCAGTTCAGTCCAGTTGCTCAGTCGTGTCCGACTCTCTGCGACCCCATGAATCGCAGCACGCCAGGCCTCCCTGTCCATCACCAACTCCTGGAGTTCACTCAAACTCATGTCCATCGAGTTGGTGATGCCATCCAGCCATCTCATCCTCTGTCGTCCCCTTCTCCTCCTGCCCCCAGTCCCTCCCAGCATCAGAGTCTTTTCCAATGAGTCAACTCTTCCCATGAGGTGGCCAAAGTACTGGAGTTTCAGCTTTAGCATTATTCCCTCCAAAGAACACCCAGGGCTGATCTCCTTCAGAATGGACTGGTTGGATCTCCTTGCAGTCCAAGGGACTCTCAGGAGTCTTCTCCAGCACCGCAGTTCAAAAGCATCAATTCTTTGGCGCTCAGCTTTCTTCACAGTCCAACTCTCACATCCGTACATGACTATTGGAAAAACCATAGCCTTGACTAGACGCACTAGATTAAAGAGTGACAGTTTGGAGGCAGGAGAGTGTGCTTTCTGATGAGAATGAAAGGCAGGTGATGGTTAAGGTCCTTTTTCTCTTTTCAGGGGCAGGTAATAGTTACTGGATTACAGAATCCACTCCCTTCCCTCCAGAAACATTGTCTGTCTGTTGTCAAATGAAGAGATGTATTGGAAAATGACGTAGCACAAAATTGAGTTGAATCCTTTATCAGTAAAGTTTTCCAGCTCATCATAGTCGCGTGGCAGGGCGTTGGGATCTTGTTCTCTTGGGGAACACTGGTAAAGAGGATGAGGAGTGTGTAATGTGGAGTCACCACGGGGCAGGGGAGTGACCGCACTGGGCTTGCTTCATTGTGTTCGTCTCAGGCCGTGTTGGAGATCGGAGGGCAGCCCTCTCTATTCCACAGCCTGACCACCCACTGAAAGCAAGGCTGGGGCCATATGTTCCCTGCAGATTCTGAAGGCCGGGTCCAATTGACGGGATGATGTTTAACATTTCAAACTCAACATGCCAAAGGAAGAGATGAGGTGGCAGCATTTCCCAACTCTGCTTTTTAGTATCAGCTTTTTCTTAGAATTCTATTTTCTTCCTGTCCACCCACTTAAAGTCTAGGTGTCCTGATTGATGTTGCTTGTAGCGTTTCCCAGAAAGACACTGCTGGGGATCGCAGTGGTGAGCATTCCCTTCTGCCCGTCATCCGCCTGCTGACACCCACCCAGCAGCCCCACCAGGGTAGAGTCACTTGAGTGCCCTGATCCAGGAAGATCGACCTGGAACAGAAGTCAAAGTGACTGAGAAAGTGCGAGGTCAGGGAGGATCCTTGGTCACCAGCGAGAAGGCATTTCTCGGGCAGAAATGTGTCCTAACCGTGTAGGTAGATGGCAGAGCTGCGCCCGGCGCTGAGGTGGGGACACTGGCTGCCAGCATGACTGTCTTGGCGTCGCTTGGGGAGTGCTCTCTCTGCATTGCCCTGGGTTGAGCCCCAGCGCTCCCTTTCCTCGGCGCTCACTGTGTGGTTGCAGTTGCTGTGGAGTGTCTGTGTTTTCTTGCCCACAAGCAGCAGCGGTGGCCACTGCAGAAAGAGGCCCGACGGGAAGGCGGGAAGCCGTCCCAGGTCTTTCCGTGCGAAGTGACACAGCTGGAGGCGGGAGGGGGCACTGACTCACAGAGCCATGCCAAGCTCACACTCGCCTTTTTATTTCTGGAAACTCATGCCTGTCAAATTCTCCTCGGTCTGATCCTGGCTCCCCAGGTTAAAGACGAGCACGCAAGGTGCCACAGCAAACCCGGCTCCCAGAAGCTAGTGTGACCTGCCTTTTGTCTGCTACAGGGCCTGTCGGTGAGCCCTTTCCCTCGTCCTCATTAGCCCCCTTCCCCAGTGGTGGGGCGCGGTGGAGGGCCAGGGACAGCTGGCCGTGGGTCCGCGGCTGCCAACAGGCCCCCGTCATTTACCGTGGTGCCCTGGAGGCGCTTTGCGCTTGGTCCTGGGGCGAAGGAGCTTTTTATAGCCGGCAAGTCTCCAGCAGAGCAGATTCAGAGAATGGAACTTGGAAATAGGGGGGACCGTCTGAAAGGGCAGAATCACAAAGAGCCAGGAAAGGTTTCAAGCATGTTCGGATTTTTCTGACATTTAAACTCTGCAGGGGCACTCACTGTTTTGATCTTTTAACCTCCTCTCTTCAAAACAGTGGGCATTTTCATCCAGTAACTTGGGAAGAACGGGAGCAACTCTATAGCTACTTACCGAGTTAAATCCTGGCAAGGAGGCCAGAGAGAGAGGGAGGGCTCTCAGCCCCAGGCAGGCCGGAGGGGACAGAGAGGTGATGTCGGAGGGTCCGCCACCTGCGTCCCAGCTCTTTCGCTCAGGGGCAGGCAGGGCACAAAAATCCCAGCCCCAGGTGTCCAGGGCTGCCCCGCTCCGCATTCTAGGGGCAGCAGAGGTAAGAGGAGCCTTTCAGCCCCGTGCTGAGCTTGGCGTGGATGGGCGGGCTGGCTGCCGCTGCTCTGTTCCTGGGTTCACCCGCTCATTCGTCTGTTAACTCCCTCAGTCAGGCTTCAGTCCCTACACTGGCCTCTGTCAGGGAGGCTTCATCAAGGGGAAGCTTTATCAAGTGGCTCCCCAGAGCTTGTCAACAGATGAGATTATGTCCCAGAAAAGTCAGTTCTCTGAAATTTCTGAGACATTGAGCCCCTCGCATAAATCTAGGGCCTATCCAGATTGTTGTTCGTTGGCTAAATCACATCCAGCTGTTTAGCCACCCCATGGACTGTAACCCGCCAGGCTCCTCCATCCATGGGATTTCCCAGGCAATAATACTGGAGTGGGTTGCCATTTCCTTCTCCAGCCTCCCCAAATAGTCTGTGACAAACCTAACTTGTCACCAACTCCGAGCCCAGGAAGGGGGGCTGTCCCAACATGGGGTGTTCCCAGAGGACAGGACTCTCCTCTTGCTCAGGGCTGTGCATGTCTGTACCTGCTGTAACATCGAACGTCCCCAGAGGGACTCAGTAAATACTCATTCAGTTCTTTTCAGTCTCATGCCTTAGAATATCTAAATACCTTCCCACCAGCTCATTTCCATTTTCTTTCAGAAGCCTCTCTTCAGACAGCTCAGAGAAGGCCCTGGAAGGGCTGTGGAAATCCTGCCAGGTCTCTGTCCTTGCTCTTGTCGGGTGTCCTGCTCAGATGAGGCCGTCAGCAGAGGCCCTGCACCTAGAGGGGACACCCCCCAATCCAAAGAGGGGTCTCACATTGTAGGAAGGGCCTCTGTTTTGTCCCCTTTACTCTTAAACGCTGTCTAACCTTTTCCGAAAGGAGACACACGCAGTGGAGCCGATACGGTGTCATCGTCGTCCTGTTTCCATGCCTTCTGTCCTGCCTCCCACGTGTGTCTTCGTAGCCCCAATTGGAAAAGCCAAGGGAGCACCTTTGACTAGTGAGGGGCTGAGGGGCAGCTTCATGAAGGAAGAGAGATTCCCGCTGGTGGTCTCCATGAGCATGGTAGGGGGATGCTGCAGAAGCCAAGCCTTGGGCTGTCGACAAGCTTCAGGACAGGAGAGGTGATGGACAATTCCAGGGTCATCCCAGAGGGCAGTCCTTGCCTGAGCAGAGAGCCAAACTGCATTGACCTCACTGGGTCAGCAGAAAGGAGGGAGGAGGGGATGTCATTAAGTGTCAGCCCAGGGCCCTGGGAGCTGAGAACCGGAGCGGGCGGGAGGAGGGGCATTCTGCTCACCCTGAGCCTTGATCACCACATTGTCTGTTAAATATTCACAAGCTTCTAAAGCAGGATAGGGTTGATGGCGTACTTTCCCACCTTACTACCTCTGCAAGGCTCCCTGCACCTCCGCAGAGGGTGGTCGTGACCAAGAGCCTCCCATGGACCCAGGCTTGCAGTTACTGTGAAGCAGGAGAGCCCGCCCACCGGCGGGAAGTGGTTTGCGGTCTCTACCATTAGAGGAGTTGCAGAGGACCTGCTCTTGTCTCGTAGCTTCCTTCTTCCTGAGGGCTTGCCCGAGACACGTGTGCCCTGGGTCAGAGCCTAGCAGCTGCTTCTGGGAAGCCCGGCCTCCTGCCCTTGCCTAGGCCCCTTCCCACACTCCCAGTGGCTTCCCGGCAGCGTGCCTGTCCGCCCCCCACCACGCCACCGTGAGGCTCAGCCTCACCGGTCACGTTCCCCACCGTGACCAGTCCAGAGAGAGGCGGTCCGGCCAGGCTGGCCACTACTCCCTGTGTGGCCGCCCTTGCCTCAGCCCCCTCATCTGTGAAACAAAGGGCATAAGGGTACCTGCCTCACAGGATTGGCACCCCAGATTATAGACCCCCACCCCTACCCCAGCAGTACCCTTTGGGCAGCCCTGACACACTGATGTAGAATCCTGGTCCTGGGACCTGAAACGGTGCCCTGGTGTCCTAAGAGGGCTGGTGGCCCCTCTGGCCATCCACTGAGATGGGAGTGTTCCCCACCCAGCAGGGCTGCTGAGAGGCTCCCAGCGCCACGGCAGCAGAGCCGCCTCTCAGGCTCTGCAGCGTCTGCTCTTTCTCCTGCGGTTGCCTCAGTTTCGAGGGGCAAGTAGGTGGTATTGTCTGTATTTCTTGGGAGCCCAGATGTCTTTGGATGTGTTTCTCTAACTGCCAGGCTGTTCCCCGCAGAAAATAACATCACACCAAGTGGGTACAGAGCAATTCAGGTGTCCTCGGGCTTGGGCTCTGCTGGCAGCCAGCAGCAGAACCTGGCATTTTACCATCTGGAAAGCACTGAACTTTTTTCGTTCGGCTAAATGAAGAGTCTTAATTCCTTAATCCTGGGAAACGTGAAGGACCTTTTGTGAGCGCCTCCTCTTGGCCCCGCACAAGGCCGTTGTGGTGGTGGTGTAGTCGCTGTCTTGTCTGACTCTGTGCACCCACGTGGGCCATACAGGCTCCTCTGTCCATGGAATTTCCCAGGGGAGAATGCTGGAGTGGGGTGCCATTGCCTTCTGCAAGGGACCTTCCCAACCCAGGGGTCAAACCCACATCTTCCTGCATTGCAGGCAGATTCTTGACCCCTGAGCCACCCAGGGAAGCTGCACAAAGCTGGTCAGGACTCTGGAGAGTTCTCTCAAGGCTGCCATAGAGTTTCTCTGTTCACCCAGGTGTTCCTCCCCAAGGTACCCCATGACCTCAGCTTTTTCCACCCCTGAACACCCCCCTTTTACTCTGCTCCCCTAACCCCATCGGCCAAAAATCAATCCATAGCTTCTTGCCTACTCCATCTCTCCTTCTCTTGGGGTCCTGCCAGGTGTTTGGAGCCAGTGCAGAGTATCGCCTGGGGCAAGGCAGGGACTTCTGGTCACAGTTGGGCAAGCACAGAACCGCAATGTCCACAGGGTGCTGCTGGGGGTGCAGGAGAGCCCAGGGTGGGAGGGGAGTCCCCTGGCCTGAGTCTCCAGGGCAGAGAAGTTAGCCAGGGCCCAGGCATTCCAGGCTCAAGCCTGGAAAGCAGAGTCAGGGAAGCCAGTCTGGAAGGAGGGGTTACTAAGGCAGCGGTGTCACTGGGGTGTGATGTGGGGCTGAGGGGAGACAGGGACCTGGTCATTGAGGACCACATACGTGTGCTCCCATGTCGGGAAGGCTCCTGCAGGCAGCTGCCGAGTGTCCTGGGGGAGACACATCTGCCTCCGGAGGGTTTGCAGCCAGTCTGTGCTCGAGAGTCCTGGGCATTGACGGGCTTTGCTTTGGGGCATCGGTGGCATCTTGGCTGAGACTTCCAAGAGGGTCAGATTGGAAACCCCTCACACCAGACAAAAACTTCTTTATGGAGCCCCAGTCTACGTGCCTCAGGCCATGTTCTATAGTTTACAAACAAGACCTCATCCTTCTCAGACAGAGCTTGAACTCAAAGCCACGAGGAGGGGTTTTGCACAGGATGGAGCAGTGTCTGCCTTTGCTCCCCAGTCCCTGCCCAGCCAACCACGTCCCTGTCGGCCCCGAGCAGCGTTGCCAGCAGACAGTTAGTTATAAGGCCTCATGAAGATGGCTCCTTCATCAGCACTGAAGGGAGTATTGATCTTGTCTAAGTAAATCCCCAGTCCCCTTGGACCTCGATGCCTCCTCCTCAGGCCTCTGGGCGTGTGAACCCATGGCACACAAATCCAGGGTACGGATTACAGACTCGAGCTGAGTGATGAAAATGAAACCCCATGCTTCCAGCCTCCCAGACTTCATCCCAGCGTTGGAAGCCAGTCTCTGCACTGCTCAGCATCGCCCCCAGCCCCCAGCACTTTTCAGGACTGGCTTCATAGCTCTCAGTTTTGAAATAGTGATGGTTCCTCTTTTTATGGAATGAGTACTTCTGGGACTGTGTTCAGTATTCTTCATGGAACCAGTGCTCATCCTTGGGGCAGCATTGCTGCCTCTTTAAACATTTAACTCACTAGGTTCACGTCTTTGACTCCCAGACCCACAGAGAATTTTCCCATTCCGTGAGATTCCCAGTGTCCCTCTCATTAAGGGCGGGTCTCTCTCCACCCGGTGCAGAGACCCAGACTTAGCTTGCAAGTGTGTCCCGCAGATGAAAGTTCCTTTTTATTGCTTTGAGTCGCAGAAGCAGCATGTGTACAACGAAGTAACAAATGTTTGGCTTTGCTGCCTGTTGGTCTGTGCTCCAGTCTCTTTGAAACCCACGGAGATGGGAAGAGGTTCCCAAGAACAGCGCTGTGCTGATGGTCTCCCTTGTTCTGAGCTCTTGGTAACCGGCCCAGAATTTGAGGACCCCATGAGGGTGACATCCCATCAGGACAGCAGGTGGAGGCAGGCAGGAACCCGGTGCTCCTGCCGCCTGCTGGGACCAGCTTGTCTTTTCTAAAAGAACAAAGGGCTTTCATGTCTCTCTGGTTGGCCTGAGGGCGGAGCACGACACTAGTGTGCCCTGAGGGCGTTCAGTCAGGCCCTGCAGCAGTGCCCCCTGAAAGCAAGACCTCGAGGCGCCCAGTGATCCCAGCCTCCTTTACTGAAAGCCAGTGTGGGGAGTGATGTGGCCAAGGTCACCCAGATAATTAGTGAGGAACCCAGGCCGGAGCCCCGGGCTCCCGACAGCTCCAGATCATCTTCCCCCCACCCCCTGACTGCCATTTGTTCGCGGTCATGCGGGCATCGAGACGCTCCCCTTCACAGCGGGTGCGAGCCGGCATTGCTGGCAGAGAGCCAGAGCTGGGTCTCTACCAGACTGTCTTTTAAATAAGCAACTTCTGAACACTCGGGCACTTAACTTCTCCTCTTACTCTTGCGGGATGGACTTTTCCGAGGCAGAGGCCGCAGCTCCCCTGGCTCAGCAGGGGAGGCCTTGGGCGTCTCGGGCTGCGTGCGGGCAGATGCTGTGCTCTCGGTGCCATCAGTCCGCAGCCTGAGGAAGGGCTCTGCGGCGCTGGGGGCCGCTGCCCAGGGGTGGGGAGTGGTGCCCGGCTGCCACCTCCAGAGTCTGGCGCGTCACCTCTGCTGTAGCGCCAGCTGTCCCCTCTGGCCTGGAAGCCCGCACAGAGTCAGGACGATCCTGCAACCTGAGTGGACTCAGGAATCCCGAGGATACTTCCTGGGCCACCACGAAATACAGCACATTCTTTTTACAGGAGGAAACTGCTGGGGGACGGTATTCTGTTAGGAGGGCCTGGTGCCCTCCCCGCATCTCTCTGGCCCTGTCTGTGCGTCACCGCTCTGTCCTTTGTTCTCCCCTACGGACATCTCCCCTTTGGGCTGCCCTTGTGGCTCAGCTGCTAAAAAATCCGCCCACGATGCGGGAGACCTGGGTTCAGTCCCTGGGTTGGGAAGATCCCCTGGAGAAGGGAAAGGCTGCCCACTCTTGTGTTCTGGCCTGGAGAATTCCATGGACCATATACTTCACAGGGTCGCAAAGAGTCTTTCACTTCCCCTTTCACAGACAAAGAACAGAGCCTATCTGGCCATCATCAAACCCAGGCCCTGAGGGGCTGGCCTTCAGCAGAAAGTAGTCTAGCAGGACTTGAACCCGCTCTCTGCCCCTCCCCACCCCCCCGGAGGAGGGCACAAGTTGGGGGAAGCGTGGGCTCTGAGTGCCAAAACCATCCCTGCAGCACCACACCCCCCCCACCCCCAGACTGTGCTTTGCGTTTTCCCTGCTGCGCACGGTGCACGCCCTACGTGACACTGCCGGCTTCATCTGCCCTGTCTCCCCCTTCATTCTGCAAGGCCGGGAGACTCATTCCCTCCTGAGCTCTGGAGGGTCCTGAGTGGCATTGTTCCTGGTGGGTGCTGGCTCTGGGTAGGTGGTTGAGCGGGACGGGCAGAAGCTTCCGGTTGGGGAGGCGGATGGCAGCCGCGCCAGTGGGGAGAGCTGAGGTGGCATGAACAGGCTTGGGACTGAGTCCCGCCTCCATCTGAGAGTCTTGGGCTCCATTCCCAGTGGGGAGGAGATGGCCTCCGCGGCCTCCTGTCTGTGTCCCCCTCCACCGCAGGCTCTGCTCAGGAGCCGCTTGGCTTGGGCATGTCACCTCCCTGTGGCTTCGCTGCCTTATTGGAGTGGAAATCATCTCCCGTTCGTAGCCTCCTCCCAGGGTTGTGGGGAAGGGGAGGGTGACTCCACTGGGTGGGTGTGGGCTGTGGGTCAGGCCCTTTTCATTCACTGTCCCTGTATTGACACATTTAACCCTTGTCCACAGCCACCTAGCTTGTAAGTGACAGGCACAATCCAAGCGGGTGCCGTCTGTCCCCGCAGCCTGGACTCCTCACCGGGCGCGTGTGTACAGCAGCCCTTGCTCAGAGCTGGTGCTCAGTAGCCGTCGCTGCGGAGCCCTGCCCTGGCTGCAGGTGGTTCCACGTAGGGCTCAGCTGAAGCAGCTCGTGACCTCCCCAGGACCCTGTCGATGTCAGCTCTTTGCGCACAATATGGCTGGGGAGCTTCGGGAGGCTTGTTGTGACTGGCGTCTCCTCCAGCATGTTGACTGGCAGCTGTTCCAAGGTCTCTTGAAAGACTCCTCTCTCACCTTCTGAGCTGAGTTCCCTGTCGGTTTGGGTGCAGGAAGACCTCTTCTGCCTCTCTCAGCCTGGGACGGGGGGTGGTTTGTAAGCTTGATCGGTGGAAGAGAAAACTGGGAGTCAGTTTCACAGAGCAGAGTGGGTGTGTTGGCAACAATAGAGACATCACCCTCCTCTAAGTGAGTAATCACGTGCAGTCCAGCCCGACCGGGGCTCGGGGTGGGGTGCACACCCCAAAAGGAGCCAGAGCATCTGCGGTTTCTCTTGGCCTTGAGGATAGATGGGACATCTCTTGACGGAGTCCCCGGTGTCTGCACACTCCTCGAGCAGGAGTGTGCAGACACTGTCTTTCTGTGGCGTCCTCTTCCCGCCCGTACGGTCACCCCTGCCCCCCCACCCAGTCCTCCTTCCCGCTTCCCCTATCTCCTTGGCTTATTGTTACTTTCATGTCTTCTCCTCCCTCCCTCTCCTTGGGTTCGCCACCCGCTTTGATCTCTTCTGCGCTGTCTTCAAACCCGCACTCACTGGTGGGATGAATGGCCTCTCTCCCGCGGGAGCATTAGTGCCCTTCTGCGGCCTCCGCTGCCGGCCGGGGTGGCTTTCATCTCCCAGCGGAATCTCATTAGCTCGACATCACAATGGGACCGAGCCTCGGTCGGGCTGGCCCAGAGTCCGTTTAAATTAGTTAATAGCCATCTTTGTTGTTGTTACCCCGGGCTTGTTTTTTTCCCCCACATCTTGGATGCTGAGCAAAAAAAAAAAATTTTGTTGTTAAAAAGTGTAGAGCAACACAAGTACTGAAGGTGGAATGTTCTGACACAAGGGAAGATCGCCGCGGGTGAATTTCTCCAGTATCTGACGACGGCGTGGTGCCCACCGCTTTGGAGCTCAGCCCCAGGAACGTGAAAACCAGGGGAAGAAATTTGGGAGGTGGCAGGGACGGAAAACATAGCGAACCGGTTAGCTTTGCTTCCCTCTGCTAAAATATTTCTGTAATTGGAGATGGGAAGTTGAAGAAATTCAACGATCGTGTCAGCGCTAGAAAAAGCTGCCACCATTTGGCAGTGAAGAGAATATACGGGGCCTTTTGGAAAAGAGGCTGAATTTGGCCAGGTTGCTGACCCAGTAATGGGAAAACGGAATCGGTGCCCTGCCTGGAGCCAGGTGCCAAAACGGAGCTTTGGTGTGTGACCCCAGCCGTTTGTGGAAAAGGACGTTTTCTGGTTAGTGCGCTTTGTTCTGCTCTCGAGAAGCCTTTTGCCCGGCAGCCACATTTCCAGACCTGACCTGCACCTGGCAGTGGGACTCTGGCTTTCTGGACCCTTCGCTGGGCCGGGGGATGGTGGGCAGATGACGCTGGGGCTCGGGACAGGAGCTTCTGTCCACAGACGCAGAGCTGGCCAGGGCGTCTCAGGAGGGAAGGCTGTATAGGCTCGGGTCTCGTGGGCTCCAGGCCCACACACCCCTTGCCCCTCCCCAGCTGTGTGGCCTCCAAGTTTTCATTTCTTCATCTATAAAATGGACCTGGGGGACTTTCCCGGGTGGTTCAGTGGCTTTGACTCTGCGTTTCCAATGCAGGGAGCCCAGGTTTCATCCCCAGTCAGGAAACTAGATCCCATATGCTGCAACTAAGACCCAGCACAGCAGAGGTAGAGAATCTGCCTGCAAAGCAGGAGACCCAGGTTCTGTCCCTGGGTTGGGAAGATCCCCTGGGGAAGGGCATGGCAACGCACTCCAGTAGTCTTGCCTGGAGAATCCCATGGACAGGGGAGCCTGGCGGGCTACAGTCCATGGGGTCCCAGAGCTGGACATGACTGAGGGACTAAAACACACAAAACGAACCTCGGAGACCACCCGCCTCAGTGCGTTCGAGGAGTGAGTGAGTGGGCACATGCCTCACACGCTCTCATCAATGTGGCTGTCCTCAATTCACAAAATCAGCCCACGGTCCTGAAAGAGCGCCTTTCCAAAATAAGGAAAACCCTGCCAGCCCACTACCATTACCCCGCTCCCTCTTTCCACTGCAGCATCATGAAACATGGGTAGTGTGCTATTTTTGATTCATGAAAAAGACAAGTGATCCTTCGAGTTTGTGGTCCTTGGTTTCCCTCATGCCCCAGAAGGAAATGCCTTTTTCTTCTACTGCCAAGAATACTCTGCCTCCTGAGCGGCCTGGCTCCTCAGCTGCAGCAGGGGCAGGCCTGGGGGGCTGCTGGAAATGCCCAGTCTTGGCCCCACCCCACACCTGCCTATAATAATTGGTCAGTAGTCATGCATGGATGTGAGAGTTGGACTATAAAGAAAGCTGAACGCTGAAGAATTGATGCTTTTGAACTGTGGTGTTGGAGAAGACTCTTGAGAGCCCCTTGGACTGCAAGGAGATCCAACCAGTTCATCGTAAAGGAAATCTGTCCTGAATATTCATTGGAAGGACTGATGCTGAAGCTGAAACTCCAATACTTTGGCCACCTGATGTGAAGAGCTGACTCATTTGAAAAGACCCTGATGCTGGAAAAGATTGAAAGTGGGAGGAGAAGGGGATGACAGGATGAGATGGTTGGATGGCATCACCAACTCATTGGACATGAGTTTGAGTAAGCTGCGGGAGTTGGTGATGGACAGGGAGGCCTGGTGTGCTGCAGTCCATGGGGTCACAAACAGTCAGACTGAGCAACTGAACTGAACTGAGCAGCAAGATCCCCAGGGGGTCTGTGTGCCAATTCACATTTGCCTCCTCCTGTATTTCGGGATCCCGAAGAACAGCTGGAAAGGCCAGCTTGATTTCAGGGCCCCCACCCCACAGATTAGATTCTAGGTCTGCACTGGGGCCGAAAAGCTCACGTTTCCAACACGTTCCTGGGTGATGCCTGAGCGGGCGTCCAGCACCAGCCTGCTTCTCCGCTCCGAGTGCTTGTGTTCACTCTTGTCAGCCAACCAGAGAACTGGCCTGGGTGTCTTAGACGAGAGGCAACGTAGCGAGCTTCCTGAGAGGCGTGTAAAATGAATGGTAGGAACAGGAGAAAGAATTCTTCAGAAACTCTGTTTCATGTGATGGCAAATGTGATTGTAAGGACTGTCTTATGAGCCTATAAACAGCACTCGTGTGGGACTTTGTTTTTAGCAGGCACCTGGATGGTAAGCACCAAGCTCTAAGCTCAGGCATCCTCGGGGCCCAGCTGGCTTCGCTCGCTTTGTAGCCGTTCATTTCACCCCGCCAATCACCACCCGCCATTTTGCCAAGTTATCATTCTACTGTATGGTTTTTTTTTTTAAGCCTTGCTCATTTTAGAAAGCTGTCTGTCAAAAATGCTTAAAATAAAAACAGTCTTTGCACTTGAAGCAGTAAGTACCATTTATCTTGAAAGTCACTTGGGTGAATTTCTTGGCATGGGTCGATATACGAAGCACGGCTGCGTTTGCAGGAAAACCAGCACAGGTGTTTCTGGTTCGTGACTTTTGGTGAGTGGCCATTGTATAGTTTATTTCTTTATTCAGCAAATATGTGCTGAGCACCTGCTAGATGCCAGGTGATAGTCTAGGCCCCGGGGACACAGCATGATCCTCGCCTGCACAGAGCTGGTCGTCTCGTGGAGTTCACTAGCCACCAGGCAGGCCCTGAAAGTCCAGTGGGAAAGAGGGCCAGTCCCAGGGCCAGGCAGCGCAGAAGAGAGGGGGCAGGCGGGCCCAAGGCACGGCTGGAGGATGAGCACTTCACACGCCTGACCATTTCCCCTGAGGGGAAACCACGGCTTCGAGAGGTTCTGTGAGCTGGGGAGCCTGCCTCCTTGCTCTTCAGGGTGTGGCCTCTCTGGCCTTGAGTGTAGACACACAGGCAGACTAATTTCTGGATCATTCATAACGCCTCTTGCGGAACCCAGACCAGACCAGCCCTGCTGGTTTCCAGCTGATGAGTTTGCTTAACTGCTGCTGAGGTCTGTCAGCGCATCATGGTGTCCTGGTGGGAACGGTGCCGACTGAAGAAATGCACACAACCTGGTCCGGCAGGAGATCCTCCATTTCTCAGCGGGAGGACGGATGAGTCGACGCAGGCAGACCACGCTTACTCGTGTTCACAAAGCTGATTGTTTTGTCTGATGTTTTTGTTTCCTTTTGTCTTTTGACCATATCATTTGTAATGGCGAGATTCCCTAATGAAGACAATCAAATAAACCATGAGTTTGAACACAGCTATCAAATTAGGAACAATCTATTCATCCGCTAATGGGTGGCAGGCATTAGCAATCTAGGGTGTCATCACATTTCAGAACTACAGGGGATCTTTGGCCAGTGCTTTGCTTTTTAGGAGGCACACTAAGACCCAGACAGATTCGATGGATCAAGGTCAGCAGACAGAGCTGGGGCAGAATCCCAGCACACGTTCCATCTGGTCCCCAGATGCCCCACGTGAACTTAGAGCCGTAATGCCCTTGGGCCTGCTGGCGGAGTTGTGAGAACAGCGGGTGCGGCCCACTGGACCACAGCTTTCAGGGAGCTGGCCAGACTGAGGACCACACTGGGAGCAGCACAGCTCGTCAGAAGGGTAGTATCTCTGAGGCCCCGGGGAAGGATCCTCAGAAACGAACAGAATCCTGGTCGCAGAACACATATAGCTACAAGTTATGAGACAGAATGGGAATTGAAGGAAGCAGAGAGACAGACCAGTTACACGGGCAGGAAAATCATCCCCGGGCAAAGACTGGAGTTGAACATGGACAGTTGGAAACGAGCCTCTGCGTCCAGGCGGTGTGCTGTGCGGTGGAGGGGCTGGTAACGCCCCGGGCACCCGCCGCCGTTTTACCTCTCCACCAGCCTCTGGCCACATCTCTCTCAGGTGGCACAGCCTACCTGGGCTTGCTGGAAGGTTCCACACTTCACTTGGCCCCGGGCATGAATATTTATGTCCTTTCTGCTCTCAACACTCCTCCTCTCCCCTTCCTTGCCCCCAACCTTGCTAACTAGCTTTCCACCTCTGGGCTTTATTAGGTATCTTTTCCTCCATGAGCCGTCAGATAAAAGGAGCACCTTCCTGTTTTCTCTGCTGGTTCCGAGTGGCTGACCTAGTTCTTCTCCTTGGTCCCCAGGTGACCGACCATGCCACCACCGCCCTGCTCCACTACCAGCTGCCCCAGATGCCTGACGTCGTGGTCCGCTCCTTCATGGTGAGTGGCTCTAGAGGTCAAGCCTCATGAAGCCTTGGCCCCTCAAGTGAAAACAGGCAGCTCAGAAGGTAGCTCGCAGGGGCCTCGCCAAGGAGACAGCCCTGTGTGGAAGTGGTACTTCCTTTCAGCTGGGCAGGGATCTAAGATAAACCATATCCCGCACCGTTAACTGGTTTTCCTATCATTGCCAAACATGTGGTTTCAGAAGTGACCTTCCGACACAGCTTCCGGGGTTGATTTGGTCAGTAGGTGTTTATTGAGCTCCTGGCCTGTGCCGGGCCCCGAGCTTGGTGCTACGGTGGCATCGTTCTTCCAAGACACCCACGCCTTAGACTGTCAGGTCAGAGCCCCGGATGGCGGGGACCAGAAACAGCCAGCCCTGTGTGCGCCAGCTCCCGCCAGCTCTCGTTAACACTGAGGATTTCTCCAGCCAGTTGTTTAACCGTTGGTGACTTGACATGGAACCAGAACGCTTACATCGTGGACATCTGTCCTCCATGTTGGGACTCTGCTCTGACCCCCATCCCTCCCCGCCCCAAGGCAGTTCATCAGGTTATCACATGCCTGCCAGTCGGCCTCAGCCTGGCCCACAGCTGGCCCACATCCTGGAAGAGGCAGCCAGCTGTTAACACCTCAGCATCACGCCCTCGCATCATTGGCCTCTCTCTCACTGGGGCTGACGCTCCCTGCTTCACTCCTGCCTGGGGGCTGCCCCTTAGAGTACGGACCTATTAGCAAGTCCCCATCCGTGCTGACAGCCATGTGGAGTTGCACGCCTGTGATCCACCTCGTCACGTTCACCGCCACAATTAAGCTTCTAGGAGCCTGTAGTTCATGCCTTAGAAAATACAGCCTGACTTATTGACTGGCTCCCACGCTGGGGAGGCTGAACACGCAGACCCGGGCTTTGTGGAGCATCACACAGCGATTCTCTCATGTATGGAGAACACTTTCAATCAGCAGTCTCGCTTCTTGGGTGGATGGAAAGACTTGCTTTTTAACCTAACGTGTTTAAATGCCTGGTTTCCCTTCAGAAAGGATAAATAGTTTAACTGAATAACCATTGATCTCCTCACATTTGTTGCCAGAACCTCAGGCCCCGAGCCTTTGGAGAGGGCAGGATGGGTGGGCCACGGTCAGCCATCAGGAGGGCCGCTGTGATGAAGACAGCAGGATTTGTGTCAGTCAGCTTGGCTGAGGTCTCCCAAGAGCGATCTCCTCCGACCGACAGACATGATCACAGTGGCACGCGCCCCCCTTGCTGGCCCGTCGCCGCGACATTGGGCTGGCGCAGCCGTGCGTCTCCTTGAGTCGAGGAATTGAGTTACGAGTCTCATCCTTATGTATGACGCCCGAAGGAACTCTGCCCCCTGAACCCGCGAGTGTGCACTTGCCGCTTATTGCGTTACTCGGTGGCACCGGATTGTCCCCGCCCTCCCCCCAGGTGTGTCGGGCCATGTTGTGACAGTGAGTGGTGGCCTGTGAAATCAGATTAGAAAGAGGCATTTGACCTTAGCGGGGAATTCTCCGCTCGCCCTCTATCTGCATGTGTCTGGGGCCACCTCTGGGTGGTGAACACAGAGAGGCTCAATGCCGGTGTTCAGAAGACCCAGGACTCGGATGGAAGGTGGTTATGCGTGGCCCCTGAGCCAGGAGGCTGGGCCGAGGTTCACATCCGCCCCTTTCTGGGAGCCCTGCCTGTCTCCCAGAGTAGGGACTTCTATTTTAAATCTCCCCTAGTCAGGAGGGGCCCAGGGCGCCAGAACTGAGATTCAGCAGCACTGTGACCTTGTGGGTGCTCCAAGGAGCTTTCTGTAAAATCTTGCGTCACCTCCCGGGGTCACGGCCAGCCCAGGTCCTCCGTTCTAGAGATCATTAGGCTTGGGCAGGAAGGATGACATTGGAAGCACCCAGCTCCGTGTCTTTCACTTCTCTCCTCACTTCTCTTTTTAGACCTGGCTAAGAAGTTACATAAAGCTGTTCCAGGCCCCATGCCAGCGCTGCGGGAAGTTTCTGCAGGACGGCCTGCCCCCCACCTGGAGGGATTTCCGCACCCTCGAGGCCTTCCACGACACCTGCCGGCAGTGATCCCGCACCGGCCCCCAGACCCCCACCCAGATCCTTCCCAGGCAAGCCCTCAGTCACAGCGATGGCTCAGATGCATCTTCATGGCCGGAATAGCACTTCTGCCACCTGCTCGCTTCCATCGTGCGCTCAGGCCAGGCTTGGTGAATAGCAGAGTCCCCTCTGTTGACGGGACCATCACACCGCTGAGCTGGCGTGTGGGGGCGCAGAGAGCACCTCAGGACCCAGGACAAGACAGGCAGGCAGCTTCTTTCTCGCGTGTGCTCACCATGCTGGTGCATCAGCCCTCCTGAATCTGTGTTCTAAGTCATTTTACAGTTGGAGTGAGCCCTTGTCATGCCGAGGGTTTTGTCCTGTTCCGTGACTTATCTTTATCAGCAGTAAACCTTCTCTACCCGGGATGAGGTTTCGTGTCCTGTTTCTTAAAGCACCTTCTGTGTTCAGTTCTGTGAACACGTGAGCAGATCTCGGCCTTTTGAAGGAAAAAAAAAAGTAAAACTTAGTAATGTCTGCGTTTGAAATAATTCTTTTTGAGGACACATCTCCCTGCTTCTTGCCTTCGGGAGAGAGGGCAGTGTTGGCAAATATTCCATTTCAAAGATGTTTCAACGGCTTGAAAAATGGATTGTTCTTTTTAAGGAGAGAAGTGCACAGATGTTTCGTTTTACTAAACCAGTAATACACATATCTAACAAAGGGAAAGGAATCTGCCCGCATTGCCAGCAGACCGTGCGTGAGAGGGCAGGACAGCTGTGCCTGGCTTGTCGGTCCCCTTTTGTCCTGAATCTTAACCATGAGCAGATTCCAGCCCCATCTACTGAGTTTATTCAGGGCCTCAACCCTGTTTAAAGCCGTGACCTGCATATATGAGGAAGCGTTGACCTGCTGAAGGTCTTAAGAAGGATGAGCAAGTCCCTAGAGCTTTTCCAGCAGGCCCAGCTTAGAGACAAGGCAAGTTCTCTTTGCGGTGAACAGGGCCAGAGAGACGCTGCTTTCTGACGGGTCCCAGAACCTGGGTTCTGGTACCACCCAGACCTTCCTCACCTACCCCTCCCAAGCTGAAAAGAGCCAGAGAATAAAGGAGATTTAGTGATGGGGGGACGCAATGGGACAGTCCACCCCAAGAGTGGTCCAGTAGTCCTGGCGTCCTGGAAGCTTGTTGAACGAATACTCAGCACTTCCCTGGTGGTCCAGTGGCCCAGAGTCTGCACTCCCAGTGCAGAGGACCCGGGTTCGATCCCTGATCAGAGAACTAGACTCCACAAGCGCGACTAAGAGTTCACAGGCCACAGCTAAGAGTTTGCATGCCACAAGTAAAGATCCCACGTGCCACAGCTGAGACCCAGTGCAGCCAAATATTTAAAACACACACAAATCCTCAGGCCCCACCCCAGACTGGCTGAATCAGAGACTGGGGGTGGGGCCCAGCACCCTGGTTGTTAGCAAGTCCGGATGTGGGCCCCAGTCTGAAACCACCAGTCTCTAGGAGATGGCAGTGCTCTCAGGGCCCAGTTTGGGTCAGGAGGGTGAGCGGCGGCAGGATGTAGTACGGGAACGTTTGCACACAGCAGGTGATTTTAGATTAAATACCAGGGTTTATCACATTTAAGATGCCATCACTCGTAAGATGCACCATTATTTCACGATCCCCCTAAGAAAGAAAAACAGGCTGCCAATTAAACCATGGTGCAGGCTGTAATGATAATCCTGTGTGACACATGATCGGTCACACCAGCCTTTCATGCTCTGAAACTGCTTTCATCTCTTCCGAGGGGGTCGGTGGTTTCTCCTGCCTCGAGTCTCACTGTCTAACGTGTGACAGGCGATCCCTTCCCAGGGCTCCTAGTAACACATCCCCAGTGACTTGCCTGTATCCTCCTTTCTTTGGTCTTGTAAGACACTTGTTTGTTGCAAGAAAATCCAGAATTGAGGCCACTGGGTGTATAATAACATTTTGTTGCACAGCTGCACGTCTTTTTAGAGACATTTAAATGGCAAATAAAAGACCCCATGCAGGACGTACAGGTACGCAGAGCCCGTGTGAAGTGACGACAAGATGACGAGCTGTGACAGGCTGGAGCACATGCTGATGACGAGTGCGTGTTGACGGCCAGCTGGCTGATAGCCCACGTCGGGGACCTTCTCGTGCGTGAACCGGCCCTCTGACAATCGATGGGATTATGGTAACAGTACACCACGTTGTGGGGCTTCCCTGGTGGCTCAGTGGTAAAGAACTCACCTGCCAGTGCAGGAGATGAGGGTCCGATCGCTGGTCAGGAAGAGGCCCTGAAGAAGGATATGGCAACCAACTCCAGTATTCTTGCCTGGGAAATCCCACAGACAGAGGAGCCTGGTGAGGCTAAAGTCCATGGGGTCGCAAAGAGTCGGACACAGCTTAATGACTAAACAACAGCAGCAACCCCACGTTGTGAGAGAGCTGTTCGGATTTTTAAGTGTTGGCAACAAATCTGAGAGCCTCCTGCTGCTGCTGCTGCTGCTAAGTCGCTTCAGTCGTGTCCGACTGTGCGACCCCATGGACAGCAGCCCACCAGACTCCGCCGTCCCTGGGATTCTCCAGGCAAGAACACTGGAGTGGGTTGCCATTGCCTTCTCCAATGCATGAAAGTGAAAAGTGAAAGTGAAGTCGCTCAGTCTTGTCCGACTCTTTGCAACCCCATGGACTGCAGCCCACCAGGCTCCTCCGTCCGTGGGATTTTCCAGGCAAGAGTACTGGAGTGGGGTGCCATTGCCTTCTCCGAGAGCCTCCTAGTTGGTCCCAAAGATCCCTCCACCTCCCGCCGAGCTGCGTTTCCAATGGAGAGAGCAGACCGTGAGTTCTGGGCCCTGGGCAGGCAGTCATTTCTGCTCAGGTCTGAGGGACAGTGTTCTTGGTCTCACTACATCACCTTCAGCGATACCTACTCTGTGGCCGCTGATGCCTGTTCCCCACTTACAGGAGCTTCCATGTTAAAATAATGTACTTAGGGGAAAAGCACGACCCCTAATGTTAAATAATAACACACAACTGCGGAAACTAAGACAAGATTGTAAAGCAACTATATACTTCAATAAAAATTGAGTAACAGCACAGCTGAAGCGTAGCCACAGCAGAAGGTGTGACGGGGGTGGCCGGTTCAGGACCTCAGCTCCGGCCTCCTGCTCCCAGTTGTGGGGCTTGGACAAGTCACTCGTCCTCTCCCAAAACACGCACGTCAGTGGCCCAGGGCCAGCGAGGCAGGAGAGCGGGAGGGGCTGGGGGCTCGTAGACGAGACGTCCACGAGCAGATAGTCCCTGAAGCTGGGCGCCGGACAGGCGGGTGATACGTGTGATTCTGTTTCTCTAGTTTTTAATTGTCCCTAATTAAAAGGGGTGGGGGGAAGTATAAGGGTCGGGCTAGGCAACCGTTAGGGTGTTCTCCTCTCTGACCTTCAGTGCCAAGAAGGGGAAGCTAAAAGGGGGAGGGCCGGGCCGGGCCGGGCTGGGAAAGGGGTTTGTTCACCAGATCCCTGAACGCTTGGTGCTTCAGAGATGCTCCAATATAGAGAACACACTGACCTGAAGTGGAAAAAACAGACTGGGGGTGGGCTGGGGTCGGTTCCAAGACGTGGACTGTGAGGAAGCTGGGACCTGGTGCTGCTAGGGGCACCGTCCCCGGGGCCAGACCCGCCCGGTGGAGCCCCTCACGAAGGGGTCCTGGCCATCAGCACTATGCCAGCCACACCCCCGCCGACCCCTATCACTCAGACTGTGCAGCAAGCTCTTGGCCAGAACCTCGAGATGTTTTAGATGACCTGATGACCGCCTGGACAGCCCAGCATCTCCTCTGTACCAGGCGCTTCCCATATGTTGTTCATTTCCTCTCGGGTGGGTTTGTACTGTTTTCCCCATCATGTGCACGAGGCCTGGAGGGGCCTGGGTGTCCCACTGCCCTCATCGCTTCCTCCCCAGGAGCAGAGGGGCTGAGCAGTCCCTGCTCTGCGGGGCATGTTGTGTCAAGAATTGCCCAAGAAGCTCCCTCAGCCCAGACTTGGAAATCTGTCTTGCAGTTGCATCTGCCAGATTGAGCAGCGATGTGTCTTTTCCGTGCTCTCTGCCGGCTGAGTTCTGTTGATCAGCAGGGCACCTGTTAGGAACCGGCAGGATGGGATGAGGAGGGCCAGGAAAGGTGGGCCAGATTTTTCCCCCCGAACTAAATCGGGAATTGGCCTTTTGGTATCGAGTGATGTTTTTACACTTCACGCCACTGACGGAAAGCTGCGGGCTTAAAATGATCTTTTGGTGTTAACGTGCCAATTCTCCATTGCATTTTGAGTGTCAGAGTGTGGGCCTGCTGCTAAATCGAGAGCCTTTTAAGGTCACCCGAGCTGGGAGGAGAAGAGACAGCAGCTTCAGCCACCAGGAATCCCAGTAAGATCCGGAACGCCCGCCCACTGGACGGGAGGCAGCATTGGGCTGTTGGGTCTGTGGACAGAGGACAGGATGTGACCGCTCACCTGGCTTGGCTGTGCCCCGCAGCGTCTGCATCTCCGCCTCCGCGACGAAGATGAGCAGGGGGCTTCAGTGTCCTGCCTTGACAGGAAAGGATGGGCCAGTCCCGCTCACTCGGGGTGCAGCCAGCCAGGCTGTTCTGTCGCAGAGAAAGCTCCTTCAAGGCCGCACAGTATGTGCCTCGGAGATGAGCCTGTGGCGTCCGTGGACAAGCCTGTCCTCCAGCTCATCTGCCCGGGGAATAATTAGGCCTCACTTTCTGGGACAGGCAGGTTTCTTTCCCCATCTCTGTCGTCCTGCCCGCACTCTCATCCCCACCCCTGCTTCTCAAATTAATGGAAGGAACCTCCCAGCATCACTCCCGAGTTGCACTTCAAATTGCTGGCTGGCTGCTCCCTATTATTAGTACTCGAAGAACTAAACCTTCACGTTCACAGGCACATCCCTGGTAGAGGCTCTTCTTGGCAGCTCTCAGACAATTAGTTACTCGAGAGCAGCTTCAGCCTGTCTCTGTGCTAATTGAGTTGAAATTTCAGCTGCAGGTTGACTGTCCTCGGGGACAGTGGGCGCAGTGGCCTGGTGCTCACCACACAGGCAGGTCCTGCCAGCAGCAGGCTTCTGCAGCCTCTCGGGTCCCCAGCTGGATAGGGACAAAGCAGTGAAGCAGCCCTCTGGCAAGAAGGTACGGGGAAGGTAGGGGCCAAGGGGTGACGAGGGAAGGGTGGAGGGTGGTAAGAGGCCCCTAGCTCAAGCGCCAGCCTGGGCCGCCAGCAAGCTTCATCAGCTCCCACACCGTGGGACGCGTGGGTACTTAATGCCTTACTCATCCTCGTCTAATTCTTGGCTGTCGTCTCAATTGTGGGCTCGCTTTCTTAATACCAGAAGGAATACATGTGTTCCTTTTATAGAAAATTAGGTAATGTGGGCAAGCAAAAGGAATGATACCCATAATTCCAACCAACAGGAGACAATGACCAGAGAACACTGTGGCGTACACCTTTCCAGACCTTCGTGTGGACGCGCTGAGGTGAGGACATATTTGTAAAAGAGCATAGATAGGATAGTGTTTGAAACCTGCTTTTTTGGATTTAGCAAACGCTAAGTTGCTCCAACACAGAGATCTCAAAACACCTCCAGGGAACATAGACACATACTTCCCATCCACTTCAGTGCCCCAGAGGGAGGGAGCATTTTGGGTCCCAGGGCTGCTCTGAGCCATGTGGTCACTCCGGAACCCTATTCCCCCCACCTTCTCACCCACATGACCTTGGGCGTGACCCATGTGCTGGAAGCGGAGTCATGGGCGCCTTCCAAGTTGATGAAAAGGGGGAAACATAGAGGCGTTGTAAGGCCAGGCCCAGCACGGGCACGTGTCAGTTCTGCTCGACCTTCGTGAGTGAGAGCTTAGGCATGTGGCAGACCTAGCTGCAGGGGCTGCTGGGAGGCACCGTCCCCCACTGCGCGCCCTGGGTCCGGCCGGGACCCTTGCTCTGGACGAGAAGGGGCCGCCTCCACCGTGCAGTGCGCCCTCCTGCATCGGGACTGTGAGCAGTGATGCTGCCCGGAGGCCTGGGTGGGCCTCGTTTCTGCCGTCCTTTGGTTTTGTGCGATGGTGGCCTCCCACGTTTGATAACCATAACTCAGGCAAGGAACCGCTCCTGGATCTTCAGAGTTTTGTTTTGAAGTAATTACAGATTCACCAGAAAGTTACCAGGACACGTTCATGGCGGTGCCAGGCATACTTTACCAGCTTTCCCCAGGGTCAGCGTCTTGTGCAGACCTGTCCAACTGCATCTGTGGTTGCTGGCACAGCTACAGCACAGTGTACAGACCAGGAAGTTGACTTTGGTAGCACTCGGCGCGTTTGTCACCAACTCAGTGGACATGAGTCTGAGCAAACTCTGGGAAATGGTGAGGGACAGGGGGGCCTGGCCCGCTGCAGTCCACGCGGTCGCAGAGTCGGACACGACTGAACAACGACAGCGTGGCGTTTACTTGCGCTGCACCGGCTCCACGCGCACTTAGTGATGCGTCTGTGTGATGGTGTGTCTGCGTGCAGCCTAGTGCAGTTTTATCATATGTGTAGCTTCGTGGAACCGCCACCACCAGCACACGCCACCGTTCCCTCCCTGCGAGACCCCCTCGCACTACCTTTTCCTGATGGCGCTCCCCTCCTTCCCTGTCCCTGCCCCCTGGCCACCCCTAAGCTGCTCTCTATCTCCAGAATCACTTTATTTCATGAATGTTATAAAGAGTGAGATTCCACTGCGTATATGTGCCTCTGAGGTTGGCTTTTTTCATCCAGCAGAATTTCCTTGAGGCTCATCCAAGGTGCTGTGTGTATCAGTGATCCATTCCCTTCAGTTGCTAAGTGATATTCCAGGGGTTTCCACACCTTGGTTAACCACTTACCCAGTGGAGGACGTCTGGTGCTTTTCAGTTTGTGGCCGTTATCAACAGAGCCACTATGAACACTCGTGTACAGTTTTCTGCATAAAAAGAAGTTTTCATTTCTGTGGAATATATAAGCCCATGAGTACAGTTGCTGGGTCATATAGTAAGTCCATTTTTAGTTTGAAAAGGAAATGCCAAACCATATCATTTCACATTGATGTGAGTAATCCAATTCCTGCACAGCTTTGCCAGCATTTGGTGTGGTCGCTGTTTCTTATTTTGATCACTGTGGTAGGTGTGGACTGATACCTCGTGGTGGTTTTTATTTGCACCCCTCCAACGGCTGATGATGTTGAACATCTTTTCGTGTGCTTCTTTGCCATCTGGCTATTGTCTTGGGTGAAATGTCTGTGCGTGTCTTTTGCCCAGTTTCTAATTGGATTGTTTTTGAACGCTGAGTTTTGAGTTCTTTATATATTCTACATATGAGTCCTTGGCAGGCGTGTCATTTGTGCATATTTTCTCCCAACTGTCGCTTGTCTTTTCATCCTCTTAATGGGGCTTTTTGAAAAGCAGATATATTCAGTTTTGATGAGGTCCAATTTATCAGATTTTTTTTGTTTATGAGTTGTGCTTTTGGTGTTGAGTCGAACCTGCTGGGTTTCGGATTGAGTGTTGTTTTGCTGTAATGAGCATCAGCGCTCCTCACTTCCTTCCTTCCTCCCCCTGCCCCCGCCCCGTCTCTCTCTCTGTCTCTCTCCCTCCCCAGCAGGGACCTTAGCTACCCTCTCCTTCTATCGGATGGTCACTCAGGACATCCAAGGTTGGGAACCCTGGCCTGGCTCACGCAGCAGGTCAGTGGCAGCGAGAAGACCAGAACGACTCCCTCAGTCACCGTGTTTCCTGCTTCCCGAAGACTCTTCTCGGGGAAGCACTTGAACTGCAGTGTCAAAATGAAATGGATCCACTACAGCAGGGAGTATGAAAGGAAGGCGTTGGCAGTGACAGACTTGTTCCTCCAGCTCAGCCGGGGCCCGGGCAGCGGTGCTCTGATGATGCGCCTCTTGCAGGAGTGAGATCTGATGCCAGTGGTCCTCGCCCTCCCCAGCTCAGGAAAGCAGTCGGGCTGGGGCCTGGGCAGCAGTGCTCTGATGATGCGCCTCTTGCAGGAGTGAGATCTGATGCCAGTGGTCCTCGCCCTCCCCGGCTCAGGAAGGCAGTCGGGCTGGGGCCCGGGCAGCGGTGCTCTGATGATGCGCCTCTTGCAGGAGTGAGATCTGATGCCAGTGGTCCTCGCCCTCCCCGGCTCAGGAAGGCAGTCGGGCAGCGTGCTGCGCTCAGATGGGCAGCTGGGGCCTGAGTCCCTAGCATTTAGCCAAGCCAGTGTGGTCACTAGGGGACTATGGGGGAGCTTCCTGGGGGTGACGCCTCCCCTCGCACCTTTCAGCCTCCGGGATTGCCCAGCCACCCAGATCCCCACCCCCCCACCCCCACCGATGTCGCTGCTGTGTAAGGGGGCGGAGGGGACACACAGATGTGTTGGAGGTGGGAGTTCGGGTCTCAGAAGATGGACAGCCCTTTTCCAGGTTGTGCTCGATGCCCGTCCCTCCCAGGCAGGACCCCACACACCCAAGGATGCCAGGGGTTAGGGTTAGGGTCCCTCCCCCAGGTTCCTGGGGGCCCACACTCAGGACAAGGGTGTCATCACCCCAGCCTCATGCTTGCTGTCGCCATCTTCTGGGAGGTCACCGTCCTCAAACATGGCGGACAGAGGGTGTCCGGCTCCGGGCTGGAAAGCACCTCCAAGTGGAATCTCTTCCTTTCAGGAAGCATTCGACCTTTCACCTCCCAGCCCCTGTGTGATTTTCTCCCCAGAGATCCCTCCCAGGAAGCCCCATGGCGCATTCTTCCCCCCTCCCCCCGCAGTTATTAATCCTATGCTCACCCAGCCCACTTCCTCTTCCTAAACACCCAGCAAGAGTCTCTTTCCCGGGCCCCTTGTGTCTAAGTGGGGCCGTGACACGTGAGCAGAAGAGGCAGCTAAAAGCAGACTGCGTTTCCCATGCTCTCACTTCCTTTTCTGAGACCCCACTGGGGGCAACGCACAGCCGTGGTGGAGTTAGAGGTTGGAAGGGTTCTGAGTCCCGGGGCCACCGCCTGGAGGCGAGACTGCCCGTGAGCTGCCCAGTGGATTCTATGGGACGGAAGTAAACTGTTAAACTTATTATTGGGTTAAATCACTGAGACTTGGGGTGTATTTTTTTTTAATAGCTGCTCGGATTATTTACCCCACCCATCATGAAAATACCCTGAAAACTGTGCCACGAACTGTAAGCTGTTGATGGATGGTAAAGGTTACTGTTTCTCCTGTTTCTATGTTAGCTTGAGTCCAAGTCATCTTTCACTTTGGTTAGAAGAGGGCCACAGGGGTTTCCCTGGCGGTCCAGCGGCCAAGACTGTGCTCCCAGTGCAGGGGGCCTGGATTCGATACGTGCTTGGGGACCTAGATTCCACATGCTGCACTGGAGTTCCTGTGGCACAACCAGAAGACCCGTCATGCTACCACTAAGCCCTGGCACAGCCGAAGTAGATAAATAGACTTTTTTTTTAAAGAGAAGAAGAGGATCATGTGCAGAGTCAACTCGGGCTGTCCTCTGGTTCCTCCAGGAAGAGCAGCCTTATCAGACGCCTTCCTGACCGCTCTCAAGGAGTGTGGACATTCCATCCCTTCTGCCCCCTTCCTCTGATCGTCTTCAGAGCCGCTCCTCTTGCATTCATCAGTCATTATTTATCTTGTTGTTCTCCACCCACTCCGAGACGGTCAGCTCCACAAGGCCAGGAACCGAGTCTGTCTGGAGCACTGCCCTGTCCCCTTGCACACAGGAGGTGCTCAGTAAGTATTTACCGAACGTGGAGAAGAGGAAGCTCCGCGCTCTGCTGCTCACAGGGGGACCTTGGGCCAGGCACGTGATCCTTCCGAGTGTGGATGCTTCACCCGTGAGTGGGGCAGTGGCCCTGGCTGGCCGTGCAGTGCCGGAGTCCTGTGAGGGAGTCACACCAGTCCTGTGAGGGAGTCACACCAGTCCTGTGAGGGAATCACACCAGGTGTTGGTTGTGCACCTACTGTGTGCAGGTGCTTGGTGCCCGGAATGTAGCCCACTTGGCAAACGAGAAAGGGGCCAGGCGGCCAAGACAGCCTTGTCAGTGACATCCACCGCAGGCAGGGCAAGGATGCTCTGGGGCCATGGTCACCAGGTGGGGCCTCTTCCATCTTCCACTGTGGCCTTGGTGACACCCACTCGCCTCTCTTTGCTCACCCTGAGAAAATATTCAGAGAAAGAAATCCAGAGGTTTGGCGGCCTTCCCTCTGAGACGCAGCCTCAGCTGTGCACCCTCTCTTAAGCACAAGAGATTTCAGACGCCACCTGGAAAGCAGAAGTGCCCAGAAGAGACTGTCAGGGGTGCAGACCCGCCCCTGTTCCCATCCCATCCACACTGCTGTGAATGAGCACATCTCCCTGCCTTGAGGATAAGCGGGTCCCTTTCTTGCTGTGGCCTTTTGATATTTGACTTTGCACTCGATGCCCCTAAAGCTAATAGGCCCTGGCCTTTCATTTCCAAAGGGTAGTTGGTCAAATTAATGATCGCCAAAAGGCCAGAGGTAATTTGCTTTCCTCCCGGTTTCTTTCCATTCGTTTGCAAACCAGCAAAGTTCAAGAAAGCTTCTGAGCATGAAAGAGTAGGGGATCTAATTAGGAAGCAGGCAGGTAGTTTGAAAACTTTCTCGAGACCTTAGGGGCCATAGTCACAGGGTGGTCATGAGATTGTCCCGACAAGGACACTGAATTCTGCATGGGCCGGTCCCAGCCGTGGGCCTCATTCCCAGAAGCCCGGACAGCTTGCAAATGAATGAATGTGTATCCCTGTTCAGCCTGTCTTCAGCCTCCATGAGGGACCCCAGCCCAGACCATCTGCTGGGGGGCAGGGGGTGGCTAGCCGGCAAAGGGCTGAGGTTGACAAGGGACAGGAACCGTTCTACAGCAGCCTGCGTCCTCAGAATATAAACACCCACTGTGTGAGGCGCGTGGGGTGAGGTGTGTCTGTTTTGCTGTTACGCACAGTGGAGGCATTTTATGGCTGGGTCTTGTACCTGGGCCTGAGCATTTCCAGCTGAGCCACACACTGCAGAAAGGCTGTGGCTTCTCAGGAGCCCGGCCTGATGACTGGCTGAGTGCCCCAGGCCACCAGGGACGCGGCGGGGGTGTCAGCCTGCCATGAGCCATGTCTGTGAATGGAGAACACGTGACCCCAGGAATCCAGACACCATGGTTGTATCACCCCCTTGGGATTAAAAACAGGACCTCGCCTTGCCTCTGGGGAACCAACACCCAACACCACTCATCCGTCCATGTGTTGCAATTAGAGGGTCTCTCATCAGTCCATCCCCACCCCCCCACTCCAGAGGAAGGGGGTCCTGGCCAGTCTCAGTGCCAAACTCACCCACACACACACCCTCCTGTGATTGGTTCAGGGATGGGCAGACGATCTCACACACCCCGCCAAAGACATGCAGTTAGGTCCCGCTCGGTGCTGAGAGACAAGTACTGCTAGTTTCCACTGAGTGTGAACAGAGCGGGTTGAGCAGCTGCTAGACCCAGGACCTGGAATCCCTCCGGGGGCCAAGCTCACTCCTGTCCAGCTTGGGCCAGGGTGGGCAAGGGGAAGAGCCCTTCCCCTGCAGTCTGTGTGCTCAGCGCTTGACACGCACCAGCAGGCCCAGGAAACCGCTCAGAGGGCCCAGGTGCACTGTGCAGATCAGCCAGTGAAGGGGGAGTCTGGGGCAGTAAGCTGGCGACTGGTCCATGAGGCCGTGCGCTAGGCATCTCTGAGGTATCACACGGGATCTTACAGTCCTTTCCTGGTTTGATCTTTGCTCAGAGGACGTGTTTTAAGAGAGTTTTCTTAAAATATTTATTTGGCTGTTGGGTCTTAGTTGTGGCACGCAGACCTCAGAGCACGGAGACTCTGTAGTTGCCTGGCTCTGTTGCCCCGAGGCATGTAGGATCTTAGTTCCCGGACCAGGGATCGAACCTGTGTCCCCTGCATTGGAAGGCGGAGTCTAAACCACTAGACCACCAGGGAAGTCCCAGAGGCCATTTTCTAATTTGAGAATTTTTTTGCCATCTGGAGAGACTAGAAATGAGAAGCAGCTTTATCTTCAAACCTAGCAAGTAATGGCTCCTTTACATTTCCTTTAAATTTACTGAAAAACTGAGAAGTTTTCTTTTAGCATTCAGGAGGCAAGGTGGCTTCTTCCAGAGGGAGTCTCCTTAAGAGGATGGTTGGGTCCATCGGGCAGCTGTCAGACTTCGCACCACCACCTGACCTGGGCCCTCTTCCCTCCTCTCCCCTCTGCGCCCTCACCAGTGGCCTCCGCAGGCCCCCCTAGATAGGAGGTGTGTCAGGAAGGTGTGGACGGGGGGCCTCCCTCTATTTCCCATTCATGCTGTGGGATGAGGGCCGCCCTCCGGGACCAAGGCGGCGGCGCGTGCAGACAAGTTAGACTAGATGCCCGGGCTCTGGGCCGGCCCTCTGCCACCTCCTGGCCCGGGGTGAGAGACGTGAGCTGTTTCAGGCATGGCTACACGTGTCTGTGGTCCCTCACAGCGTAATCCACCCCTGACACACACACATACACACAACACACGCACACACACACAACACACACACACACACACCATACACGACACACACAATACACATGACACACACACACACCACACGCACACACACCATACACAACACACATGACACACACATACCACACACACATTATACACAACACACACATACCACACACAACACACACACACCATACACAACACATATGACACACAACACGCACACACAATGCGCACACACCATACACAACACACATGACACACCCATACCACACGCACACACAACTCACACACACCATACACCACACACACACGACACACACATACCACGTACACACACCATACACAACACACATGACACACATACACAACACACACATGACACACACACACACCACACGCACACACCATACACAACACATGACACAACACGCACACAACGCACACACACCATACGCACACACACCACGCACATACACCATACACAACACACGTGAAACACACATACCACACACACAACACACACCATACACAACACACATGACACACACACACCACACACAATGCACACACACCATACACAACACACATGAACACACATCACATGCAAACAATGCATACACAACACACATGACACACACACATACCACACACAACACACACACCATACACAACCCATGACACACACCACATGCAAACACAATGCACACATATCATACACAACACACATGACACACACATACCACACACAAACACACGCACACACACCACACACAATGCACTCACACCATACCCAACACACACACACACACCACATGCACACACAACGCACACACACCATACACCACACACATGACACACACACACCATACACAACACACACCCCACACAACACACATGACACACACATACCACACACACAACACACACAATGCATACCACACAACACACATGCACACCACATACCACACAACATACATGCACACCACACACACACAACACACACACATATACCACACAGTACACACCACACACACACACAACACACACACACACCTGCAATGGGTTTCTTGGCCCTGACTGCATCAGAAACATCCTGTTTGTTCATGGAAATATTTGATCAGTATCTGACTGTTACCCCAGTAGATTTTAAGCACATCAGTCAGTTCAGTTCAGTCACTCAGTCATGTCTGACTCTTTGCGACCCCATGAATCACAGCACGCCAGGCCTCCCCGTCCATCACCAACTCCTGGAGTTCACTCAGACTCACGTCCATCGAGTCAGTGATGCCATCCAGCCATCTCATCCTCTGTCGTCCCCTTCTCCTCCTGCCCCCAATCCCTCCCAGCATCAGAGTCTTTTCCAATGAGTCAAGTCTTCGCATGAGGTGGCCAAAGTACTGGAGTTTCAGCTTTAGCATCATTCCTTCCAAAGAAATCCCAGGGCTGATCTCCTTCAAAAAGGACTGGTTGGATCTCCTTGCAGTTCAAGGGACTCTCAAGAGTCTTCTCCAACACCACAGTTCAAAAGCATCAATTCTTTGGCGCTCAGCTTTCTTCACAGTCCAACTCTCACATCCATACATGACCACAGGAAAAACCATAGCCTTGACTAGACAGTCTGTATTAGGAACCTAGGGGTTTTTTTCATAGCTTTTTTTCATGGTTAACAGACTATTCAGATTAACTGCAAATGTCTCTCAAGACATGGAACCCAAGATCCAGACTGAGGATCTCGCCATGCCTTAGCACAGGGGGACTAAAATATTGGGGTGCTGCAGGCCAGCTGGAGAGCTGAGAGTGTGGACGAGGTCGAGGGAGGTTTTGTCTTCCGCCTGGATGAAGTTTACCGCTTTTGCACTGTATGGCAGGAATAGCAGCATGAGTTAAATGTCACAGTTTACATGACTAATTCCATGCACTTTTAACATCCTGTCACATTACACTCTTCCCCCTTCCAGGGGGGCTTATGCTCCACCTCTGTCAATCTCCCCTTCCCCTCCATTGCTCTCAAGGTCAATGTCTTGTTTTGACAAAAGACATCATTTTGATTCAGGCTGAACATATTCTGGCTTCAAGACATGGCTGGACTCTGTTTGCCTTCCTCAAGAGTCACACTTCCATTCTTCCCTTCCAAATAGAGCTCCCAGCTTCAGCCTGGGATAAAGACTTCATATCCCAACTCCTTTACAGTTATATGGCCATTGAGACGTGCCTCGGATTGTGTCCAACTGCTGGAAGGGGTTCTTAAGGGAGTGGTGAGAGGAAGGAGGTCTTTGCTTCCCCCTCCCCCTTCCTCCCGGTGGAAGTGTAGATGTGATGGCTGGCCTCAGACAGCCAACCTGGACCATGAGGTAGAAGCCATGCACTGAGGATGGCACAGCAGCAGGACAGAAGGAGCCTGGCTCTTTGGCAACCTGGACAGCCATCCCTGCTCTTCTTTTATGTGGGAGAAAACCAAGATGTTTTATTTAAGCCACAAGTGTACTTTGACTTACAGCTGAGTTTGATCCTGATCAACACAAGGACATCTGATGAAGCTGGCTTTTTATTTTATTTATTTTTTTTTCTTCTCTTTTTTTTATTTTTTTTTTATTTTTAAACTTTACATAATTGTATTAGTTTTGCCAAATATCAAAATGAATCCATCACAGGTATACATGTGCTCCCCATCCTGAACCCTCAACAACCTCAGTATGAGCCTGTTTTGCTCTTTCTCCCTCTCACCTTACCAGGGAGCTAATTGAGAGTTCCAGTTAACGGCCATTATTTGTTCCCGAGTGTGGTGCTTGCCGCAGCACACCCCCAGCCCAACCAGTGCTGAGAGCTCTCCTTCTGCTGTGGCATGATGGTTTCCTTCCCCAAGATCATTAACACCCCAATTCCACCAGCCTCTTTGGAGACCTGCATGATTTCAGTTTCTGCCGGGGTTTAACACTTGTAAAGGTTATTGAATCCATCTTTGGTCAGGAAAAGCCATTTAATGAGCATGTTTTGGCCTCATGAAGAGAAGGTAGCTGCACACATGTGTTCAAAGTTGCAGCCAGCCCTCTGGCACCCCATCTCCTCCTCGCCGGTTTGATTTCTTGGTCCGCACTGGACAAATAGAACAGGCTGGCTCTTTCATTCCCTCCGCCCAGCCCCCACCCCCAGCCCCTCATGCATCTTTCATCTTGACTCACTACTCCTGCAACTCCCTCTGCCCTGTGAACAGTATCGATCGGCTGATTAAGCCATCAAGTCACAGCAAACAACTTTAATTCTCTAACTCCAGGCCCTCGCTTCTCTTCCTGGCCTGGTACTGAGTTCCTCGCTCACATGTAACAACCGGCAGAGGACTTTTCCGCTGCCCGTCACTAACCTTGATGTCGCCCTTCTGTTGTTTTGCGGTGTTTTGGATAGTCAAGAAGATGAACTTAAAAGAAACCAGATCCTCAATTTAGATGCCACTCCACCTGTCATCTAAATACAGTAACTGGAGGCTTTTGAGAGCCAGCCCCAGTTCCTCACCAGAGGGGCACCTCCACAGGGCTTTTATTGACTGATTTTTGGCTGCACAGGGCGTTCACCGCTGCACGCAGGCTTTCTGTCGTTGCAGCAAGTGGGGGCTGCTCTCTGGTTGCAGCGTGTGGGCTTCTCGCTGTGGGGCTTCTCTGCAGGGCACAGGCTCTGGAGCATGACTCATGTAGTTGTGCTGTGTTGTCCCAGGGCATGTGGCATCTTCCTGGACCAGGGATCAAACCCGTGTTCCCTGCATTAGCAGGTAGAGCCTGTACCTGCTACTAAATAAGCCATTTATGATGCCTTTTATGATTTAGTGTCCTGTCCCATCTCTTCCATTCTTTTTTCTCTTTGTCAGAAGTGAGGCAGTAAGTCAAGGGAAGGGGAATAAGGCTTCTCCATCAGAGGGCATGCCACAGACTTCGTGGACATATTCGGATTATCACACTCTGCCCTCTGGACAATAACAGACATGCAAAACATCACCTTCCTCCCAAAAGCCTCAAGCCGTCACAGATCGGCTCCGAGTCCTGATCTCGTCCTCCAGGTAGGAGGAAGCTCCGTGCAATAGAGAGGTGCTTACGTGCAGCTCCGGGAGTTCACTTCCTCTCCACCGCAAGCCAAGAGCCACGTGATATGTGTCAGGTGTGGGAGAACCACAGAGAAGACCTGCTGCATCCTCAGCTCCCAGCACAGCCCTGGGCACCCCCCAGACAGTGAGTGAGCGAATAAATGAATGAACGCCCAGTCTGGGAGCCCGGTGCAGAGAGGCGTGGCCATTCCTGCTGGTCATCCAAGCTCCAGCCCCAAGTCATCTCCAGCGCTGTCACTCGGCATGTGTGGCTGTGCCCGTGTCCATCCCCAAAACGTCTGTGAGCTTCCTTCCCACTGCCTCTCCCGCACTAGCGGGTGGGCCCCCAGGCGCAGGATCCCCGGGTCCTTTGGTTCACTCTGCGTCTCCTGTACCTAGAACAGGGCCCAGAAAAGAGCAGCGCTCAGTAAGTGTTTGCGGAGTGAAGGAATGGAGGTGTCAACACTCAGGGCCTGGGGAGGCGCTGAGTCCAGATGCTGGAGGAACTAAAACAGATTACACAGCATCGACATCCACTTTCTAGGGGTTGATGATGGAATAGACCCTGTTCTTAGGAGACACAGGCTGATATACTGAGGGGAGAAGTGTTAGAATGTCTTCAGCTTACCTTCAAGTAGTTCAGAAAAAGACACGTGTATGAGCCCCACCCCCCCACCTACCTCCTGTGGAACCTTGAAATGTTGTCCTGTGTCCCCCCTGGAATGAAAGGCAGGGCTCGAGTCCCTGTGCATCCTAGGACCTCATCAGGGCACTTACTGACTCACTCAGGGGACCCAAGCTCACCTCTTGCTGCAGCCTGACTGTCCACCCAGTGAAATCCCCCACATGTCCCTTCACTGCTCTGGTGGGAACAAGGGCCAGGTATGGAGGGATTTGGACAGGGACGAAGAGTTTGTTCCTCAGTGTGGACTGGAGTGATGTGGTCCGTGTGGACCCTTGCGGGTGCTCCCCAGCTCCCTGGAGGGGCCCAGGGGGCCAGCATCTCTACCTAGAGCTAAAAAATCCTCCCCCAGAGCCGCCCCAGCCCTCCAGCTCCCCAAGGAACCACGAGAGGTTCTCTGACCGTCACCGAGCAGTCTTTCATGACCAATTTCAAGGGATTAATGGGAGAGCTGAGTGGAATTTACTTAAAACATCAGCTCCACTTAAAATAGCTCTTCCAGGCATTTAGCGGCAACGTCTTTGATTCCCCAGCCGCATCCTTTCACTCTGTTATTAAATACCACGATATTCTGGTCCAAGTTCCGACTCCCCCAAGCCCTGATTCACGCGGCTGTGTGTGCCGGGGAGTGTGAGACATCGTCACCTGCCACCCGTGGCCTTTGATGGGCGGTGACACCGGCGAGGGTGCCAGCAAGTGGCTGGCACGTGGGCTCAGGACAACTCAGTCGGCAGACATGGCCAGTGCCCCAAGTTACACCATCAGAAGCCACACGTGGGACCAGGGACAGCACCCCCTGTTTCAACCACTTTTGGGAGTTTCTTTTTCTTGCCTCAATTTACATGCGTTTCTAAATTCTGGCTCCTGGGCCACCAGAGTCTCAGCCACTTTGAGAGCCGGTGCTCCAGGCCCCCCTGCCAGACAGGACTTCTCACCTGCTCTTTGGACGTTTCCCCTGTCTTGGCCTCTGGCTTTTCATTTCCACCCAATTTTGTGCTTGTTTTCCAACCTGATGTTTGGGTTGCAGTGGGCATAGTGATGCTGATGGTGGTGATGGTGATGAAGACGGTGGTGGTGATGACATTGACATAACAGGATTAATGGGACTCTCAAGGAAGCCTCGCCGTGTGCCTGGCATGACGCAAAGCCCTACTGCAGCTTCAGTTCTGGAAGGAGGATCTGAGCTGGAATGCAGAATGTCTGTTGTGATCAGCACCTGCAGAGGGGAGAGGCGGAAGCAGGATTGGGCAGAGGGAGTGACTGAATGGTGACACTCCCCCCCCACGCCCCATGAGGCCTCAGCCAGCCCAGCAGGGAGCACAGCAATCAGTCTTCCAAGGGTCCCAGGTTGGTCCCACACACCCACCTGGATGCCTGCCTCTGGATGCCAGCTGTCCCTGAGGACACAGCCTGGGGTGGAAAGGCGGGTCTCTGCAGCCCAGCTCCTCTGAAGGAGCCGGGGCCCTCCCAGTGGCCACACTGCAGCAGCTGGTGGCAGGTCCTTCTGGAAGATGACGTGGGCGACGCCTCTCCCTGTCTGCCATAAGCCATTCATCTGCACGATCCAGCTTTGTCCTCAGAGCAGAACCCTGAGATGCCTTTGCAGATGAGGCAGCAGGCTCAGAGAGGTTAAGGCACTCACCCAAGGTTACAGAGCTCACCTGCTGATGCTCATCTTCCTGGTGCAGGGCCCAAGTTCATACCCACCATCATAGGGCCTGTCAGGCTGAAGAGTAGGATTTTACAGATGAAACTGAAGTAACTGGCCCTCCCTTATCCTGAGGAGCAGACACGATGCTCTGTCTGATCGCCCGACTCCCTCCTGGGAGAGAGTTGTCAGGTTCTGGGTTCATCTTCCAGCAGAGTGGCCCTCCGGTGACCCGCCTTCCTTCCCGCGTCCCATCTTCCCTCTACAGTGGAGCTGGGATCCTGCTGGACAGTGTCTAGGACAGATGTCATGTGGGGCTTTGCTGCATCTGTTGGTTCCAGACCTTGGGAAGGAGAAAGGGGCGGTCGTTCAGGCCCTCCTTGGTGCCAAGACATTGGATCTCCTGTGACCACTGGGAAACATGAGGCCCAAGCCATGAGGAACAGTCCCGAGATGAGACCCTCGGGGGCAGCCAGCGGCCCTTAGAGGCAGGCAGCACACGGATAAGCTCTTTCCTGCCCCTGCAGACAACCCACTGCTATTTCAGGATGTGCGTCCTTACAGTGAAGGGACAAGGCTGTGCCTGGGGAGAAGGGTGTTGCATAAAACCTGAACCGACTTGACCCTCCGACCTGGGCCGTGGGCAGCTCAGGGGTTGTCTGGGAGCCTGAGTTCACCTACCCTGCCCGGCGGGCCCAGGATGTGGGTCCTAGAGGGACCCCGGCCCTTCCTGTCACCCCTTCCCCTGTTTCCCCCACCTCCTGCCATCCTGATAGCCAGACCAGACGTGGGCCTGGCTCAGCCAATCAGAGGCTTCAGATTCCAGGAAATAGAGCGAAGATTCAGCAAGAGCTAAGTGCATATCCGATGGTCGCAGTGCCAGCCCAGGTGCCGGCAGCAGCAGCCTGCCCAGCTGTTCCTGGGGCGGCCAGCTGTGGTTCCAGCTGCCCCAGCTGAGCCAGGCTCCCAGGCAGCCGCTGAGCTGACCACAGCCCACTGCCATTCTCAGCTTCTCCTGTCAATTCTGGGAGTTTCTGCAGTCATGCCAGCCCCATCTTCTCCTGTATGAGATGCCAAAGTTCATTTAGGCTGTTGCCACCAAGCAAAAAATGTACAGTGTCTGCCAGCACCCCTGGAAGACATTGGGTGCACCTGCCCGGAATCCTCTCAGTCAGTGGCCTGAGGTGGTGAGTTCCCTGTCGAGAGAGGCGGACACGTGCCAGCTGGAGGGCTCCTTGACAGGAATGATGCCTAGATTTTGTGCGGATTCAACAAACAGCTTAGATAAAAGCCACTGCAGAAATTAACACAGCACTGTAAAGCAACTGGAAGAAGTCAGCCTCTGTGTCGTTCCGTTGTCACTGTCGGTCGTGGCTGCGACAGGAGTTTGGTATCAGTTTAAAGCAAAGTGCTCGCGTTCTAGCCGAGCCCATGTCTGGCTTCCAGTCTGAATGGAACGTCCTTCGGAGGGAAAGAAAAGGGCGGGTTTGTCCTTGACCGAATCAGCCTCATTTTACACGGTGAGGTGGGACAAGGCTCCCAGCGAGTTTGAGGCTGGCTCCATCCCTTCCGGAGGACCAGGGCTTCTGAGATGTGTGGATGTGTTGCTTTCTTAAGGAAGAAAAAGTGAGAGAAGTAGGAAGTGAAGTCCAGATCTGTTTTAGCCCCCAGGTCATTTAGTTGTCATAAAAGCTGGAGTTTTTCATGGGTGTATTTTTTGTGTGTACTGTGAATGTGTTTATCCTTCCAAGGCCAACGTTCATAACAGAACCACCTTCTATTCCTCGGCTGATTCCTATGGGGAGGGGATGGCAAGGGGCAGAGCAGCGACATGACCTCCATGAGGTCACAGGTCGAGGCTGTGCAGGAAGTGAGACACAGAGATGCAGCGGCCTGACAACTTCCAGGGGGCGTCATCAGCGGGAGCATCACCCATGGGAGACTAGCAGTGGGCGGTGCGCATCCCAGAGCAGGACCTGCCCTTCCTCCCGAAGCTTGGCTCCAGCCTGGGTCGGGGCAGGATGCCAGGCTCGACTGTCTGCCAGCTCCCTCTTCCCTCGCTAGGGGACCCTTCCCCTGCCTACAATCCCACTGCCCACCTGCAGATAAGGGACTTGCCCAGGCCACAAACTGTCATGTAGAGGAGGTGGGATCTCACCTGGAGCTGTGTGTGTCAAAGCGTTGCCACTTCTGGGGCTCAGGCCCTTTTCTCAGGACACATGCAGTCCAGGGGAGTCCTGAGGGCCTCAGGAAAGAACAGACAAAGACTACAGGGAATTCAGAAGATAATCCTGGGAATCACAGAGGGCTTCCCAGAGGCTGTGGCATTTTCCATGAACCTGGAAGGACAGGTGGTTCTTTTTAATATTTATTTATTTGCCTGTGGCACACGGCATCTGTGATCTTGGTTGCAGCATGCGGGTTTTCTAGTTAAGACATGCAGGATCTTTAGCTGTGGCATGTGGGATCTCATTCCCTGACCAGGAATGAAATCCAGTTCTCTGCATTGACAGCCTGGAGTTTTAGCCACTAGATCACCAGGGAAATCCTGACAGGTAGATTTTGAGCAAAAGGAGCTGGAGTTCTGGGCATCTGGGGAAACCTGCAGGCTGCCCAGAAAACTTGGAAGAGAGCTGCCGTCACTGGGAGAGCCCGCCTCCCAGACACTGAGTCCCACAGCTGGAATTCAAAAAGTCCTGCCTTTCCCAAAGGGCAGGATATATGAGAAGGATGGCGGGGAGGGGAGGGTAGCAGGGGAGCCCATGTCCAGTGCCCCGTAGAGTAGAGAGGTCATGTGAATCGGGGATCCATGGACTCCGGGGTCTCTCCCAGCTCTCAGACCCCGTGACAGATGAGTGGTCCTCGCCGGCAAATGTGCATGAGATGGTGGAAGGTCTGCAGCCTCAGGGGGACCAGAACCCGGCAGGCTCCACACCCCTGGGATGAGAGAAGGGGCCCAGACACCTTGGAGCATCTCCCACAAAAGGGAAGATACAGCTGTTGAAACAGAAAGGTCTGCTCTTCCACTGCAGAAAGCTCAAGGTGGGGAATTGCGAGTCCGTTAGTCACGGGCTTTCACAGCATCTTCAGAAGCTCTGGGAGGGGGCTCACCCCCCAGCCCCAGGGATGGGGCTTCTTTTCACCTGCCTGAGGCTTCCCCCTCTTTCTGGATGGAGGAGCCTCAGTCGTGATGGACGACAGGCCCTCTCAGGCCCCACACGGCCTTTCTTCTTGTAAAGTTTCCAGCTAAAAACACCTCCGTGTTTAAGGCCCGCCTCTCCCAGCAGAGCCCGGAGTCCCCTCCAGGCTTCTGACATGTGTGTCCACGGCCTGGGAAGTTCACATGGATCCTGCTCTTGTGCAGGGAGAGGACGGGGGACACCGTTCATCTGTGCCCAGGCCACGGGCCTGCGAGGGGAGGGTCAGTCCGGCAGGACTGAGATCTTCAGGCGACCAAGGCTACTCAGGCCTGGAGGGGCACAGAACAAGCCCAGGGACCTGCGAGGGGGGCTCCCAGCCCAGGCGCTCGGAGAGAAGGGTGGTCCAGAGTCTCAGGGGACTGGACGAAAGACCCATAGCCCGCCTCCTCCAGTGCAACGAGAACGCTCAATGTCAAAATGTAAACAAAGGGGACTTCCCTCGAGGCCCAATGGCTAAGACTTCACACTCCCAGTGCAGGGGCCCAGGTTCCATCCCTGGTCAGGGAACTAGAGCCCATGTGCCACAGCTAAGACCTAGCCCAGCAACCATTAACAAATATAAATATTTTTTTAATGTGGACAGAGGACAAAATACCCAAGGAGGGCCGAGGCTGCTACCCAAGAGCTGAAGGTTTAAGACCAGGCGCTCGTCACCGGCAGTATGTCTGAAGTCGCCCGCTCATCTTCCTGTCCAGCTCGCCTTCAGCCTCCTGGATGCCTTGAATGGTTGGTCCCAATTCCTCCCCTCCCTACATGCCCTCACTCCTCACTGTGGCCTCCTGGTGGGTGGCGTGCCTGTCCTCTTGACCTTGAGCATGGCCATGGGACTGGCTTGGGCCCCTGGAGCTAAGCGGACTCGCCCAGAGCACAGGCTTAAATTGTGCTTGGACAGCGGGGCTGGCCTCTGGAACTGACGTGACCGATGCAAGTTGCAAAGAGCTGCCCCTGGGGTCTTCCCTGGTGGGCCAGTGGTTCAGACTTCACCTTCCAGCGCAGGGGGTGCAGGTTCGATCCCCGGTCAGGGAACTGAGATCCCACATGCCTGAAAGCCAGAAAACCAAAACTTAAAAAAAAAAAAGAAGCAACATTATAACAAATTCAATAAAGACTTTAAAATGGTCCACATTGGAAAAAATCTTTAAAAAGGAGCTACCCTGGAATGAACATGGGTAGAGCAGACCTGGATGTCCCTAGCAGTCAGCCAGGGGCAGAGTCAGCCACCTGAGCCAGCCCCGACCAGCTGCCTGAGCTGCTTCCTCACTGCACCACTTGCCACCCATCCATCAACCTGGGCAAGACATCCCTGCCTCACCTGTGTGTGTGTGTGTGTGTGAAAGTCGCTCAGTCGTGTCCAAATCTTTGTGACCCCATAGTCTATACAGTCCATGGAATTCTCCAGGCCAGAATACTGGAGTGGGTAGCCTTTCCCTTCTCCAGGGGATCTTCCCAACCCAGGGATCAAACCCAGGTCTCCCACACTGCAGGCAGATTCTCTACCAGCTGAGCCACAAGGGAAGCCTCACCTGTAATGCAAACCTAATAATAGCATCTCCCAAGTTAGTTCAGGGAACACCAGCACCCGCACAAACCCCAAAATATCAATGATGTAACATAACAGAAATTCTAGTTATATACTGCTTTATTTAAAAACAAAACAAAAAACTACTCTGAAAACAATGGTTCACGACAGCAACCATTATATTGAACCTCATGGTTTGGGGGTCAGGGGTTGGGCAGAGCTTGGCTGGGCGGTCTTGTGCTCCACGTGGCACTGAGGTCACTCGTGGCATTCAGCTGGTCGCTGAGCTTGTCTGGAGGGTTCAAGAAGGCTTCACCCGCCAGCCTGGCGTCTTGGCGTAGATGGCTGGAAGGTGGGCCTCTGCTGGTCCCCTCCCTCTCCCTATGGTCTCTGGGCCTCTCTTTATGGTCTTGGGGCCTCTGTGTGTGGCTCCCCAGCAGGGTGGACCCTCTTCACATGGCAGCTCAGCTCCAAGAAACAGGAAGTGGAGTGGGGCGAGCAGTAGATACGGTGTCATTTCCACCGTGTTGTATTGGTTGAAACAGTTAGCAAGCCCGCTTATTTCAGCAGAGAAAATAGAGACTCCTCCTTTCAGTGGGAAAAGTTCACAGAATTTGTAGCCGTCTTTAATCTCCTACACTCATAAGTGCTTCCCTTGCGGCTCAGCTAGTAAAGATTCCACCTGCAACACAGGAGACCCAGGTTCGATCCCCGGGTTGGAAAGATCCCCTGGAGAAGGGAAAGGCTACCCGCTCCAGTATCCTGGCCTGGAGAATCCCTTGGACTGTATAGTCCATGGGGTCGCAAAGAGTCAGACACCACTGACCAACTTTCACGTCACTACTTCACTCATGAGTGCAGTCAACAGCCAGGAAGAGCTCTGCTCCACACGGTGACTCAGGGACCCAGGGTCAAAGGAACTCTGTCATTTACTACATGTAGCATTTTCCAAGGTTACCCTGGTCTCAACATCCAGCAGGCAGATGCTGGGAAGGAGAAAACAGGGAGTCCACACAGGAGGGTTTTATGAGCCAGCCCTAGAAGTGGCCTCTCTCACTTCCACACTGAATTCAGTGGCCTGCACCCAGCACATGGTCCCACCGAACTGCGAGGGATGCGAGGAACTGTCATCCAGCCACATGCCTGGGAGGAAACGGGACAGGCTCGGCCAGCCCCCTGCTCTCCTCTCAAGGCTATATCGTGAGCAGATGGCTCAGTCCATGGGGAGGGTGCATGGTCAGCAGCCCTGAGTGGCCGTCCTCCGCACCTCTGCGTCCAGCACAGCATGTGCAGGGTTTGCATTGCTGGTCTGCATCACTCCATGGTGTGCTTTTTCTTCTTATTCGGTCGCTAAGTCATGTCCAGCCCTTTGTGACCTCATGAACTGCAGCAAGTCAGGCTCCTCTGTCCTTCGCTGTCTCCCAGAGTTTGCTGAAACTCATGTCCATTGAATCAGTGATGCCACCCAACCGTCCCCATGGTGGTATCTGCCAACCCCCCAGCATCTTCAGAGGAGAACGTCTCCCTGCATGTGGGCAGCTCTAAGTGCCCATGCCATGTATCTCGTGGCTCCCCCTCCAGTCACAGCTGAGGGGACCGAGAGTGGCCAGGCCCTTGCTGGTCACTGGCCCACAAGGGGACCTGGTGTACGACACTTTGCCTGGATAGGCTGGACCAACCCGAGACCCAAGCTGAGAGGATACAGAGCGTCAGGAGGTAAAGCAAGGGCTGGGGAAGGGACACCAACAGTCTTGAGCAAGGAGGATTCAGAAGCTGTGAGAAAGCAGAACCAAGAACCACAGAGCCAAGCTCCAGGGAAGAAGGTGAAGAAGCTGGCGGGTAGCAGGAGCTCTACTGAGATGCAGGAGGAGAAGCAGACACCACTCACTGCGGCTCAACGTGAAGACCAGCTCGAGTCTCTGAGACCCAGCACCCCTCCCGGTCTCGAGCCCCACAAGATCCCTCGGTCCTTACGAACGAGAGCAATGAACAGAGTACGGTTGTGGCTGGAGAGAGTCATCGTTCTCGGTCAGGGGTCAGCGGACTTCCTGTAAGGAGCCTGATCATGAATATTTACTGCTCTGCACAACCCTGTCGAAGTTGCCATCATCATGCAAAAGCAACCACAGACAATATTGAAACACGTGACTTGGTTATGTGTCAATAAAACCTTATAGACTGAAGTGATCCTTCCTCTACATTTTAACATGTCCAGAAATATTTTTTTCTTTTAGTTGTTTTTTACTACTGTGTTTTAAAATGTAAAGCAATTCTCAGCTCATAGGCAGTACAAAAAGACTTTGGGCTGGATCCAGCCCACAGGCCATAGTTTGCTGACCCTGTTCTTGGTTCATAAGGGCCGAGGGCGCCGTTTTGTTTGGTCCGCAACACCGGGAACGCCTTCCTGGGTCAAAGGAAGGAACCTGGCGGATGTGTTCCAGACAGCCCAGCAGCAGCAGCTCTCTGACCTTGGCCGGAGACCAG
The DNA here is from genome assembly GCF_002263795.3 of Bos taurus. Taxonomy (NCBI): domain Eukaryota; kingdom Metazoa; phylum Chordata; class Mammalia; order Artiodactyla; family Bovidae; genus Bos; species Bos taurus. The sequence goes on along the minus strand of NC_037338.1, from coordinate 101,920,432 downwards.
CGGTGAGGGCCTTGCGCAATCAGTCTTGGTGATGGGTCATGACCATCCAGCGGGTGTGACGGGGCACCCGCAGCGTCCTCTGCCCAGAGGCAGTGCAGTGTCTGCACTGACCCCGTTGGCTTTGATTCTTCCCTCCCAGCCTCGCAGGCTCTGAGCTGGGTCCTCAGCCTCCTCCCGAGAATCTGTGAGCCCCGCAGCCTTCTAATGAATTCATGTTCTGCTTAAATCAGCTAGAAACGCTTTCTATTGCTTACAAATAAGAACCCTGTCAGTTGTTGGAATTTTTCTCTGTGATTTTCTCTAGTGAATTCCCAGGGCAATAAAATGTGCTATAAAGTTCTTTTTTTAATAAGTTTTTTTAAAGTTATTACATAAATAATACATGTTCATTATTTCATATAAAGGCCAAGAAATAGAAAGTATCACAAAAAAAAGAAATAAAAATTCCTCATAATCACAGCACTCAGAAAGAAGCACAATTACTGTGGGGATGCAAACCTTCCAGATAGAGATACAGACTTTTTTTTCTTCAACAAGTATCAGGTTGTACTATGATATGCGATCTTGTAACTGGCTCTTTTACTCACCAGCACTTTGTGAACTTCTTTAAACATTAATAAGCATACAGTTCTGTCTTTTCAAATAAACACCTAGGATCCCATCACAATGCACGCCCCCTCGTCCACTCCACCAGTCCCCCGTTAGTGGACATGGAGGGGATTTTCAGGTCTTCATTACTAGAGACAGTGCTTGGATACAATAATGTGAGCTCTACTGTGCCCCTCCTCCCCGGATTCGTATGTTAAAGTCCTGCTGCCAGTATCTCAGAATGTGGTTGTTTATCGATAGGGCCTTTAACGAGGTCGTTTAGGTAAAAGGAAGTCGTGCGTATGGGCTCTAATCCAGAGTGAGTGCTGTCCTTATAAAGGGGAGGCTGGGACACAACACAGTCCGATGGAGGCTCACGTGAGGATGCAGCGAGACCGTGGCCATCTGCAAGCCAAGCTGAGAGGCCTCAGAAGGTACCAGCCCTGCCCACACCGGGATCTTGGACCTCTGGCCTCCAGAACGCTGAGACAATAAATTTGTGTTATTAAAGCCACCCAGTCCGTGGTCCTTTGTTATGGCAGCCCCAGCACACAATTACAGTATCCTTTTAGTATGTTTTAATTTTTCCCTAGGCTGGAATCTTGTTTTTTGTGGTTTTTTTTTTATTTTTTTTATTATGATTTTTTTTTTTTTTTTTACTGTACAATATTGTATTGGTTTTGCCATACATCAACATGCATCCACCATGGGTGTACATGTGTTCCCCAACAGGATTCCAAAGTCAAAGAGTGTGTACTTTTTAAAGCCTTTTGTTTTGAAATCATGATAGACTCATAGGAAGTGGCAGAAATACTGAGTTGGCCCAAAAGTTCATTCTAGTTTTCCCATAAGATGTTACAGAACAAATTTTCTGGCCAACCCAACAGTAGAGAGAGCCGTGTTTTAGCCTTCCCCCGAGGGTCCCACAGTGGTGACATCTTGCATAATTATACTGCAGTTTCCAAACTGAGCAACGGGCATCACTACAACTCTGCTAAGTGGGTGGCCGGCCTTATTCAGCATAGTGGTGGGTCTTGTATGTCTTTATGTAGACTGAACCCTGAGCATTTTACTGTTTATTCTACTGTAAATGTTATTTTCCATTTCTTGTTTGTTTGTGGAATAAGGAAAGAATATTCTGACCTTCTTTCCAGAATCGTGCTACATTGACTTATTAATCCTGTAGTTTGTTGAAGATTCTGTTGGACTTTCACTGTATATGATGATATCATCTATAGCTAATGACAGGCTTGTAGGGTTTTCCCCTTTCAATCCTTATACTTTTTTCCTTGCTTTGCTGCATTGTTTAGGATTACCAGTAGGAAGCAGAATAAAAGTGATCGTAGTGGGGAGCCCTTGTTCCACTTCCAGTCTCAGGATTAGGGTCGGGGAAGTGGAAGTTTCTGTAATCTACCATTAAGTATGATGTTGGCAGTAGATTTTTAATATGTATCATTTATGCTATTATTACTGCTAAGTCACTGCAGTCGTGTCCGACTCTGTGCGGCCCCATAGACGGCAGCCCACCAGGCTCCCCGTCCCTGGGATTCTCCAGGCAAAAACACTGGAGTGGGTTGCCATTTCCTTCTCCAATGCATGAAAGTGAAAAGTGAAAGTGAAGTCTCTCAGTCGTGTCTGACTCTTAGCGACCCCATGGACTGCAGCCCACCAGGCTCCTCTGCCCATGGGATTTTCCAGGCAAGAGGACTGGAGTGGGGTGCCATTGCCTTCTCCGTGTATCATTGATGGTCCCCTTCTATTTCCAGTTTGCTGAGAGCTTTCTTTTCATGGATGGTATTGAATTCCATCAATGAAGATGAGCATGTATTTTCTCCTTTATTATGACTGATTTCTGAGTGTTAAGCCAACCTTGCATTCCTGTTAATAAATGCCACTTGGTTGTGATATCGCTTTGTTTGATTTGATAATATTTCACTAAGTATTTTTCCATCTGTTTTCATGAAAACAGTTGATCTATAATATCCCTTTGTTGTCATGTCCTTGTCAGGATTAAGGTTATGCTAGCCTCGTAAAATGACTTGGCAGTGTCTCTTCTTTCTGTACTCTCTGGGAGAGTCTGTGTAAAATTGGGGTTATTTCTCCCTTAAACATTTAGTCTAATTCACCAGTGAAGCCATGTGGAAATTTCTTTGTCAGATAGTTATAATTTGAGATTTCATTTCTTTAATAGGTAAGTGTTTTTCTTGTGATAATTTTGATCAGTTGTGTTTTTAAAATAATTTGTCTGTTTCAACCAGCTTTCAAATTTATCTACATGAAGTTGCTCCTGATATCCTCTCCAAAACAGTTCAAACGTTAGCTCTTCATATGATTGCAGTAGGTCTCTGTGTGATTATCGATATTACTCAGTGATACCTCTGTCATAGCACTCGACAAGTTATATCTGCGTGTTTTCTGTGCATGCGTCTGTCTTTGTCCCTCCCCTTCCCTCACTGAGCTGTTAGCTGCCCCCTCTTTCTAGAGCAGGGGCCAGATGGAATTCACTGACTCGACAGGAAGACAGGACATACCATAGACAACTGCTGAACTGGGGCCAAAGTGAATGATTGCACTTCAGCATCTCAGGGGCAGCCCCCACTGGCTGCTGAAGCAATCGACTGCTATTGAATGCATCTCAGACCTCTTTGAAATGAAGCTTTCAAATGTTGTTTGCATTGAAATATCTAAGGGCTCCCCAGGTCCACCGAGCCAGAGGAAGTCATTGATAGATTAGTTTGAATGAAGATTAATCAATAATTTATGCTGATGTTTTTCCTCCTGCAGCAGGGAGACCTGTTTTGATATGATTTGACAGGGTCGGGCACACCTTGGTTTAATTAAACCTGATACAGAAAATTAAAAGAAAAAAAAATGCCCAGCAACCCACTGGTCATTGGTTACCCAGGATGGACTCAATCTACAATCGATGAAGCAGGATAGAGGAGCAGATGGGGATGTGGACGAAAGTCCGGATTCAGCAGATGCTCCTACATGGCTGCCCTGATGGAGCAACGGCAAATGTGAATGCGCTTATTGGCATCGTCTCATAACGTGGCCTTTAGGAGGCAAGCCGTTTGCACACGATGATGGATGGTCTTGCTGGCAGGAGTGAACGTCATGTCTAGAAACCAACATTGCTTCGTCCTCCCTCGGAGGAGCCAGAATGCTGAAACCGGCATCCTTGGAGCAGTCATCAGAAGGAACAGGTGGATCATCAGACAACTGATGATCCTTGTCTTCCCAACAAAAGGGAGACAGTCCTGAAACCTGGTGGAGAAGCATCATCTGGGTGAGCGTCTTGGTGGGACTTCTCCGAGTTTTCTATCCTCCAAACTCAGCAGGATCCCCTCACTTTTGTTATGTTCTGTTACAGAGATCCCAGTGGAATCTTTCCATTTTCAAATGTTTCCTCCCTGTCCTCTGAGTGTGGGTATGAATCTTTGAGGGTATGGGCCTGAAATAAACTCAAGCAACTATCCAATTCAGAACAGAATCTCCACCCAGGGCCACTGCAACTGCTTGATCCATTAGGCTAGTCACCTGTTGCCCTCTCCCCAGAGGACAGGTTCTCACCCAGGGATCCTCAGTCCCACCCAGCGTTTGCCAGTCATGGCCAGACATGTCTCAGAGAGGTGGATAAGCCCCAGGTTGCAAGTGAGTGGCTCACAGAGCTCCCTCCTCTCTGCTGTGTCCACAGCAGACATTACTAATCCATCCCTGCACATTCTCCTGATGGAGAGGAAGTGGAAAACCTGAAGCCCAGTCCTTCCTGCCCACGCCCTGCTGGTGTGGCTGATCCAGAGGGGGCGGGTGAGAGAGGGCCCAGGTGAGAGAGGGCCCAGGAGGCTGGGGGCAGACACGACTAAAAGCAGCATCACCAACAATGCCCCACAGGGTGGATGGAGCAGAGAGGCCAGAGCACAGCTGGGCAGTGCAACTCCAGAGAAGGTGGTCCCCAAGTCACCCAGACGCCAGCCTTGACCCAGCCGTCCATTCCCTGGCCTGGTTCTCTGGGCGAGTCGCTTCCTCTGCCTGAGTTTCCCAGTCTTCATCTGCTACCCGGGGACCACAGCATCCTGTCCCAGCTGGAACAGAGCAGCTGGAACCTGGGTGCGCTGGGCTGCCGCGGGGGGTTAGGCCAGCAGGAGCTCCCAGAGGTTTCCTTTACAGGGTCCTGGGACTCCATCCCGGATGAGGCTGTGGGCCCAGCTATGCCCCAAGAGGAGGCGGTCACAGCAGCCATCAGGCCCAAGTGGCTCCGTCCCTGTTGGGCTCGAGCCTGTGTCTCCTGCTGAATTGGGGTGAATGTTGGCCGCCAGAAATGTGTCTGCCCAGAACCTCAGCTCAACCTTGTTCAGAGAAGAGTCTTTGCAGATGAAATTAAGAGAAGACTCTCGAGCTCATCTTGCATTGGGGTGGGCCCTAAGTCCAGCGAGGAGAGACGCAGATACAGAAACACATGGGAGATCAGGCCACGTGAAGATGAAGGCAGAGGCCCAAGTGATGTATCCACGAGCCAAGAAAGGCGGAGCATGCTGGAGCCTCTGGATGCTGGGTGGAGCAGATTCTGCCCCGAGGCCTCCGGAAGGGGCCACCTCTGCTGACGGTGGACACTGGCCTCCTGAACGGAGAGAGGCCTCGTTTCTGTCGTCTTGAGCCACACAGTCTGTGGTCATTTGCTATGAATATATCACCCTCCCAGGTCCATCTCCAGCTTCTGCCAAGAGTAGGAGTGCCCGGCGGCCACCCACCCGCCTCCACTTTCTCACTTTGACTCCACCCTGCCCTCCTCTATTCATCCAGCTGTTGGGGCCTGGACAGAACAACCCAGAATCTCCTGTTCAGAAGCCAGACCCCCAGCCCTGGGCTGGATGCGGGGCCCTGGGCTGAGAGGGGCCATCTTGTCAACTCCGTGGGAAGCCTGTGATGTGGCTAAAACCGTCCCCACCCAAGGTGACCTTCTCATGACAAACCTGGCGCTGGCATCAATTATTCACAAGGAGCATCTTGGAACGCGCTCAAAACACACGTTACCCCCTCCCCTGCCTTTAAAGACATTTGTCAAGTTCGCGCTGGCAGAGAAACAGAGCCGGGGCACCGGGGAGGGGCGGGGAGCAGAGTGCCCAGGGCTCCCCCGGCACCGGCGAAGGGCTCTTTTCGCACGGCCCACCACGGGCCTTGAAAGCCACGTCTCCGCTCCTCCTCGCACAGAGAGAGCTGTCAGCTGGCCGCCAGGGCCTTTGATCCCTCCCTGACAGGGTGCTGACGGATTGATCTGGGGCCGTGCATAATTCATGAGCCCCCGAGCAGCCATGAATTTGGAGCGGGCCTCTTCCACAGCGGTGGGGGCGACACGGGGCCGGAGCGAAGGGTGTGGGGAGTGGGCATTGGTGGGGTGATGAGTGCGGGCCCCCGCCTGTCCCTCAGCTGGAAACCAGCCCCCAGATGTTTCCCCAGGAGGCAGAGAAGAGCTGAGGCGAGGTTCCGGGGCCAGGAGAGCATGGGCCCTTGGGAAAGTGGTCCTGGGTCCACTTGAGTCAGAGACAAGGGCCACTCCCTGTGGTCAGCCTGCGCACGCCCTTCCAGAGGGCTTACGGAGTTGGGAGACTGCAGCTCCCCCGAGACCCTGCAGACTGACCAGGGGGTGACCTTCGGCAGGTCACTTGGCTGCCCAAGCCCTGCCCTCCCCTGTGGAATCACAGCGACAGCGAGGGGCAGTCGGGCAAGCGCCTCGGGCCATTGCTGCTGGAGGTGATGGATGCTTCTCACACAGCCTATCTTTCCCACTCTGCTCCCCAGAACAGGGGGCACAGCTCTACTTCCTGGGGTCTGGCCACAGGCAGGCTCAAAGGACCTGGATCACACTTAGATCAGGATCCAAACCAAACAGGAACAAAACCACAGCCGGAGAAGTCCTGTGCAAACACGGTGTCACGGAACCGAGAGAGGTGGGTTCCCTAACCCAGTGAACTGTCAGAACCACCTGGGATCGTAACAGTCCAGCCCCCAGGCCCCCAGGCTTCTGAGTTGGAGTCTCAGTGGCCGGGAATCCAGGCGACCCTCTCAGTTGTCACCCAGGTGGCCGCTGCCCAGCCAGAAGCTGGTTCCAAAGGAGGCCCGGGCCCTTCCACAGGGCGTTTTCCAGTTGGAGTATGGCTTGGTGTTTTGCTCAACAAGGGGGTTGTCCTTGTTTTTCCAGTCTTCCTGTTTGGTGGAGGACATTGATTTTTTCCCCCTCCTCATAGTATTTATTATTAAAAGATTTTTCAAATGACGAAAGTAATACATACATAAATGTTTGTTTCCTTTCTCTCCATGCTTTCTGTATTTGAAATTTTTCACATTCAAAAAGCAATATATATCCCATGCCAAAAAAAAGGCAGGAAATAGAAAAGCAGAGAGAGGACCGTCCCCCACAGTCCTCCACCCAGAGATGATGGCCACTAAGGAGTGGGTCAGTCTGTGCCCCTCCCAGGACTGTGGCCATGTGAACACAGAGATATCCTGTTTTTTGTATTTTTTATTGTGGTAAAATATGGGTTGTTGTTTGGTCAGTTCAGTCATGTCCGATTCTTTGTGACCACATGGACTGTAGCCCACCAGTCTCCTCTATCCATGGGATTCTCCAGGTAAGAATACTGGAGTGGGTTGCCATGCCCTCCTCCAGAGGATCTTCCCGACCCAGGGATCAAACCCACGTCTCTCATGTCTCCTGCATTGGCAGGTGGGTTCTTTACCACTTGTGCCACCTGGGAAGCCCGTGGTAAAATATATATAACACAAAATTTCTAACCATTTTTATTAATAAGTGTACAGTTCAGTGGCATTGAGCAGCATCAGTACCCTTCATTTCCGGAACTTTTCCATCTTCCCAGACTGAAACTCTGTCCCCATTCAACACTAACTCTCCGTTTCCCTCCTCCAGCCCCTGACAACCACCATTCTGCTTCCCGTCTCTGTGGATCTGACTTCTCTGGGGCGTCACACGCGTGGAATCACACAGGGTGTGTCCTTTTGTGTCTGACTTGTGTCATTTAGCATAATACCCTCCAGGTTCATTCAAGCTGTAGCATGAGTCAGACTTTCCTTATTTTTAATGCTGAGAGAGACATCCTATTTATGAAGTGAAATTATATTGTGTGGTATCAACTGCTCCATACCCACTTCTTTTTCATAAGTTAAATCAAAAACATTTTCCCATCAGAAAGTGAAATGCAACTGGCTTCCTTCTACTTCTCCCACCAGTTACACCCTCTTGGAAGCATTCTTGGCCCTGGAGCAGGAAGCTCTGGTCCTCTGTGTCAGAGAAGCCCCAAGACCACCCCCAAGACATCAATCCCTTGGGCTGATTCACTGAAAGCCTGGCAGGACTCAGCATCGAGTTGTAGCTAAGTTAGGACTTACTACAGCCAAAGGACAGGGAGCAAAAGCAGCAAAGGGGAGAGCGAAGGGCAAAGTCCAGAGGAAGCTGGGGTGCGCTCCCAAGAGTCCTCAGCAGTGGAGTCCTGCGGGACGCTCCCAAGGTGTCGTTCACCAGGGAAGCTCCTTAAAGACTCAGCGCCCAGGGATTTTATTGGAGGCTGGTCACGTAGCCACCTTCTGCCCAGCATGTGCCAGAAAGCCAGACTCCCGGAAGGAAAGCAGGTGTTCAGTGTAAAGCACACGGTTTGCACCCACAGTTTGGGCTCAGTGAGCCACTTATACATGAAGGAGTGGTGGGCACACCCACCAAATCCAGGCTCCCAGATGCCAGTCCAAGGCCCCCCTTGCAGGCAGGTCAAACAGCAGCTGTCTCAGACCTGCTAGGACACCAGTATCTCTTTTCTGCCCACACATCAAAGTCTAGGATTGTTGAAGTCCAAGTTTCAAAACAGAAATGAAGACCATCAGGCTTCCCTGGTGGCTCAGTAGTAAGGAACCCACCTGCCAATGCAGTAGACATGAGTGCCATCCCTGGTCCAGGAAGATCCCACATGCCTCGGAGCAGCTAAATCCATGTGCCACAACTATTGAGCCTGTGCGCTGGAGCCCAAGAACCGCAACCACTGAAGCCTGTGCACCCAAGAGCCTGTGCTCCCCAGCAAGAGAGGCCACTGCAGTGAGACGCCCACTGCAAATTTAGAGTGGCCCCTGCTCACTGCAACTGGGGGAAAGCCAATGCAGCCACGAAGACCCCACTGAGCCAAAAATAAGTAAGTAAATGAAGACCATCTGATCATGATGGGCCCCTCTCCCACAGGCCTGCTAGCTGGGGTGGAACGGCTTATTTTTAGGGCAGATGGGCAAGGCCTGGGATTGGTCATTATTCTGTTCTTGTGAATTAGCTGTCAGTTTGAAAGTTGGAAGTCTAATGGAGACACACAGGACCTCTACACTGAAAACTATTAATACAAAGAGTCAATATGCGGGTCAAGAAGCAACCGTTAGAACTGGACATGGAATAACTGACTGGTTCCAAACTGGGAAAGGAGAACAACAAAGCTGTACATCGTCACCCTCTTATTTAGCTTCTTTGCAGAGCGCATCATGCAAAATGCCTGGGGTGGATGAATCACAAGCTGGAATCAAGACTTCCGGGAGAAATATCAACAACCTCAGATATGCAGATGATAACCACGCTAATGGAAGAAAATAAAGAGAAACGAAAGAGCCTCTTGATAAGGGTGAAAGAGGAGAGTAAAAAAAGCTGGCTTGGAAGTCAGTAAAAAAAAAAAACTAAGATCATGGCATCCGATCCCATCACTTCATGGCAAATAGATGGGGAAACAATGCAAACAGTGGCTGACTTTATTTTCTTGGGCTCCAAAATCACTGTGGACGGTGACTGTAGCCATGAAATTAAAAGATTCTTATTCCTTGAAGGGAAAGCTATGATAAACCTAGACAGCATATTAAAAAGCAGAGACATTACTTTGCCAACAAAGGACCGTATAGTCAAAGCTATAATTTTTCCAGTGGTCACGTATGGATGTGAGAGTTGGACCATAAAGAAGGCAGAGCGCCGAAGAATTGATGCTTTTGAACTGTGATGCTGTTGAAGACTCTTGAGAATCCCTTGGGCTGCAGGGAGATCAAACCAGTCAGTCCTAAAGGAAATCAGTCCTGTATATTCATTGGAAGGACTGATGCTGAAGCTGAAGCTCCAGTACTTTGGCCACATGGTACGAAGACTGACTCACTGGAAAAGAATCTGATGCTAGCAAAGATTGAAGGCAAAGGAGAAGGGTGACAGAAGATGAGATGGTTAGATAGCATCACCAACTCAATGGACATGAATTTGAGCCAACTCTGGGAGATGGCGGAGGACAGAGGAGTACATGCTACAGTCCATGGGATTCCAAACAGACATGATTTAACAACAACAACAACAAATAGAGAAATACATCACATTAATGGTTTGGAAAACTGCAATACTGTAAATATATTATTTTTTCCAATTAATACCTTAAATCAATGCAAGGCTAACCAAAATCCCAGTGGGTTTCTTTTTGGTAGAAATTGACAAGCTGATGTACAATTTTTTTTTATGGAAAAGCAAGGAGCCAAGGACAGACAGGAAGATCTTGGAAACAAAGACAGATATCAGAACTACTGTGAGGCCATAGTAATTAGGGCAGCACAGGATTGGCACAGGGATAAGACATTCTGAACAACAGAACAGAGAGATCCCTAAAACAGCTCCCCCACCCCCGGCCCTGCCCAAAATGGTCAACGGGGGCAACCTTGCACCATGGTTGGGAAAGGAAATCATCTCAAACACTTGCGTTGCAAATTACAAAAAACATACTCCACCTGGATTACAGCTCTACATGTGAAAAGCAAAGCGGGAAAGCATTTAGGGAATACATCTGTGTGACCTCAGAGTAGGCAAAGTTGTCTTGGAAGTGAAAGTCTCTCGGTCGTGTCCAACTCTTTGCAACCCCATGGACTGTATAATCCATGGAATTCTCCAGGCCAGAATACTGGAGTGGGTAGCCTTTCCCTTCTCCAGGGGATCTTCCCAACCCAGGGATCGAAAGTTGTCTTGAACAGGGCACAAAAAGCACTAACCATAAACAAGAAAAGTTAATAGATTGAACTGTTGTAAGAGTGTTCATTAGACGACCTTACTAAGAGAAGGAAAAGGTAATCCACAAAAGTTATTTTCAGTAAAAGGACTTGATTTAAACATTGCTGGAAACCAGTAAGAAAAAGACAAACATCCCAGAAGAAGAATGGGTCAATAACCATGTAACATGAGGGTCATGGGCCATCGGAGAAATGCAAAGGCCAGCCATCGTGTGATCCCAACACGTACCCCTGAGAAGAGCTCAAACAAGAAGGTGGGGAACACCAAGAGCTGGCCATGGAGCAGCCACAGCTCTCGTGCACTGGTGGGAGGTAGGTTGGAACAACACTTGGGAAAACCGTGCAGCCGGTCTAATAAAATGGAACGTGTGCGTACCCAGTGACCCAGCATTTTCACTCCAACCAGAAATGCCTAAGTGTGTTCAGGAAAAGACATGCATCAGAGCATCCAGAGGGCACTACGTTTCTAATTACCCAGAAGCCCAGCAACCGCAGCATGGGTAAAGCATTGTATTCCCACCCAAAGGAATACTACACAACAAGGAGAAGAAATCGCCTACCCCTACAGGCAACAACAGGGGTGACTCTCCCAGATGTGATCGTGGTATTGTGTGATACAAGCCAGACGCAAAGAGAACACGCTGCACGGCTCCACTTACAAGAAGTGCACACGTAGGGGCTTCCCTGGCAGTCCACTGGTGGGAAGTTCACCTTCCAATGCAGGGGACGCCAGTTCGATCCCTGGTCAAGGGAACTAAGATCCCATTTGCTGCGGGGCAAGTAAGCCCGTGCGCCACAATGAAAGATTCCGCGTGCCTCAACAAGACCCAATATAGCCAAAAAAGTAAAAAAATTTTGAAGTGCACATAGATGGGAGGGGCCTTCTGAGGTGCTGGCTACGTGGATGTCCAGTATGTAAAAACTCATGCACTCGTGGGCACTCATTCACATATTCATGTACACTCTGGGCGCTTTTCTATGTGTGTTACACTTAAAAGCAAACAAAAACCAGGGAGAGAAAGAAGGGGCATGCTCTGATTTAGACGTACCCTGCAGGGGCCTTCCTCCTTATTTGACATTGTGACCTCTGGCCCCAGTGACCTCTGAGGCGCCTTCTTCACCTTGTCCCATGAGGCGCCCCAGAGAACATATTTGTTCCCAACAGCCATCCAGACTCCTGCCGACAAGCCAGTGGAGCAAAGCATCGCCACACCTTTGCTCCACTACAGAGGTTCTGGTGGTTCAGAAAGTCTGAGAACCATCCCTGGCTCAGTGTCCAGTTCCAAGACCAGAAGTCCAAGAGGGGCCATGGGAAGGAACTGGGAAGGCCCCACCCTCGTGGCCTCCCTTCCTGCCCTGGGGCTGGCACTGTAGCCTCAGACACCAAAGCTGGGCAGTCCAGTCCCAGCAGAGAGGCTCCTGAAGCAGAGGCTTTAGGAGCCCACAACGCAGATCCCAGCTCTGTCTCTTACTGTGTGACCTCCAGCAAGTTATGTACCCTCTCTGGACCCCACTGCCCCATCCGTGACTAGTAACACCACTGACAGATGGGGCTGTTGCAGAAATTAACTGGAATCACTTAGCAGAGAGCCTGGCAGGAGGTCACCGTGCCTGTGATGGCCATCATCACTGCCTTTCTTAGTCTCCTGTTCGTTTCCATTTCCAGATCCCACCGCTATGGATGAGGACTGTGAGCTCCCTTGCCTGAGACTTGTAAGGTAGGACAAGGGCAGGAAGCCGGCTTCTGAGACGAACACTTTTTAGTCAGTGTGGTCCACACAGCGAAGCGGGTCCAGTGCCGTGTTTGCACACTCATTCATTTCTTTCTGCGACACACGCATGATATACACTCGCTGTCACTAGGACCTGGGCGGCCTCCCAGCACCCACAGCGGGTCAGGGAGAAGGAGGTCCGCAGGCTTCACAGAGAAAGATTTATGATTGCAGCTCTGAGATGCAGGAGCAGCCCGAGGTCATGGTTGAGGAGCCAGAGGCAGCTGGAGCCTGCGTTTCATTTGGCTCTGATGAAAACGGCAGTAGATTCTGAGTGGCTCTCCTTGTCTTCACGTCCCGGGGGAGTCATTCTGTGATAATATAGACCAGCTCCTAATGATGTTCTCCGGCAAGGTTTATTAAAACCCCCAGCCTGCCCCCTGCTGTGGCTCAGGCTAAAACCCAAAGTGCAGAAAGCCTCGGACACCAGAGCATCACCGCTAATGCCTGGTGGATGCACCAGCTTGGGTCCTCAGAGGCTGTCACGATTCCCTGAGTCCTCCATGAAGCCCCCAGCCTGTAGCTCTAGGACTGATGGGCCTATGAGGCCCCCGGGGACATCAAATCGACTTCTTGGCTACTGGGATGGGGGGCGTGCATCGGCTCAGGGCCAGTGGGGTGTGTAAACCAGCCGGCAGGCTACTGCTCTCCTGCCTGCACCCTTGGCAGACATTGCTAATCAATCCCAGAGCCCTTTCCCACTGAGCCCAACCTTTTCTGAAGTCTTCTTAGCCCAGGGCTCCAGGCAGCCAGATGGACTCATGGGAACTAGCCAGTGAAACGTCTGCCATCCCCACTTGGAAGGAAGAACCCCAAGCTCTAGATCTGCCTGATTACCCATGATAACCTCCAGGTGGTCACTGAATTCACTGGCCACTGTTTTCTGGTCTCTAAAATGGGGATTTTTCCTGTGGTCATGCATGGATGTGAGAGTTGGACTGTGAAGCCAGTTCGCTGAGCGCCGAAGAATTGATGCTTTTGAACTGTGGTGTTGGAGAAGACTCTTGAGAGTTCCTTGGACTGCAAGGAGATCCAACCAGTCCATTCTGAAGGAGATCAACCCTGGGATTTCTTTGGAAGGAATGATGCTAAAGCTGAAACTCCAGTACTTTGGCCACCTCATGTGAAGAGTTGACTCATTGGAAAAGACTCTGATGCTGGGAGGGATTAGGGGCAAGAGGAGAAGGGGACGACAGAAGATGAGATGGCTGGATGGCATCACCGACTCGATGGACATGAGTCTCAGTGAACTCCGGGAGTTGGTGATGGACAGGGAGGCCTGGCGTGCTGTGATTCACGGGGTTGCAAAGAGTCGGACACGACTGAGTGACTGATCTGATCTGATCTGAAAATGGGGGTGGATGCAGGGGAGGGGCTGGTCATTCATTGGACTTCAAATCCCTCCCCCCACCCCACCTCCCCGTGGACTGAGCACCAGCGCCTGCCATGATGGAGACCCTGGACGCTTCCAGGCCTCTGTTTGTACAGAGTTGGGCAGTGTTGGGTCAGTCTTAGAGGTGCGCACCTAGAGGGCGCTGAGCTTGGTCCCTGCAAGTGAGAAGCACTCAAAAACTGGTGGGCACCTGTGCTGTTTTCTTACTCAATGTCCTGAAGAGCGATCCTGTATCGTTCATGTCACTCAGCCTAAGAGTCAACGCCTCTTCCCCCCCTACCCCTCCTTCCCCGCCCCCAGCATGTCGGATACACGTGGAGGAAAGGTGGTCCGTCTCAGGATGCTGGCTTAAGCTACTTGGACCTCGTCAGACCCTCAGAACTGGATGGTTCCCTGGGAAGGGTCCCCTATTCCATGGATGTGAAGTGAACCCTCCGTATGCCTCATGGCAACAGCTTGGAGTGTGGCAGGGCCCAGAGGGATAAAGGTGCTCAGTGGGGTGGAGGGCAATCTAGGAAGGCTTCCTGGAGGAGGAGGGGTGGGCCCTGCCTGGGACATGGTCATAGGAGTGTGACAGTGGTCACTTGGTCACCTAATTCTTCTACCAGGATGGTGGCAACCCCCACAGGGAAATGGTGTTGGGGGTAGGGGGCGGGGTGGAGTGTGGAAACCCTGGCCATTTCATGGGGAAAGCACTATGACCTGTCCATAACAGTGTGGTGACATCCATGGGGATACAGCCAGGCCACCTCCCTCCCTCCTGCTTAATGGCCAAGGCAGCCCCCATACCCCGTCTCTCTTTCCCCCTCTCATCTCCATCCCTCTAGGTCTTGCCTCATCCTGCCTTTCTGCTTGTCCCCAGAGGGGGAGATGGGGGCAGAGATGCCCCTCAGTCAGCTCCACCTTCTGGGAGAGGCAAGCAGCTCCCTGCCCCCTGGATGTCAGGGAGCCTGGGCTGCCTCCCAGAGCCCGCCACCTCGGGGCATTTGGAAGCTGCCGCTGGGTCAGAGCCAGGAGCTCCGCACACACTGGCAGGCTGTCCAGGATCCCTGCTCCTGCAGGCAGTCCTGGAAAATTCCAGCCGTCCTGTGGCCTCAAGAGGCTGGCTGTTCAGAGGCCCCCGCCCCCATGCTCCACCTCATCTGGCCTGCTCCCCAGCACTCTCCCCGGCAAGGCCCTCAGGAACACCAGCAGCCCTGGGGGAAGGCAGCCTGGCTTATGCAGAAGCAGAGGTTCCAGGACACGGTGACCTTGGCTAAGTCCCGCGGCCTAGCCAGGGCCTCCCGTGAAGCCAGTGCAGCCGTGAGCATGGTCAGCCAGTCCCAGGGCAGAAAGTGAGGTGTTTTCTCAAAGCAGCCAGGTTGGTAGGAGTCTGGGAATGTCTGCCCTTCCCCAGGCCTTGAGCTGAGTTCGTACAGCCCTGCTGCCTTTGGGGAGATGAGGGTTTGGGGCTGATTAATTTTTCGAACACTCTCCCAACTCCTGGTTTAGCGCAGCAGTAGTGGCTTGGAAGGGCGGGGCGTGTGGCATGGTCCCTAGGGCAGCCCTGGGCATAGGAGTCAACACCGGACCACCCACATGGCACAGAAGGGGAAGCTCAGAGAGGCTTATCCAAGGTCACGCAGCCAGGAAGTGGAGAAGCTGGCATTTAACACCTTATCTTTGGGGGACACTGGCCCCCTCCTCGCTCTCCCTCCTCCCACCACCTTCTTCACATTCAGCCTGAAAATCTCTTGCCCCAAGCCCAGTCCTGAAATGTCAAAATTACTAGCCAGTTCCCAGGACTTCCCTTGTGGCCTAGCTGGTAAAGAATCCGCCTGCAATGCGGGAGACCTGGGTTCGATCCCTGGGTGGGGAAGATCCCCTGGAGAAGGGAAAGGCTCCCCACTCCAGTATTCTGGCGTGGAGAATTCCATGGACTGTATAGTCCATGGGGTCGCAGAGAGTCGGACACGACTGAAAAGAAATACTACTCCTATAGCCCTGTGGCTAATGGCAAAGTGTCTCTTGTCAACACTGCCTCCTGCTTGGGAGAAGCTGGTCTGTGCCTGGACTCTGCCATCAGAAGGCACTTGGGGTCCTCTCCTAAGATGGGGAGAAGGCCCGCCCTTCTAAGTCGGAAGTGATGGGGACAAATACCCCAGGGGAAGGAGGATGGTGCAGGGAGGCTGTGGGCGGAGCTGGGAACCAGGACTTCTGAGGGCCTATTTGGTGCCCGGCCGTCATGAATATCCTCTCATCGTGCACAGTAGGGCTTTCTACCCCCAGCACACAGATGAGGATACGGAGCCTCTGGAGGTAAAGCCAGCCACTTGAGACGGTGTGACTGGTGTATGTGGCACCTGGGCATCTCCCGGGGTCTGAGCAGCTCCAGTACAGGGCCTGGGCAGGCCTGGGCAGCCCACTTCCTGCAGGGCGCCCCCCACCCCTCCCCATCCCGTGGCTCTTCCGAAGGCTCCGCTGGCCCTGAACCCAGAGGGTCATTGTGCTGGACTGGAGCCATTGCCACCAGCGGAGCCTGCAGCCTGGAGCCTTCCAGGTCTCCACGGGGCCCACCAGCTCGGGGCCACTGCTGGTTTGCACGGCTCTGGGGCACCATCAGAGGTCCCCGCCTCCCACCCTGGGGCAAGAGGGAGCGGCGGCCAGGCCTGATGGGGGTGGGGGGGACTTACGGAATTGCTGTGTTGCAGGAAGGGGGTCCCCTTCCAGAGCCCAAGAGTGGGCTCTTGTCTAACACCGGGAGATGAATTGTCCGAGGAGACACACGTGCCGACAGAGCAACAGACTTTATTGGGAAGGGGCGCCGGGGCGGAGGGGTGGAGGGTGAGAGTGAGGGGCCCCAGGAGGACTGCTCTCCACGTGGGTCACAGTCTCGGGGTTTGTAGTAAAGGGGTGAGTTTGCAGGCTGTCTCTGGCCGATCATTCTGCTCAGCGTCCTTCCTGGTTCTGCACACATCGCTCAGCCCAGATGGAGGCCAGCGAGGAGGATTCTGGGAGGTCAGCAGGACACGTGGACTGGTGTCTCCTGTCTCCCTTTGACCTTCCCCGAATTCTTCCGGTTGGGGGCAGCTTGTTAGTTCCACATTCCTTACCAGGGCCTCCTGTTGTCAGATCACTCACGCAGGAGGCCACCGTCTTGCCTGCCCAGGGCTGGTGGTTTCAGTCCGTGTTTCCCCTGATGGCTGGACCGCCACTGCCTACCAAGCCCGCCCCGTGCCAGGCTCTGTGCCCAGGGTTCCTTGTCCATATTTTCTGACTGACTCCGCCCACTGCCCTGCTCAGGAAACAGGTGACACCTCCCAGAAAGGTTGCAGGGCTTACTCGAGGCCGCCGCTAAGCCATTCAGTGGCAGGATAGAACTCTGAACCCAGAGCGGAACCTGGAAGCACTCTCTGCCCGTCGACCGCCCTTGTCAGGAGTTCCAGCCCCTCCAAGGAGCACCAGTTCCCCGTCTGGTGGCATCACTCTTTCCTCTGAGGAGGGGTTTGTGAGCATCTCCGTGAGCCAAGCTAAACAAACAGTGACCCGGTGAGACGAAGTCCCCATCCAGGGAATCCCACAGCCAGGAGGGCACGTGGCACGGATTCAGACACGCCCAGAAGTGACTGTGGCATCAACCGGGAGTCAGGCTCCGAGGGAAGCTGGTGAGGTCTGATGAGCACCCAGGACGACGGGCCTTGGGCCGGCCGGGAGTCAGGGGAGACAGGAGAGGAAGGCTCCGATGAGATCTGATCATATCAGCATCAAAAGACAGAGGTCGGCAGCTGGAGGAGGGGAGGAGAGAGCCCAGGCTCTGACCGAACGCGGTGAGGGTCCTAAAAACAGCGGTGTTCATTGGAGATCTGATGAGTTCACGAGACTGTCCTGTGGGCGTCTCCCCTGGCCCTGCCCTGCCTCCAGCCACCCTGACCTGTGGCCCCCTGAACCCTCCATGTCTGGGACCCCTCCCCAGTGGGCCTTTGCACATATGGTTCCTGCTGTTCCACTCTTCTGACTCCCCACCCCCCTCTAAACCCCACACAGGAGATTTTGCTTACTCTTTGCTGGAGCCTGGCCTCTGGGTGGCACCTACCCTCGCGGGCCTCCTACTTCACACACACTCCCCTCCAGCAGTGTATCTGGCTTTGGAGAATCCCAGGGCATTGTCGTCAGCCAGCTGCAGCGTGGAGGCAGGACCCCACCAGGAGACTGCAAGCCCACCTGTGACCAGTCCTGGTGGCGCTCTGGCTCCTTCCCCAGACACTTGTTCGTCATCCCACAATTCTTAGTGACGTGTGTCGGGCACTGTTCCCCGGGGGACCGAAGTCCTGGGGGAGAGACATCCTGGAAAAGAAAGGCTCACGGGACAAGGGACCAAGTGGTAAAACTGAGACAGGCCCAGGTCGCCGTGGACCTCCCTGCCAACCTTGAACGCGCCTCCCTTCTCTCTGGCTGACACTCGTCTGCTGATCGCTCTCCACCCCCTGGTGCTAATTCACGCGCCACCCCGGCTGCTTGGCTGCGGGATTCTAGATTCATTCCGGAGGCAGGACCCAGAAGGGCAGTCAAGAGGCCTCCCTTCCACCAGGGAAAACAGAACACTCGCAAAACGAGTTGTCGAGCAGATTCCTCCTAAGCTGGTTTGGTTTTTGAATTGGCCGAGGGCCTAGAATCCGACTGGCAGCGATGGGGTGAACAGATGGGGTCCTATATGAAGCTACTGACTCATTCAACTTAGAAAGAGAAGAAAACCTTATTAGTCAAGGTTTCAAAGCCTGCAGCTTCACAGGAAGCCTTCTCCGGCCCAGCCAGCTGGGGCCGCCCCCCTGGCTGGCACCACCCAGCTCTGCCAGGCCCCCGCTCGAGGCTCCCAGCTCCGAGCACCGCAGCCGGGGGGCCAGTGGCCAACAGCCAAGCCCAATCTCGCCCCCACGAGCTGCTGCTTCCTGAGTCCCAGGGGTTTCTGTCTGCTTCCCGGAGGGCTGGACCAGGCTGGAGGCGTTCCACAGCCACCCCTCACTGTCCCCTCACTCTGCGCTCAAAGTGACCTGTTCTAGGTTGAAACATGCCCCCCCCCAACAGTTGATATAGTGAGGTCCTAACCCCACATACCTGGGAATATGACCTTGTTTGGAGACAAGGTCTTTGTAGCTAGAGGAGTGTCTGGGCTTGACTTCATTGTCATCATTGTCTCCTTTCTTTCCCTTTTTTTTTTAAATAAATGTGTGCTGTTTTATTTATTTTTGGCTGTGCTGGGTCTTCATTGCTGCGTGGGCTTTTTCTCTAGTTGCAGCAAGCAGGGGCTATTCTCCAGCTGTGATGCGGGCTTCTCATTGCGGAGGCTTCTCTTGTTGCAGAGCACGGGCTTCAGGGCCCACGGGCTTCAGTAGTTGCGGTGCCTGCGCTCAGTAGTTGCGGCTCCCGTGCTCTAGAGCATAGGCTGAGTAGTTGTGGTGCACGGGCTTAGTTGCTCTGTGGCGTGTGGGGTCTTCTCAGACTGGGGGTCGAACCTATGTCTCCAGCATTGGCAGGCAGACTCTTCACCACTGAGCCACCAGGGAAGCCCTCATTTTCTTTTTTTGCTTCCCCCGCAACCACCCCCCTACATGGTTTGTGGGATCTTAGTTCCCTGAACCTGGGCCCTCTGCAGTGAAAATGCAGAGTCCTAACCCGTGGACCACTGGGGAATTCCCCCACTGTTGCCTCTGAGAGCCCTGGAAGAGGTGTCCCAAGCCACAGGGCTGAGCCAGCCCCCAGGGACAGAGCACCGGAGGAGGTGTCCCAAGCCACAGGGCTGAGCCAGGACCCAGGGACGGAGCCCCAGAGCCCCTGAGTCCCAGGAGCCTCACCCCGCCCAGCAGCTGCACGCCTGCAGGGCCCTGGGCACTGGCAGCATCATCCAGCCCCAGGACGGATGAGACACGTTGCGCGTGGTTACAGGGCTCATACCATCCTTTGTATTTGCTTCTGAAGTGTGTGCTTGCAGGAGGTCAATAAGCAAAGCATGTCACATGGCATTGTATGCGCGATCGCCAGGGGAAAACACAGGCAGTCCCCTTCTACAGCTCGCCATTGGTGAGCGCTCACTCCACACCGCAGTCAGTGACCTCTGTTGAGTGCCTCAGAGATCCTTTCAGGGTAGTGACATCATCACCCTGTGTCACGCATGGGGAAGGCCACGGTGGCAGGGTCTCTAAGTGACACATCTGGGGTTCACACTTGAGCCCAGAGTTTGTGCTGAGACTGCACCGCGCGCTTCCTCTCCAGGCCCCGCCCAGGGTGCTGTTCTGAGGACTAGCAGGGGGAGGGACCCACCGAGGCTGGGCAATTCCATCAGGCGGGCTTGGGGCGCTGGGGTCGCCCCCAACCTCTCCCAGAGCCCACAGTGTTTACAATTTTTGCCCCGTGAAAAAGTTTCAAATTCCACAGCCACTGAGCAGGTAGAACAGTGGCTTCATTGTACACTGTATGGAGCCAGTTTTCTGTACCCTTTTTTTTTTTTTTAATATATACATTTTTATTGGCGTATAGCTGCTTTTTTTCCCTGGAAGCTCAGCTGGTAAAGAATCCACCTGCAACGCGGGAGACCTGGGTTCGATCCCTGAGTTGGGAAGATCCCATGGAGAAGGGAACAGCTACCCACTCCAGTGTTCTGGCCTGGAGAATCCCATGGGGTTGCAAAGAGTCAGACGCGACTGAGCAGCTTTCGCTTTATAGCTGCTTTGCAATGTTGTGTTAGTTTCCGCTGTACAATAAAGGGAATCGGCTACGTGTGTACGCATATCCCTGGTTTTTTGGACTTCTGTCCCATTTAGGTCACCACAGCGCACTGAGTAGGGTCCCTGTGCTCCACAGCAGGTTCTCGTTTATCTGTTTTGCATGTGGTGTCAATGGTGTGTGTGTCCATCTTAATCTCCCAATTCGTCCTATTCCCATTTCCCCCCTTGGTGTCCATATGTTTGTTCTCTACGTCTGTGTCTCTCTTTCTGTTTTGCACAGATCGACGGCTTCACACCCTTCTCTTCTGGTGGTTGGTGGGGGTGGGGGGTAGGGGGCACGGTATGCACCCCCACCTCGGTATTTGTGCTGGATCACAGTTGTGGGTAAACCAGGGACCCCGCCCTCGGCACCCTACGTGGAGACACCCATTAAACAAAGATCCCAAGTGCTGTGTGGGTGCACATCAAGGTCTGTGGGTGCCCCAGGGACCTTCTGACTAGAGACACCAGGCTTCTCTGCACCACCCCCGCCCCAGCAGCTGGCTTCTCTCTGCAGGACAACGGGCGCGAAAGGACTTTTTCAAGAGGAAGGAGAGCTCCACTGAAGGGACCTTCAGTCCAGATGAGCAGAGGGGCTGGGGAGGTGGGGGGTGGCGGGAAGTCTGGGAGGAGGGGCTCCGCTCTTTGCTGATTCAGACGAAGATTTCTTAGGAAGAGCTGCATTCAATTTCCCCACTAAGAAGCCAGGAAAGGGGCTTCCCTGGTGGTCCAGTGGTTAAGATTCCCCGCTTCCAAGGCAAGGGGCCTCAAGTTCAATCTCTGATGGAGATACTAAGATCCCACATGCTGTGCAGCGTGGCCAAAAACAAATTAAAATTTTTTGAAAGATTCATATTACAGAAGCGAGGAAAACTGAGGTCCACTGGTCACAGTGGAAGGTCCTGGGCTGGGCCAGGTAAGGGGCCTCCCCCTCCACTCACCCCCGGGCCCTGGGAAGCCTCAGCTCTGCCCCCCTCGCCCTGCCCCTCCTCTCACCAAGCTCCGTTTCCCATCAGGCTCACTGATCCGTTCAGGTCAGAGCCACCAGCCGGAGGCCAAGCAGAGAGGTCACTGCTAACTATATGCTAATGACAGCAGGGACCAATCAATCTCCCCCTTAATCAGGCAATCAATGTGCACCGCAGGTGTGTCCGATCCCGCCTGCAGCTGGGGCTGGGGGGCGGGCGGGGGAGAGGAGGCTTGGGGTGGGGGGCTCGATCCCAGCCCCGCCCTCCTCTCTACCCCAGAGAGCCGGCTGCACATTGAAATCACTGCTAGGAGAGAACTAAGGAGGAAAGAGGGGGAAAAAAGATGGCATCTTTTTAATCAAGGCTCAGAGCTGCAGCCACTAATGAATTCAAGGTTCTCGGGAACCCCAGGGCAAGTCTGGGTGGAGAGAAGCCAAGAGACTTCCTCCTCCTCCCTGCGCTCCTTCAGCGGGTGGGGGCCGGTAGGGGTGGTGAGTGTTTAAACCTTTGACTGGAGGATCAGGAGCTTCCCATATCCTCTGGCCTTTCAGACTTGGAAGGTCATCCAAGGTCAGCACCAGTCCCCTCCTACCCAGGGCTCCCCCGTGCAGTCTCTCCCAGCCTTGCTTTAGGAGCATAGAGAGGTACCAGGAGACTGTTTCCCAGTTCTTTCTTAGCACCCGCTGGATTGTTTACCTACTACACACCAGCTTTAAATATGACAGCATCCTGAATTCTCACAAATTCTCACATCATGAAGCCTTGTTGCTAAGGTTATCCCATTTTACAGATGAGAAAACCAAGGTTCGGTCAGGATCATGGAATCTGCCGACATTTCAGCCAAGGTAGGAGGGTGGGGACACAGCCCCCTTGGCCTCCAAATTCTCTTCCCGGGAGCCCCCCCGTTGCTCCGGCTCCAAGGTCCTCGTGAGGGCCGCGGCTCTCTGCCGTGCCCCCACTCTCTGCAGCTCCTCAGCCCGCACCACCTGCTGCAGCTTTCCCCCTTTCACAGGTTAGCCTGGGACTGAGATCACATTGTAAGGCTCCAATCTATGGCAGTTGGGACTCAGGCTTTTTTCCTCCGGGCTGTGTGATTAGAAGCAA
Source organism: Bos taurus (assembly GCF_002263795.3). NCBI lineage: Eukaryota > Metazoa > Chordata > Mammalia > Artiodactyla > Bovidae > Bos > Bos taurus. The sequence goes on along the minus strand of NC_037338.1, from coordinate 101,897,802 downwards.
GTTGTTGGCTGTCTCTGGGCTCAGCAGGCAATGTGTAGTGTGACCCAGCAACCAGCCAGTGGCCCCCTGTGCCTCCCCTCCCCTTCTCGACAGAGTCAGTTGAGACTCAGAGAGGTTAACTGGCTTGCCCAGCAAACCCAGGGCAGCACAGGCGCTGAGCAGGTGTCTGTGCCCAGAAAATCTGAGACCTTGCTCCCGCCTCTTTCCTTCGCTGTCCCCAGAGCTGTCAGAGGGAGGAGCAAGACCAAGGGCTGTGCAGAGAGGGCACGGGGTCAGTGATGCTGGTTAGGGATTCATGGCCTGGGAGACATATTCCCAGAGCAGCTCACTTCGGAGGTTCTGCTGTGACACGCTCTATGCAGGGAAATGCTGTAAAAACGGAGGTTCAAGGCCACACCCAGGGAAGGGAACAGGTGGGCCTCGTTTGGTTCTCCATCAGACCTCCTGGTGTGATCTACAGAAAGCTGCCTTCCAGACTGTCATGTCCCCCCGCCCTGCACACATGCGCACGCGTGCACGCACACACACACACACACACACACACACACACCCACACACCCACCCACCCCATAGCCTTGGGGGGCCCTGCCCCCACGCTGAGACACCCCACCCAGTGAAGCTTAATCAGCGGGCAGGGGCTGGAGGATGGCAAGGAGGTGCTAGGATTTCACTGTCTGAGATGACAGCCACTGGCCACACCTGAATTAAAAGGAATTTAGCAGAATCACCGTGAGCCAAGTTTACGTTTATCTCAGTTAACTGAGGTTCACTGTCCATCTCCTTAGCCTCGCCGGCTACACTTCAGGTGGTCAGGAGCCAGGTTGTAATTAAGACTGAGCCTGTTAGCCACCGCCTGCCCAGCCGTCCCGTGCAGATACAGAACATCCGAGGGTTCTACAGGGCAGACTGTCTCCTAGAGACGTGGGCTTTCCCCTTCGTGGGTGTGCACGCTTCTCTCTTGTTGGATTCCTCTGTTGGTTCCTCTGGTATGTGGCCCGACACAGCCCCTGGCAGCATTTCATCATGCCCTCTCCGCTGACCCCAGTTCCTCTTAGGTCAGAATCCCAGGAGAGAAAGGGGTAGCTTGGCCCCGTCCGATGAACACGGACTCCCTGGGACAGGCAGCGGTGCCCAGAGTGTCTGGGAAGTCAGGACTGGGGGCAGGGTTTCCTCAGAAGAGGGTGTGGCTCCAGGAGTAAGAGTGTTTCAAATAAGAGTGACCGAGAAGTGACCCTGTAATGTAACGCCCCTCCAAGAAGGGGTGCCCCGCTGCTGAAGATCCCAGGTTAGCAGCAACTCTAGCATAGACAGGCTGTTGATCACGTTGTACAGATAAGAAAACTGAAACTGAGGGGCGGAGAGTTAAGTAATGTATCCAGCATCACACAGCCGGTAATTGGCAAACCCTCAAGGTCACGTTCCCTGAGATGATTGTCCTGCCTCTCCAAGACCAATGGGCTGGCACCAGTGTGGGCTGCCTGGGGGCTTCCCTCTGCCCATTCTCAAGTCTTTTTAGTATCATTGTTTTATCTCCCATGAAGAGAGAAGGGTGCCCACCACTCTGTAAAAGTAACCTCCCCCAGATCAAGGTCACCACATCTGAGGGACTGTGGTCCTGCAGGAGCACCAGCCTGGAGACAAGCCAGCTTCCTCGGGTGTGCAGGGCACAGAGTGAGTGGACAGACTGGCAGCCATGTTTCTGCTGCTGCCAGAATCACAGCTCCTGGGCCAGTGTGTATGCGGGGCCAACTGGCCACTGTAGCAAACAGCTTCCAGTCTCAGTGCCGTGTCACAGTGACGATTTCTTTCTCATTTGTGTCACAGTCCCCTGAGGCTAACGGCAGAAGGGGAGACTGGGAGACTGTGCTCTGTGCAGTCACCCAGTGACCCAGGCTCCTTCCAACGAGTGGCTCCACCATCCCCGAGAGCAGGAGCCAGCAGGCTTTTTCTGTAAAGGGCCAGATAGTAAATATATTTTAGGCTTAGCAGGCTGTACAGTGGCAGCTACTCAATATTGCCATTGTCGTGTGAAAGTAGACACTGACAACACGGAAAGGAATGTGCGTAACCATGTTCCAATAAAGCTTTATTTAAAAAAAAACAAGTGGAGGGCCATAGCTTTCCCACCCTTGCCTTAAAGTCTTGAGGTCCTTCACTGGACCCTCTGTGTCTGAGGAAGAGGCAGGGAAAGAGAAATCTATGAAAGACCATGCAGGAGGCTTTGGGGGCCAGGCCTGGAAGGGGCATACATTGCTTCCACCCACAGAAATAAATGCTAATTGTTGCATGCCACTGTGATTTGGGGGTTGTTTGTTATGCAGCATTATTGTGGTAATGGGTACATGATACACTCTTTTACTTATTTATTTATTGGCTGTGCTGGGTCTGCACTGCTATGAACAGGCTTTCTGTAGTTGAGGTGAGCCAAGCCTATTCTTCATTGCGATGCCCAGACTTCTCATTGCAGTGGGCTCTCTTGCTGTGGGCCACAGGCTCTAGGCTCATGGGCTCAGTTGTGGTGTGCAAGCTTAGTTGTCCCGTGGCATGTGGAATCTTTCCAGACCAGGGATTGAACTTGTGTCCCCTGCATTAGAGGCAGACTCTTATCCACTGCACCAATCCAGGGAAGCCCATGATACACTCTTGTTCTCTCCATTTTGAAGATGGAAAAAGGGAGGTTGTTTGCTCAAGGTCTGACAGCTGGTTGATGGCAAAGCTACTCCATGAGAGCCAAAGCTGCTGTCTAAAGATTTGACATCCGCTTGATCCCATGAGCTATAATGGTGTCTGGCATACAGTAGGCACTAATATTTGTTGAGTTTTCCTTTTGAGTGGTAGCAACTAGCAGCCCTTCTCTCACTCAGGAAGCACATGGGGACATTGACTCTGCTACAGCGGGGAGAGGAGGAAGCCACTGAGCCAGCGATCAGAACTCCCCCCTGGTCGATGGAGTCTGAAATGAAGGCCAACACAAGGGACACGTTCCCACTCACGCATGCACTTTGTTCTCCAGCAGACCCGGGGGAAACAGGGGCAGAATCAAAGCATGAGGAGAGAAAGGCTCTTTTTAAAGCTCTGGGCTTTTAGACATGATGACAGCCCCTTTGGGAGAGAGGCAGGGAGGAGGGTGTGGGGGCAGGGAAGGCTTTGAGCAGGACAGAACTGACCAGAGGGGCTTGATGGGTGGGGGGCGTGGAGTGAGAGAAGTGTGACCGGGCCCCTGCTCCAGCATCACATGGGCCCCTGTTCACCCCAACCCTGCAACTCCAGGAGCTCCCCAGAGAGCCCTAGCTCTGCTCAGCACCAGCTCTGAGAGCAGAAGAAGCAGCGTTTTCTCATTGGCTGGAGTTCTACACACACACACATATACACACACACACATAAACACGCACAGGGGAGAATTGATTTTCACTTATCTTATTTCCCCCGTCGTGCACCCATGCTCCAATAACCTTATGATTTCATCATGTTCCTGCTCCTGTTTCTTGTCAGCACTGATATGTCTCTAATTGAAAAGAAGTGCAGAAGTGCACAGGTGTATGCGTGCACCCCTCACCGCACAAGCACCACACACACAGGCAGAACCCCATCCTGATGGCCCGGCGTGGCTTCCCTGGGTGGTTTGATGTTATCCAAGAGCCTGACAAAGCAGAGCAGCCATCAAGACAAGTAGTATCTATGGTTCACCGTCTCCTGAAAACTCCAGAACCCCGGTCCCAAATGTCCCTCTATCTCTCTGGGAGTCTAGGCAATTTTCAGAATATGCCAAGGTCTTTCTGAAACCAGAGAAGCTGGTGCCACCTATTGGTTGGGCCTTCAGGAGAAAGGTGAGGCCTGGCCACTGACTCCTCTTCTGATTCTCTGAAAGCTGGTGTCATGGGCCAGCAGGGTCAGCATGCACTGTATTTATGACCATGTAACTCAGTGCTCATCCATCCTAATGCCTAAGGCATGGCATGCAGTCGGTGCTCAATAAATGTTTGTAGAAATTAGTGCAACTCTTAGCAGCTGGGCAAGGTTGCAGTGCTCTGCTCCATCCAGGTAGAAAAATCGTACTGTGTCTGTTCTTCCAGCACTGGTTCTCTGGGGATTAGCATTTTGCTGCAAGTAAAGAGCCAAACAGAGCTGGTTTCAGTGTGTGTTTCAGTTATGGGTTATTGCTGTGAGTCTGATGGACTGGCAGTTAAGAGCTGGACTCTGAGGTCAGACAGACCTTCTCTTGAACCCTGGCTCTGGCGCATGTATGGCTTCAGGCAAGTTACTCAATCCCTCTGAGCCTTCCGTTATAATGGTGATAATAACTGGACCTGCTTCAAGGAGTTTTATGAGTTTCCAGTGAGATGAAGTGAGAGAAGAGCCAGCGCAGCTGTAGCAGTGTTAGCGCTCATTCCTGGTCGTTGATGGGCTTCTGCTACTGATGGCAGTGACGATGACGTTCACACATAGTCCAGGCTCGGCGATTCTGGACAAGAATCTGAGTCTCTGAGAAGCCTCGGCTAGGTGGTGAGAGAGAGAAAGCTCACGGGGAACAGCTCGAGAAGCATTGCTTGCTAAACCTGGCTCTTTAAGCTCGGCAGGAGGTCAGAAGAGCAAGAGGGCAAAGTGGGCTGAAGTGGTCAAGAGAGGCTTCCTGGAGGAGGAGACACTGAGGATGGACCTGGAAAGATGCAAAGCATGGGTAGATTAGACAAGGGGAAGGTGAGCAAACGGCTTGGGCAAAAAGGAACAGAGTGAATGCTTTGGCCCTCAAAGAGCTGGTGGCCAAGAGGAAGGGGTGTGAGCACAGATCCTAGGTCTGGAGACATGGGATGGGTTTGCTTTTCACCATAAAGTTGGCATCGAACCGCAGTCAGTGGAGGAGGGGTGCCCAGGTTTCGCACAGTGGGGAGTTACTGCTTAGGGACTACGGTGATGGGGAAACAAAAGTCGCCCCTCCAGCAGTCCGGCATCGGTGGTATCTGACCAGCAGCCTTTGTCTGGAGTCACCTCTCACTCTCTACCCTCCCTTTCCCACCCTGCCACTTGTCTCCCCTGGCTCAGAATTTCTAAAAGAAGGTGGAGAGGCTTCAGCTGAGCCCAGACAAAGGTGAGGCAGCTGGGCCCGCTGGCTTAGATGGTGGTTCAGCACCATGGAGAGCACCCAGGCCAGCCCCGCCGGGACATTGGGGTCAAAGCGCCAGTGATTTCCCTGCCCCACCCCAGATTGCTGGTTACAGCTCTCCTACTGTGCCCACTCTCAGACCTCCATCCTGGCATGTGTGTGTGTGTGTGTGTGTGTGTGTGTGTGTGTGTGTGTGTGTGTGTCTCATGCTCACAAAGCCTAGTTCTCAGTCTCTCAAGAGGTCAACCAGAACATCTGCCTCATTCATTCCGCAAACATTTGCCCAGCATCCTGTCCACGTCAGGCAGCATCCTGACATGAGGCCTTGGCTTACCCGCCAGTGGGAGTGGGCCCCAGAGGACTCACCTCTCTGGTATCAGCTACTGTGCATTTTCCCTAAAGTCTCTGGAGCCCTCTGGGTGCCTTTGCCAGAGAAGCAACTCTAAAGAAATGAATGCCGGGAAAGTGAGCTGGAGAACCCCGAATGCTCCCCCTGCCCCACAGCGCACTGATTAGTGCTAAGACAGCTGCAGTCCAGTGTGCTGTTGAGCTTTGTAGCAGCCACCTGGGCAGGCGGTGAGGCAGGCACCCTGCACGCCATCCCCGCGAAGCAGGGCTGTGATCACTCATGCACTCCCTCACAGAGATGAGGCCATGCTCCCCAAACTGCACAGCTGACAGGGAGCAGAGCAGGTCCAGACCTGTTTCTGACTCCTTTCTCCTCTTCCCTCCCTCCCTCTCTATAGGAGCATCTCAGAAGGTCCCATTAGGTTGAATCACCATTTTCCTGGGTGGACAAATGGCTGAACATCAGAAATACTACGTGATTCATCTTAATCTCTTCTCCTTTGAAAACACCCCACCCCGCCATGTATCTGCTTCCTCCTACAGATTCCAGGTCACTGGGTTTGGCCAGTGGCGACCTTCCCCACTGTGGGCAGGCTGGGGACAGCTTCCCTCCAGAGGGACTGTCTGCTCAGAGGTGGCCCCTTGGAACCAGCTAAACTGCATGACCCTTGCAGAAGCTAATGGACACAACTCTCAGAGGAAGCAGCTGTGTGAAACAATCCTTGATGTGGGAGGCTGCCTGGCGCAAGCGTGCGGCTTCATCAGAACATTTCTAGAGGGGAATTAATCATCAAATTCACTGGAGTCACCAGTGGTGGGGAGGGGCGAGCAAGGTGGCAGGGCTGGAGGTGCTGTCCATCTCAGCGATCAACACTGGCAAGGATTCTGTAAGTATCCGTGGTCCCAGTGCAGTCTGGAGGCTGATTGAGGACAGCAGAAAGCAGGAAAGGCCAGGCAAGTGGGGAATAACCTCTGCGTGCGGAGAACAGAAGGGTTACCAGCATGCCTTCATTCATTCAGCTTCTGTTCAGCCAGTCAGTATTGATGGAGATGCTGGAGGCTGGCTGGTTGCTGGGATGGTTACAGTGGTGCCTGGCCAGACAAGGCCTGGACTTCAAGAGTGAATTGAAAAGCCTTAAAGAATTCAGCCCAGAGATTTTGAACCTGTTTGCAATTCCCTGAGTTCCCCGCCATGTCCTCCTACCGTGACATACATTACGAGCTCCTACTGTGTGCCAGGCACAGTGCCGTGCTCTCAGTACATCCTGACGCTGCTTTGTCTTTTTTTTTTTTAATATTTATTTGTTTGGCTGTGCCAGGTCTTAGTAGCAGCACGTGGGACCTTCGATCTTCATTGCAGCATGTGAGTTTCCTGACCAGGGATTGAATGCATGCCCCCTGCATCGGGAGTGCAGAGTCTTAACCACTGGACTACCAGGGAAGTCCTGTCTATGCATTTTGGAAACAGACATTACAGATGGGAGAACAAGGCTCCAAGAGGACAAGGAGTTCGCCCACATTCCCCCAGTTAGCGAGTACTGATCTGGGTTTCAAACCCAGGCCAGCCTGAGTCCAGAGCCTGCTCTCTTAGCCACACTGACATGCTGCCTCACGCAGGGAGCAAGACGTTTGGTGATGTGTCCAGACTCTCCATGTTCCTTGGCCTCTGCACCCCCGCATCCTCATTTCAGCTCACAGCCCCCTTACAGGTTCCTCTTGGCCCTCTTTAATCCTCTGTGTCCCCTCACTTACTGTTAGCCTGGACAACAGGGAAGCAAAATGAAAAGACTTAAAGGAAAACTGAAGTTCTTTAAAGACAGTCAGTGCAGATCTCTGATGACTAAGCGTGTGGGACTGACTCTGGGCCCTGGTACCCTCTCCTTGGCACCCCCCCATCAGAGAGTGTCTCGGGGTCCCCCACCCGTGTCCTCCCATCCTGTCCTGAGCGCTTGCCAACAGTCAGCCGGTCTATAGAAGCCCTTCCTCTCTTACTGTCTGGAGGACGCTCTTCTTCATTCTGGGATTAAAAGGTACAGCTCCAGGCAGGGGTGGCCCTGGGTGTACCCTTTCTCACCTCCCTTCCAAGAGCCTACCAGCCTCATCATTCATTCTGCAAACAGTCACAGCGTGCCTGGCTGGGCACTGTGGAGGCACTCGGGTCCTTGTTCTCATAAACCCGAAAGTCCAACTGGAAAGATAAGCATCCAATAGGTAATTATACCAATAATGGATTATTTCCAATTGTGGTGGATTTGTACAGCGGAACTGTGGGTTCAGTGGGATTGCCCCAAAATTCATGTCCACCGGAACCTCAGAATGCATTTCCTTATTTGGAATAAGGGTCTTTGCAGATATAATTAGGGTAAAGATCTTGAACTGAGATCACCCTGGATTGGCGGATCCTAAATCCAATGATTGTGTCCCTAAAGGAGACTAAAAAGAAGACTCAGTCACACAGAGGAAAGGGTGACATGAGGATGGAAGCAGAGATTGCAGTGAAAGAAAAGTGAAAAGTGAAGTCTCTCAATCGCGACCAACTCTGCAACCCCATGGATTATAGCTTACCAGGCTCCTCCGTCCATAGGATTTATCAGGCAAGAGTACGGAGTGGGTTGCCACTTCCTTCTCCAGGGGATCTTCCCGACCCAGGGATTGAACCCGGCTCTCCTGCATTGTAGGCAGACACTTTACCATCTGAGCCACCAGGAAGTCTCAAAACCCAAGGACCGCCAGTGATTACCAGAAGCTCCTGGAAGCTGACAGAGACGGGTGGAACAGATGAAGTCAGAGCCCCCAGGGGGAACCAGCCCTGTCCATACCTTGACTTTGGACCCTGGCCCCAGAACCGTGAGGGAACACGTTTCTGTTGTTAAGCCACTCGGTTTGTTACAGCAACGCCAGCAGACCAAGATATCACCCAAGGCCCTGTCCTCACCTAGGGAGGCAGGGGCAGTCCCTGGAGGAGGGGACGTCCGAGCAGAGACTTGTGAGGGGGTCGACAGCAGGGAGCACACCAGGCATGAGGAGGAACAGGTGCAAAGACCCGGGGCCAGGGAGGAGGAGCTGCAGGGAGGACCTGGGACCGGAGGGAGGAGGAAACGCGCGGTGTGTCCAGAGAGCGGGGAGGATGTTGCTCCCAGCTGGGAGGCTGACAGATCTCAGCTCCCTTGGGATCCCAGCCTTGCTGGTCTCCGCCCTTTGCACGCATGAGGTGCTGGATAAATATCAATTCATGGGTTTCGTCGAGTGTCCGAGTGTGTCTGCAGTGTGCGCGCTGTGCCGCCTCCCAGGAGAGTGTGTGCACCCGCCCCCGAGCCCTGGCCCCGCTCGGCAGACTCTGGCTTCCTTCCACCCTTTCAGACGTGTTTCCTGGGAGCACCCTCCCAGTCCCTGGATCCATCCCGGGTCCTCCGTCCGTGTTAGACCCCTCGCCGTGTTCCTGTCCCCACTCCAAATTCCTGCCCCCCACGCGTATCATTTTAACAGGGGACTTGCCCTCTTTGGTCAAGTCCTTTGGTGAATGAAAATAGCATCACCCCGGAGCTGAGTCAGATGAGCCCAAGGAATTCCGAGTCTCCGGTGACTTCATTAGCTCCAGTACCTGGAGTCACCACTGAGCCACAGTGCCTTTTTGTCCCGGCCCCTCCTTCCTGCAGAGGGGGCCTCATTAGCTAGGAAATATGAAGCGCTTAGTAGTTCCACTAACTCGGTGCTTCCACACGTTTCATCTCTGCTTCTCTTCCCGCTCTGCCCTGTCACTGGTGGTTCTCTGCCTCTCTGCTCATTAGCCCGGGGTGCCCCTGAGTGGTGACCCCCCTTTGCCCTCCCTGTCTCTCTTCCCCTTCCCCTTCTGACCCCCATCCACTGCAGACCTGAGCCCTGGGACATCTTGAACCAGCACTGTCTCCTGTAGTGAATCTGAAATGCCCACTGGCTGGGTGTGGGGTGGGGGGAGCGTTCAGAGTTTGGGGAGAGGATCCTGGCTCCCCTCCTTTTCCTCGAGGAGCTCAAAGCAGACACATGGGTCACCATGTACCTGCTACAGGGCCCATGCAGCATGTGGAGCTTAGCACAATGGAAGTGGGGGCTCTGGGTCAGAGAGGCTGGCATTATCACTTCACCTCTGCCATTTCCAGGCTGTGTGACCTTGGGCAAATTGCTTCATCTCTCCACACCTCAGTTTTGTCATCTGTAAAATGGGGAGGTAGCAACAACCCCCTGTGTTGTTGTAAGAATGAGATGAGGTGGGTGGCTTGTTTGGGACCACGGCTCAGTGCCCAGCACACAGTAAACCGCTTGCTAAGGTTTACCGTCATCACAGAGGTGGGCGTGGACAGGGGGTAGAAGTGTGGACGGGGACGAGAAGGAGGGTAGCGTGCTCACCGGCACTTGAGCTGAGCCTGAGGGGATCTGGACGTTCCCAGAGGTGAGAAGGGTTTGTGTCCAGGTTCACGGATCAGCCAAGAGGGTGGTCGGTGAGTCTGAGTGTGGCCTCCTGAGCAACCCCCCTCCGTGGTGCATTTATTGAGCTACTGGTCGGTGCAGAGACCAGGGCTACCGAGGTGCACAAGCCCAAGGAGCACCATTCCCACAGAACCTGAGCTGATGGGCTGCCCGGGGTTGTTCAACACGGCAGCCCTGAGCGGGTTGTGCTGGCTGGGCACTGGGGACCCAGTGAAAGGCAGACCAGCCCCCACACTCCTGAGAGCCAAGGCCGTGCAGGAAGGAGACTGGAGACCTGTGGCTGGAGCCCCATCCATGACTCAGAGCTTCCCCCACTGTCTCCCAGGTCTCGGGTCCCCAGCATCCTCGCAGAGGTGGTCCCAGTGGGTCAGGGAAGTAACCACGGGCCCTGAGGCTCAGCAGCGCCAGCTCTCAGGGCGCCTCTTGTGGACACAGTTGGTACTGCACCCTTTTCACCTGTGTGTCCCCCTGAGCCCAGCATCCCGGCTGCGGCCCCTGGGGGCTCAGCAGGTGTTTACTGAACACACAAATGAGGAAATGATTGCTGTGTCTTTATACTTCTGATTTAGCTACAGTCTAGATATATGTTTATATCCATAACCTCCACTCCCACCTCCTGTTTATATTGATCTCTATTAAGTCTGTATAGATCCATAAACTCAGTTTCCAGTACAGCTGTGTCACTAGCTCTCTCCATGAACCAAACTAAGTTCCTGGGAAGGTATGGGCACCAGTCAGCCCACGGGGCCTCAGGGTCCCCACGGGCAGGCAAACCAACAGGCTCTGCCACCCCCCACCTGAGCTTGCCCTTTTCCAGAGACCCTCTGCCACTTCCCCATCCTCACGTCTCTTGCCCCCTGCCACTGTGAGGGGCTGCACTCTTCTCTATAATACTGCACAGAGCTCAGGGATTCTGAAAACTGGCTTAAAACTCAACATTCAAAAAACTAGGATCATGGCATCCAGTCCCATCACTTCATGGCAAATAGAAGGGGAAAACTGGAAACAGCGACAGATTTTATTTTCTTGGGCTCCAAAATCACTGTGGAAAGTGACTACAGCCATGAAATTAAAATATGCTTGCTGCTTGGAAGGAAAGCTATAACAAATCTAGACAGTGTATTAAAAAGCAGAGATATCACTTTGCTGACAAAAGTCCATCTAGTCAAAGCTATGGTTTTTCCGGTAGTCATGTGAGGATGTGAGAGTTGGACCATAAAGAAGGCTGGGCACTGAAGAATTGATGCTTTTGAATTGTGGTGCTGGAGAAAACTCTTGAGGGTCCCTTCTACAGCAAGAAAATCAAACCAGTCAATCCTAAAAGAAATCAGTCCTAAATATTCATTGGAAGGACCGATGCTGAAGCTGAAGCTCCAGTACTTTGGTCACTTGATGAGAAGAGTTGACTCACTGGAAAAGACCCTAATGCTGAGAAAGATTGAAGGCAGGAGGAGAAGGGGACGACAGAGGATGAGATGGTTGGATGGCATCACCAACTGGATGGACATGAGTTTGAGCAAACTCTGGGAGATAGCGAAGGACAGGGAAGTCTGGCATGCTGCAGTCCAGGGGTCACAAAGAGTCAGACACATCTGAGTGACTGAACAGCAACAAACAGGGATTCCAGAGTCAGGCTCTGAGCTGAGCAGAGCTGGGTTCTGATTTCTGGCTCTGCAATGTGAGCTTGAGCGTCTCACTTATTCTCCAGGCCTCAGTTTATCGATTTCTGAAATAAGACATTATCAGCACTGGCCTCATAGGGATGCTGGGGGACCAGGTGAGGTCTCGCTTATAAAGCACTGAGCTGGGTGCATGAGGGCAACTGATCAGCCAGACTGGGTGCTCCCCAGGGGTTGTGAGAGTTGAGGGAGTCTCCAGACACAGAGTAATTCCCCGCCCACCCCTACTCCACACCCCGGGAGCCTCTGGTGGCATTCTCAGCACAGAGAGTATTTTCCACTCAGGCCAAGTAGCCCTAAGCTAATTTGAAAATAAGGCCCTCTTGGTGACTACAGCTAATAATACTGTGTTATATCCTGGAAGGTTGCTAAGAGAACAAACCTTCAATATTCTCACCACAAAAAGAAATGGTAATTATGAGACGTGATGGAGGTGTTAGCTAACGCCATGGTGATGATCAGTCTGCAATATGCAAGTGTGTCGAAGCAACACATTGCTCATCTTAAACTTACACAATGTTTTATGTCAGTTACATCTCGATTAAGCTGAGGAAAAACCTGTAAGTACCAGAATATTAGAAGGACAAAGGTTTCGAATGTCTACCATTTAAATTGAAAGAAAATTAACAAAGTGATGTATATATTTTTTAAAAAAATCGAGATTTTCTAGTGGTCTGGTGGTTAAGACTCTGCGCTTCCACCGTAGGGGGCGTGGGTTTGATCCCTGGTCGAGGAACTAAGATCCCTCAAGCCACAAGGAGTAGCCAAAAAAAAAAAAAAAAAAGAAGCAGATTAGAGACTATGAACTCCCCCAGGCCCATCTGACCACAAGAGATAAGGCAGAAATGAAACTCTGAAAAATAGTGGTGATGTGCTGATGTGAAACTCTGGGCAGAAAGGGGAACCCTTCCTGAATGTGGCAAAGCTCAGCTCTCTTTCCTGGGGAAGCCATTGTTACGTCATCAGCCCCCAGCCTGGCCCTCGGCACACCTGGTCCATTACCTGGGGAAGGACAGAGAGGCGGGCGGAGTAATCAGCTCAGAATTTGGGGACCTAGGTTGCCGCCCAGGCTCTGCCCCCTCCTCAAAGCTGTGACCTTGAGTAAGTCACTGAATCTCTCTGAAGCGTCTGTCTGTTTCGATCCCAGGTCCCTCTGCAGGGCCGGACGTTAGCGGGATGCCGGATACAGACTCGGTAGAGAATGAAGGACATTCCGAGCATGGAGGAAGCCGATGCATGGAGGAGTTGCTCAGGGTGACTTCATGGGAGTACAGAGGTGCAATGTCAGATGTCACCCTGGACGCTGAAGGCGAAGTCCCTATGGTCGTGTGGTCATGTCTTCCCTCTTCTGGGTACCCTCACAGCCCTCTATCTACCTGCCTGATGATCGTGCAAGCAATACATGTCCAGGAGCAATTAGGAAATATAGGAAAATACAAAGAAAAGAAAAATTGCCCAAGTCCCACCACCCCGAGCCAGGTGGGGTGAGACCACAGTGCACCTTCTTGCCCTTCCACACACGTGTCCGAGTACACCCTGGTGGACACGATTTTCCATACACGGGGTCAAGCTCCACCCCGGCCTCAGGCCCAGCGTTGTTCACACACAGATAATTGTGCATATCTCTATAAAAACACCACTGGAGTCATTATTACTGGCTGCATAATACTCTGGTGTGTAGAAAGTGCCTCATTTAATCAGTAAATCCCCAGCTGGGGTAGACATCCCTCAGTGGTGGTCTTTTGTTTTCAGATATAAGCACTGGAAGCAGGCACCCCTGGCAGGTGGATGTCCTTCTCTGAAACACCCTTCCAAAGCAGCCTCGTTCTGTTATCATGGGTCCCAGGGACCTCAAATCTGTCTCCCAAGAACTTCTGCAAGCCAGTGTCAGCTCTGCGTTGGAGTGACTCGGACTGTCCACCACCTAACCTTGCTTTCCTCCTCCCCACCCCAGAGCCGACCAGCCTTTTCCCAACTCACCACATATCTGCCCTTTTCTCTCACTCAGCTCCAGGGTAGGGTGGCTTCCCCACTGCCCTTGGGAAGCCTCCCAGGTGGGTGTGAGGTTTGCAGGTTGAGAGATCCAGAGCCCTGACTTTAGAGCCAGGCAGAGCAGAGTTCAAACCCAGCTCCACCGCTTCCTGGCTTTGTCACGTGCCTGAGCCTCACTTATCTCATCTGTACAATGGGCTTAACAACAGTGCCATCCTCACGGGGCTGTGGCAAGGATTTCACAGCATTGCCCTTGCAAACCACTTGGTCCAGGACCAGCTCCTGTAAGGACTTAATGAATGGAAGATAAGGGTACCCGGGACATCGGGAGTTCCTGTCTTTGAGGATCCTGGGGGCAGGCTCAGAGGGGCTGTGGTGTCCCCAAAACACCCCGCCCTGCCCCCCACACTCCCCTAGCTGTCAAAGGGCAGCGATCATCTCATCACTCATAGTGGAGAGGACCCCAGCACGGCTCGGGGGCGGGAGAGGACTGCAAGCACAGAGAATGATCAATACATTATTTAACGGTGAGAATGCAAATGAGGAGAAATTAATGAAGGTGCTGCCTCCCCTCCCACCCCCTCAGCCCCCACTCCTCCTTGACTGTGCGATTGCTGACAAATTCTCTGGGAAATATCAAAACAGCCTCTGGCTGGAACCTGCCACAGCGATGCACCATTATCTATTATTGATGTAAACCTTGACAAGTTCTCTTTTTAAGGAAGGCACGCCGCAGAGAGAGCTGCTGATCCATGTTTAAAGGGAGAACGTCTCCTCTCCCCCTCCCCAGGGCCGCAGCAGCCCCTATGTCCCTCCCAGCCAGGCAGGGAGGAGGAAAGGGGTGGGCATCTGGAGAGAGCAACAGGTAGGAAGAGGCTCTGTCCTCTCACCAACCTGCCCTCGTCTGTGCCTCAGTTTCCTTTTTGTGCATTTTCCAGGGTCAGCAATTCATATCATGGCCTGGGGACAGTGGTGAGGCGGTGCTGCAGGGGGAGAGGAGATGAAGTCAGAGAGCTCCGACTCCTGCCTTGGGCATCGGAGGACAGACATCCCCAAGGCAGAGGACTGTTGGCATTGAATCAGCATCTGCCTCTAAGGACCAAGGACCCTAAGGTCCATCCTTCGAAATGGAGTCAGTCCAAAGCTGGTGATCTTCAATTTAATATTAGAAATATCTTCATCATCCAGAAATCACTGGAAGAACAGCTCAAATTGTCTAGAATATTGAAGAGAACGTAGAAAGGAAGCTGAAAAATCCCACACAGGGGCCATCTCAAGGTTGCCACACCCAAGAATTCAAGTTCATGCCCTTGACCCACGAGAGTTTCTCAGGCACCATCATTCATTTCCGAAAACAGGGGATTTTTCTTCTCGTCTCTTCTGGCAGGTCTGAGGTGGTAATACTTGGAAAGGGAGAAGGGGGCCATTGGAGGATCAGACATTGTGAATAGCACAACCTGACCAGAGGCAGCCAGACCGGAAGGAGGGGAAAGGGCGCGTGACGGGGCGAGAGGGGAAGACACAGCCACCCGGGCCGTTTGCGCGGCGAGCGCCCTTGAGGGCTCTGGCTTCACAAAGGTGTTAAATATTAAGCAAGCCTGACTGGCTTGAATTTAAAGCAGTTCTAAGAAGGCCTCCAGAGACGCGGCATCTCAGAAATGAGAGCTCACAGGCGCATAGCTGTTTCAAAACAGAGGATCACAGGGGGCAAAGGCGGAGAACTTGAGAGCGTATCATACTAGACTCACGGACTCGAAGGCCTTTGTGGGAACAGCCAGGTCACACGAGTGAAAGGAACAGGCAGGGTGTGGTCACAGGCAGCGATGGGGACTGTCACAAGCCCCCTGACCACGGGCCTGGTCTCAAAAAGGCAGCTCTCCCTGAGCTATGGTCACCCCTGCAGTGTAGGAACAGGCCCCTTTTTTCAAAAGAAGGTCAAAATCGAATTTTAAGATGCAATTCACAATTTTTAAACCTGGACAGCTTATTTTAATTTTCTAAACAGTGAGCGAAAGTGAAAGTCACTCAGTTGTGTCCGACTCTTTGTGACCACATGGACTGTATAGTCCATGGAATTCTCCAGGCCAGAATACTGGAGTGGGTAGCCTTTCCCTTCTCCAGGGCATCTTCCCAACCCAGGGATCAAACCCAGGTTTGCAGGCAGATTCTTTACCAGCTGAGTCACAAGAGAAGCCCAAGAATAGTGGGTAGCCTGTCCCTTCTCCAGTGGATCTTCCTGACCCAGGGATCGGACCTGGGTCTCCCGCCTTGCAGGAGGATTCTTCACCAGCTGAGCTATCAGGGATCCCTGGTGGCTCGGATGGTAAAGCGTCTGCCAGCAATGCGGGAGACCCAGAATCGATCCCTGGGTCGGGAAGATCATCTGGAAAAGGAAATGGCAACCCACTCCACTCCAGTACTCTTGCCTGGAAAATCCCATGGATGGAGGAGCCTGGTGAGCTACAGTCCATGGGGTCGCAAAGAGTCGGACATGACTGAGCGACTTCACTTTTTTTCTTTAAACAGTGAGCAGGCTTCACAAAGCTTGTCTGCAGGCTGGACCAGCCTGACAGCCGGGTCTGCAGGTGTTCTATCTTCACAGACAGGTAAAGTGAGGCCTGGAGAGGGTGATGACACAGGTCCGTGACCGGCTGCATGCTTTGGTGACGTTCCAACAGTCAGGCACCTTTTCAAATCAAGCTAGAGGAGTGTGGGCCTGGGCATCTCACACTAACACCAGCACCAGGGTGGGCTGCAGTCGTGTATTCTTGCGTTCAGTTCAGTGCAGTTGCTCAGTCGTGTCCGACTATTTGCAACCCAAGGACTGCAGCAGGCCAGGCCTCCCTGTCCATCACCAACTCCTGGAGCTTACTCAAACTCATGTCCATTGAGTCAGTGATGCCATCCAACCATCTCATCCTCTGTCATCCCCTTCTCCTCCCACTTTCAATCTTTCCCAGCATCAGGGTCTTTTCCAATGAGTCAGTTCTTCACATCAGGTGGCCATCGTATTGGAGCTTCAGCTTCAGCATCAGTCCTTCCAATGAATATTCAGGACTGATTTCTTTTAGGATGGACTGGTTGGATCTCCTTGCAGTCCAAAGGACTCTCAAGAGTCTTCTCCAGCACCACAGTTCAAAAGCATCAATTCTTCAGTGCTCAGCTTGCTTTATGGTCCAACTCTCACATCCATACATGACCACTGGAAAAACCATAGCTTTGACTAGACGGACCTTAGTTGGCAAAGTAATGTCTCTGCTTTTTAGTATGCTGTCTAGGTTCATCATAGCTTTTCTTCCAAGGAGCAAGTGTCTTTTCATTTCATGGCTGCAGTTGCCATCTGCGGTGATTTTGGAGCCCCGCAAAATAAAGTCTCTCACTGTTTCCATTGTTTCTCCATCTATTTTCCATGAAATGATGGGAACAGATGCCATGATCTTAGTTTTCTGAATGTTAAGTGTTAAGCCAGCTTTTTCATTCTCTTCTTTCACTTTCATCAAGAGGCTCTTTAGTTCCTCTTCACTTTCTGCCATAAGGGTGGTGTCATCTGCATATCTGAGGTTATTGATATTTCTCCCGACAATCTTGATTCCAGCTTGTGTTTCATCCAACCCAGCATTTTGCATGATATACTCTGCATAGAAGTTAAATAAGCAGGGTGACAATATCCAGCCTTGACTTCCTCCTTTCCCATCCAGGCCTCACTTTACCAATCAGTTTGGAACCAGTCTGTTGTTCCATGTCTGGTTCTACCTGTTGCTTCTTGACCTGCATACAGATTTCTCAGGAGGCAGATAAGGTGGTCTGGTATTCCCATCTTTTTAAGAATTTTCCACAGTTTGTTGTGATCCACACAGTCAAAGGCTTTGGCATAGTCAATAAAACACAAGTAGTTGTTTTTCTGGAACTTTCTTGCTTTTTCAATGATCCAGCAGATGGTGGCAATTTGATCTCTGGTTCCTCTGCCTTTTCTGAATCCAGCTTGAACATCTGGAATTTCACGGTTCACATACTGTTGAAGCCTGGCTTGGAGAATTTTGAGCATTACTTTGCTAGAGTGTGAGATGAGTGCAATCATGCAGTAGTTTGAGCATTCTTTGGCATTGCCTTTTTTTGAGAGTGGAATGAACACTGACCTTTTCCAGGCCTGTGGCCACTGCTGAGTTTTCCAAATTTGCTGGCGTATTGAATGCAGCACTTTCACAGCATCATCTTTTAGGATTTGAAATAGTTCAGCTGGAATTCCATCACCTCTACTAGCTTTGTTCATAGAGATGCTTCCTAAGGCCCACTTGACTTCGCATTCCAGGATGTCTGGCTCTAGGTGAGTGATCACACCATTGTGGTTATCTGGGTCATGAAGATCTAAACCTCCACAAAAGCTGTGAGGAGTAGGGAATATTCCTCTCTTTTTACCCATGAGGAAAGACAGGCCCAGAGGGGTCAAATGGCCTCCTGAGGTCAAACAACTACAGATAAGCACTTCAGTATCAAATGGAATCAGGGTGCGGTGGGGGTCCAGTGGTTAAGAATCCACCTTTAGATGCAGGGGACATGGGTTCAATCTCTGCTTGGAGAACTAAGATCCCACATGCAGCAGGGCAGCTAAGCCCATGTACTGCAACTGCTGAGCCTGCGAGCCACAGGTGGAGAGTCCACGAGCCCCAGGAGAGAGTCCTCGTGCCCCAGGTGGAGAGTCCTCCGGCCCCAGGTAGAGAGTCCTCGGGCCCCAGGTAGAGAGTCCTCGGGCCCCTGGTAGAGAGTCCACGTGCCCCAAGTAGAGAGTCCTCGTGCCCCAGGTAGAGAGTCCTCATGCCACAAATAGAGAGTCCTCGGGCCCCAGGTGGAGAGTCCTCATGCCACAAATAGAGAGTCCTCGGGCCCCAGGTGGAGAGTCCTCGGGCCCCAGGTAGGGAGTCCTCGGGCCCCAGGTGGAGAGTCCTCGGGCCCCAGGTGGAGAGTCCTCGGGCCCCAGGTGGAGAGTCCTCGGGCCCCAGGTAGAGAGTCTTCATGCCACAGGTAGAGACTCCACAAGCCACAGGTAGAGAGTCCTCGTGCCCCAGGTAGAGAGTCCTCGCGCCACAGGTAGACAGTCCATGAGCCACAGGTAGAGAGTCCACGAGCCATAGGTAGAGAGTCCACCTGTCACAAGTAGAGAGTCCCTGTGTCACAGTAGAGAGTCCTCGTGCCCCAGGTAGACAGTCCTCGTGCCCCAGGTAGAGAGTCCACGAGCCATGACTATGTGCTGCAGCGAAAGATCCCGGATGATGCAACCAGGACCTGACACAGTAATAATAACATCATTATTATTATGAAGTAAATTTTTTTTTTAAAAAAAGAGAGTGCAAGTATACTTTTCATCATCAAGAAATGATTTTTAAAACAGGGTGGGGAGGGACAAATACAGAATGGCAGAGTTGTTCTACTAGTTGCCTGGAGCTGCTCTAACCAATTCCCACAACCTCAGTGGCTTGGAACAAACAACACCTGTTTGTCGTCCTCCAGTTCTGGGGGTCAGAAGTCCCCATACGAAGGTGTGTCAGCAGATCTGGCTCCTCCTGGAGACTCCAGGAGAAACTCTGTCCCTTGTCCCTTTGAGCTTCTAGAGCCTTCCTCGGCTCCCAGCCCCTTCCTCCATGTTCAGAGTCAACCTCTGTCTCTGACCTCTGCCTCTATCATCACAGTTTCCTTCTTTGACCTTCCCGCCTCCCTCTTATAAGGACGTGATTACATCGGGCCCACCTACACGATCCAGGGTAATCTGTAACTTAATCCCACATGCAACGTCCCCTTGCTGAGCCAGGCTCCGTACTCACAGGTTCGGAGACTAGCATGTGGCCGTCTTGGGGGAGCATTGTTCTGTCCCCCACCGCTGTCTCCCTTGCACAGTGGAGGGTGGGGGAGGAGACCCGTGGCGGAGGGTTCCTTTAGAAAGCTCAGGCTTCAGGTCAAGAGCAGGCAGATCCCCCTGAAAGGCCTCAGGGGACATGTTCAGGGAGGCCAATCCCCAGTGACACCCCCAGGAGCAGCTCAGGGAAAACTGGGGGAGAGGGGCTGGCGCCTCGAGTCCTCCGACCACACTTGCCAGTCAGATCAGAGCGTGACCCAGCGTCTGGGTGAAACCTGATCCCGTTACCCCCCACCTACTGTCAGCTTTGATGGGTCACTCCCTGCAGAGAAGGGCTGGCACCTGAGTCCCACATTCTCTGTTCCAATGCCGTCCCTGGGCTCAACTCATCCTAATTCGGCTTCCCTGTCCTGAAGAGCTCCGGGACCCCCAGAGTGGGCATAGGCCACCGAGTCATTTCACCCAGGGAGGCAGCTGGAGTGAAGCAGGTGGGGCCAGGCCTGCGGAGAGCTGTCGGTTTGGCCAGAGACATGGGGATTAAGCCTGAAGTCATTTAACTGTAGATATAAAAACGTGCTTCGGGAACATGGAATACTTGAGAAATGGGAGGCCTCGTGCATTTTAGGGAGAACTGGAGGCCCCTGCTTGAAGGAATGATTCTAGGAGAAGGAGGAGGAGAAGGCAAAGAGGTGAAATCTCTCCGTAATGCCCCCTCCTCTCCCCCTCCCCACAGCTCCCACCCTGCCCAGTGCGGTTGTCAGCATCGTGGTCTGGCTTTTAACCTCTGATTCACTCTTTTTATATGTATGTAATTTTATTTACTTGCTTACTTTTGGCTGTGCTGGGTCTTGGTTGCTGCGTGGGAGGGCTTTTCTCCAGTTGTGGAGCGCGGGGGCTACTCCAGCTTCGATGCAGAGCTTCTCCTCGTGGGGGCTTCTCGTTGCGGAGCTCGGGCTCGAGGGTGCTCAGGCTTTAGTAGTTGTGGCGCCTGGACTCAGTGGTTGTGGCCCACGGGCTTAGTTGCTCTGCAGTATTTGGGATCTTCCCGGATCAGTGATCAAACCTATGCCTCCCACATTGGCAGGCAGATTCTTTACCACTGAGCCAAGAGGGAAACCCTGATAGACTCTTTTTATTAAAAAAAAAACTTATTTGGCTGTGCCGGGTCTGAGATGCAGTGCTCAGGATCTTGGATCTTCGTTGCAGTATACAGGACCTTGGTTGTAACATGTGGGATCCTTGACCAGGGATAGAACCAGGGCCCCCTGCATGGACTGTAGAGTCTTAGCCAACTGGACCGCCTGGGCAGTCCCTCTGATTCACTCTTATTCTGGGCTGCAAGGTGCTAACTCCTGTCTCTTGTGGGTCTCTGCAGTTTGGGGTTCTACATCCTACCCTGACTGTTGGCCTCCCTTCTCCCAGGGGAAGGGGCCTGGCTCTTGAAGCATCGCCTTCTCTGCTCTGCTGCTGGTGTTGGGGGACCGGGAGGGGGACCTGTGTGCAAGGGTCCCTGGCTGGGGTACAACAGGCCCAAGCTTCTCCAGGCACCCAGGGCCCCAGGAACTCACGAAGGCCCCGTATCACTTGCAGCCTGAGCCCCAGGTCTCAAGTCTGCCTGGTGGTGGACCGCAGCCCTGGGCAGTCCCATCCCGTCTCTGAGCCCCAGGGTCCCCATCTGGAAAATGGGCAGAATGCCTAGGCCCCCTGCTGGGCCACCTTGTAGTGCCCTTTCATGTATCGTAAAGGGAGCTTCTGGGGCTCGGGCTGTCTCCCTGGACTGGACTGCAGGCTCTCCAGCCACAGAGCAGAAACCCCACGGGGGCACTGGAGCAGCCTGTCAGCTGCTGCAGGGAGCACAGCCTCCCAACGTCCTCAGATGATGCCGTGGGGCTGGCACCAACCCCGTGGCTGCAGCCCAAGGCTGCGGGCGCCCTGCAGGGATGTGCCAGCCTGCCACTCCATGGGGAGCTGCGGACACCGTGTCCTTTTCCGGGGCAGGGAGGGAGCTGGGGCCAACCTAGGACTCTGGGGCTGGCGCTTTCCCTGAATTTCTAAACGCCTCCCCACCCGGACGCGTGTTCTCATCCCTCCCACCCGGAGGAGAGCGGGCCGCGTGGGGCAGCCTTCAAAGCTCACCCCTGGGAACCTGACGGCCCTGGGTTCAAGTCCTGCTCTCTCTCCTGCTGACGAGCAACCCAGGAAATGGCATAGCCTCTTACAGCCTCCGTCTTCTCATCTGCAAAAAGGGGCGGCCACTTCCCAGGGTTGTAACGGGGCCATGTGAGATACCGTGGGGTAGAGTGTTTCGCTTCAGTCCAGTCACACAGTCATGTCTGACTCTTTGTGACCCCACGGACCGTAGCACGCCAGGCCTCCCGTCCATCACCAACTGCTGGAGTTCACCCAAACTCATGTCCGTCGAGTCGGTGATGCCATCCAGTCATCTCATCCTCTGTTGTCCCCTTCTCCTCCTGCCCCCAATCCCTCCCAGCATCAGGGTCTTCTCCAATGAGTCAACTCTTCGCATGAGGTGGCCAAAGTATTGGAGCTTCAACTTCAGCATCAGTCATTCCAATGGACTCTCAGGACTGATATCCTTTAGGATGGACTGGTTGGATCTCCTTGCAGTCCAAGGGACTCTCAAGAGTCTTATCCAACACCACAGTTCAAAAGCATCAATTCTTCAGTGCTCAGCTTTCTTTATAGTCCAACTCTCACATCCATACATGACCACTGGAAAAACTGTAGCTTTGACTAGACGAACCTTTGTTGGCAAAGTAATGTCTCTGCTTTTCAATATGCTATCTAGGTTGGTCATAACTTTTCTTCCAGGGAGTAAGCGTCCTTTAATTTCACGGCTGCAGTCACCATCTGCAGTGACTTTGGAGACCAAGAAAATAAAATCTCTCACTCACTGTTTCCCCATCTATTTGCCATGAAGTGATGGGACCAGATGCCATGATCTTGGTTTTCTGAATGTTGAGTGTTAAGCCAGCTTTTTCACTCTCTTCTTTCACTTTCATCAAGAGGTTCTTTAGTTCCTCTTCACTTTCTGCTATAAGGGTGGTGTCATCTGCAATCTGAGGTTATTGATATTTCTCCCAGCAGTCTTGATTCCAGCTTGTGCTTCATCCAGCCCAGCATTTCACATGATGCACTCTGCATAGAAGCTAAATAAGCAGGGTGACAACATCCAGCCTTGACATCAGCCTTTCCCAATTGTGAACCAGTCCGTTGTTCCATGTCTGGTTCTAACTGTTGCTTCTTGATCTGCATACAGATTTCTCAGAAGGTAGGTCAGGTGGTCTGGCACTCCCATCTCCTCAAGAATTTTCCACAGTTTGTTGTGATCCACACGGTCAAAGGCTTTGGTGTAGTCAATAAAGCAGAAGTGCCCGTTTTTCTGGAACTTTCTTGCTTTCTCGATGATCCTACAAGCACGCAGTAAGTGCCCAGTGGGTTTCCTCGGTGGCTCGTTGGTAAAGAATCCACCTGCAATGCAGGAGACACAGGTTCGATTCCTGGGTCAGAAAGATACCCTGGAGGAGGGTATGGCAACCCACTCCAGTACCTTGCCTGGAGACGCCTATGGACAGAGGCGCCTGGCGGGCTAGTGCATGGGGTTGCAAGGAGTTGGACACGACAGAAACGACTGACCACACACACGTGCAAGTAAGCAAACGGTGCCTATTAAACTATTGACCTGAACCATCTACTGGGTTCCAGACCAGGCTGCTACCGACTCCCTGGCTGATGCGGGGAAGCGCCTCCCCTTGAGGCATGGGCGAGGGCAGCACTCCTAAGGGTCTCTCAGCCCCCCTTTTTTTGAATATTGATTTATTTAGGGGGCGCTGGGTCTTAGTTTGGACCCTTGGGATCTTCAGCATCATTGCGGCAAGCAAGATCCAGCCATGGCAGGCAGGATCTAGTTCCCCGACAAGGAAGGAAACCGGGTCCCTGCCTTGGGGATGGGGGTCTTAGCCCCTGGACCCCCAGGGACATCCCTCTCAGTCCCTTTCAAGCTCACATTCTGTGACCTGTACCAACTGCCATCCCCGTGTCCTTCCTCTCTAGAACTCGATTGTGGTCTTCCGGCAGGCCAGGAGCCCCTGTCCCTGACTGCCCGGCGAATGGTAAGTGCCCAGTAAGGACTGGTTGGCAGAAGCCAGCAGAGCCACCTGGGAATGAGCAGCGGGTTAGCCAGGGTGGGAGAGGCTGGCGAGGCCACCCACAGTGAAGGGAAGGGGCAGCTGGGAGGCCGTTCCCCAGCCCCAGAACAGAGGTCATCCTTTCCCCAGTCAGAGGTCATCCCTCTCTAAATGTCAGAGCCCAACATTCAGATGAGCCAGAAAAGCTCCCTGGATTTAAGAGCTTATGAGAAGTTTAATTAGAGAACCTCATTGTTACTTTGGAAAAAAATCCCTCTGCCTGCATTGATCCTCTTTTGAAAGGTGTTGGCTCCAACAGAGCGTCAGGGGAGGTGAGGGCGAGGGGAGGGAGAGGTGGCCGCGTGACCCGCATGGGCAACAGACCTGGCTCCCTCTGCCCAGGCCGGCCATCAGGGAGGGGTCTGCCTCCTGAATAGATGATTCTGGGTTCAGAGAGGGCTGGAAACATCCCCATCACCCACCAGGGCCCGGCCGGCCCGCTTGACTTCTCCTGGCGGCCATTCTGTCTGCCCTCTCTCCCCAGGAGGAACTGAGGGGTGGCTGCAGTGGCAGAGCCATCTGGGTCCCGGGGAGGCGAGATTTCTCCATTGTGGAGTCTCCCGAGACCTCACGGATGGCCCCAGCTTCCCTCAGCCAAGCCAGAATGCTGGCTCAGCAAGGCCCTGACTTACTGCAGCCCCCTTCCCCACAGCCACTGTGGCTGTGCTGGAGCCCTCAAACCCCAGGATGGGTTATTAGACCTCTCTGTGTCTTGGGATGGAGTCATCTGTAAAAGGGGGGCTTTAACGGGGCCACAGCAAGAGACAGCGAGGCCCAGGGTACTGGGAGGACATCACGTGGGAAGAGCAGGAACCCTCGGGCACACTGGATGTTGGCACAGCTGAAAGCATCGTCTCTAAAATCAGGAACAAGACAAGGATGCCCACGTTAGCCACTTTTATTCAACACAGTATTGGAAGTCCTAGCCTTAGCAATCAGACAAAAAAATGAATAAAATTAATCCACATCAGAAAAGAAGAAGTAAAACGGTCACTGCAGATATGATACAATACATAGAAAATCCAAAGATGCCACCAAAACATTACTACAGCTTATCTATGAATTTGGTAAAGTTGAAGGATACAGAATTAATATATATGGCTGTTGCATTTCTATACACTAACAGCAGAGTATCAAAAAGAGAAATTAAGGCTTCCCTGGTGGCTCAGCGGTAAAGAATCCGCCTGCCAGTGGAGGAGACACGGGTTCCATCCCTGATCTGGTAAGATCCTACACGCTGTGCAGCAACTAAGCCGCATGCACCACAGCTACTGAGCCTGCTCTCTAGAGCCCGGGAGCCCCGACAAGAGAAACTGTGCAGTGAGAAGCCCGCGCACTACACCCTGAGAGGGGGCCCCACTTGCTCTCAACTAGAGAAAAGCCTGTGCACCCACAAAGACCCAGCACAGCCAAAGACAAATAAACACACTTTTAAAAAGAGAGCAATTAAGAAAGCAATCCCATTTACCATCACATCAAGAGGGATGAAATTCCTCAGAATAAACCTACCGAAGGAGATCAAAGCCCTGTATTGAGAGAACTATCAGACACTGATGAGGGATATGGAGACGGCAAACTAGAGAAGATAGACCATGCTCATGGATTGGAATAATTAGTAGTTTCCATGGCCATACCATCCAAGACAATCTATAGACTCAATGCAATCCTTATCAAAATTGAATCCAATGGCATTTTTCATAGAACTAGAACATGTAATTCTAAAATTCGTATGAAAACAAAGCCAAGACAATTGAGAAGAATAGCAGAGCTGTGGTATCATTCTCTCTAATGTCACCACAAAGCTGCAGCAAATAAAACCATATAGTACAGGCCAAAAACCAGACACATAAATCAGTGAAACAGAATAGAGGACCCAGAAGTAGATCCATGCACTTACAGTCAATGGATCACAGCAGAGGAGGCAGGAGTATACGACAGGGAGAATACAGCATCTTCAGTAAAGAGTGGTGGGGAAACCAGACAGCTAGTGCAAAAGAGGGAAACTGAAACGGTTTTCCATACCACATACAAAAATAAACTCAACATGGATTGAAGACCTGAATGCAAGGTCTTTAAACTTACAACTATGGAAGTATAAGACTCCCTGAAGAAATTGTAGGCAAAACACTCTTTAACATAAATCATAGCAATATTTTTTTGGATCTGTCTTCTAAAAGGAAACGAAAGCAAAAATAAATAAATGAGATCTAATTAAACTTAAAAGCTTTTGTACAGCAAAGGTAATCATTGATAAAACAAAAACCCAACTTACTGAATGGGAGAATATATTTGCAAATGTTATGACTGACAAGGGGTTAATAGCTATATAAACAGTTTGTTCAACTAAATATCAAACACAGGGCAGAGAAACTGAATAGATTTTTTTTTCAAAGACATACCAGAGATGACCAACAGGCACATGTAAAGGTGACATAACATCATGAATCATCAGAGAAATGCAAATCAAAACCACATTAAGCTATCACCTCACACTTGTCAGAATGGTTATCATCAGAAAGACCACAAATAACAAATGTTGGTGAGCATGTGGAGGAAAGGGAACCTCCTCACCCTGGACTATTGGTGGGGATGTAAATTGGTGCAGCTGCTATGGAAAACAGTATGGAGTTTCCTAAAAAAACTAAAAATACAACTATCATATGATCCAACAGTTCCATATTCCTGACTAAATATCCAAAGAAAATAAAAACACTAACTCATAACATGCATGCAACCCAATGCTTGCAGCAGTATCTACAATAGGAAAGACAGGGAAGCAAATTAAGTCTCCATCAACAGATGAATGGATAAAGAAAGCAGAATACTACTCAGCCATAAAAAGGATGAAATATTGCCGTTTGCAACAACATGAATGGGCCTGGAGGGTATTATGATTAGTGAAATAAATCAGACACAGAAAGAGAAATACTGTATATCATCACTTATATGTGGAATCCAGAAAGTAAGTGAATATAAACAAAACGGAAAAAAATGGAACACATGATATATTTGGGGCCCACTAGAGGGTCCAGGATGGTCTCCTTATTTCATGGTCCTTAATCACATCTACAAAGACCCTCCCCTCCCACCAAAATAACATTTGTTCTTTTGCCATATAAGGCAATACTCACAGATCCCGGAAATTGAGACGTGACTATATCTTTGGGGGCCATTTTTTTCCAACGGACCTCATGCCTAGCTCACCGCTGGACTGCCAGTGCTTATCATCACAGTGCCTGGCACATTGTTGGTGCTCAGTAAACACTTGTTGCTGGGATGAGTGGAGTCAGAGGTAGGCAGGGTAGAAGCGGGCTTTTTCTCCTTGGCCGGACTGGATGGGCCAAGAATTAGAGTGCAAAGCTATAAAGAGCATTTGATCCAACCTTTCCATTCTCCTCCTCTTTGCAGCCAAGAGAAGCAGAGACCAGCCAAGGCTGAAGAGCTCTCTTGTGCCCTGAATCCTGGGGAGCAGGTTTCCTGTGCCAGGATCCCCAGCGGTGGCACCAGCCTCCCAGCTTCACCCACCAAAAGGGACACCAGCCTTGTCCGCCAGTGCCTGGGGCCACTGCTGGGTCCTGGCACCACAGAAGGTTTGAGCAGGGCCTTCCACCACTGCTCATGCTGGCCCCGTGGCCGTCCAGCCTTCCAAACCCCGTTTCTGTGCTCTGACTTTGAAATATTGACTGCACTCCCTGCTGGCTCCCCCGTTTGTCGGTTGGGCTTTTGTTCAGGCGCAGCCTCCTGGAGGCAGCCTGGGGTCACCTTCACATCCTGCCAGCCCCCACCAGAGGGGCTCCTGGCCATGGAGAAAGGCAGGGAAGAAAGGGAAGACCCTGGGGACACCCCAATCGATGGGAGTTTTTCTTCCAGCGCAGCGGCAGCCCAGCAGTGCTCAGTGTCCAGGTTGCCTGTATACAGCTCTGGCTCTGCTCATGGAGAAGGGGGGCTGGACCCTGCAGAGGAACCGGGCCATCGTCAAGAGTCTGGGCGGGGCTCCCAGTGCCACAGAAGTTCAACGCAGGCCAAGCTGGAGTGGGTAACGGCCCAGGCCAGGGGTCTGAAGGCTGGGCGTGCAGCTTCTGGATAAAGTCTGCTCTGGAGTCAGGCAGGCCTAGGCTAGAGCCCTGGGCGAGCTACTCCACCCGAGTCTCAGATACCACATCTGTTGTTGTTTAGTCGCTCAGTCGTGTCTGACTCCTGGCGACCCCATGGACTGCAGCACGCCAGGCCTCCCTGTCCTTCACCATCTTCCGGAGTTTGCTCAAACTCATGTCCGTTGAGTGGCTGATGCCATCCAGCCATCTCATTCTCGGTCGCCCCCTCCTCCTCCTGTCTTGAATCTTTCCCAGCATCAGGGCCCGTTGTTTACCGTATCTGTAAAATGGGGATAATCGCAGTGCTTCCTCACAGGCTGCAGGAGGAAGGAACGAAATAAATATACCAGACTGACCGTAAGGGCCCAGGTATCAGTCATTCCCATGACAATAACGCCTCTGGCTCTGCTGTTGCTCCCCTAGTCCACCCTCTAGCCAGACGGCTCTGCTCTTCACTTCTGGAAGCTTCCATGCTCTCTCACTCCTGGCTTGTGCGTGTGGGACACTCTGCTCCTGCTCTTCTTACCCAGCTTCTAGGTGAGATACTTCCTAGGAAACAGGGTCATTCCCCCACGAGGCTCAAGAGCTGCCTCGCACTCGGGAAAGACGAGACCCGGCTTCCAATCCACTCTCCCACGTCCTCCTCCGAGGCAGTCAGGCTCCCCTTTGGTGAAAAGCACATACCAAGGAGGACTAGGAGAGAATTGAATGCGATGTGGGAGCACCTAGCGCAGAGTCTCCTGTGGAGCAGGTGATCAATTTTTTAAAAGCAACAAATGTGAATTTTTTAAAAGACGCCATAAATCAAAAGCATGTTTTACATCTTCTCCCTCTAGTTCATAATTCCTTCCCCCTGGCATCGTCTTCAAAATGTTTTCAATTTATAATGTATTGGCTTCCCCCCACCCACCCACTGAGGCGGGTGTCTTCAAGTTTTGATCTAAAGAATACAATCAACGAAATTAATATTTAAATCTAGAAAAATCTAAATTTAGTGACTGATCTCAGGGGTGTGAACTAACGGGAAGATGTGGGGATCTTCCAGGCTCTGCGTATCTTTTGTGATTCTCCCAGGTTAAGGAGGACAGGCAACCTACCCCCCCTGGCCCCTTCCCCCCAACCCAACCTCATGACCAGAAAGCCCAGCCAGGAAAAGGGATATTAGTGCTTACACTGGGATGACAGTCATGAGCCAGGACAGCTGTGGCAGACAAAGAGCTCAGGCCCCCCTCCTGACAGCTGTCGTCACTAAGGAGTCACAGCCTTCTCCCCAGGGAGTCCCCACCAGCCTCAGAATCCCCTCCCAGCCTGGCTGCTTCCAAAGCAGCAGAAGGGATGCTCCATGAAGTCAGCATTTATGTCCAATTTGTTCAAAGCATATCCCCATAACGTGACCTGGAACAGTACGAAGGCGTGGTTATGCATGGTCAACTCTTCTCAACACATGGACTGTAGCCCACCAGGCTCCCCTGTCCATGGAATTATCCAGGCAAGGATACTGGAGGAGGAAATGGAACTTCCTCCTCCTCCGGGGGATCTTTCCAACCCAGGGATTGAACCTGCGTCTCCTGCATTGGCAGGCAGATTCTTTATCACTGAGCCACCCGGGAAGCCCTTCGACACGGTCAGTGCTTAGTAAACGCATGTGGAATAAATGACCAAATCAAGGTTAGTAAGATGAAGCCCTTTGCCAAGCCTGCTGCAAACAGTGGTGGCTTCTGCTTTAAAATCATCATTACCTGGGACCTCCCTGGTGGTCCAGTGGTTAAGACTCTGCTTTCCAATGCAGGGGACCCCAGTTCAATCCCTGGTCAGGGAATTGAGATCCCACATGCTGTGGGGCAACTAAGCCCATGTGATGCAACTAGAGAGAAAGCTCGAGAGCCACAACGAAGACCCAGTGAAGCCAAAGTAAATACATTTTAAAAATAAAAATTGCCTTAAGAAAATCATCATTACCTCCAATAAACTTTGTATTTCTTCATTTTGAGTTCTCCTACATGTACATTTGAATTTATTCATGAAACCTGATGTTTGCAAAAATCCTTAGTCACCAAGATGTCCTTCGGTAGACGAATGGATGAACTAACTGTGGTACATCAGTGCAGTGGAATATTACGCTGACCTGTCCAGCCAGGAAAATGAGGTGCATATTGCTAATCTGAAAAGGCTGCATAGTACACGACTCCAACTATATGACATTCTGGAAAAGGCAAAACTATGCAGACAGTAAAAAGATCAGTGATTGCCAGGGGTTGTACATGGAAGGAATGAACAGGAAGACAAAGGATTTTTAGGGCAGTGAAAATACTCTATGACTTTGTAATACACGCATGTCGTCATACCTGTGTCCAAACCACAGAAAGTACATACCAAGAGTGAGCCTTACGCGAACCACGTGTGGACTCTGGGTGATAACGACATGTCGGTGTAGGTTCATTGACCGTAGCAATGTACAGTCTGGTAGGGGTGTTGATGGTGGGGGTGTTGATGGCAGAGAATTTGATGGTGGGGAGGTGTTATACAGGAA
This sequence comes from Bos taurus, assembly GCF_002263795.3. Classification (NCBI taxonomy): domain Eukaryota; kingdom Metazoa; phylum Chordata; class Mammalia; order Artiodactyla; family Bovidae; genus Bos; species Bos taurus. Next base: position 101,867,538 of record NC_037338.1, on the reverse strand, counting down.
ATCTCTGTACTTTCTGCTCAGTTTTACTGTGAACCTAAAATAGCACTAAAAAAAAAAAAGTCTATTTTTAAAAAAATTCAGTTCTTATTCTTGTTTTCTAGCCAAAATTGGAATGACGGTAAGAACACTTGCTCCATCTGACTAATTACCGAAGAAGTCTCCCGGCATTTTCGGAAATCTATACCTCTGCCAGGATGCCCTGCGGCTTACCCCTTCCCCCTCCCTTTTTTTTTTTTAAATTAATTTTTTTTTTTTTTATGTTTTGGCCGCACCACACAGCATGCAGGATCTATTTCCCTGACCAGGGATCAAACCTATAACCCTGTAGTGGAAGCTCAGAGTCTTAACCACGGACCGCCAGGGATGTCCTTGACTGGTGTCCTTATAAGAAGAGGAGATCAGGACACAGACACGCACAGAGGGAAGAGCACACGAAGGCTCAGGGAGAGAAGGGCCGCCTGCAGGCCAAGGAGCGAGGCCTCAGAAGGAACCAGCCCTGCCAACGCCTTGATCTCAGAGATCTTCCCCAAAGACGGAAAATAGACTGCCGTTGTTTTAGCCACCCGGTTCACGGTGCTTTACTATAGCAGCCCAGCAAGCTCCTGTGATACCCCCTTACCCCCAGTTCTCTTGTGCCCCTGTGGGCTCCCTCCCAGGCCCCTGCAACCCGCCCCCAGCAACCACTGACCTACTCTCTGCCACTGTTGACTAGTTTGCATTTTCTAGATTTTGTATATAATGAAATCCTCTAACACATACTCTTATTTTGAAATCTAGCTTCTTTCACTCAGCAGCATCATGTGGTTTTGTGTATTGGTAGTTTCTTCTCTTTATTGGCTGAGCACTGGTCCAGTGAGTTTATATTTATTTACTGATTTTATTTAGGCTCCGGGAGTTGGTGATGGACAGGGAAGCCTGGCATGCTGCAGTCCATGGGGTTGCAAAGAGTTGGATGTGACTAAGCGACTGAACTGAACTGAACTGATATATTTATTTGGCCGCTCTCGTCTTAAGTTGAGGTTGTGGGATCTAGTTCCCTGAGCAGGGATCAAACCTGGGCCCCCTGCACTGGGAGCGCAGTCTTAGCCACTGGACCTCTGGGGAGGTTCTGATATGCCACCACTTTTAAATTTTTGATAGCCAAAAACGGGAAGGAATCCAAATGTCCATTAACAGATGAATGGATGTGTATTTGCTTTAATCTCTTTCTCTGCTTGGACTGGACCCTCCATAACAGCAGGGACTTTGTTTATGGCTGTACCCTGAATATTCATTGGAAGGACTGATGCTGAAGCTCCAATACTTTGGCCACCTGATGCGAAGAGCTGACTCATTGGAAAAGACCCTGATGCTGGGGAGGACTGAGGGCAGGAGGAGAAGGGGACGACAGAGGATGAGATGGCTGGATGGCATCACCAACTCAGTGGACATGAGTTTGAGCAAACTCTGGGAGACAGTGATGGACAGGGAAGTCTGGTGTGCTACAGTTCATGGGGTCACAAAGAGTCGGACACAACTGAGCGACTGAACAACAACATACCCACAGCACCCAGGACCCCATGCCGTAGTAATAGGCCCTCAATAAGTAGCAATTGCATTAATTACTTAAAGGCTTGTTGCCATGGAGAGGACATGCCCTGACCCCACCCCTGCAGCCGGGCTGACCCCTCTCTCCCTAGATCCACACCAGCTCACCAGTCTGAGCCATCTCTGGCTGCCTTGCTCCGTCTCTTGCCCATGTCCACATGACCTAGATGGCAGGTTCATCTCATCTCCTGCCTGCCCACCATCACCCCCTCCCACCCCCCAGGAGCCTAGTCCTGGGTTATACCCAGGGTATATCCCCTGGGACGCTTTCCCATCAGCTCTTGCCCACGAGGATGCCCCCTGTGACACATTCTCTGCCTCTGTGGTCCAGCTGCTCAGTGAGCATCAGCTGATGTTCTCCTTTATTCAACAAACATTCAGGGGGCACCTGAATGGGCTGGAGGCCGGGGCAGGTAGACACCGAGCTCATAGTCCAGTCTGGAAGCCTAGATTCATGAATAACATATAATCACCTCTTAGATCTGCTGTCCTGTGCCAGGAAGGGTGACGGTCTTGGAGGGAGGGATGGTGATGGAGGAGCTTAATCTCCTTTAGGGGGCTGTCTGTGTGACGGTCAAGCCAACAAGGGCTGAGGGGAGAGAGGGTATGGGGTTCACATATGAAGAGAAGGATGTGTGCAGGGTTGGGGATGGGGAAGAGGTTGGCCCAGTGCCACCGCTAAAGAAGGGTCCATATGGCCAGAGGAGGGGATGGTTGGATGGCATCATGGACGCAATGGACATGAGTTTGAGCAAACTGGGAGATAGTGAAGGACAGGGAAGCCTGGAGTGCTGTAGTCCATGGGGTCGCAAAGAGTCAGACACGACTGAGTGACTGGACGATGACAACAATGGCGAATGAGCACAGGCAAGGGAACCCCCAGGTAGGACAGGAGCTTGGGCAAGGCCGTGAGGGTCAGGGCAAAGATGCGGATGCTGTTCTAAACCGCCCCCTCCCTTAGCAGCCATGCTGCATTTCCCAGCAGCGCCCAAAGCCAAGGCCATGTCAGTTTCAAGCACAGTTCCATTCTGCGTGTGGAGACTGTTTTCTTCTGCCTCCCCCATCCACAATGCTTCTAACACTACGAGGTCCTCTTGAGGCAGACGATGGGCACTTCTGGATTGATCACTGGCTGATGCAATTGATCATCTCATTCTTATGCTGGCTGAGGAGGGTGGGGCTCTGCGGTGAAGGACACTGTGTCCTTCAGAGGACAGCGACATCTGAAGGAGTCCCCGCTGAAAGAGTGAGGTGCTCGTTCAGAGCTGGGCTGCGGATGAGGCTGGAATAGAGTTTATTTACAGGGCAAGTGGGTGCGCTTGCCACATGACTTTATTCCCTGGTGGGATAGGGAATCTGCTCAATTGTGGAATTTATTCAAGTAGAATGGATTCACCTCTGCATTCAAAAGAGAAGGTAGGAAGCGTCGATCAGTAGATGTTGATGAAACAAATGTGCACGTATATATGAGCCTCTTTTTCCTCTTTCCGGTCTCACTCTCTCCCACCGGGCCTTGGTGCCCATCCCTGGAACGCCCCGTGGGCTTCTGGTTGCTGTTCTGTGAGAAACGCTGCAAGTTCGGGCTAGGAAAGGGCCAGATCGATAATGTTAAATGGTGGTCTTGTGACGAACCCTAGAGAGTAAGGTTAGGCTGCCAACTCAGAATGAGAAAACAGGAGGCATAGGGCTGGGGCCGGTGAGGTCACAAAAATAAAGCCAGAAACAGGGGAGAATAGAGGCTTCATAGAAAAGCTGGGGACGTCAGGACTAGATATGAGGGTGGGGGAAAGCCTGCAATGCAATAAGGTAAATTTTAAATTTAAAAAAAAAAAAAAGAAGAAGTCTGCCCTCAGTAGGGCAAAGGTAAATTGAACTTTCAGCTAAAAATAGAAATAGGTTCAAGAAAGGTTTTCATAAAATATTTAGAATTCTGAGGGACCTCCAGAATAACCTAGTCTAGTGGTTTTGAACATTTAGCGGGGGGTGGGGGGGGGGTGGTGGGGGGGGGCAGTTAATTTTAGCATCAGAACTCTTTTTCCAGAATAAAATATACAAAGATTGTAAGAGCCGCTCTGGCACGAAGTAGGGAGGAGGGTTTGACACCACAGGAGTCCCCACCCCACTGTCCCTTGAGCCCCAGGACTTTTGGGGCGCCTCCCAGGGGCATAGATTTCCCTCTCCCTCCTCACACTATGGGGAGAGAAGCAAGGTTGGTGGGGGGTACAGTGAGCCCCGGGGAGCCACCTGTGGGCTTGTATCCTCAGATAACAGCAGTACAGATGTCACCGGGGGAGGTGACAGCCACATGTGCACACGATGCCCCAGGGCTCACAGACGCGCACCCAGTGTCGTCCTGCGACTCTCATCAGGGGCTCTGTGGATACACTGTGTCGTGGAGTCGGGGGACCGCAACCTGGCTCCTGCGACTCGGCCGGGTCAGCTGGCCCCTCAGTCTTGCACGCAGCAGGAATAATTGCAGCACCGATCGGGGTGGGTTGTGGCAGAAAGGAAGGAGCTAAGTGTGCAGTCCAGCCAGGAGCAGGGCACCTGCCGGGGTGGGGGTGGGGATGGCGTAGACGCGGCTCCTCCTCCCTCCCCTCCCTCCCCTCCCCGGTCCTCAGACGGCAGAGGTGGGGATTCTAGGAGAGAATGCTTTAAAGCACCAGCCCTGAGTGCCACACAGACTCCAGCAGAGAGTACGCCCTCGACAACTGTTATTACGATTCTCACTAATAATTATTACCTGAACGAACCCTCCCAACAGACCCATGGAGTAAGCGAGGTACAATTGTTGCCATTTTACAGATGTGGAAACTGAGGCACAGAGGGATTCAATGATTCTCCCAAAAACCAAAGCTGGGGAGGAACAAGAGCCAAGTGGGCCCTGGATCCCCGCCCACCCCCCACCGCCCATCCAAGGGCCCCAGCGCTCCACCCCAGGGTGTGAAGGAGGGAGACAGATGGGTCCCTGAGGAGTGAGAAGCGAGGTCAGCCCCTGCCCGCTCAGCCCCTCTCCCTGTTCAGAGTGGAGCTGGGCATGTGGTGCTTCTGCGGGGCTGTGTCGCCCTCTAGTGGCTCCATGCAGGACTCCGACCACAGCCCCGCCGTACAGACAGACGCTCGCCCTTGCCTTTCTTATCCTAGAGCTGCAGAGACGTTCCCTTGCCTGGTGCTATGGGGGCGCGACCACACAGTGACCGCCCCCGCCCCTGGCCAATCCAGGACATAAGTGGGAGAAGCCTGCAAGACCTCACAGGCACTGGAGAGAGGGCGTGGCTAGAAACCAGGCTGGATCACGGGCACCAGGGAATCCTTGTTCAGGTGCCTGGCTCAGGTGTGTGTGTGTGTGTGTGTGTGCGTGCGTGCGTGCGTGTGTGTATGGACCCTGTGGAGGTGGCATAAATAGGCAAGAAGGAAAATAGAATTGCAGGGCATATGGTGTCTCTGTCCCTTAAATGGAGTTTAGAGTAGCAGTGGGACTCTACAGTGTATGCTTCATGATTACCTGCATCATCATGGCACATTCTAAAAGCGGAGAGACAGGCAGGAGTGTTAACTGATGCCCCACCTGGGGACAGTGTTTGACAATGCCTGCCAAAGCTCGGAATACATGCATACACCCAGCATGTGCATTCCTGTGTCAGCACCTGGACTCAGGAAACACACACCCTCTGTCCACAGACAGACAAGCCCCATGTCCACAACTGCTTTAGCTATAATAGCTCAACCCTGGAAACAACCCAGATGTCCATCAGCAGTAAAATGGATGAGTTACGTTGTGGCAGTCTTAAACGGTTCC